>NC_088374.1:5292587-5307587 GCF_034508935.2 Berghia stephanieae
ACCAAGTCAGTCAAATCCCCTTTCTTCATATTCTCCTCCTCTCTTTGAAAATGGATTTTAGAATCGATGATACAAAACGACTATTTTTCGAATTAACAAATTATGATCTGGACTTAATAAACCGTAATCACGGACATGTTAGTAGTTTGCATTGTCCTGATTGGTGATGTCTGTGAATCTTAAATACGAAAATGTTTGAAATAACACGATGTCACACACTTAATATTACTCGCGGTAATCAATGTTGATATATTTTTTAATAATCATAGGTTCAACCTGACTTAAAATAGGTGTAATATCTCTATACAGATTTAATCATGAGAAGTTCTGTTTAATAGTTAAAACGCCTTACCACTTATCAACGAAAGGGATCACCATATTTAATCGACACATGGTTAATTGATGAATAAAGCAACAAAGTGTCTGTTTGCTGTCACCCTTGTCGTCTCAAACAATCAATTTTAAAGAATTTTGTAGTGTTTCCAGTGATTTACTGTACTGGGATGGAAGCATTATAATGTATGGTTGTGTTGGATTTTTTTTCTTGGGTCATTTTTCTAAAGCGGGTCTTGTAGTTTGTGATTTCTGTCTTAAATGCCATTTGCTTTATTTTTTAAAATAAGACGACGGAGAATATTTTATTTAATGCAATTAAAGTAGGTAGCGTTCTTGTCTAGGTCTGGTAAAATAATGAGATGACGTCATACACTTAAATCAATTCCCGTAGACAATGTTGATATTGGAGAAACCTCCGGTATAGAGATTAGAACATGAATTCGAAATCAAGACGTTTGGTATGGTAGTTAGACAATCTATCCATCGACCAATTAAAGCCTCTTCACTATATGAATACGACTAGTAGATGGGTGCATAGCAATACCTGGGAGGTGAATGTTTTCATTGAAATTTCACGTAGGATCAATTAAATGGAAATACGACCGATAAGCAATGTCCGTGTGTTTACACGAGTTAAACCCAATATCATGTTTTACAGTCATATTCTCTTTACCCAATATCATTTTTGGAAACATTTTGATTGGGTTAGTGAAAAATTTACATCTGAATCAAAACTAAAAAGAATTGATGACAAAGGCTTTTATAAAACCCCAACAACTTTTAACACACGGACACATTCAACTGTGACTGCTTTTTAATAAAAATATTCTTGTCTAATATAATACTGGTACCCGTCATTTTCAATATGCGGCGAGTTTCATGTTTTGTATCATGGACTTGAATTTTTTTTTTCGCAGCAAGAAATAAATAAATGAGACACAACAATCATTACAATACACAATATTGATTGATCAAGTACTTAATACAATAACAATGTCCTTGCCAAGTTACTCACTTCGTGAAATAGATTTTGATGAAAAAAAAATGAAAAGACAATTCCATCACTTCATGTCCTATATTATGGTTATCATACCAAGACATAACCTAATTGAAAATGTAACAAAAATTTCGTGTAGGAATAGTAAATTTTTATAAACCAGGTATACATTATCTCTATTTATGACATTAAACCATGAATGTTTTTAACGCACACATTTTCAGGGTTTGACACTATATTTACTGTACTTCTCCAGTAACATTGTCAAAGTTTTTAGATATTTGATACCACAACACTTTTAGATAACAGCAGGTGTTTTTTCCTCAAATTTTATCGATCTTCGCAGATAATATATTTATCCCAGTGAAAACGTTGTCATACCAGCTGCTATATTTTTTAAAGATGATAGCCCAAATGATCAGTAACGCCCAATGTGTAACACGTGCAGTCTTTTAGGCGGTAGTGTAATATCATACAAAACCATCTGTCAAATGCGTAGTAATACCTTAATGGCTATTTACAAGACGGTCAAAAAATATAATATAAAAATTAAAAGTTTTGTGATCAAATGTTCTCTGGTCAAAATGAGTGGAGCAAAAGATTTTTGGACCAAAATTAATAAAATATAACTATGCGTGTAAAAAGTGTATGAAATAAATACTTTCTATCCAAAATCTATGCATTGAAATGTTTTTAGACCAAAATGTTTGTAGTAGTAGTATCTGGATAAAGTTTATGAACATAGTATTATTTCTAACAAAAATATGTCAAACAATAATTTTCCGACCAAATTGTCTGAAATGGACGTTTTCCAATCAAATGTGAAAGTAATAATGTTCTGGCCCAATTATGAAATGAAAATTTTCTGTCAAAAATTGTATGAAATTTATAAATTTTATAAAATTTATAAAGATATTCTTTTGACAAAATTGTAGGAACGTCAAAACCACTTAAATAAAAGTTTTCAGGATAAATTGTATAAACAAAATTTCCCAGGCCCAATTTTGCGAAGTAATATTTGTCTGACCAAAAGATGTAAAGTAAACTTTTTCTAACCAAAATGTGAGAAAATAATTTTTTTTCTACTAGAACTTCATAAGGTAAATTAAACTTTTTTGATCAAAACGTGTGTAGTAATAGTTTTTCGTAAATGTATTGTATCATAAATTATTGAAACCGTTACAAAATATAAGACTTTCGCTTTTTGATGACTTCTCGAGGATTTGACAAAAGCAGAAAGTTGTGAATTTTCAAAGTGCTGACTACTTACCCTGCAGAATTACCCTCGACAGAGTAGAGACATAGCAGATATGACTGGTGATCCTATATTATCACAGACAGAAGTAGAGATGTCCTACAATTGTTGTAGAGATGCGATGTCGGATACGATACTCAAAGTTTTGCCATAATTTTCAATTTTATTTTGTTACCATTAAAGTATAACGTTTTTAGTCGTCCGTCTAAAATTATCAATGGCATGATTAACGTCGATCCCACAAAGGTTATGAGTAAACCTTTCTTCTTCTCCCCGGCAGGGGCCAAAATGCCTCAACGACAGGCGTGCGGATTATCCTTGAACAAGACAGTTCAAACCCTAGTTCAAACCTATTTCCAATAAAAAATACTCCTTACAAAACCTAAATGGTTTTGGAAGAGGTTATTCAAAACCTGCATTTGAAGTTCAATCCTCTTTGTTTCACTCTTTTAGCTCTGAAAGTCGATGAAATCACTTCGTTGTTTCGTAACCAAAACCAAAATCAAACCAAAACCAAGGTCAATGTCACCCAAAAGATAAGATAGGGGATATGAAATATAAATCTCACCAAAACGTGTAAGATTCGACCTATTTCCAATGAGAAAACAGCTTACCAAACCTGCATTTGAATTGCAACCCTCTCTTTTCACTGTTTTAGCTCCAAAGGTCGCTTGAATTACTTAGTAGATTAGTAAACCAAAACCAAAACCAACTAAAAAGATAAATTAGGGTAATAAAGTGCTAGACGCGACCCAAAAATGAGTGAAGTAAAACGTTTTTCGCCAAATACAGGAAACAAAAGTGATCTGACAAAATACCAAAATGGAAGTTTTCTAACCATTTACGTGAGAAATAAATTTTTGTGACTAGAAAAATGTAAAGTTAGAGTTTAAGTTTTCTGGTCAAAATTTATGAAATAAGACTGTTCTGTTCAAAATCTATGAAATTTAGTTTCAAAATGAACAAGAATGAATGAAATGAAGGCTGTTCACGCGAAAATGTATGAGAAAAAATATTCTGATCAAAATGTTTCAAATGAAAGTTTTCAGTATAAATTTTATGGCGTAATATTTTATATCTGAATAATATATATGTACATAAAGTTTATAGCTAAATTTTATGACAGAAATTTCTGATATGTAGAGAGATCCGGGTTCAGGGTAATTGCTACTGATGTCAGTGGTCTCCCTACATATTTTTTGCCGTGAAGGAAATATTTAGGCTATGATGAAATTGATCCAGCAATCACACAATTTATAACAAGTGGATATCTGTGATATTTTATCGGATCATTTTGATTCTAAAATTATTTATAAGGTTCAAATTCATCTCCAGTTGATACCGTTCTGCAAATCAAGGGTCACGCATGGCTTCTTAGAAAACAGCAGTTTAAAAATAGTGTCACTTTATCAGATGTTGTAATGTTAACAGCATGTCATGTTTTCTGTGTCCTTTTCAGGAATATCGTGCAATAAAGCATAAACGAACGATTTGCGTTCCATTTATGTCATGGGTTATTAAACAACAGTTGCTTTGTCTGGCACCTTTCATGCACATTAAATCAGATCCTTATCAAACCGCTTTAAACTAATGTAAAATTATTTGGTAGCCGTGATTGCATAATTAAACTTCATTAGTTGTCATCCTAAAATATATTTTTGAAATTCAACACTTATTTTTCTTGAAGCTGTCAACTGAGATCATTCATTTTATATATGCCCAAAGGAAACTTTTTAATGGTCAGTCTTATATTTCAAGTGATCTGTCAACGAATGTATTTAATTGTAATAACTATTTCTTTTCTCTCTGTGATGGTATTACTATGTCCGTTTTATTGATGTGCTTGATATGATATGATTCTTTCATTTATTTGTATTTTTGAAACCAGTTATTATTTCCGTGCCCAATAACACTACTATTATCCCTAAAATTGGCAATTTAGATAAAGGGAGCGAAACAGCATGGAACAAATACACTGATCTAATAACACAATACAGATAGATGACCTTTGACCAAGACATTTTATCTCCTTTCTCCACTCCCACAAACTGACCTAACCCTCCCACCCCCCTCTCCGAGTGACCTAGCATTATAAATCATCGTTATATACATTTATTATCTATCACTTGCCTAACTGATCGTGTAATATCATATCCTCCTATTTCCAGTATGTAGCATTCTTAACTTATTTATTTTCTCTCTCTACCGCACTTCAATACCCATACCATTTTCACCAATCCATAATAATAATCATTGCCAAATCACCTGGATACAACAAATAACAATGCGACCGTGTCTCCCCCCCCCCCCCTTTCAGCTTTGCAAGCCACACAACTTCAATGATCATATGAATCTATCACCCCCCCCACCCCTCAGCTTTGCAAGCCACACAACTTCAATGATCATATAAATCGATCACCCTCCCCCCCCCTCAAACTCTTCGGCCTCCGGAATAATGTAGTCAGAACACTCGGAAGAAAGAAATAATAATAATTACAATAATTTTAAAAACGTACAATCTATACTCGTTAGCCCACATTTCCTACCCCCCACCCCACCCCTTACCCTTTCCAACCCTGACTCTATTTCAAATAACATAACCTTAACCAAACCCCTAGTGGGTGGCCACACTTGGACTCCTTAAGGAGCAAGAGATTAGGTGACTAACAATTAATCAACACTCCTTTACCACTCATAATTATGTCCCCAATAATGTAACAATACCCCAAGAAATACAATCGAAATAAATAATACTGTAAGCCAACTGGCCCTCGTACCAAGCAATACGCCAATGGAAAAAAACTTACCCCCCCCCCCCTTTACCTTAAACCTAACCTTCCCCTAATACCTTCCCAACCATAATATAATCTAAAAACTGCAATTCCAAAACCTTCGGTCATTGGAATAATCCGACAACCTGATAGGCCCCTTACATCCTCACGAATCAGAAGACCACTAAACTAAGTGATCTCTCCCCCACCCCCTTTCTACTACGCTATTCCACAGAAATTATACGGTTAAATGATTGGTCCGAGTTCCCAACGACCCACCGATCAGAACACCACAACAACCTATACCCCCTCCCCCCAACCATCTACCTCTTATATCCTATATTATTACGTATCTGTGTAAAAGAATAACATCATTACAAATTACCTGCCCAATATATATCCCCTAAGATTCGTCAAAGTAACCCCTATTCCTCCCACGAAATCCTCAACCACCATAATATTCTATCTATTCAACTATTTCAATCCTTAACAGTGTAAAAAAACACAAAAACAAAGACACACACACACACACAAAAGTAAACCCGATCAATAACAAGATTAATAGAATGTTGTGGCGCATAGAACGCAAGAAGTCACCCGACCGCCCGCCCAACAACATTTAACATATTGGAATCCGATCTAATACATTTGATAAAAATTAAAAGCTAGCTTGTGTTTTAAAAGACAACAATAAAACATGCCATAGCAATGGTCATTCAAATTAATAAATGCAAAACGTTGCTTTTATAACTTGTTTACTCTTTGTTTTGTATGCATGAATAATGAATCAAATGCAATTTCAAACTTGAATAATTTGTTTATTATTTGATGAATCATTTAATGTCGATACACTAGATGGTTTTCAAGTTATATAAATTAAGTTCTGGTTGAATTATTTTGAATAACCCTGTGATTTATGAAAATTTACTGTTATATTAAATCAATTGCACAATTGATATATTTTTTAAAAGGGCCATTTTATCTAGAATAGCATTAGTTGAATTACAACTTCCATAGACAGAGTAGCGTTTTTAAAATTTATTTTGAAATATCACACTTTTGGATTTATTAAAGTAATAATACTGGTTTAAGTTTTGCAGTGCTCCACTACGGTTGACACCTGAGTCATCCCAGCCTTCCCTTCGAATAGACCCTAAAGACAAATTCCTCTACAAGATGAATAGATGAAAAGTTATTTTATTTTTAAGATAGAGAGAATGAAAAATACGAGAATAATAATAATAATAATAATAATAATAATAATAATAATAATAATAATAATAATAATAATAATAATAATAATAATAATGATAATAATAATAATAATAATAATTATAATAATAATAATAATAATAATAATAATAATAATAATAATAATAATAATAATAATAATAATAATAATAATAATATAATAATAATCTCCATAAAATTTATAGAATTATACATCTTTTGGACACTGAGACTGTCAAAACATTAATGACATCATTTATACTTAACAGAATAGATTACTGTAACGCTCTCTTACAATCGTTACCAAAATATATAATTAGACAGCTTCAGAAAGTGGAAAATAGAGCTGCTAGAATGGTGACTGCTTGTGGGGTGAAAGAACATGTAACCCCGATTTTAATATCTTTGCATTGGCTCCCTTTTGACAGCCGAATTATATTCAAAATTTTATGCTATGCTTTTAAATGTGTAAATAAGACAGCTCCTGTTTACCTACAAAACATGGTTAATTTCTATGTGCCGGAGAGAGAACTTAGATCCAGTGGTCATGATCTCTTCCAGGTTCCTCGCTGTAGATCGTCTTTTAGCGAGAGATCTTTTAGCCATTCGGCACCCGTCTTATGGAACCAACTGCCTTAATCCCTCAAAAAATATCCAACTTTTGAAAACTTTAAAAAGGAACTCAAAACATATCTCTTTAGGAAATCATTTGATGTTTAACATTTCTATTAGGCCTACATGTTATAGATACCTAAATTTTCATCTTGTAGCACAGTGTGTGGTAATTAAATTACAAATTGATTAATGCTATTCCAATATGATAGATTTTATGCTTAAATTATCGATTTATTGTTGTGTTTTATTTGCATTGTAAAGCGCCTCTGAGCACATTGTGGATCTAGGCGCTATATAAATTCATTCATTATTCATTATGCATTATTAATAATAATAATAATAATAATAATAATAATAATAATAATAATAATAATAATAATAATAATAATAATAGTCATAATAATAATAATAATAATAATAATAATAATAATAATAATAATAATAATAATAATAATATATAATAATAATAATAATAATAATAATAATAATAATAATAATAATAATAATAATAATAATAATAATAATAATAATAATAATGATAATAATAATAATACTTTATTGCATCCCAAAAAGGAAATGTCTTGTACAGAAGTGTTATAATTTACACATTAAGATAAAATACAATGGAAATAGGATGTAGAATAAAAACAGAGCAGTTCCTTAACCAAATAATATTAACAATTTCAACACTGTAAAATAGTTTAAAACTGTCACTATAAATTGAAAATTGAAAAGATTGCAAAACAAATAAATGAATAAATTATTATTTACATTTTTTGAAAATAAAAATGCGAAATAATTATATATAATGATTATTGCTTGTTTGTATAAAGCCACAATCCCAAGAAATTGCCTTCCTGGAATTGGAATTTTCAGACCTCCTGAATGTCGGTTTGACACGGTTTTATCCACAAATTATTCAGATATATTTCATAGTGCAGCAACAGTTCATGTAGTCGATAACTCGATTGGAGAAAAAAAAAACCAATACATAGACAGTTCCTGTTAATTTTAATTCAAAGGTTTGTTTTGGGCAATTGCCAATATGCAACGTACATTTACATTGAATTTTCAATCAATACATGTAGAATTAATAATTAACCAAAGAAACTACAAAACTTAATAAAATAGATAAGTATATACTTAAATATTATATATATATATATATATATATATATATATATATATATATATATATATATATATATATATAAATGAGTGAATGGATAAATATGTTACCCTTACTTGTCCGTGTGGGCACCATAATAATATATGAGCACCCGCAAATCAGTTTTCAGTACACAAAATGAAATAGTGACTATCAATTATGATTTAAGTATATAGCCAAGTATCAAACACAACAAAATTCCTCCACTTACTTCTCCTCTTTGATGTTTCATAAACATATAAGGTTGACAGTAAGGAGCGCCTGTGACATCTGTCTTCTGACAGTTCCCGGAGCTCGCCCAGTCCGACCGAAGGACATTCATATATGCATACATACATACATACATACATACATACATACATACATACATACATACATACATACATACATACATACATACATACATACATACAAACATACATACAAACATACATACATACATACATACATACATACATACATACATACATACATACATACATACATACATACATACATACATACATACATACATACATACATACATACTACTACATACATACGTACGTACGTACGTACAGTAATACATACATACATACATACATACATACATACATACATACATACATACATACATACATACATACATACATACATACATACGTGCATACATACATACATACATACATACATACATACATACATACATACATACATACATACATACATACATACATACATACATACATACATACATACATACATACATCATACATACATACATACATACATACATACATACATACATACATACATACATACATACATACATACATACATACAAACATACATACATACATACATACATACATACATACATACATACATACATACATACATACATACATACATACATACATACATCATACATACATACATACATACATACATACATACATACATACATACATACATACATACATACATACATACATACATACATACATACATACATACATACATACATACATACATACATACATACATACATACATACATACATACATACATACATACATACATACATACATACATACATACATACATACATACATACATACATACATACATACATACATACATACATACATACATACATACATACATACATACATACATACATACATACATACATACATACATACATACATACATACATACATACATACATACATACATACATACATACATACATACATACATACATACATACATACATACATACATACATACATACATACATACATACATATATACATACATAGAAACATGGAGACAGACATAACGATACGATTTGTTTGCGGGGACAGCAGATGATGGTGATCATTCGACATGCATGGCCAATCCATCTCCATCTTTTTGATTTGACTGTTTCAGAAATGGGGGTTATGGCAGCTATTTGTAGAAGCTCTTCGGTTGATATATTGCTGGGCAAAAAAAATGAGGAAAAATATCTAAATTATTTTATTTCCAAGATTCTGCTACATATAAAAGAACTGATAACACATTACTCTTGAATATACGTATCGTTGTTTTTGTTAATTTTTTCTTTGCAGTCCAACGTTTATTTAAGGTGCCAAATGTATATAGTTTGATGGGTTTTTGTTTTTGTTTTCCATTTATATCCATTGCTTCATGGCTATGTGTATCTTTAAGCCTATTTTCAGGGCATTGGGGGCAATCTTCTGCGTTTTTGTTTCCATTTCCTGATATTTTTGTGACAGGAGAACAATGTCATCTGCAAAATCCAAATCTTCCAGTGTCTCTAAAAAATTATATCTGATTCCTGTTTTGGTCCTATGCATCTATTCTTTCATTACCCAATCGAGTACCAATAGGAAGAGAAATGTGGATAACACACAACCTTATTTTACACCACTCTCTATTTGATTTTTTTTCTGAGAGTCCTTGTTTGCAATTTACTTTTACATTGAAGTCAGTATATTGCATTTTTACAATGTTTACCATATTTTAGGGCAGGCCGTAGTGTCTAATGATGATCCATAGTTCATGGCGATGAATGCTGTCAAATGCTTTTTCAAAGTCTAAGTAATTTGCATATAAAATAGCGTCCCAATCATTGCTCTGTTCGATGATTTGTCTTAAAGAGAAAATAAGGTCGGAGCAAGACTGTCCTTTCCAAAATCCTGCCTGCTGTTTTCTTAATTGTCAATTTATACTTGAATACATGCGGTTTAGGAGTATCCTGCTGGAGATTTTGCTTGTGATTGAGAGGAGCATTATTCATCTCCGTTTTCCGCATTCAGAAAGGTTGCCGCTTTTTGGAAAGTAATACCATAATACCTGTGAATCATTTAGCTGGCATTTTCTTAGCATTCCAGATATCTTCATATAGTTTTGTAAGTAATTCCGGGGTGAATTTGTCATCGGCTCTGAGCAATTTCGCAGTAATTTGATCTTCTCCTCCAGCTTTCCCTTTTTTATGGAGTGTATTGCAACAATTTATGTGACTGTTATGGGTCTGGGTTTCTATCAAAATCTGTGTCTGTCTCTTTGATATTTGCTCTTAGTTTTGGAGCATCTCTGTTCAAAACAGATTTAAAATGATCATTCCAACGTTCCATTTGAGCTTTTATGTTTGAAATGACCTTCCGTTTGTGTCTTTAATACCTACATCATGATTGTTGAAGTTGGATGATAATGTTTTAGTGATTCTTTAGAACGTTTTCGTGTCGCTATTTGCAGCTGCGTTTTATGCCTCCAGTAACATGTTTTCATGGTATATCCTTTTGTCTGCTTCTGTTGACATTTTTACTTCCTTGCTGTTTATTCCTTTTGTAATCGTTCTTTAGCTCTCATTGATTTGGTTCCTAAACTTTTTTCTTAACTTCCCTGCTTTCATCAATTAGCTTCCAAGAGGCATCCGAATCCCACTGCACTTTCCTCCTTCTACGGTGACCTGTGGCTTCTTGTCAAGTCTCAATAATTTATGGTTGAAATTTCTTAGAGTTATTTCTTCCTCTTGGTCTTTTAGAATCTCGGAACTGTTTCTCAGTTCAAGTTCGAAAGTCTCTGCAACATCCCAATTTTTCAGTGTAATGATATCAAACTTATTTGTTCTAGACTGTCCTTTATTTGTGGCTCTTAATTTTATTTTCAGCTTACAAATCAAGAGTTCATGATCACTTCCAGTGTCGATGAGTACCCTTCGATGGATTGAATACATCCAAACCAACTTCCACCTCATATATGCCTCTCTGTCCGAAGTCAGAGAATCTACGTACAAGGGTTGCCGGGACAGATTTTGGCTCAAAACGGGGCATCGTACATTATGCGTTTGAGAGGAGTTGGCCCATTCCCTCTATCTTTGATCTTATTAAGCCAGTTCTTTGTAATCGTCTCCCGCCGGACATCGGGGGGCTGGATTGCTGCCATTATCTGACCCCATTCTCTAGCCGTTGTTGCCAGAGTTCCTGACACTACGTGCATAGACTAAAGAAGTTTATCTTCTAGCTTCTCAACGTTCCTGCTTTTACCCCACACTCGAGCGCAAATTCCGCGGCGGAATAGCATAGTGCCATAGCGGGCGCCCTCAGAAGAGCTTGATTAGCACCCCGAGTTGATCCCGACAGCTTCCTCAGAAGACTGTTTTTTCCTCTGTCTTCCGGGCAACTCCTTCGGGATGCACCCGATGGGTAAAACTGCGGTCCATCGTCACTCCCATGTATTTTGGATGCGGCTGACATGAGAGAAGCTGGTCCCCGATAAGGACGTTCATTTTATGGTTGTACCAGCCACTGCATAGGTGAAATGCAATGGTCACGGTTTTCGAAGTGTTCATCTTCAGATACCACTTGTGGAAGTTGACTTTGCTTGAATATTAATCATGTTTTTCGTTAACATTTTTGCGTAAGCTTCTTGCATAAGATTACTCTCTTACAATATTACACAACATAGTACGTCAATGTAATAGCCGACAAACTCAAAAAGCAGTTAAAATTGGCTATTCTTTATTGTTAGAAGACTTCCGCTGTGTAATAGAATTAAAGAATTATGTATGAAAAAAATCAATGTGTCACCTGAAGTAAAACTGGTTGGATCTGAGCCAGCCGGATACTGTCCTTTTGTTGGTTAGGGCAGTGTGGCCTCCACTCAGGTCAATGTGCGAACTCCTCTAATGAAGCATAACGATATATAGAACCGCATTTTTCTTTGCGTCATCATATCCTGGAAGGAAATTTTCCTTGGAAATCAACATACAGAGAAATCTTTTAATACACGTGTCTTCAGAGTAGGGCAATCTGGTAAATGAGGCTCGACCGAAGTTCAAATTTATAATTTAAGAATGATTCTAAAAATAGTAATCGATTACTTGTCACTCATAACAACAGCCTATATAAAAGGGTGACATTTTGATTTCCTTGGGTTTCTCATCAATTCTGGTTGAAGTATGCTGATGATAAGACAACAGCAAAGGTACATGCCATACAAATCATAGGACAAGCATTCACAGGAATAGACAAGTGGGTAATCTTTATTCTTAATCATTATTGTTATATATATATATATATATATATATATATATATATATATATCCTTTCTTTAAAAAATATAGCATTGTGGAGAACATTGTGCTTATTTGAGTCAATAAAAAGATTGATACGGCGCACAACTCTACTGAAAGATTTGAAAATTAGAAATGTATTTTTTACAGATAGATAAACAGATAACTTGATTTCCTTTTATAATTTAAAGTCAGTTTGAAAGTTCGTTGGGTCAAACAGATAATATCATAAAATATGTACCGAC
The DNA here is from genome assembly GCF_034508935.2 of Berghia stephanieae. NCBI lineage: Eukaryota > Metazoa > Mollusca > Gastropoda > Nudibranchia > Aeolidiidae > Berghia > Berghia stephanieae. Next base: position 5,305,769 of record NC_088374.1, read on the forward strand.
GACACTTGGCTCCCAAAATCAACAAATTTCGTCGCTGTAAAAAGTTGTCAATTTGCGTCATCTATTTATGACATCAAGTATTATTATTACTTCCGTTGTGTTGTTGATTTAGCGGTGATCAGTTTTGCGTGTAATTTGTGTGTGTGTGTTGTGTTTGATGTATACATGTGTGTGTGTTGGCATTTTTCAGCAAATCGTGGCATTCATAGTGATATTGTTCATTTGATCACATGAAGGTATTTCAGTCGCCATTTTGATTTTTTTTTTTTACTATTAGGGTTAGCTCGAGAGGTTAGTCATAAGTGTTATTAAAGGTGCTAGGGTGTTTGTTTTTCCATAAGTTAAGTAAAGGGGAGACATTCCGAAAGCTCCTACATCCCCAGTATTCTTTAAAATTGTATTTTCACCGTTGCTATTTTGTCAGGCATTTATTTATTCAGTTTGTCATTATATAGAAGTATTTTAAAAACTCTAGAACAAACCTTGATAGATTTGTGAAAGTTTAAAATATCCTTATTTGACCATTGTTTTGATTTTCGGCCGCCATTGTGATTTGTTAAGTATTGAAAGGTAGTGTAAAGCAGTCCGAGAGTTGTTTTTTTTTTCTATTAGGGTTAGCTCGAGAGGTTAGTCATAAGTGTTATTAAAGGTGCTAGGGTGTTTGTTTTTCCATAAGTTAAGTAAAGGGGAGACATTCCGAAAGCTCCTACTTCCCCAGTATTCTTTAAATTTGTATTTTCACCTTTGATCTTTTGTCAGGCGTTTATTTAGTCAATTTGTCATCATTTTTTCTATTAGGGTTAGTTAAGTAAAAGGGAGACATTCCGAAAGCTCATACATCCCCAGTATTCTTTAAATTTGTATTTTCACCGTTGCTATTTTGTCAGGCATTTATTTATTCAGTTTGTCATTATATAGAAGTATTTTAAAAACTCTAGAACAAACCTTGATAGATTTGTGAAAGTTTAAAATTTCGTTATTTGACCATTGTTTTGATTTTCGGCCGCCATTGTGATTTGTTAAGTATTGAAAGGTAGTGCAAAGCCAACACGTCAGTCATGCTGCTAAGAAATATAAATCCTAAATCAGGCCTCCTAAATGGCACCCGTTTGTTAATAATTAAATTAGGTTCAAAAGTATTAGAAGCCAAGATAATTACCGGTAGTAGAGCTGGCGACATAGTGTTTATCCCTAGAATCAATCTGACGACAACGGATTCAGGCTTACCATTTATTATAAATAGAAGACAGTTTCCGGTAAAATTGTCATATGCAATGACAATTAACAAATCTCAGGGGTTGACATTAAGCAAGGTGGGGATTTTCTTACCACAACCGGTATTCACACACGGACAACTGTATGTTGCTGTGTCACGGGTCAGAGGCTATAGTGGCTTACACTTCATGTTGGGCCACACAGAAAAATCAACCGAAGATATACCATATTACACAGACAACGTTGTTTACCAATCTGCCCTCATTAAATGATGGTGAGTACAGTATCGAATGAAAATAGTTCTTTCCCCGCGAAATTGCGGGCTTTTTACTAGTATATATATATATATATATATATATATATATATATATATATATATATATATATATAATATATATATTGATTTATTGATTGATTGATCACCAATTGTAACCATTGACAAAGAACGAAAGTGACAGTTTTGATCATTTTCTCCAATTTCGATATCCAAAGAAAATTTAATCTAAGAATTAATCACAAAGTAGATATAGTAGTTCTTCTCAGTTCAAATTCCAATGTTGAACATGGAATTTAATGGTTACTATATTGAGAACGTATAGTCTAA
>NC_088374.1:5312587-5319946 GCF_034508935.2 Berghia stephanieae
AACTAAAAAGTAATGACGATTATGGGGCGTTTTGGGTCTTTTCTAAAAAATATTTAATTACCTACATTAGGCCGCTTTAATAATTCTGTATCGTCATATTAGGTTGCAAAACAACATTTTTGGTGAAATTTTTTTAATATCTGCTTTAATACCCATTTTGTGACCTAAATTGGGGATCTTACATAAAATAATATAACAATGTTGTGGCAAACATTCCACAATAATTAAAGGAGGAATGACTTCCATATTCTTCCCTCTTATCAACTTTGTACTATAGTAGTGTGTCTAGTAGTAGAGAGATTTTATGGCTTTAGATTATGGAATGTTTATTAGAGGATTACAAAGTTACGAATAAAGATGTTATGACAAAATTGACATTAAAATTCAAAATTTGGATTATAATTCAAAATTCAGATATCTTATCAAACAAATCTCTCTTTGACTACATAGTACATTATCTTTGTAATAACTGAGGAAATTTTGAAATAATTTAATTGAATTGATTCTGAGAAAGTTTGACACAGTATCCCGACCCTTAGAATATTGACATATTGAGAAAATAACAAAATATCTTTCGGTTTTTCACACTTTTCTTACAACCTTTACCATTTTCGACTGTGTTTTTCAGGCCTTTATATTCTACTTAAAGAATTTGGACTTCAATTATATTATTTCTAAGACAATAAAATATCGTTTTTCACCACAATCATTATAATCAAGGATTTTCCTGAGAATTAGACCCAAATCGGACATAAAACTTCACTCACAACATTAATAGAAAAGAATTTCAAAAAATGTTTCCTTTCATTGGTGGACAGGAGGTCACTTGATGTGTCTTCTCTTCCCTTTTATTTATTTTTTAGCTTGCTTCCTGTTTTTGCCTTGAAATGAAAATATTTGATTTGTCCTTCCCTTGACGGAATCCCTGGCAGGGAGGAAAATAGTTAAATGGTTAGTTGAGTATAATAATAATAATAATAATAATAATAATAATAATAATAATAATAATAATATAATAATAATAATAATAATAATAATAATAATATATATAATAGTAATAATAATAATAATAATAATAATAATAATAATAATAATAATAATAATAATAATATAATAATAATAATAATAATAATAATAATAATAATATAATAATAATAATAATAATAATAATAATAATAATAAATAATAATTAATAATAATAATAATAATAATAATAATAATATAAATAATAATAATAATAATAATAATAATAATAATAAATAATAATAATAATAATAATAATAATTAATAATAATAATAATAATAATAATAATAATAATAATAATTATATAATTATAATACTTATTGATTCCGGATAATCAATCAATCCCAATAGTACTTTTTGCAAATCAATATGTATTGGTTTCCCTATTATCTTATTATTAAGTATGCTTTCTATCTCTCGCCATAGAGATTTTACCAATTTACAATTAGAAAAGAAATTCTCAATTTAGTCTATTTCATCACAATTTTGACATTTATTTGAATTTGCAATTGTTATTTTATAAAGCAATATATTGGTAAGGTAAATGTTATGCATAATTTTCCATTGTAAAACCCTTAATCTAGATACTTTTGTACAAACATAAGGTAAAATCGAATGATTTGATTACTACCATTACTACTTCTACTACTACTATTGCTACTACTACCATTATTACTACTAGTACTATTACTACTACTACTACTACTACTACTACTACTACTACTACTACTACTACTACTACTACTACTACTACTACTACTACTACTACTACTACTACTACAACAACTACTACTACTACTACTACTACTGCTACTACTACTACTACTACTATTACTACTACTACTACTACTACTACTACTACTACTACTACTACTACTACCATTACTACTACTACTACTACTACTACTACTACTACTACTACTACTACTACTACTACTACTACTACTACTATATTGTGTATCTCTATGCACTTTTTTATCCAAAAACCCTTAACATGTTCTATTGATCCTTCTCCTCCCACCTTTTGGTATAACTCTTTCTGGAAATATTTTGAATAAAATATTAATTTTTTAAAATTTTATCAAATCTTTTGATTTCGAAACTTTTATTCGTGATAAAGCACTTTTGTGCCGCTATGTGGTCTAGTGGTATGACACTCACTTTCGGAAGGTCCTGGATTCGAGCCTAGCTCGGCGCATAGTTGAGTCCTTGGAAAAGACTCTTTACTCACATTCTCTCACTATACTCAGGTGTAAAATGACTACCTGGCCGTTAACAGCGTTGTTTTTGACCGAAAAATTGTAATATCGCCTAACAGGCGTCATATCCCGTCCTACATGTTAAATGTTGCTGTTGATCAGGGACCCCTTGTAAAGCGCTTTGGGCACGTTTAGTGGATATTGCTCTATATAAAAGCTCAATTTTTTAATTAATTTTTCTATTGCACTATAATCAAGTTCTATTCATTACAATTCCCGTGTATATCTTTGAATTCCCCTATTAACATGATATGTCTTGAATTTATTTATATTTGCTTAACGTAAAACACATATTTTGCAATTTTTCGTAGAAACAGTACTTTACCTTTGAATTTAATTTTATTAATGTTAAAAATTGGTTCATTTGGGTGAATTTCCATACTTTGATCTTCATGAGGAAAGTTAAGATATTCTATCCGAACATTTTTCCAAAATATGTTTTTCACAAATTGTAACCCTTTGGATTGCGAGCTATTTACATTTGCTTCCAATGCCCCCCCTCCCCTCCCCCCCCCCCCCCCCCAGTAGTACGTCTAAAAATATAATTAGATACTACTTTCCAATTTCATCTTTCGTCTGAATATAGCTTTTGTTCCCAGTTAATTAGGAAAGATTTTTGTAGAGAAATTATGTCAATCGTGCTCAGGCCTCCATTCCTTATATCGTTACACATAGTCTTTCTTTTGACTTTCTCATAAGCTCTCCTATTTGAAGTTTTCTTTTACCACAGAAATTTAAAGAAAAATCTATATTTTTCCTCTAATGCAGTCAACGGGATTGAAACATTCTGCATGATGTAGATTAACTTAGAAATACCAAAGGATTTGATTATGTTTATTTTTCCTATGAGAGAAAGTTCCCATTTATTCCGTAACTTTAGCATTTTTGTATGCTATCAATTTGATGAATCCAATTATTTTTATTTTCCGTAGCTGCCGTTTTAAAACTGAATATTACTCCTAATATTTTTAAATCATCTACAATTGGAACAAGTATCGAAAGCCTTTCTATAATCAATTGATAACATTAATGAGGTTAGTTTACTTCTTTTTCATATTCTATTAAATCATCAATTTCCCTCAAAATTTCTGCAATGTGTCTTTCACGAATAAAATCATATTCGTTCATTACTAATTATATTACTTATAACTGTTTTAAATCTATTCGCCAAGGTTTTTGTCAGTATTTTATAATCAGCATTTGTTAAAGCTATAGGTCTTCTATTCCCGAAGTCTTCCTATCGATAAATTGATTTTTCGGTATTAATGCTGTTACCCCCCTCCTTCCCCCTCCCCCCCCCCCCCCCGCACCCCTTTTTTTTGACTGTAATTAATCATATTTCTTTTAGACTAAACTCAAAACAGTTGAGCATCGCCGTTTTGGTCTCATCCCAAAATCTTTCTAAACTCTAAAATTCTACTGGAAATCCATCTGGTCCTTTTCCTAATTACATCTAACGTAATAAAATGTGTCACAGAATTCTTCCTCTTCATCTTATTATTTTAGGTATAGTGATATTTTTTACATAGTCATCACTCAACATTTCTATTGTTTCGTCTTCTGTCAATTCGGTGTAAAGTTCTAAATAATATTTACCAATAATTTTTTAGAATTCCCTGTTTATTTGTAACATAATTATTTTCATCACTTTTCAATTTATAAATTGTATTGTTTACAGCCCTGGTCTTTTCTAATGATAGAAAGAATCGATTACATTTCTCTCCCTCTTCTATCCACTTGATGCCCGATATTACTCTGGCACCCATTGTTTCTTCAATTTGTTGTACTTCAAATTTTCTTTCAATCCAATATTTGTGATAAAATATCAGTTTCGTTAGGATTTAACCCTCTCCTTACCATCAATAGGAAAATCGTCACATTCGTTACGATGCAACCAACAGTTTTCGCATTCTGATATCCTTTGTACATCACAAATTATATAGAAAATATTTGGTTCTAGCGATAAGAATTAGACACTGGACAATTTATGTATAGAATGTACTTGTTCTTTTTTTTGTTTGAGTGGAAGAACATATATTTTCGTGTTGGTTGGGTGTGAAGTTTCAGGGGGAATTCTGAAAATGGCTGGTAAGGAGAGAGTTAATACTATTTGCTCTTCTATTTTATTAAGGGCTCTTATTCTTTACTATAGGTATCTAATTTCTTACGACATTTATATTTGAAATAGTCTTGAATAAATCCCTTGATGTCTATTTTGACACAATCCCGCTAAGATGAGGATTTCAACCTTTTTTTTTCAAAGCAACTTTTGATTTTTTGTTTGATTCATGTTATATATTTCAATTCCCTCAATATTGATACATGATTTTAAATAATGAGGGTCCCTTTTGAAGGATATGAATTTAAATTTTGATACAACTGCTCTATGATCTGTAAAGGCAATGCCTATAATTTCTGCTTCTTATAAAAAAATAGATATAAGCATGTCATTTATAAAGATATAACTAGCAATCAAAGGAGACCCTCTACTCCATTTTTTTTTTTTTTATTTTTTTTTTGTGTTTTTATTCTCCATGTATCTGTAAAGGCTAAACTATTAATGAAATTGTTAAAATTTTCAACATTTTCTTTATCATGTGGGTTGCCATAAATTATATATGATGATGATGATGATGATGATGATGATGATGATGATGATGATGATGATGATGATGATGATGATGATGATGATGATGATGATGATGATGACGATGATGATGATAATTACAATAATTTGTGTTAAGCGTAAATATTTTTATACATCGCAAATTTCTTCTTTTTCTTCCTCTTTCTAACTCTTCTCTCTTTCTCTCTCTCTCTCTCTCTCTCTCCTTCTCTCTCTCTCTCATCTCTCTCTCTTTCTTTCTTTCCCTCTCTCTCTCTCTCTTTCTCCTTCTTAGACCTCTCTCTCTCTCTTTTTATCTCCCTCTCCTCTCTCTCTCTTCTTTCTCTCTCCCTCTCTCTCTCTTCCTCTCTCTCTCTCTCTCTCTATCTCTCTCTCTTCTCTCTATTTCTGTCTCTCTTTCTAAGACTCTCTTTCTCTTTCTGTTTCTCACTCTTAGACTCTCTCTCTCTCTCTCTCTCTCTCTCTCTCTCTCTCTCTCTTTCCTTGTCTCTCTTTCTTTCTTTCTTTCTTTCTTTTTTTTTCTTTCTCTCTTGCTCTGTTGATGTGTCTATCTTGGTCTGTGTAGAGTTTGTTCTTTTTTCCATCTATAGCCCTTTACTAAATGTTTAGCTCGATTTGAAAATTCCGCTTAGCTGTTGCTTGTAAATGTAGTCATGATTGCAATAAAATGAATGAAAATGTCAAATTTTTTTTGTTTATTATTTATTTTTTTTAAAATGGAGTTTTATATAGCGCAATATCCACTAAATGTGCTCAAAGCACTTTACAAGGGGCCCTGGTCAACAGCAACATTTAACACGTAGGACGGGGCATGACGCCTGTTAGGCGATATTACAATTTTTTTCGGACAAAGACAACGCTGCCAACGGCCAGGTACTCATTTTACACCTGAGTACGGTGAAAGAATGTGAGTAAAGAGCCTTTTCCAAGGACTCAACTATGCGCCGAGCGCGAGGCTCGAACCCAGGACTTTAAGGGTTTTGCGCCCGAAACGTTCCGTGTTTGGTCTTTTGTTCATTTTTGTTTATTCCTGAATATTTGGATCGATTTAAAGGACCCTCAACTTGGAAAAAATAAAACAACTTTCAAACCTGGGACTTTGTCTAGAAACAACTTTGAGACTTTTTGGATAATATGAGGTTCATTTAAATCGATCAATATTCAAAGAACAAAATTTCTGGGCAATATTTTTAATGTGCGGCTATGTAATCTTGTAGAATGACACTCGCTTTCGGATCGGAAGGTCCTGGGTTCGAGCCTCTCACGACGAATAGTTGAGTCTTTGAAAAGAGCTCTTTACTCACATTATCTCACTATACTGGCCGTTAACAGCGTTGTCTACGTCGTAAAAAAATTTGTAATATCGCCTAACAGGCTTCATGTCACGTCCAACATGTTATGTGTTGCTTGTGGCCAGGAACCCTTGTAAAGCGCTTTGGGCACGTTTAATGGATATTGTCGCGAAATTTTAATTTTTATCCTCTATTTGTCTCTGGAGGAAGACAAAGAATGACTTATCTAAATAAATTGTGCGGCTATGTGGTCTAGTGGTATGACACTCGCTTTCGGATCGGAAGGTCCTGGGTTCGAGCCTCGCTCGGCGCATGGTTGAGTCCTTGGAAAAGACTCTTTACTCACATTCTCTCACCGTACTCAGGTGTAAAATAAGTACCTGGCCGTTAACAGCGTTGTCTTTGTACGAAAAATTGTAATATCGCCTAACAGGCGTCATTTCTCGTCCTACATGTTAAATGTTGCTGTTGACCAGGGACCCCTTGTAAAGCGCATTGAGCACGTTAAGTGGATATTGCGCTATATAAATGCTCATTTATTATTGAACTATTGAAAAGCTCAAGTTTGTATACAAGTTATTCCACAATACAGAAGTGTACTGGTTAAGAATTACCAATTTTTTTTTAAAAGACGTTGGGGTGTGTGTATGTGTGTGTGTGTGTGTGTATGTATATGTGTGTGTGTGTGGTGTGTATGTGTGTATGTATGTGTGTGTGTATGTATGTGTGTGTGGTGTGTGTGTATGTGTGTGTGTGTAGGTGTGTGTGTATGTGTGTGTGTGGTGTGTGTGTATGTGTGTGTGTGTGGTGTGTGTGTATGTATGTGTGTGTGTGTGTGGTGTGTGTGTGTGTGTGTGTGTGTGGTGTGTGTCTTTGTGTGAAAACGTCACGGTTCAAGTATGTTCTTGCCTATTCTGTTCTGTGCTCAATCAGCCGTATCAAACTGTTAGTTCTGTCTTGCCGTTCTCATACCATAACGTTATGTGTTAAGGGCTGTCAGTGCTGCCTGCCGCTTTGAACTTTCAAAACTTCGTAGTTTTATACGGACAAAAAAGAAAAATTACACTTTATATCGCTTTGGAAATAAACAATTTGTGACCCCTGGTCTCAAAACGGAATGAAGTCGTGATGATTAAGATGCTGAAAATGGAAATTGTA
>NC_088374.1:5320046-5350046 GCF_034508935.2 Berghia stephanieae
CTACTACTACTATACTACTACTACTACTACTACTACTACTACTATACTACTACTACTACTACTAACTACTACTACTACTACTACTACTACTCTACTAACTAAATATACATACTACTACTACTACTACTACTACTACTACTACTACTACTACTATACTACTACCTACTACTACTACTACTACTACACTACACTACTACTACTCTACTACTACTACTACTACTACTAACTACTACTACTACTACTACTATACTAACTACTACTACTACTACACTACTACTACTACTACTACTACTACTACTATACTACTACTACACTACTACTACTACTACTACTACTACTTACTACTATACTACTACTACTACTACTACTACTACTACTACTACTACTACTACTACTACTATTACTACTACACACTACTACTAATACTACTAGTAGTAGTAGTAGTAGTACTATACTAACTACTACTACTACTACTACTTACTACTAACTACTAACTACAACTACTACTATACTTACCATACTTCTTCTACTACTACTAATCTACTATAACTACTACTACTAACTACTACTACTATACTAATAATAATAATATAATAATAATATACTTAATAATAATAATAATACTACTAACTACTACATACTACTACTACTACTACTACTACTACTACTACTACTATACTACTAATACTAATAATAAATAATAATAATAATAATAATAATAATAATAATAATAATATAATAATAATAATAATACTACTACTATTACTACTACTACTACTACTACTACTACTACTACTACTACTACTACTACTACTATATACTACTACTACTACTACTACTACTACTACTACTACTACTACTACTACACTACTACTACTAATAAATATAATAATAATAATAATAATAATACTAATAATACTACTACTACTACTACTACTACTACTACTACTACTACTACTACTACTACTACTACCATACTACTACTACCTACTACTACTACTACTAACTACTACTACTACTACTACTACTACTACTACTACTACTACAACTACTACACAACTAATACTACTACTAACAATACTACTTACTACACACAATATTAACACACTACTATACTACTACTACTAACTATACTAACAAATTATACTTACTACTTACTACTCCTAATATCTACTACTATATACTACTACACTACTACTACTACTAACTACTACTAAATACTACACTATATAACTACTACTACTACTACTACTACTACTACTTAAATACTATACTACTACTACTACTATACTACACTACTACATAAATACTACTACTACTCTACTACTACTACATACTACTACAACTACTACTATTACTCTACTACTACTACTACTAATACTACTATACTACTCTACTAACATACTACACTACTACTACTACTACTACTATACTACTAACTACTACTACTACTACTACTACTACTACTACTACTACTAACTACTACTACTACTACTACTACTATACTACTACTACTACTATTACTACTACTACTACAACACACTTACTACCTGACTACTCTACTACTACTATACTACTGCACTACTACTACTACCCACTACTACTAATACTACTAAACTACTACTACTACTACTACTACTACTACTACTACTACTACTACTACTACTACTACTACTACTACTACTACAACTACTACTACTACTACACTACTACCTACTACTACTACTAACTACTACTAACTACTACTACTACTACTCTACTACTGACTACTACACTACCTACTACTACCTACCTACAAATTAGGGGCGTTTGGGTCTTTTCTAAAAAATATTAAATTACCTACATTGGGCCGTTTAATAATTCTGTATCGCCCATATTAGGTTGCAAAACAACATTTTTGGTGAAATTTTTTTAATATCTGCTTTAATACCCATTTGTGACCTAAATGGGGATCTTACAAAAAAATAATATAACAATGTTTGGGCAAAATTCCACAATAATTAAGGAGGAATGACTTCCTATTCTCCCTCTTAATCAACTTTGACTATAGAGTGTGTCTAGTAGTAAGAGTTTTAGGGCTTTAGATTATGGAATGTTTTTTAAAGGGGTTACAAAGTTTCGAATAAAAATTTATGACAAAATTACATTAAATTCAAAATTTGGATTATAATTCAAAATTCAGATATCTTATCAAACAAATCTCTCTTTGACTACATAGTACATTATCTTTGTAATAACTGAGGAAATTTTGAAATAATTTAATTGAATTGATTCTGAGAAACGTTTGACACAGTATCCCGAACCCTTGAATATTGACATATTGAGAAAATAACAAAATATCTTTCGGTTTTTCACACTTTTCTTACAACCTTTACCATTTTCGACTGTGTCATTCATGCCTTTATATTCTACTTAAAGAATTTGGACTTCAATTATATTATTTCTAAGACAATAAAATATCGTTTTTCACCACAATCATGTAATCAAGTCTTTGAAGGATTTTCCTGATAATTAGACCCAAACCGGACATAAAACGTCACTCACAACATTAATAGAAAAGAATTTCAAAAAATGTTTCCTTTCATTGGTGGACAGGAGGTCACTTGATGTGTCTTCTCTTCCCTTTTATTTATTTTTTAGCTTGCTTCCTGTTTTTGCCTTGAAATGAAATATTTGATTTGTCCTTCCCTTGACGGAATCCCTGGCAGGGGGAAAAATTAAATTTAGTTGAGTAAATAATAAAATAAAATAATAATATAATAATAATAATAATAAATAATAATAATAAATAATAATAATAATAATAATAAAATATTATAATAATAAAATAATAATATAATAAAATAGTAATAATAATAATAATATAAAATAATAATAATAATAATAATGAAAATAAAATAATAATAATAATATAATAATAATAATAATAATAAATAATAATAAAATAATAATAATAATAAACTAATAGTAATAATAATAATAATAATAATAATAATAATAATAAAATAATAATAATAATAATGATAATAATAAAATAAAATAAATAATAATAATAAAATAATAATAATAATAATAATAATAATAATTAAAAATAATAATATAATAATAATAATAATAATAATAATAATAATAAATAAAAATAATAAAATAATAATAATAATAATAATTATAATACTTATTGATTCCCAGATAATCAATCAATCCCAATAGTACTTTTTGCAAATCAATATGTATTGGTTTCCCTATTATCTTATTATTAAGTATGCTTTCTATCTCTCGCCATAGAGATTTTACCAATTTACAATTAGAAAAGAAATTCTCAATTTAGTCTATTTCATCACAATTTTGACATTTATTTGAATTTGCAATTGTTATTTTATAAAGCAATATATTGGTAAGGTAAATGTTATGCATAATTTTCCATTGAAAACCCTTAATCTAGATACTTTTTGTACAAACATAGGTAAAATCGAATGATTTGATTACTACCATACTACTTCTACTACTACTATTGCTACTACTACCATTATTACACAGTAACTATTACTACTACTACTACTACTACTACTACTACTACTACTACTACTACTACTACTACTACCAATACTACTACTACTACTACTACAACTACTACTACAACACTCACTGCTACTACTACTACTACACTACTATTAACTACACTACTACTACTACTACTACTACTACTACTACTACTACTACTACTACTACTACCATTACTACACTACTACTACTACTACTACTACACTACACTACACTACTACTACTACTACTACTACTATATTGTGTATCTCTATGCACTTTTTTATCCAAAAACCAAAAACAAGTTCTATTGATCCTTCTCCTCCCACCTTTTGGTATAACTCTTTCTGGAAATATTTGAATAAAATATAATTTTTAAAATTTTATCAAATCTTTTGATTTCGAAACTTTATTCGTGATAAAGCACTTTTGTGCCGCTATGTGGTCTAGTGGTATGACACTCACTTTCGGAAGGTCCTGGATTCGAGCCAGCTCGGCGCATAGTTGAGTCCTTGGGAAAAAACTCTTTACTCACATTCTCTCACTATACTCAGGTGTAAAATGACTACCTGGCCGTTAACAAGCGTTGTTTTTGACCGAAAAATTGTAATATCGCCTAACAGGCGTCATATCCCGTCCTACATGTTAAATGTTGCTGTTGATCAGGGACCCCTTGTAAAGCGCTTTGGCACGTTTAGTGGATATTGCTCTATATAAAAGCTCAATTTTTTAATTAATTTTTCTATTGCACTATAATCAAGTTCTATTCATTACAATTCCCGTGTATATCTTTGAATTCCCCTATTAACATGATATGTCTTGAATTATTTATATTTGCTAACGTAAAACACATATTTTGCAATTTTTTTGTAAAACAGTACTTACCTTTGAATTTAATTTTATTAATGTTAAAAATTGGTTCATTTGGGTGAATTTCCATACTTTGATCTTCATGAGGAAAGTTAAGATATTCTATCCGAACATTTTTCCAAAATATGTTTTTCACAAATTGTAACCCTTTGGATTGCGAGCTATTTACATTTGCTTCCAATGCCCCCCCCCCCCTCCCCTCCCCCCCTCCCCCCCCCCCCCTCCCCCCCCCCCCCCCCCCCCCAAGCAATACGTCTAAAAATGTCACTAGATACTACTTTCCAATTTCATCTTTCGTCTGAATATAGCTTTTGTTCCCAGTTAATTAGGAAAGATTTTTGTAGAGAAATTATGTCAATCGTGCTCAGGCCTCCATTCCTTATATCGTTACACATAGTCTTTCTTTTGACTTTCTCATAAGCTCTCCTATTTGAAGTTTTCTTTTACCACAGAAATTAAAGAAAAATCTATATTTTCCTCTAATGCAGTCAACGGGATTGAAACATTCTGCATGATGTAGATTAACTTAGAAATACCAAAGGATTTGATTATGTTTATTTTTCCTATGAGAGAAAGTTCCCATTTATTCCGTAACTTTAGCATTTTTGTATGCTATCAATTTGATGAATCCAATTATTTTTATTTTCCGTAGCTGCCGTTTTAAAACTGAATATTACTCCTAAATTTTTAAATCATCTACAATTGGAACAAGTATCGAAAGCCTTTCTATAATCAATTGATAACATTAATGAGTTAGTTTACTTCTTTTTCATATTCTATTAAATCATCAATTTCCCTCAAAATTTCTGCAATGTGTCTTTCACGAATAAAATCATATTCGTTCATTACTAATTATATTACTTATAACTGTTTTAAATCTATTCGCCAAGGTTTTTGTCAGTATTTTATAATCAGCACTTGTTAAAGCTATAGGTCTTCTATTCCCGAAATCTTCTCTATCGATAAATTGATTTTTCGGTACTAACGCTGTTACCCCCCCCCCCCCCCCCCCCCCCCGCACCCCTTTTCTTTGACTGTAATTAATCATATTTCTTTTAGACTAAACTCAAAACAGTTGAGCATCGCCGTTTTGGTCTAATCCCAAAATCTTTCTAAACTCTAAAATTCTACTGGAAATCCATCTGGTCCTTTTCCTAATTACATCTAACGTAATAAATGTGTCACAGAATTCTTCCTCTTCATCTTATTATTTTAGGTATAGTGATATTTTTTACATATTCATCACTCAACATTTCTATTGTTTCGTCTTCTTTCAATTCGGTGTAAAGTTCTAAATAATATTTACCAATAATTTTTTAGAATTCCCTGTTTATTTGTAACATAATTATTCTCATCACTTTTCAATTTATAAATTGTATTGTTTACAGCCCTGGTCTTGTCTAATGATAGAAAGAATCGATTACATTTCTCTCCCTCCTCTATCCACTCGATACCCGATATTACTCTGGCACCCATTGTTTCTTCAATTTGTTGTACTTCAAATTTTCTTTCAATCCAATATTTGTGATAAAATATCAGTTTCGTTAGGATTTAACCCTCTCCTTACCATCAATAGGAAAATCGTCACATTCGTTACGATGCAACCAACAGTTTTCGCATTCTGATATCGTTTGTACATCACAAATTATATAGAAAATATTTGGTTCTAGCGATAAGAATTAGACACTGGACAATATTATGTATAGAATATACTTGTTCTTTTTCTGTTTGAGTGGAAGAACATATATTTTCGTGTTGGTTGGGTGTGAAGTTTCAGGGGGAATTCTGAAAATGGCTGGTAAGGAGAGAGTTAATACTATTTGCTCTTCTATTTTATTAAGGGCTCTTATCTCTTTACTATAGGTATCTAATTTCTTACGACATTTATATTTGAAATAGTCTTGAATAAATCCCTTGATGTCTATTTTGACACAATCCCAACTAAGATGAAGATTTAACCTTTTTTTCAAAGCAACTTTTGATTTTTTGTTTGATTCATGTTATATATTTCAATTCCCTCAATATTGATACATTGATTTTAAACAATGAGGGTCCCTTTTGAAGGATATGAATTTAAATTTTGATACAACTGCTCTATGATCTGTAAAGGCAATGCCTATAATTCATGCTTCTTATAAAAAATAGATATAAGCATGTCATTTATAAAGATATAATCTAGACATCTAGCAATCAAAGGAGACCCTCTACTCCATTTATTTTTTTAATTATTTTTTTTTTTTGTGTGTTTTATTCTCCATGTATCTGTAAAGGTCAATCTATTAATGAAATTGTTTAAATTTTCAACATTTTCTTTATCACGTGGGTTGCCATAAATTATATATATGATGATGATGATGATGATGATGATGATGATGATGATGATGATGATGATGATGATGATGATGATGATGATGATGATGATGATGACGATGATGATGATAATTACAATAATTTGTGTTAAGCGTAAATATTTTTATACATCGCAAATTTCTTCTTTTTCTTCCTCTTTCTAACTCTTCTCTCTCTCTCTCTCTCTCTCTCTCTCTCTCTCTCTCTCTCTCTCTCTTTCTTTCTTTCTTTCTTTCCCTCTCTCTCTCTCTTTCTCCTTCTTAGACTCTCTCTCTCTCTCTCTTTTTATCTCCCTCTCTCTCTCTCCCTCTCTCTCTCTCTCTCTCTCTCTCTCTCTCTCTCTCTCTCTCTCTCTCTCTCTATCTATCTCTCTCTCTCTCTCTATTTCTGTCTCTATTTCTAAGACTCTCTTTCTCTTTCTGTTTCTCACTCTTAGACTCTCTCTCTCTCTCTCTCTCTCTCTCTCTCTCTCTCTCTCTCTTTCCTTGTCTCTCTTTCTTTCTTTCTTTCTTTCTTTTTTTTTTCTTTCTCTCTTGCTTTGTTGATGTGTCTATCTTGGTCTGTGTAGAGTTTGTTCTTTTTTCCATCTATAGCCCTTAACTAAATGTTTCGCTCGATTTGAAAATTCCGCTTAGCTGTTGCTTGTAAATGTAGTCATGATTGCAATAAAATGAATGAAAATGTCAATTTTTTTTGTTTATTATTTATTTTTTTTTAAATTAAGTTTTATATAGCGCAATATCCACTAAATGTGCTAAAAGCACTTTACAAGGGGCCCTGGTCAACAGCAACATTTAACACGTAGGACGGGGCATGACGCCTGTTAGGCGATATTACAATTTTTTCGGACAAAGACAACGCTGCTAACGGCCAGGTACTCATTTTACACCTGAGTACGGTGAGAGAATGTGAGTAAAGAGCCTTTTCCAAGGACTCCACTATGCGCGGAGCGCGAGGCTCGAACCCAGGCCTTTAAGGGTTTTGAGCCCGAAACGTTCCGTGTTTGGTCTTTTGTTCATTTTTGTTTATTCCTGAATATTTGGATCGATTTAAAGGACCCTCAACTTGGAAAAAATAAAACAACTTTCAAACCTGGGACTTTGTCTAGAAACAAACTTTGAGACTTTTTGGATAATATGAGGTTCATTTAAATCGATCAATATTCAAAGAACAAAATTTCTGGGCAATATTTTTAATGTGCGGCTATGTAATCTTGTAGAATGACACTCGCTTTCGGATCGGAAGGTCCTGGGTTCAAGCCTCTCTCGACGAATAGTTGAGTCTTTGAAAAGAGCTCTTTACTCACATTATCTCACTATACTGGCCGTTAACAGCGTTGTCCACGTCGTAAAAAAATTGTAATATCGCCTAACAGGCTTCATGTCACGTCCAACATGTTATGTGTTGCTTGTGGCCAGGAACCCGTTGTAAAGCGCTTTGGGCACGTTTAATGGATATTGAAAAGCTCAAGTTTGAATACAAGTTATTCCACAATACAGAAGTGTACTGGTTAAGAATTACCAATTTTTTTAAAAAGAAAGACGTCGGGGTGCGTGTGTGTGTGTGTGTGTGTGTGTGTGGTGTGTGTGTTTGTGTGTGTGGTGTGTGTGTATGTATGTGTGTGTGTATGTATGTGTGTGTGTGTGTGTGTGTGTGTGTGTGGGTGTGTCTGTGTGTGAAAACGTCACGGTTCAAGTATGTTCTAGCCAATTCTGTTTTGTGCTCAATCAGCCGTATCAAACTGTTAGTCCTGCCTTGCCGTTCTCATACCATAACATTATGTATTAAGGCCTGTCAGTGCTGCCTGCCGCTTTGAACTTTCAAAACTTCGTAGTTTTATACGGACAAAAAAGAAAAATTACACTTTATATCGCTTTGGAAATAAACAATTTGTGACCCCTGGTCTCAAAACGGAATGAAGTCGTGATGATTAAGATGCTGAAAATGGAAATTGTAGCAAGAAATATCAGACTTAAGTTGAGTTTATATGAAGGAATGTCATATTTTATTGGCTAAACACCAACATTTCATATTTTTGACCAGTTTGACTATAATTTGACATTTTAGCATCTGGTCCATCCCGACATGATACCGTTTTCAGACGTTTGGTCACATTTGACCTCAGTACGATCCAGAAAATGCTCCAAAGTCTTGAATATAGATAGTTCGAATATGACGTCACTCAGGTCTTTGTTATTGTTTTTTGCCATCCGCGTTTATGAGTAATGCTCACTGAACTGTATTAACCCGACTATAAACGTTCATGGATACACACGGTTTTGTGTATTGGTCCGTTATGCTTCCGGATGGCAATGTTATGAGCTTCTGAGCCAAGCGCAAACTATCTATAGATAGAATGCGCTTGGCCAAGGAGTTCACAACATTGCCATCCGGAAGTATAACGGACCAACACACAAACTCTGTGTAACCATGAACGTTTATAGTCAGGTTAATATTGTTTAGTGAGAACAACTCACAAACGCGGATGGCAAAAACAATAACAAAGGCCTAAGTGACGTCATCTGCATACTATCTATACGTTCTACGAAGGTAGACTTTCCTTCACAACATGATTTATTGAGTCAAAGAGACCTATACACCTGTGTAGCTGGAGCCAAAAATTCGTATTTCTACGACTTATTCATCATACAAGGCAGGTCTTGGGCTACGTGCTCAAATTGGATTCAATAGTCTGAAGTCACGAGTCCGGCAACGGCGGCCATCTTGGTTCTAAACAAAGAAAATCATTACTTTTTATTCTTCATGCTGGCTAGAACTTTTCATTCCCTTTTAATATGCCTTGTGATCAGAATGTGTAAAAGTCAAAACATGATCAGATTTATGGGTTTTTTTTTCCTCTGGATACGCTTTTAAGCTCGCCGGGGAAATATTTCATACGGGCTTCAGCCATTGTTCCGATAGTTTAGAGCCAGTGTTACTAAGTTACCATGCGTCATTAGGAAGGAAGTGACAGTACGACTGTTGAAGACTATTAGTTTGTTAGTCAGAACCTAAACACAATGAAGACTTGGGTTTGAGCTTTTATATAGCGCAATATCTACCAAACGTGCCCAAAGCCCTATATAAAGGGTCCCCGACCAACAGCAACACGTAACATGTAGAACGAGACATGACGCCTATTAGGCGATATTATAATTAATTTTTTTTCCAACAGAGACAACGCTGTTGACGGCCAGGTACTCATTTTACACCTGAGTACGGTGAGAGACTATGGGTAAAGAGCCTATCGGCGAGTCTCGAACCCAGGACCTTCCGATCCGAAAGCGCTTGTCATACCACTAGACCACATAGAAATATGTTACTCAATTTTACACCTGAATACGGTGAGAGAATATGAGTAAAGAGCCTTTTCCAAGGACTCAACTATACGCCCAGCAAGGTTCGAACCCTGGACCTATCGATCCGAAAGCGGGTGTCATACCTCAAGACCGAATGGCCGCACGGAAGGTTGTATAACTATTTTAGTGGCAGGATGTATTGATAGTATGCGCTTGGCTTGGAAGTTCACACTATTGCCATCCTGGAGTATAACGGACCAACACACAAAACTATGTGTAACCATGAACGTTTATAGTCTGGTTAATCCAGTTTAGTCAGAATGAATTACTCATCAACGTGGATGGCAAAAAACAATAACAAAGAACCGAGTGACGTCAACTTCATTCTATCTATAGGCAATAGGTCCGGGCGGTTACGATATTTCTCAGTACCGAGAAATTCCCGGTAAATAAAGCGCAGGACTGCAATGATCGAGCCTGAGATGACAAGGGGAATTCCCGTTATCATTTGTAATGAAACTCATCATATCTTGATCGAAGCGACAATACGAGTGTGGGGGGTGGGGGGGGGGGGGGGTTGAAAGGAGTGACAATATTCGTGTTTTGTGTGTGTGTGTGTGTGGGTGTGTGTGTTTTTCTTTTTTTTTTTTCTTTGGTTTGTTTTTGTGTGTGCGTTTTTTTTTTTTTTGGTTTGTTTTTTTTTTTTTTTTGGTTGGTTGCTTTTTATTTTATTTTATTTTGTTTTTATTGTTTTTCTTTTTTGTTTTCTTTTTTTTTTTTTTGGGGGGGGGTGTGGTTTTTCATATTTATTAGAGTAAAGATTGTATATTGTTATTTTTATTTTGTATTTTTTTGGTCGTACTATTCTGCTTTACTTATTTACTTAGAACTTTTTCACTTCATGCATTCAATGCTGTTGTCGTAATGAATGGGAACAAACAAGTGGTGGGAGTGCCAGGGTGCGTTTTGGGTTATCATTCCTTTAGCCTACGTGCGTGCGACGACAAAAAGCAATATTATTATGGTGCTCATTGGATTCATTCTGATGTCACCGCGCACGGGCTTTGGTCTATACAGTCTTTTTTACTGTTAGAACTTTTCATATGCCTTGTGATCAAATGTGTAAAGTCAAAAATGATCAAATTCGTGTTTTCCTCTGATACGCTTTTATGCTCGCCGAGAAATGTTATACAGCGTGCCGTCGTCAAGTTTAGAGAGTACGTACGACTGTTAAGAGATTACATCATAAACTCTGTTAGTAACACTGGCTCTAAACTATCGGAAAAATGGCGGACGCCCTATGAAATATTTCTCCGGCGAGTATAAAAGCGTATCCAGAGGAGAAAAAAACCCATAAATTTGATCATGTTTTGACTTTTACACAATCTGATCACAAGTCATATGAAAAGTTCTAGCCAGCATGAAGAATAAAAAGTGATGATATTCTTTGTTTAGAACCAAGATGGCCGTCGTTGCCGGGCGGCGTGACATCAGACTACTGAATCCAATTAAATGGGAGCGATCTATTTTCATGTTTTCGTCCAACCGAGTCATCAATCACGTGATTTGTTGCTGTCCAACTATTGGACATTTCTGAACAAATGTAAACACGCTGCTTTGTTTATGAAAGTTGTAAACATTCCCATGTGTCAAGCTGAACACAATGACCAATCGTGATATTATATATTTAAAATGATGTGAACACTTTTTACTATGTAGGTCACTTTGAGCACATTTTGCAATGTGACCAATGACCTTGAGCAGATGGAAAGTTAATATAGATAGAATGCGCTTGGCCAAGGAGTTCACAATATTGCCATCCGGAAGTATAACGGACCAACACACAAACTCTGTGTAACCATGAACTTTTATAGTCTGGTTAATACAGTTTAGTGAGAACAACTCACAAACGCGGATGGCAAAAACAAAAACAAAGGCCTGAGTGACGTCATCTTCGAACTATCTATTGATCATGGCCATTGAAGCTTCGATTCAACTTCACATTGTTATTCAGTCTGAACCAGGAAAGTGAGTGGAGCAGGAACTCGTGTTGATAATAACAAGAAATGAAGTGAGTAGGAAAGTGTCAGAGACAAATCATCATCATTATCCATCGTGGCTTGTGCTCTTGAGCACGTTGCCGGTCAGCTGTCTTCACAAATCACGATTATCTGCGATGCGCATGGAATCTGTGTTACTTTTAAAGTCACATTTGGCCATTCCTAGGTTATTTTTAAAAAAATTTAAATGAGCTTTTATATAGCGCAATATCCACTAAACGTGTTCAAAGCGCTATACAAGGGATCCCTGGCCAACAGCAACACTTAACACGTAGGACGAGACATGACGCCTGTTAGGCGATATTACAATTTTTTTGGACAGACACAACGCTGTTAACGGCCAGGTACTTATTTTACACCTAAGTACGTCGAGAGAATGTGAGTAAAGAGTCTTTTCCAAGGACTCAACTATGCGCCGAGCGAGGCTCGAACCCAGGATCTTCCGATCCGAAAGCTAGTGTCATACCACTAGACTACATAGCCGCACAATTTATTGAGATAAGTCATTCTTTGTCTTCCTCCAGAGACAAATGGAGGATAAAAAATAAAATTTCGCGACGATGGGGACTCGAACCCGAGACCTTACTGGTAAGACAACTCCGCCTGGCCGTGGAGAGCGTTGATCTACTGTCTGAGCTATCCACCATTCAAAACAAGTGGTTTTAGACTCTGCCGCGAAAAGTCTATTCTCTATTCATTGTCTTCTGGTATTTTCCTACTCAATAGGATTCAGTAGTCTGATGCCACGCCGCCTGGCAACGGCGGCCATCTTGGTTCTAAACAAAGAAAATCATTACTTTTTATTATTCATGCTGGCTAGAACTTTTCATTCCCTTTTCATATGCCTTGTGATCAGAATGTGTAAAAGTCAAAACATGATAAAATTTATGTGTTTTTTTTTTCCTCTGGAAACGCCTTTATGCTCGCCGGAGAAATATTTCATACGGGGGTCCACCATTGTTCCGATAGTTTAGAGCCAGTGTTACTAAGTTACCATGCGTCATTAGGAAGGAAGTGACGTTACGACTGTTGAAGACTATTCGTGTATTCTTATCATCAGTCTGAAACCAGAAGATCAATAGGGTGCAACAGTCGTGACGTCACTTCCCTCGTAATGACGAATAGTAACTTAGTAACTGGTTCTAAACTATCGAAACAATGGCGAACGCCCTTATGAAATACTTCTCCGACGAGCATAAAAGTGTATCCAGAGGAGAAAAACATTATAAATCTGATCATGTTTTGCCTTTTATACAATACATTCTGATCACATGACATGAATAAAAAGTGCCGATTTTCTTTGTTTAGAACCAAGCTGCTCGTTGCTGGGCGGACGTGACATCAGACTATTGAATCCTATTGACCCTCACAATGTTTAGATAACGCTTCAACATCGTCAAAAGGATGTATGCACTTGGCTAAGAAGCTCATAACATTGCCATTCGGAAGTATAACGGACCAACATACAAAACTATGTGTAACCGTGAACGTTTATAGTCTGGTTAATACAGTTTAGTGAGAATCACTCATAAACGCGGAAGGCAAAATACAATAACAAAGGCTTGAGTGACGTCATCTTCATTCTATCTATAGATAGTATGCGCTTGGCGAAGAAGCTCATAACATTGCCATGCGGAAGTATAACGGACCAACACACAAAACTATGTGTATCCATGAACGTTTATAGTCTGATTAATACAGTTTAGTGAGAATCACTCATAAACGCGGAAGGCAAAATACAATAACAAAGGCTTGAGTGATGTCATCTTCATTCTATCTATATTTTCAGTAATTTTTAATTACTTAGAAATGTTCACGACATTTTTAGGGAAATTAGAGCCACACAATGTATACGAATATTTTGTGTACTTGGTTGGTCTGGTTTTGTTAGTGTTATGTTTTGAATGACAGACAATAAGTCTTGACTTGAATGGGTAGGAGTTGTCAACAAAGGCTATTTATGTCAATTTAGCCAGTTGTATACCGATTGCCAGGAAGATTGTGAAAAAAAATGCCAAATATAATATATCGCAGATAACCTGTGTGATAAATGTGTTTTGTTGCTTTGAATATTATCAATAAAACACGCATTGTCATTTATAGATAGTTCGAAGTTGACGACACTCAGGTCTTTGTTTTTTTTTTTTTTTGTTTTTTTTTGTTTTTGTTTTTTTTTTTTTTGGGGGGGGGGAAGGGGGGGGGTTGTTTTTGTTTTTGTTTTTGTTTTTTTTGTTTGTTTTTGTTTTTTGTTTTTTTTTTGGGGGGGTAGGTTTTGTTTTTTTGCCATCCGCGTTTATGAGTAATTCACAATTAACTGCATTATCCAGACTATAAGGTTCTTTACTCATATTCTCTCACCGTGTTCGGGCGTTAAATGACTACCTGACCGTCAACAGCGTTGTCTCCGTCTGAAAAAAATTGTAGTATCGCCTAACAGGGGTCATGTCCCGCCCTACGTGTTTAGTGTTGCTGTTGGCCAGGGTCCATTTGTAAAGCGCTTTGAGCACGTTGAGTAGATAGTGCGCTATATAAAAGCTCAATTTTTTTTCTTGTAAATACTAACGAAAGAGTGATAATATAGAGGCTTCGGATAGGAACAATACAAATGATGGACGTTTTGGGAACAAAACCCTTTGTCAGCACAACAACTGTGTGAGTTTGTGAGTTTTGTTCACATTGAGCCCAAAAAAATGTGTTTACTTGTATGCTGTCCTCTTAAAAGTATTCACTGTGTTGGTTACAACTAAGGGACATAATCTGGGATAACCGCATTCACCTACTTTAGCTTTATAATGATAATAATTGAGCGTTTATATAGCGCAATATCCACTAAATGTGCTCAAAGCGCTTTACAGGGGGTCAACAGCAATATTTAACATTTAGGACGGGACACGCCGCCTGTTAGGCGATATTACAATTTTTCGGACAAAGACACCAGGTACTCATTTTACACCTGAGTACGGTGAGAGAATGTGATTAAAGAGCCAGAGCCTTTTCCATGGACTCAACTATGCGCCGAGCGCGAGGCTCGAACTCAGGATTTTCCGATCCGAAAGCGAGTGTCATACAACAAGACCACATCGCCGCACCTTAAAGTCTGATTGATATGAATATTATTTCAATGATAATCGGAGCCATCTGTATTCATGTTTTCGTCCAACAGAGTCATCAATCACGTGGAGATAAAGATAAAGGGAGTAAATCTGACTCATGAACGAACAACACAAAACAAACTTGTTTCCATGAGCTCTACTAACGACAACTCACTAGACGGTGCAAAAACCCAAATAATGACGTCAAACTGCCAGTCCTTTTGGATTTCAGTATCAGGCTAGAACATAACGATGGCTACGGTATATCTGACTCATGAACGAACAACACAAAACAAAACAAACGACGTTTCGGCCCTTGGCCTTTACCAAGTAAACACAGAATACATATATATTTACAATCTAATATAAATATATATATGTATTCTGTGTTTACTTGATAAAGGCCAAGGGCCGAAATGTCATTTGTTTTGTTTTGTGTTGTTCGTTCATGAGTCAGATATACCGTAGCCATCGTTATGTTATAGCCTGATACTGAAATCCAAAAGGACTGGCAGTTTGACGTCATTATTTGGTTTTTGCACCGTCTAGTGAGTTGTCGTTAGTAGAGCTCATGGAAACAAGTTATTTCATTGGTTGAACTATTGAATACAACTCACGATTTGTTTTCTTTTGTGGCAAAGGACTGACGTTTTGACGCCATTTTTTGGTCAGTATCAGGCCATAACTTTACGAAGGCCACGGATATACTACCTTTATCTTTATCTCCATTTTATTGACTCATATAGGCACCTCTATTTATTAGTTTTACTCATCAATCACATGACTTGTTGCTGTCCAACGATTGGATAATTCTTAACAAAATATAAACACGCTGCTTTGTTTACAAAGATCGTCTTAAACACATGTGTCAAGCTGAACAAAATGACCGATAGTGATGTTAGATATTTCAAAAACTGTGAACACTTTTCACTATGTGGGTCAATTTGAGCACATATTGCAATGTGACCAATGACCTCCAGCACACGGAAAGGTAATATTAATATTCCATTCCCATTATCACTAACAGGCGGTCTAAAAATAAAACAAGATTTGTTTTAAATATCTGATCTGCCCCTTCCCACATTTCGGAACTAATTGAAAGATATTCAAAACCCCGCCCATTCCGTTCGGCCAGTGATTCCACCAGATTGATACTCTTCAACAGTCGTCACGTCACTTCCTTCCTCATGACGCATGGTAACTTAGTAACACTGGCTCTAAACTATCGGAACAATGGCGGACGCACGTATGAAATATTTCTCCGGCGAGCATAAAAGCGTTTCCAGAGGAAAAAAAACCCTATAAATTTGATGTTTTGACTTTAACACATTCTGATCACAATGGATATGAAAAGTTCTAGCCAGCATGAAGAATAAAAAGTAATGATTTTCTTTGTTTAGAACCAAGATGGCCGCCGTTGCCTGGCGGCTTGACATCAAACTAATGAATCCTATTGTCCCTCGAATACGGAAAAGTGCTGGAATGAGATCCTTTTCTCATTTCGGACCCTCTGTTTGGAACGCCTAACCACAGAGCATTCATGAAAAGGAATCTTGGTCTATTTTTAAACGTTCGCTTAAAACATATCTGTTTCGTCTTTAGTGGATGGTATGAGAAGCAAGATAGGTCTTTTCTGGTTTCTGTTGTGTTGTGTGTGTGTGTGTGTGAGAGTGTGTGTGTGTGTGCTTGTGTGTTTGTGTGAATGAGTATGTTTCAGCCAAAGTAATTTGTAATTTAAGCGCTTAGAGTCTGGTGCCTCGGAGTTATAGTGCTATATAAGTTTTCAGCATTATTATTTTATATTATTATTTATTATTATTATTATTATTATTATTATTTATTATTATTATTATTATTATTATTATCATATCATACTATTATTATTATTATTATTATTATTATTATTTTATTATTTATTATTATTATTATTATTATTATTATTATTATTATTATTATTATTATTATTATTATTATTATTATTATTATTATTATATTATTATTTTATTATTATTATTATTATTATTATTTTTATTATTTCCAGAGCACGGAAATGCCAAATGCCAATTTGGCAACTCTTAGTACCGTCTTCTCACACCCCCCCCCCCTCCCCCCAACCTCCCTCCCTTTGTGATCAGTCCGTGTATTTGGGGTCAGTAAAATCACAAAAGGTAAAGGCTGTACTGTGTGTGTGTTTAGATTGGTACTTACCCTACCTACCTGTGTCTTGTGAGAATGTACCGTGTTCATATCAATGGACTTTGGGAATGGGTTCAAATACTTATAGATTGTTATATATTGTTATATATTGTTATTATTGTTATTATTGTTATATATTGTCATATATTGTTATAAATTGTTATATATTGTTATATATTGTTATATATTGTTATTATTGTTATTATTGTTATATATTGTATATATTGTTATATTTTATTGTTATTATTGTTATATATTGTTATTATTGTTATATATTGTTATATATTGTTATTATTGTATATATTGTTATTATTGTTATATATTGTTAAAATTGTTATATACTTGTTATAATTGTTATATATTGTTATATATTGTTATATATTGTTATATATTGTTATAATTGTTATATATTGTTATATATTGTTATATATTGTTATATATTGTTATATATTGTTATATATTGTTATATTTTGTTATATATTGTTATATATTGTTATAAATTGTTATATATTGTTATATATTGTTATATATTGTTATATATTGTTATTATTGTTATATATTGTCATTATTGTTATATATTGTTAAACATTGTTATACATTGTTATATATTGTTATTATTGTTATATATTGTTATTATTGTTATATATTGTTATATATTGTTATATGTTGTTATATAGTGTTGTATATTATTATATATTGTGGTGGTGAAATTAATAGATTTGATTTGATCGTTAGAAATGAAGACAAATTGTGGCATAATTTTATATTTTAAGCCCCTGTTGATAGAATGAAGTTGACGTCACTCGGGTCTTTGTTATGGTTTTTTTGTTTTTGTTTTTTTTGTTTTTGTTTTTTTTTTGCCATCCACGTTAATGAGTAATTCATAAACTTAACTGGATTAACCAGATTATACACGTATAAGGTTACACATAGTTTTGTGTGTTGGTCCGTTAAACTTCCGGATGGTAATGTTGTGAGCTTCTTAGCCAAGCGCAGACTATCTATATGAATATAATGTTGGTGAAGTCAGTGCTGATTAATTCAGAGTTTTTTTTAGTTGACATATATGCAGGTCTGACATCCAAACTCACTAATGGGCCTAGTTCGACATTGTTGTAAAGGACAACATTTTGCAACATAGGCACACGAGTATATATATATCTATCTATATATCTATCTATCTATCTATCTATATATCTATATATATATATATATATGAGTATTGGTGGGTCCTTTTAGGTACGAGATTGCTCGATAATGCTGGTTAGGGCCATGACGAAACTCTTTTAGTTGGCCATGGGTAGGGCTAATATAAATAATATGTGAGTGACTTTATTTATTTAATTAATATACAAATGTTATATATATATATATATATATATATATATATATATATAATATATATAATATATATAATAAAAAGATAGATAGTATGCAGATGACGTCACTCAGGCCTTTGTTATTGTTTTTGCCATCCGCGTTTGTGAGTTGTTCTCACTAAACTGTATTAACCAGACTATAAAAGTTCATGGTTACACAGAGTTTGTGTGTTGGTCCGTTATACTTCCGGATGGCAATGTTGTGAACTCCTTGGCCAAGCGCATTCTATCTATATGTACGTGTCTGTGTGTGTATGTGTGTGTGTGTGTGTATATGTTTGTTTGTATGTATGTTTATGCGTTTGAAGTTTTGTTCTGTGTAGGAATGAAATCAAACAAATATTATAAAAATCATGTTTTGAATCCAGTTTTCCAGGCGTTTGAAGCAAGTACCCTAGAGACTGAGCTTTTTTTTTTTTTTGGGGGGGGGGGGGGGAGTCCCCTATAACAATAAATAGCATATAGATAGTATGCGCTTGGCTAAGAAGCTCATAACCTTGCCATCCGGAAGTATCACGGACCAACACACAAAACTATAATATGTAACCATGAACTTTTATGGTCTGGTTCACACAGTTTAATGAGAAGTACTCATAAACGTGGATGGCAAAAAAAAACAATAACAAAGACCTGATTGACGTCATCTTCGTTCTATCTATAACAATAGCATATACCAGCAACTGACAAATCAATACGATCTGTGTGTGTCCGTGACATGTAGCCATGTTTTAATGTGTCGTTTACAACCGTTATCACTGTCAAGAAGAGACATTCATATCGATGCTATGCGTTTAGCCAGAAATCTCACAACTTTCGACAGCCGTAAATTACGATCCAACAGACAGCACTGGGTGTGTAATCTCAAGCATATGACGTCACTTAAACGTAACCTTGAACGTTTATAGTCTGGATAATAGAGTTAAGTGAAAATTACTCTTAAACGTGGATGGCAAAAACCAATAGGAAAGACCCGAGTGACGTCAACTTCATTCTATCTTAAGTAAGTTCACGAACAATTATGTTGTAGGAATGAAGTAACAAAATTCAATAAAACATATAGATGGTTTGAAGATGACGTCACTCAGGTCTTTGTTGTTGTTTTTTGCCATCCGCGTTTATGGGTAATTCTCACTAAACTGTAATAACCAGACTATAAACGTTCATGGTTACACACAGTTTTGTGTGTTGGCCAGTTATACTTCGGGATGGCAATGTTGTGAACTTGTTAGTCAAGTGCATACTATCTAGATGACGTTAGGACTGTTGAAGCGTATTGAATGATGAAAATAGGACTTAGTACATTTTGATAGTCATCTACTCATATATATTTTTGCTTCTTTTCTGGTAGGTGGAAGGGGTGAGTATTGTACTTCAACGGATACCAATGTGCTGTGAGATACCCATGCCGTTGGTTTTGTTTGATGAATAATAATAGTGACTGTTCGGAGAGTCCGAATCAGTGGTCTTTGGATCGGTCTCCACCAAGTTGTGGAGGTCGAAAGGCTGGCCAGATTCAATGGGAAATAGAGGGCCGGTGGTCCATTGATGGTCTTTGGATCGGTCTCCACCAAGTTGTGGAGGTCGAAAGGCTGGCCAGCTTCAATGGGAAATAGAGGGCCGGTGGTCCATTGATGGTCTTTGGATCGGTCTCCACCAACGTGTGGAGGTCGAAAGGCTGGCTTCAATGGGAAATAGAGGGCCGGTGGTCAGTTGATGGTCTTTTGATTGGTCTCCACCAATTTGTGGAGGTCGAAAGGCTGGCCAGATTCAATGGGAAATAGAGGGCCGGTGGTCCGTTGATGGTCTTTGGATCGGTCTCCACCAACGTGTGGAGGTTGAAAGGCTGGCTTCAATGGGAAATAGAGGGCCGGTGGTCCATTGATGGTCTTTGGATCGGTCTCCACCAACGTGTGGAGGTCGAAAGCCTGGCCAGATTCAATGGGAAATAGAGGGCCGGTGGTCCGTTGATGGTCTTTGGATCGGTCTCCACCAACTTGTGGAGGTCGAAAGGCTGGCCAGATTCAATGGGAAATAGAGGGCCGGTGGTCCGTTGATGGTCTTTGGATCGGTCTCCACCAACGTGTGGAGGTCGATAGGCTGGCCAGCTTCAATGGGAAATAGAGGGCCGGTGGTCCGTTGATTTGTCTTTGGATCGGTCTCCACCAACGTGTGGAGGTCGAAAGGCTGGCTTCAATGGGAAATAGAGGGCCGGTGGTCCTTTGATTGGTCTTTGGATCGGTCTCCACCAAATTGTGGACGTCGAAAGGCTGGCTGGCTTCAATGGGAAATAGAGGGCCGGTGGTCCATTGATGGTCTTAGTATCGGTCTCCACCAACTTGTGGAGGTCGAAAGGCTGGCTTCATTGGGAAATAGAGGGCCGGTGGTCCGTTGATTTGTCTTTGGATCGGTCTCCATCGACTTGTGGAGGTCGAAAGGCTGGCCAGCTTCAATGGGAAATAGAGGGCCGGTGGTCAGTTGATGGTCTTTTGATTGGTCTCCACCAAATTGTGGAGGTCGAAAGGCTGGCCAGCTTCAATGGGAAATAGAGGGCCGGTGGTCCGTTGATGGTCTTTGGATCGGTCTCCACCAACGTGTGGAGGTCGAAAGGCTGGTTTCAATGGGAAATAGAGGGCCGGTGGTCCGTTGATTTGTCTTTGGATCGGTCTCCACCAACGTGTGGAGGTCGAAAGACTGGCTTCAATGGGAAATAGAGGGCCGGTGGTCCGTTGATTTGTCTTTGGATCGGTCTCCACCAACTTGTGGAGGTCGATAGGCTGGCCAGATTCAATGGGAAATCGGTGCTGTATTTTAGATCCTGCAGGAAACTGTCAATTTGGCTTTTAAAATTGTTTATGCTTGGCGCTATAGATAGAATGAAGATGACGTCACTCAAGCCTTTGTTATTGTTTTTTGCCATCCGCGTTTGTCAGTTGTTCTCACCAAACTCTATTAACCAGACTATAAAAGTACATGGTTACACATAGTTTTATGTGTTGGTCCGTTATACTTCCGGATGGCAATGTTATGAGCTTCTTAGCCAAGCGCATACTATCTATAATTATTTTTTTCAGGCAGGCTATTCCACGTCTCAACAATTCGCTGACTACAGACAAGTGTTAATAATATGAAGTAACTTTTCAAAACTTTGATGTAAATAAATAAGAAGTGGGCGTATTCACTACAATGTTATGATTCTGTGGTGACGTAGTTTTTTGGCTTCCTATGATTGGATAATCGGCTGTTGAAGAGTTTTGGACCCTTTGAAAGCGGGCGGAAGAGCATTGAAGTCATGGATAAAATCAAAGCATTTTTCACAGACAGTGAGTAAAATATTTCCGCTTCTTTGTGTTTTAAATGTTGGTTGGTAAAATTAATTGGGGGAAAATTCCATGTCTATCCGCCATTAACGTTACAAATAAGGGGGGGGGGAGATAGAGAGAGTGAGAGATAGAGAGAGAAAGAGAGAGAGAGAGGGAGAGAGAGATAGAGAGAGAGATAGAGAGAGATAGAGGAGATAGAGAGAGAGAGCGGGTCGAAGAGCATTGACGTTATGGATGAAATCATAGCATTTTTCACAGACTGTGAGTAAAATATGTTCGCTTCTTTGTGTTCCTAAATGTTGGTAGAATTAATTAGG
This sequence comes from Berghia stephanieae, assembly GCF_034508935.2. Lineage (NCBI taxonomy): Eukaryota > Metazoa > Mollusca > Gastropoda > Nudibranchia > Aeolidiidae > Berghia > Berghia stephanieae. The sequence goes on from NC_088374.1 coordinate 5,342,469, forward strand.
GAGAAATTCCACATCCATCCATCATTAACGTTACAAATAAGGGGAGAGAGGTAGATAGAGAGCAGGAGAGATAGAAAGAGAGAGAGAGAGAGAAAGAGAGAGAGAGAGAAAAAGAGAAGAGAAAGAAACAGAGAGAGAGAAGAGAGAGAGAAAGAAAAGTAGAGAGAATGAAAGGAGAAGAAGAGAGAGAGAGAGAGAGAGAGAGAGAGAGAAAGAAAAAGAGAGAGAGAATGAAAGTGAGAAAGTAAGAGAGAGAATGAAGAGAGAGAGAGAGAGAGAGAGAGAGAAAGAAAAAGAGAGAGAGAATGAAAGTGAGAAAGTAAGAGAGAGAGAGAGAGAGAGAGAGAGAGAGAGAGAGAGAGGTCTGTTAAAGAAAGTAAGATACATAGATATAATTATAATATAATGGATTCATATAGCGCCTATTTCCAATCACAATTGCTCACTGACGCTTTACATTAACACATCATATATCATACACACACACACACACACACACACACACACACATTTATATAACTGACATATTTAAAAAACTAGATTGAAATGATAATAAGATAATATATGTGACCCACCGTCTCAAAGCGGTATTATGTCAGGATCCACTCGGTTAGGGAAATTGAATTTATAGCCACCAATATCCAACTTGGGTTTAATTTCTCTACGTCATGGTGGAATATAAATACTATTTTTTGCTTTGCAAAAACTTCTAAGGTCCAATTTCTCATCAATCTATCTCTAAATTCACTTTCTGGGGTCTGAATCATCCCGACATGATACCGTTTTTATGCGGAGGGACACATATTATAATAAAATACATAATAACCTTTCATTCTTTTCATGTTTTTTTGGGCTGTTATGTGGTCGTGTGGTATGGCATTTTGTTTCGTATCGTCAGGTTCTGGGTTCGAGCCTCGCTTGGCGCATAGTGAAGTCTTGGAAAAGGCTCTTTACTTATATTATTATCTCACCGTACTCGTGTGTAAAATGAGTATCTGGCCGTAAACGGGGTTGTCAGTGTCCGAAAAAAAATGTATTATCGCCTAACAGGCCTCGTGTCTCCTTCTACGTATTGTTTTTGGTCAGGGACCCTTTGTAAAGCGCTTTGAGCACGTTTAGTGGATATTGCGCTATATAAAGGTCAACTTTTTTCTTGTTGTCTGATCGTAAGGCGCATAGTTGCGACCTGGAGAAGGCTCTTTACTCATATCATCACACCGTACTTAGGTGTAAAATGAGTACCTATCTGGCCGTTAACAGCGTTGTCTCTGTCGGAAAAAAAATTGTATTTATCGCCTAACAGGCGTCACGTCTCCTTCTACATGTTACGTATTGTTGTTGGTCAGCGACGCTTTGTAAAGCGCTTTGAGCACATTTAGTTGATATTGCGCTATATAAAGGTCAACTTTTTTCTTGTTGTCTGATCCTAAAGCGCATAGTTGCGACCTGGAGAAGGCTCTTTACTCATATTATCACACCATGTGTAAAATGAGTACCTATCTGGCCGTTAACAGCGTTGTCTCTGTCGGAAAAAATGTATTATCGCCTAACAGGCGTCATGTCTCCTTCTACATGTTACGTATTGTTGTTGGTCATGGACTCCTTGTAAAGCGCTTTGAGCACGTTAAGTGGATACTGCGCTATATAAAAGCGTAAGCTTTTTGTTTGTTTTTCTTCGCGATTTTTACCTCGTTGTGTCTTTCTTCTATTTCTATTTTTGTCTATATTTTCCATTTCCGGTTCAATTGTCATGTGGTGACCTTTGACACACGTGGTGACCTTTGACATATGTGGTGACAATAAATAGTTCATTATAACACAATCGAAAAATGATAGATTGTGACAGCCGGTAAGTTGTCATGGTACTTTGCGCTTGGCTAAAATAACTTACAATATTGTCATCTGGAAGTATAAGGGACCAGCACACAGAGCCATGTGCAACCATGAACGTTTATAGTCTGGTTAATACAGTTTAGTGAGAATTACTCATAAGCGGGGATGGTAAAAAACAATAATAAAGACCTGATTGACGTCAACATCGTTCTATCTATATATAGATAGTGTGTGATTGGCTAAGAAGCTCACAACATTGCCATCCGGATGTATAACGGACCAACACACAAAACTAGCATACTATCTATACAGTTTAGTGAGAATAGCTCAAAAACGTGGATGGTAAAAAAAACAATAATAAAGACCTGAGTGACGTCAACATCGTTCTATCTATAGATGCACTGATCGCTAAAAATTGCAACTGTATAAAAATTAAAGTCCAATAATTTGAAATCAGATTTTAAAATATTCAAATAAGGGAGACGAACACAAAGTTTGTAAAGGATGCAGTCGATGGCCAAGAGATGGATGTATAAATTAATAGGTAGATAGGTAGATAGATATAGATAGATAGATAGATAGATAGATAGATAGATAGATAGATAGATAGATAGATAGATAGATAGATAGATAGATAGATAGACAGATAGATAGATAGATAGATAGATAGATAGATAGATAGATAGATAGATAGATAGATAGATAGATAGACAGATAGATAGATATAAAGATAGATAGATAGATAGATAGATAGACATAAAGATAGATAGATAGATAGACAGATAGATAGATATATAGATAGGTAGATAGATAGATATATAGGTAGGTAGGTAGGTAGGTAGGTAGGTAGAAATATAGATGGATAGAAAGAGAGGAATGCAGAGAGAGAGAAAGAGAGAGAGAGAGAGAGAGAGAGAGAGAGAGAGAGAGAGAGACAGAAAAATAGAAGAAAAGAAACGATAAGGATATATATAGAAGAATTTCCGTCACTCAGTCCTTTGTTATTATTTTAGACTGACAACTTAGTGATTTGTTCTCATTAAATTATATAAATCAAACTATAGATAGAACGAAGTTGACGTCACACGGGTCTTTGTTGTTGTTTTTTGCCATCCGCGTTTATGAGTAATTCTCACTAAACTGTATAAACCATACTATAAACGTTCAAGGTTACACACAGTTTTATCTGTTGGTCCGTTAATATTCCGGATGGCAACATTGTGAGTTTCTTGGCCAAGCACAAACTAGCTATAATTGTTTAAGCTAACACATAGTTTTGTGTGTAGATAGGTTATATCCAACGGTCAGATGTTGTGAGTATGATATATAAACACATAGCATCAATAAAAAAGAGAACAGTGTCCATTCATAAACGTTTAAAAGCTTACAAATAGGTTTGTGTGTAGATAGGTTACATCCGACTGTCGGATGTAGTGAGTATTTTATATAAACACATAGCATCAATAAGAATGAGAACAGAGTCCATTTTGTCTACTGTTGATTCATAAACGTTTAAGGTTATACATAGTTTTGTGTGCAGATAGGTTGTCGGATGTAGTGAGTATTTTAAGTAAACACATAGCATCAACAAGAAAGAGAACAGTGTCCATTGTGCCTACCGTGTATTCCTAAACTTTTAAGGTTACACATAGTTTTGTGTGTAGATAGGTCAGATGATGTCCGACTGTCGGATGCAGTGAGTATGATATATAAACACATAGCATCAATAAAAAAGAGAACAGTGTCCATTCATAAACGTTTAAAAGCTTACACATAGTTTGTGTGTAGATAGGTTAATTCCGACTGTCGGATGAGTGAGTATATTATATAAACACATAGCATCAATAAAATGAGAACGAGTCATTTGTCTACTGTATTCATAAACGTTTACAGGTTAAAACATAGTTTTGTGATATCCGACTGTCGGATGTAGTGAGTATTTTATATAAACACATAGCATCAATAAGAATGAGAACAGTGTCCATTTTGTCTCCTGTTGATTCATAAACGTTTAAGGTTATACATAGTTTTGTGATATCTGACTGTCGGATGTAGTGAGTATTTTATATAAACACATAGCATCAATAAGAAAGAGAACAGTGTCCATTTTGTCTCCTGTTGATTCATAAACGTTTCAGGTTATACATAGTTTTGTGATATCCGACTGTCCATGTAGTGAGTATTTTATATAAACACATAGCATCAATACGAATGAGAACAGTGTCCATTTTGTCTACTGTTGATTCATAAACGTTTCAGGTTATACATAGTTTTGTGATATCCGACTGTCCATGTAGTGAGTATTTTATATAAACACATAGCATCAATACGAATGAGAACAGTGTCCATTTTGTCTACTGTTGATTCATCGAGCCATTCCTATCGATCGTCGCCATATTGTATTGATATTGTATTCAACGACATATCGATATCAAGATTATGTTGCCACTTACCGCTTAAGTGGGAACTTATTTTCTTATCGCCCGTTATGCCGGATGGATTAGTATCATCTACACTTACTATATTTATCTTTATATATATATAATATATAATATATATTAATATATATATATATAATATATATATATATATATAAAAGATCTGAACTGATGACAATGTGCAGACACTCTAACAAATTCAAGCTCAAAACGCAAAAGGCCAAATAACCCTCTCCCCCCCCCCTTTCCTTCCCCCACCCCCTTCCCCCCCCCCCTCCCGACCCCATTATACCCCTCCTCCCCCTCTTCCCTCCCCCCCCCCCCCCCCCCCCCCCCCCACCCCCTCCACACCGCCGACAACCACATCCCACTACAATATCACACACACACATGACACACAACACACAACACACCTACACGCATACACATACACATACACACACCACATCACACACACACACACACTCTAACATACACATCACATACACATCAACACATCACACTCAACTGAAAACTTATGAGACACATCACAATAATCATCAAAAACACCACTGAAGAAGTGAAAAACATTTATTATAGAGTTTTCTACGGAAATAAATGTGAGATGAAATACATTGCAAGGATGAAATATTAATATATATATAATATATCATAAAAGTATCGAGAGAAGAAGATGTGAGTGAGAATTATTTAATATATATATATATATATATATATATATAGTTAAGATATACTCAGTCTTTGTTATTGTATTTGCCAGGGTTTAGAGTACTTCTCATAATATTAGTATATATAAATTATAATATTATGTTCGATACGTCACTCAGTCTTTTTACTTCCGTATTGGCATCGTGTTTGATACTTCTACATAATGCATTACTCACTCTCTCTTCATTACACAATTCTTACTTCCATCATGTGACTTCTTACCTCATACTATCTCTCTCTCTCTCTCTCTCTCTCTCTATCCTATCTCATCTTCTCTCTCATCTCTCTCTCTATATATCTATTATCTATCTATTCTCTCTCATCTATAAAAATAAATATATATATATATATATATATATATTATATATATATATATATTATTATGCATTATATATAATATTAGGTTATATATAATAGTATATATATTATATGATATATATATATATATATATTATATATATATATAATTAATTTATAGCCATAAATATCAGACTTGTGTTGTGTTTGTACATTTTAATGAGGTGAATAGCAACCATATTTTAGAGGGCCAACAATTTATATTTTTGAACAGTTTAACATTTAATGTGGCTTTTAAGCATTTGGTTCGTTCCGACATAATACCGTTTTGAGACGATGGGTCACATTTGTTAAGGCACAATATACATTTTTCTTATTCAGATTTATTTTGTATATCACAAACTTTGAATAATGATCTTTGTTTAATTAATAAGAAAATAAAGTTGTTTTTTTGGAGAGATTTTTTTGTGTTTTAAAAATCCATTTTTCTCCTGGGGAAACCTGTCATTTTGGGAAAATACTGAAAAGGATCGGTAAGGAGAGAGTTAAAGGCAGACATGTGGATAAAAGGGAAATAAAACAAGATGTTCCCTTTAAACCGGATCGTGTGTATAGCCAGTCATAATAGGCTATAGGTGAGATGATATCATTTATTTGAGGGATTACAGAGTCAGGATTTACACGTGATTTTGGTCGTGAGTTTGTTTTCGTTACTGGAGTGACATATGGATGATGAATGTACAATAAATCTCAGCAGGATATAACAATGGTGTTAGTATAAGACTATGTGAGTGAAGAGGGAGAAATTAGTGGAGAATAACTAATAAATCAAAAGGTAACTGTTACGTTAACACACGAAGATTTTATTAAAATTGGAAATATTTTATCTGCTTGGTCTTAATTGGAAATAAAATAGGATTATTTCATCTCTTTACATTTATTAAACGATTTATTTTTATCGTGCCCAATAACACTACTAGCTTTCGAGTGTGTGTTAATGCACGATAAAAATATAACAAGTTTAGTGAATACAAAGACATGAAAGAATACGTTTATTCCACCCCCTCAAGTAATATTATTAGATATTTTGTAACCAATTGGTATGGTATTAGTGCTTCTATTCACCATAATTTGTATCTTTCTCCTTCTGCTTGAATGACAATTTGACCAAAAGAATATTTGTATACATACGCACTAAAATGTCATTGATAATTACCAATCAGCTGTCTTTTACACTTTATTTCACGCCAATGAAATGCGCGAAAATATTCCGTAATCGTGGAATAAAATTTACACGAGCTTGCGAGTGCTCGTTGAGAACAAAGTTCGAATTCCAATACGCAAGAGTGTAATAAATATTTTATTCTAGCCCTCAATCAATTCCGATTTCGTCATCCCTGAGTAAAAGACATGTTCAAAAATATTTTAATGATACTTCTTTTTTTATAAATCTAATTTTAGTGAAATTTACTGTTTGATAATCTGACGTCCCAAATTGTTATTGTAAACTTGATATCATTAAAAATACAAATTATGCCCTTCCGCCATGCCATCATAATATATCGTCGCCTAGGCATTCCACGAAGGAATATAGATAATTCATCAAACAAGATTCCTGATGTTAACAGGAATCACCCATGTTGTCCAAAGGAATCACCCATGTTGTCCAAAGAGAGCATGATATTGGGGGTAAATAATTTTGCCCAAGTAATGAAAAACTAAAGTGCCTGAAACAAGGCACGAACCAAAGATTTTTCGGTTCACAATGCAATGCCTCAAACAACGTTTCCACTTCGACCCCCCCCCCCCCCATTCTGTTTATATTTATACAAAACATAACGATACATGAACTGAATTAGGGGAGAAAATACTACTACTACAACTAATAATAATAATAATGATAATAATACTAATAATAATAATAATAATAATAATAATAATAATAATAATAATAATAATAATAATAATAATAATAATAATAATAATAATAATAATAACACATAATAATAATAATAATAAAATAATAATAATAATAATAATAATAATAATAATAATAATAATAATATAATAATAATAATATAATAATAATAATAATAATATAATGAATTATCTATATTCCTTTGTGGAATGACTGGGCGACTGTATCTCACTGTGACAACATGGGTGATTCCTGTTGACATCAGACATCTTGTTTGATGAATTATCTATATTCCTTCGTGGAATGCCTAGGAGACGGTATCTCACTGTGTCAACATGGGTGATTCCTGTTGACATCAGACATCTTGTTTGATGAATTATCTAT
>NC_088374.1:5360046-5362546 GCF_034508935.2 Berghia stephanieae
TGCCAGATTATTTTCAGGCATTCTGCCAAATATCTGCCAAACTGCCAAACCGTTTTTTTTTCTGCCAGACGACTTCAAATTCTGACAAAAAAAGGACATTTGGCAGAAAATATGCCAAATTGGCAACCCTGCTTCTGATCGGATGCTTCAGGGTTCGAGTAGCCCGTTCTGAGCGATGCATAAGTTAGTTGGGCCCTTGGAAAAGGCCCTTTACTCAAATTTTCTCACCGTACTCAGGTGCAAAATGAATAAGTGGCCGTTAACAGCGTTGTCTCTTACGAAAGTAAAAATGTTGATACCGCCTGACATGCGTCTTGTCTCGTCCGACATGTTAAAAAAATTGAGCTTTTATATAGCGCAATATCCACTAAATGTGCTCAAAGCGCTTTACAAGAGGTCTCTGGTCAACAGCAACATTTAACATGTAGGACGGGACATGCCGCCTGTTAGGCGATATTACAATTTTTCGGACAAAGACGAAGCTGTTAACGGCCTGGTACTCATTTTACACATGAGCACGGTGAGAGAACGTGAGTAAAGAGCCTTTTCCAAGGACTCAACTATGCGCCGAGCTATCGCAAAACTCGAACCCAAGACCTTCCGATCCGAAAACGAGTGTCATGCCACTAGACCACATAGCCGCACGTTATGATGTTAAGCGGTGTTGCTGTTGACTTGGGACCCCTTGTAAAGCGTTTTGAACGCTTTGATTGGATTATCACCATCATGGCTTATCCCTTCTCGACGTGTCCTCCTCCACAACTGCCATCCAAAGCAAGTTTCTTAAACGTCGATAGTCCTGTTAACGCTCTCCTTACCATCCATTTTTAGAATTTACCTCAAAAATTCACACCCACCCGACACAAAAACAGACACATCACTCGTCAAACAAAAAAAGTAACAAGTGTATTCTATAGATAGTATGCAGATGACGTCACTCAGGCCTTTGTTATTGTTTTTGCCATCCGCGTTTGTGAGTTGTTCTCACTAAACTGTATTAACCAGACTATAAAACTTCATGGTTACACAGTGTTTGTGTGTTGGTCCGTTATACTTCCGGATGGCAATGTTGTGAACTACTTGGCCAAGCGCATTCTATCTATACAGAATGTTGTTCAGCAAAATGATGTCTACAACACAGTGTACGGTGTACGGGTTCTGGGTTCGATTCTCGCGATCGCTCGGCGCAAAGTTGAGCCCTTGGTAAAGGCTCTTTACTCTGTATCTATAGCTGTAATCAAAGCATTTCTGTACATTTTGTGATGTACGAGAGGAATTAGAATGAGAAAACTGTTGGTTGCATCGTAACGAATGTGACGATTTTCCTGTGGGTGGTGAGGAGAGGGTTAATACAGTTTAGTGAGAATTACTCATAAACACGGATGGCATAAAGCAATAACAAAGACCTGAGTGACGTAAACTTCATACTATCTATAACGTTTTGCTCTCCTATTTGTGACCCCTCGCCTCAAAACGGTGTTAAGTCGGGTTGGTTAAGATGTTGAAAATTGAATTTATAGCCAGAAATATCAGACTTGTGTTGAGTTTGTATGTGACCCTTCGCCTCAACACGGTATTAAGTCAGGTTGGTTATGATGTTGAAAATTGAATTTATAGCCAGAAACATCAGACTTGTGTTGAGTTTGTATGATTTATTGAGGAGAATGACAACCATATTTTAAGGTGATAATGCCAACAATTTATATTTTTGACCAGTTTAACATTTACTTGGGCTTTTAAGCATCTGGTTCGTTCCGACATAATACCGTTTTGAGGCGAAGGGTCATAGTTTCCTTTGTGTAACTCTTGTACGTGTGTTTTTAATTATAACTCTAGATAGAATATCATGACTATCCCATTTTCTGCATTATTACTGGAGCTCTGACATGACCTAAAAGTGTCACAAGGCTCCGAAAAACACTTGAAAACAAACAAACAAAAAAAAAACAGATAAAAAAATAAAATTCCCTTTATATTCATCCCATAGGGGAAATTTGTCTTTAGGGTCTATTCCAAGGGAAGACTGGAACAACCCAGGCGTAAGCCGCCGTGCAGCGCCACAAACTGAACAAGGGCGAGGTGACTTGCTCAAGGCCACACAGCGAAACTGGTATTCGAACTCGTTACCTTTCGGGTACGGAGCAAAGACCGTACCGCTGAGCCACGCTGCCCCTAGGTCTAACATTGAGGCGTTTTATTATAATGTGTGCGGCTATGTGGTCTAGTGGTAAGACACTCGCTTTCGGACCGGAAGGTCCTGGGTTCGAGTCTCGCAATCGCTCGGCGCATAGTTGAGTCCTTGAAAAAGGCTCTTTACTCACATTGTCTCACCGTACTCAGATATAAATGAGTACCTAGCTGTTACCAGCGTTGTTGTCTCTGTCCGAAAAAATTGTAATATCATCGCCTAACAGGCGTCATGTCCTGTCCTAAATGTTACATGTTGCTGTTGGCCAGGGACCGCTTTTTAAGCGTTTTGAGTGAGCGCATTTAGTAGATA
>NC_088374.1:5380046-5382546 GCF_034508935.2 Berghia stephanieae
ACAAAAGGGAGCTAAACTGGGATGCCAAAACACTGGTTCCAATCTCATTGGAAGTGTGATTACAAAATACAAAAGGGAGCTAAAGTGGGATGCCAAAACACTGGTTCCAATCTCATTGGAAGTGTGATTAAAAAATACAAAAGGGAGCTAAAGTGGGATGTCAAAACACTGGTTCCAATCTCATTGGAAGTGTGATTACAAAATACAAAAGGGAGCTAAAGTGGGATGTCAAAACACTGGTTCCAATCTCATTGGAAGTGTGATTACAAAATACAAAAGGGAGCTAAAGTGGGATGTCAAAAACACTGGTTTCAATCTCATTGGAAGAGTAAAACCACTTTATCCGAAAGGATTAGGTACATACCTTGTTTAATTGGATTCAATAATCTGATATCACGTCCGCCCAGCAACCAGCAGCTTGGTTCTAAACAAAAAAAAAGTGGTGCTTTTTATTATTCGTGCTGGCTAAAACTTTTTCACATGTCATGTGATCAGAATGTATAAAAGTCAAAACATGATCAGATTTATAATGTTTTTCTCCTCTGGATATACTTCTATGCTCGTCGGAGAAGTATTTCATAAGGGCGTCCACCATTGTTCCGAAAGTTTAGAACCAGTTACTAAGTTACTATGCGTCATTTCGAAGGAAGTGACGTCACGACTGTTGAAGGCTATTGATCTTCTGGTTTCAGAGTGATAGATAGCATCAGATTTTCAAACTTAAAAAAAACTATATAGCGCAAAATCCACTAAACGTGCTCAAAGCGCTTTACAATGGGTCCCTGGCCAACAGCAACACTTAACATGTAGAACGAGACATGACGCCTGTTCGGCGATAAAACCATACCATTTTTTTCCGACAGAGACAACACTGTTAACGGCCAGGTACTCATTTTACACCTGAATACGGTGAGAGAATGTGAGTGAAAAGTCGTTTCCAAGGACTCGTCTATGCGCCGAGTGAGCAAGGCTCGAACCCAGGACCTTCCGATCCGAAAGTGAGTGTCATACCACGAGACCACATAGCCGCACATGATCGACCTGGTTGTAATGGACACAATATGTTCCATTAGTGAACTCTCGTCTCAAAACGGTATTAAGTCGGGATGATTAGAATGCTGAAACTGAAATTTGTACCCGGAAATATCAAACTTAAGTTGAGTTTATATGCTGCTTTATAGAGGAGAAGGAATGTCATATTTTACTGTGCTAAATACCATCGTTTCATATTTTTGACCAATTTATCTATAATTTGACTTTTTAGCATCTGGTCCATCCCGACATAATACCGTTTTGAGACGTTGGCTCACATTTGTTTGAAAAGACTATCTAATGCGGGTATGCGGTCTAGTCGGTATGACACTTGCTTTCGGATTGGAAGGTCCTGGGTTCGACCCTCGTTCGACGTATAGTTGAGTCCTTGAAAAAGGCTCTTTACTCTACTCATATTCTCTCACAGTACTCAGGTGTAAAATGAGTACCTGGACGTTAACAGCGTTGTCGGAATAAAAATTGTAATATCGCCTAACCGGCGTCGTGTCTCATTCTACGTGTTACGTGTTGCTGTTGGTCAGGGACCCTTTGTAAATCGCTTTGAGCACGTTAAGTGGATATTGTAATATTATATAAAAGCTCAAGTTATTTGTCTGCATAACCCGACTTGCACTTATTTGCAGGTCTGATAACCCAATTCCTCATGGGCTCATTGCTGTAATGGAAATCTAAGAATAATGACGCTAAATATTGTCCATTACAACAATGGTTAAACTTGGCCCATAGGTGGGCCCGGATGTTAGACCTGCATATATGTACACGTCGGCATACCCAAATCCCCCACCCCAAAACAGACACTTTTCACGGCCAATGGTCACCCCTAGTCACCACCGAAATATTCAAAACATGTGATCTCTGATCGTATATCTATAATTATATCTGTATAAATAATTAATCAATTAAATCATTTTGATCGTTCTAATGTCTCTTCGCGATAAACAAACTAAAAATGGACCCCTGATCACGTGATTTATGACCAATTAATAATTAGCATAGCGATTAATGTGATTTTGTTTATTTCCAATTAACACTTTCGCACCGACTTGCACCCCATAATATTCACACCTTCGTACAAAATTTACATAAGGACGTTGACCCTACACAATAGGAAACCAGTGGGAGAGGAAATAGGAAGAAGACGATGGAGGTGGATTGGACACACGATTAGAAAGAATGACTCCACTATAACAAAGAAAGTATTGGACTGGAACCCTCAGGGCAGAAGATCAAGGGGAAGGCCACGAGGAACATGGAGAAGAATTAAAGAAGCTGATATACAGAGAAGTGATAAGACCTGGACTGAGATGATTAATAAAAAGTTAGCTCAAGATAGAGAAGGATGGAAACTGTTTGTCTGTGGCCTATACCCTGACCCAGGGTGAAAAAGGCAATGATGATGATCATGATGATGATGATGATGATGATGATGATGATGATGATGATGATG
>NC_088374.1:5387546-5392546 GCF_034508935.2 Berghia stephanieae
TTTTACAAAGGGTCCCTGACCAACAGCAACACGTACCATGTAGAACGAAACATGACGCCTGTTACTACAATGTTTCCGACACAGACGACGCCGAATAATGACCAGGTACTCATTTTACACCTGAGTACGGTGAAAGTAAGTAGTGCGGCTACTTTGTTTTTAAAGTCAGTGTCACCGTCAGACATCAATGTAAAACAATAAAGCTACAATGCCAAATATCTTTGGTACACGAGGGTTAAAACGGTCGTAAACTGACTTTTTATATATAGGGTCTTGTCGTAAAACACTCGCTTTCGGATCGGAAGGTCCTGGGTTCGAGCCTCTTAGAAAAGGCTCTTCACTCACATTCTCTCACCGTACTCAGGTGTAAAATGATTATCTGGCCGGCCGTTAACAGCGTTGTCTTTGTCCGAAAAATTGTAATATCGCCTAACAGGCGTCATTTCCCGTCCTACATGTTAAATGTTGCTGTTGACCAGCAAGCCCTTGTAAAGCGCTTTGAGCACATGTAGTGGATATTGCTCTATATAAAGCTCAATTTTTTTTATTAATAATAATTTTTTTTTTAATAAGTAAAGTGAGAATTGTCTGATTCAGTCACAGATTTTCTAAAACCTCGATGAGTCTAGGGAATAAGATTAGCGGAAGAGTAACGTCCCTTGATTGGACGTCACCCATAGTCTGTGACGTCACCGGCGGAAAAGTTATTAGAGAGAGAACGTCATGTTGGTTGTGCGCATGCGTCTCTCGTCCTCGCATGCTGACTAAGAGAAAAAGGGGGAGAGAGACAGAAAGAGAGAGAGAAAGAGATAGAGAGAGCGAAAGAGAGAGAGAAGGCGAGACAAAGAGAGAGAGAGAGAGAGAGAGAGAGAGAGAGAGAGAGAGAGAGAGAGAGAGGTTGAGGTAGTAGAATAAGTATATATAGTAGTAGTAGTAGTAGTAGTATGTAGTAGTAGTAGTAGTAGTATAGTATAGTGAGTAGTAGTAGTAGTAGTAGTAGTAGTAGTAGTAGTAGTAGTAGTAGTAGTAGTAGTAGTAGTAGTAGTAGTAGTAGTAGTAGTAGTAGTAGTAGTAGTAGTAGTAGTAGTAGTAGTAGTAGTAGTAGTAGTAGTAGTAGTAGTAGTAGTAGTAGTAGTAGTAGTAGTAGTAGTAGTAGTAGTAGTAGTAGTAGTAGTGAGTAGTAGTAGTAGTAGTAGTAGTAGTAGTAGTAGTAGTAGTAGTAGTAGTAGTAGTATGTATGATAGTAGTAGATAGTAGTATATAGTAGTAGTAGTAGTAGTAGTAGTAGTAGTAGTAGTAGTAGTAGTAGTAGTAGTAGTAGTAGTAGTATTGATGATTATTCATAAGAACATTATTTGCATAATAGATTATGTTTTGTGTTTTATGTCGTGTCGTGCGTACGTGGGTGTCAGTCCGTCTGGTGAAAGGGGGTGGTTTCTTTGTCACGTTGGGGATTTTGTCATATCTCTCTCTCTCTCTCTCTCTCTCTCTCTCTCTCTCTCTCTCTCTCTCTCTCTCTCTTCTCTTTCTCTCTTTCCCTCTCTCTTCCCTCTCTCTCTCTCTCTCCCCTCTCTCTTCTTTCTTCTCTCTCTCTTCTCTCTTCCCTTCTATCTCTCTCCTCCTCTCTCTCTCCTCTCTTCTTTCTTTCTCTCTTCTTCTTCCTTCCTTCTTTCTCTCTCTTCTTCTTTCTTTTTCTTTCTTCCTCTTCTTTCTTTTCTTTCTTTCTCTCTCTTTATTTCTTTCTTTACAGAGCTGGTTCTCTCACTCTAGTTTCTCTTCTTCTCCTTGTAATAATAATAATAATAATAATAATAATAATAATAATAATAATAATAATAATAATAATAATAATAATAATAATAATAATAATAATAATAATAATAATAATAATAATAATAATAATAATATAAATAATAATAATAATAATAATAATAATAATAATAATAACAATAATAATAATAATAAATTGCGCGTATATTGCGCATATTCCCATTGGAGGAATATATATAAATATATATATATATATATATATATATTTTATATATATATATATATATATATATATATATATATATATATATATATAATACTATATTATTCGTAAGTACCTCTCTTTTCTCATACATGACAAATCCCCTGATAAGAACCTTTTGTATATTTCTAACCTTGCCTTGTCTACTTTCTATAATTGAAGAGTTACTTGCAATAAGGGATATACTAAAGGCCGATGACACAAGAGGATCTACAAATATTTACTATACTACATGTCCGGCTATGTGGTCTTGTGGTATGACACTCGATTTCTGATCGGAAGGGCCTGGGTTCGAGCCTCGCTTACTCGGCGCATAGTTAAGTTCTTGGAAAAGACTATTTACTCAAATTCTGTCATCGTTCTGAGGTGTAAAATAAGTACCTGGCCGTCAACAGCGTTGTCTCTTTCCCGAAAAAAAAGTGTAATATCTCCTAAAAGGCGTCATTTCGCGTCCAAAATGATAAGTGTTGCTATTGGCCAGGGACCTTTAAAAAATGAGCTTTTATATAGGGCAATATCCACTAAATGTGCTCAAAGCGCTTTACAAGCGGTCTCTGACCAACAGCGACATTTAACATTTAGGGCGGGACATGAGGCCTGTTCGGCGATGTTATATTTTTTTCGGACAAGGACAACGCTGTTAACGGCCAGGTACTCATTTTACACCTGAGTACGGTGAGAGAATTTGAATAATGAGCCTTCTCCAAGGACTCAACTATGCGCCAAGTGAGGATCAAACCCAGGACCTTCTGATCCGAAAGCAAGTGTCATACCACTAGACCACATAGACCCTTTGTAAAGCGTTTTGAACATGTTTAGTGGATATTGCGCTATATAAAAGCTTATTTTTTGAATTTCTAATTATTTTTTTTTTACATATTTACATATTTACAACGTCATTTCTCATCGAAAGCTCCGTCACGGGTCATTAACTTCAGGTGCATCCGGTAGTCGTCGTAATATTGATATTTTTCGGACATTGTTCTGACGTCACATGGGATCTCCCCAATCCTCAAATGTCGATTGGTCTATTTCGGTAACACGATCCGCCATCTTTGTTTATCAATGGACGTATTTCATTGTTATGATGACGTAATAGGTCGCCGTGCCCCTCGGTCGTGTAATCAAATCGTAACTATGCGACTATGTGGTCTAGTGGTATGACACTCGCTTTCGGATCGGAAGGTCCAAGGTTCGAGCTTCGCGCTCGGCGCATAGTTGAGTCCTTGGAAAAGGCTCTTTACTCACTTTATCTCACCGTACTCAGGTGTAAAATGAGTACCTAGCCGTTAACAGCGTTGTCTTTGTCCGAAAAATTGTAATATCGCCTAACAGGCGCTATGTCTTGTCCTACATGTTAAATGTTGCTGTTGACCAGGGACCCCTTGTAAAGCGCTTTGGGCACGTTTAGTGGATATTGCGCTATATAAAAGCTCAATAAAAAACAACAATTTAACATCAGTGGTCAAGAGATACACATTTGTCAAGTTGTTTGCCTTTGTTGCGGTTATATGGTCTAGTGGTATGACATTCGCTTTCGGATCGGAGGGTCCTTAGTTCGAGCCTCGCTCGCTTGGCGCATAGTTAAGTCCCTGGAAAAGGCTCTTTATTACTCACATTCTCTCACAGTACTCAGGTGTAAAATGAGTTCCTGCCCATTAACAGTCTCTGTCGGAAAAAAAATGTTATATCGCCTAACAGGCGTCATGTTCTGTCCTACATATTA
The DNA here is from genome assembly GCF_034508935.2 of Berghia stephanieae. Classification (NCBI taxonomy): domain Eukaryota; kingdom Metazoa; phylum Mollusca; class Gastropoda; order Nudibranchia; family Aeolidiidae; genus Berghia; species Berghia stephanieae. The sequence continues at coordinate 5,391,305 of NC_088374.1, forward strand.
AGTGTTGATGTTGGTCAGGGACAGCTTGTAAAGCGCTTTGAGCACGTTTAGTGGATATTGCTCTATATAAAAGCTCAAGTTGTACTCGGCCTGAAGTGTTTTGTATAAATGTATTGGGTGTCAGGCATGCACTTCAGATAGCTATGGTCTGTACTCTTATCGTTGGAATTTTTTTTTTTAATCGTGAGATTTTATATAGAGCAATATCCGCTAAACGTGCTCAAAGCGCTTTACATAAGGTCACTGACCAACAGCAACACGTAACAAGTCGTACGACACCTGACGCCTATTAGGCGATATAAGATTTTTTTTTTCTCACAGAGATAAAGCTGTTAGCGTCTAGGTACTCATTTTACACCTGAGTAAGGTGAGAGAATGTGAGTAAAGAGCCTTTTTTTCCAATGACTCAACTATTTGCCGAGCAAGGCTTGAACCCAGGACCTTCCATTAGGTGAGTTTACTTTACTTTAGATAACTTTACTAGAAATTTGCTGAAAATGATGCATCAGTCCAGGACACAGAATAGTCACATAGTATGTAAAACAAACAGGCAGACAGGAATAGGATTCAATAGTGTGACGTCACTTCCGCTCAGAAACCAGGAGCTTGTTTCTAAACAAAGAAAAACGGTACTTTTTTATTCTTCATGCTGACTAGTAGAACTTGTTCACATGTCATGTGATCAGAATGTATAAAAGTCAAAACATGATCAAATTTATAATGTTTTTCTCCTCTGGATACACTTTTATGCTCGTCAGAGAACTGATCCGATAGTTTAGAACCAATTACTAAGTTACTATGCGTCATTACGAGAGAAGTGACGTCACGACTATTGAAGCCTATTGTGATCACAGCATTATTAAAGTTCAACCTTCTCAAAATGTAGAATACAAAAGCTCGAAAACACATTCGAAAATGATACAGGTAGTAAGAAAAATGTGAAAAACGGAAAGTTAATTTGCTATTTTCTCAATACGTCATTTTTCTATGGGTATAGGATACTGTGTCAAACTTTTCTCAGAATCTATTCAATGAAATTGTCTGAAAATGTCCACAGTTTTCACAGAGATTATGTATTGTGTCACCATAGAGACAGAGAGATTTTTATTGATATCTGTATTTTGAATTATATTCTAAATTTAAAATGTTTAACATCAATTTTGTCATAACATTTTGATTCTCAACTTTGTAATGTTCAAATAAAAATTCCATAAGCTAAAGCCGTAAAACCTCTCTATGGTG
>NC_088374.1:5397546-5402546 GCF_034508935.2 Berghia stephanieae
GTATGTGTGTGTGTGTGCGTGTGTGTTTGTGTGTGTGTGTTTGTTTAGTTTTATCTCTACTTTTTTATTTGCTTATTTTTTCTCCCTTTTTTACAAATCCCCCCCCCCCCCCCCCCCCCCCCCCCCCCCCCCCCCCCCACTAAAAAGGTCCGGATCGACATGCATTTATTTTCAGGTCTGACAACCCAAATCCTTATGGGGCTCATTGTTGTAATGGAAATCTCATAAAATATGACGCAAAATATTGATTCATTACAACGATGTTAAACTAGGCCCATAAGTGCATTCGGCTGTCAGACCTGTATATATGTGCACGTATGTCCAGATTAATGCTTTCTGATATTTATTCGAGTGAATATCAAGGGAGAGAAGCGAGTGTATTTTATTATCACCACTTTGTTTTATAGAGTTGCCTGTTCATTCACAATCATAGACGCACCAAATCCATCGTCTTTTATACTAAATATATATTTATATTTGTGACCCACCGTATCAAAGCGGTATTATGTCGGGATCCACTCGGTAAGGGAAATTGAGTTCATAGCCTCAAATATCCAACTTGGGTTTAATTTCTGTACGTTCTGGTGGAGTATAAAGACTATTTCTTGCATTGCAAAAACTTCTAAGGTCCAATTTCTCATCAATCTATCTCTAAATTCACTTTTTCTGAATCATCCCGACATAATACCGTTTTGAGACGGAGGGTCACATTTTTTGTATTTATTTTCAATTCCATTCTATTTCTTTTCCAACAATAGTCTACACGTTTTTATATTTCATTTTATATTTCACTTTCTAAACTGCATTACACAGTTCCTCCCCGCCTCCCCTCTTTTCACTTAATTAATTGCACACCTTTTAGAAATATCTATTATTCTATTTCAATTCGTGCTTCCTTACAAATAGGAGCATACTAATTTCCTGCCAACCAATGTTTTGTTTATTCATCTTAACTACGCCACTACCACATCATCTCATTCATCTGTGGTGTTTCATTCATCCTGTTTTGTTGATAAATGGGAAACCCGAAACGTTCATTTGATCTGTTTTTGTAATTAAATTGAAGCTTACATTCATCATCATCATTGCCTTTTTCACCCTGGGTCAGGATATAGGCCACAGACAAACAGTTTCCATCCTTCTCTATCCTGAGCTAACTTTTTTTTAATCATCTCATTCCAGGTCTTACCACTTCTCTGTATATCAGCTTCTTTAATTCTTCTCCATGTTCCTCGTGGCCTTCCCTTTGATCTTCTGCCCTGAGGGTTCCAGTCCAATACTTTCTTTGTTATAGTTGAGTCATTTTTTCTAAGCGTGTGTCCAATCCACCTCCATCGTCTTCTTCCTATATCCTCTCCCACTGGTTTCTGCTGTGTTCTGTGTTCTTTTCCATACTTAGCTTACATTCAACTTCACATTATTATTTATTTTATACTACAAAAAGTCGCTGACCAGATGACATAATATTCCCAAACCAATGCACCCTAATGAAAGATAATCTAGTTGCCTTTTTGTCGAATTGAGCTTTTATATAGCGCAATATCCACTAAACGTGCTCAAAGCGCTTTACAAGGGGTCCCTGACCAACAGCAACACTTAACATTTGTGACCCCTCGTCTCAAAACGGTATTAAGTCGGGAGGATTAAGATACTGAAAATTGAATTTGTAGCCAGAAATAAAAGGCTTGCGTTGAGTTTGTATGTTTTGTTGAGGAGAATGACTATCATATTTTAGAGTGCTGAATGCCAATAATTCATATTTTTGACCAGTTTAATTATAATTTGACATTTTAGTATCCGGTTCATCCCGACATAATACCATTTTGACACGTTGGGTCACAATTAGGACGAGACATGACCCCAGTTAGGCAATATTACAATTTTTTGGGATATAGACAACGCTGTTAACACCATGTACTCATTTTACACCTGAGTACGGTGAGAGAATGTGAGTAAAGAGCCTTTTCCCAGAACTCAACTATGCGCCGAGCGAGGCTCAAATCCATGACCTTCCGATCCGTAAGCGAGTGTCATACCACAAGACCACATAGCCGCACATGTACAGAGGAAAATGGGGGACAAACGAGGAAGAGAAAGACCAAGGTCCAGTTATATAGATAGTATGCCCTTGGCTAAGAAGCTCATAACATTGCCATCCGGAAGTAGAACGGACCAACACACAAAACTGTGTGTATCCATGAACATTTATAGTCGGGTGAGCATTACTCATAAACGCGGATGGCAAAAAAAAAAAACAAATACCCGAGTGACGTCATCTTCGAACTATCTATAAAAAATATATCCTACACTGAACAGAGATGAAGGGAAGAGAGCTGTACGATACCAACAACAGACGGCGGAAATTGGCAGACATTTGTGACCCATCGTCTCAAAACGGTATTATGTCGGAACGAACCACATGCTTAAAAGCCGAATTAAATGTTAAACTGGTCAAAAAATATAAATTGTTGGCATTAGCACCCTAACATATGGTATCCATTCTCCTCAATAAAACATACAAACTCAACACAAGTCTGATATTTCTGGCTATAAATTCCATTTTCAACATCTCAACCAACCCGACATAATACCGTTTTGAGGCGAAGGGTCACATTTGTCATCGCAGAGTGCGGGCAGCTATCGTCAATAAACGTTAAAAGCATATAAAATGAGCGGTTCATTTTAGATGCGTTCAACGTTTATTTCTTTATCGTTGCGCTGACGAAGGGTTAATAACCGAAACGTCCATTGTCTGTATTGTTCCCTCCCATCCGATGCCTCCCTCTCCATCATAATTCTTTCGTTACAGTATTTTCACGGTCCCAGGCTTCAGGCAGACACCCCCCCCCCCTCAACCGCTCTCTATTTTTTATTGTCAGCTGACGTCATTGTGACGTCAACGTAACCAACAATATAGGACATTGTAGAATCGATAGGATTATAAATACACGAAGAAGGTGGGAAGGGGGGGAGGGGAAGGAGGAGGGGGGGGGGAGGGGGTGGGTGACATGAGGAAAAGTAGCCATAGAAACTCTCTCTCTCTCTCTCTCTCTCTCTCTCTCTCTCTCTCTCTCTCTCTCTCTTTCTCTCTCTCTCTCTCTCTCTCTCTATCTCTATCTATCTATCTCTGTGTGTGTGTGTGTGTGTGTGTGTATCTATCCATCTATCAATTTTCTATCTATCTATCTATCTATCTATCTATCTATCTATTTATCTATCCTTGTCTGTCTCTCTTTCTTCTCTCTCACTCTCATTATCTAGCTCTATCTATTATTTATCTATAAATTTGTCTATCATTCTATTCATCTATCCATTCATCTATATCTCTATCTACCGTCAATAACTCTACCTATCTATCTATTGGTCTTGTTATCTCCCTATACATATAAGCCATCTAATTACTCTCTCTCTCTCTCTCTCTCTCTCTCTCGCTCTCTCTCGCTCTCTCTCTCTCTCTCTCTCTCTCCCTCTCTCCAGGGAAGAGAAGCCATTAAAGAACCCCATGCAATGAAACCGAGCCGGGCATTAAGTGGACACTGGCTAATCCCTCTGTCCGTCGCACAAACCATTGGTCAGTAAACCCAGTCTGTCAATGGCACTAATGGACGGAGGTAGAAGAATTTGGCTGGCATTGTCGTCCAAGTACAGAATGCAATTTGATATCAATGAATTACATATTAGAACTTTCCACTTAATAAATTAATAATAGATAATTAAATAAGTAAATAAATTAAATTAATAAATAAAGATTTGAATAAATAAATAAATAGATAAATAAATAAATAGATAAATAAATAAATACATTTGTTTGTTGTATTCTGTTTTTCTTTTCTTTTTGTTTTATTTTTGTTGGGGTTTTTTTGTGTTTGTTTGTTGTTGTTTTTTTGTTTTTTGTTATATGCTTTTAAGCTACTTTGTTGTATTTTTTTTCTTTTATTTTTTTTTATTCTGATTTTCTTTCTTTCTTTCTTTTTTTTTTTTTTTTTTAGATATAGTATACTATATTGCAGAGCTCTCTCGATTGCGCAATACAGACAACATATTATAGACCGATCTATCCAAAAACAAAAGAGAGGAGGTCGTGTGTGTGACCCCTTTTGACCTCAGGGTCACTCCATGCCCAACGGGCCACAACGTTCGATTTCTGTCCCAGTTCAGTGAATTCTAACCAATCAGCAGGTCAGGGTGGAGAGAGGGGCAGTGTGTTTAACACGCTCGTAGCGTGGCTGAGACTGATGTGTTATGGGAACAATGTGTAATTTTGGGGGGAGGGGATGTGTGTGTGGGGGGGGGGGGGGGGGGGGGGGGGGGGGGTGGGTAGGTGAGGGTTGTTTGGTTGCATTCGACCAATCAGCAGGGAAGGTGGAGAGAGGGGGTCGGTGTGTTTAACCGAACTTGTAGCCTGACACTGACCAAAAAATGACGTCAAAATGCAAGTCTTTGGCCACAAAAGAAAACAAATCGTGAGTTGTATTCAATAGTTCAACCAATGAAATAACTTGTTTCCATGAGCTCTACTAACGACAACTCACTAGGCGGTGCAAAAATCAAATAATGACGTCAAAATGCCAGTCCTTTTGGTTTCAGTTTCAGGCTATAACATAATGATGGCGACGTTTTAATACACTTGTAGCGTGGCTGATACTGATGTGTTATGGGAACAATGTGTAATTTTGGGGGAGGGGGAGAGGGGGTGTGGGTAGGTGAGGGTGGTTTGTTTGGTTGCACTTGGCAACTGCCGGATAGATAATGTTATGCGCTTGGCTAAGAAACTCACAACATTGCCATCCGGAAGTATAACGGACCAACACACAAAACGATGTGTAACCATGAACTTTTATAGTCTGGTTAATGCAGACAGTTTAGTGAGAATTACTCATAAACACGGATGAAAAAAAAAAGAAAAAAAAATACTAACAAAGACCTGAGTGACGCCAATTTCGTTCTATCTATACTGGAAAAACTAGTATTTAAAAATTTGGCCAGAAAACTCGTCCTTT
>NC_088374.1:5405046-5415046 GCF_034508935.2 Berghia stephanieae
AAGAAAGAAAAACATCCCAAAAAATCAGTCTACCTCGACAGGGGTAATCAGACAGTCTCAGGTTCGATCCTCAGTCGAGATTGACTGATTTTTTTGGGGAATGGATTTTTTTCTTTTTTTTTTCTTGCTTGTTTTGTCTGGCACCTTCCAGACACTCTTGTTCGATTCTGTATCTTACACCGGTGCCTGCTCCTTAATTTCTTAATTTGTGTTACCTTAACTCACTCAACCCTAACACCGACTATATCCGTAGTTTACCCGGGGTTACTTTTACCCCCATGCCAATATATTCCATTTTTCTGAGACAAACTATAGACGAAGTATCAAAGCTAATGTTTTTAATTTTTACATGTTAATGGTAGTTGAATAAAACTACTATCTATGCACATGCTCATTTTTAATACATTTTTTCCAGTTTTGAAAAGTATCAAAAATCTCTAGGATTGAGTGAATTAAAAGTGTATAGCCTGATATGACGTAATAAATGTGAGGCTGACTGAGAGAATCCTGGAAGTGCGGCAAGCTTGGACTTCAGATCTGGTTTGACTTGTGATCCCCTTTTGTGACCCAACGTCTCAAAACGGTATTATGTCGGAACGAAGCATATGCTGAAAAGCCGAATTTAATGTTAAACTGATCAAAAATATTAATTGTTGGCATTAGCACCCTAAAATATGGTATCCATTCTCCTTTATTAAACATACAAACTCAACACAAGTCTGATATTTCTGGCTATAAATTCAATTTTCAACATCTTAACCATCCCGACTTTATACCGTTTTGGGGGCGAAGGGTCACATTTTTAATCGTTACAACTGTGATAAAATTGGATAAACTTACTTACTTATGGATTGTTTCCAGCACAGGTCCTTATAGGTCCTCTTCGCCAGACTCTATTTCTTCATCGTCTTTGTGATATAAGTTTCTTCCGGTTTTACAATCTAAAGTGCGTTTATAATTGTACAAAACATTTTGGTCAGACCAAAATTTGCCAAGTCTGCTCTTGAAGCTATTTAGGGTTTTTGCATTCACATCAGAATCTGGTAAACTGTTCCATATTTTCCAACTTGTACTTGTGCAGATTGAACATTTGGGTTGACTTGTTTTTGGACTCGTGGTTTGACAGAGGTGATTCTGTTCAGTGGAGATCTATTTTCTTGAAGACGTTCTGAGGCATGACAGACAAAATGGCAGATTTCTGTTCACCCGATCCAAAACAGGATATGAAAAACAGGGACCCCTATGAGGTCAACAGTCATGTTAAGGTATTGTAGTGGGTGTTGTTGTGGTTGTTGTTGTTGTTGTTGTTGTTGTTGTTGTTGTTGTTGTTGTGGTTGTTGTTGTTGTTGTTGTTGTCATTGTTGTTGTTGTTGTTTTTTGATGTTGTTGTTGTTGTGTTGTTGATGATGATGATGTTGTTGTTGTTGTTGTTGTTGTTGTTGTTGTTGTTGTTGTTGATGATGATGATGATGATGATGATGATGATGATGATGATGATGATGATGATGATGATGATGATGATGATGATGATGATGATGATGATGGTGGTGGTGCTGCTGCTACTGCTGTTGTTGAGCTTTTATACAGGGCAATATCCACTAAACGTGCTCAAAGCTCTTTACATGCGTTCCCTGACCAACAGCAACACGTAACATGTGGAACGAGATATGGCGCCTGTTAGGCGATATTACAATTTTTTTCCGACAGAGACAACACTATTAACGGCCTTAACAACCAGATACTCATTTTACGAGTACGGTGAGAGAATGTAAGCAAAAAGCCCTCAACTATGCGTCGACGGAGGCTTGAACCCAGGACCTCCCGATCCAAAAGCGAATGGCATACCAATAGAAAACATAGCTGCACATATCGCCTTACAAGCGTCATGTCTCGTAAAACACGTTGTTTAAAAAAAGCAACTTATAAATAAATAAAATGAAATAAATTAATAAATCAATGAACTAATAATTAAATAAATAGATAAATAAAAAAAAATTAAAAAAATTAATAATTGAACAAAATTCCCATTATTCATCCCATGGGGGAAATTATTATTATTATTATTATTATTATTATTATTATTATTATTATTATTATTATTATTATTATTATTATTATTATTATTATTATTATTATTATTATTATTATTATTATTATTATTATTATTATTATTATTATTATTGTCACAGTAAAGATTGTTCACAATTATCTTATTAAATTTTATTTTATTAAGAACTGAATTCATCTCACTCCAGTTATATTTCGGTAGGCTTAGATAAACTTTACCTTCTAATATTAGATCGTCTTTCCTTTTATAGCCTTCCCTCGAATTAATTTCTAATTAGTGAATACTTTTCGTTCTACATTCTGTCACGTAGCCACTTATTATAAAAGCTGATAGGTCTAACACTCTACACTCACTTTCTCTCCACAATCTATGCCGGACGGCCAGTCACTCTATTCCTATATATATACTGGAAGATTTTTATCTTTTGGGACTTTGTAGATATTATATCTACACCATTAAGACGCCGGAGCTTTTAACTTTGATTGTATAATCTTCAAGGATCAAACCCAAGCCCGCTGTACTACACTATAACCTCTTACCAATTGCCTGGAAGTGGAATTTTACGAGTCCGATCCTGTTATCAGAGGAATAGATCATCCAAGCCCATCAACTGCCTGGAAACGTAAACTTACGAACCTGACATACTATCATAAGTTACGTAAAATATTCATATCTCTATTTGTAACTGCCACGATCACTGTTTATCTCTTTTAATTAAATTTCATCATTATTTTTATTTCATTGTAAACAAATCGTTAATTGTTTTTCATTTATAGTAACTAGTAAATTCTGGGGCCTCATTCTACATATATCTTTATGCATAGTCGAGTAGCTCTTTACTCACTTGAGACCATGAGATTTTGGAGGGGACACATATAAAGAATTGAATTTATTTAGTTACTTATATCTATTTCATCTAACTTTAAAGTTTAAATTGTAAAACTCTTAATTGCCCCACTTGATCATATTTTAATTGAACTCCCTATTTACAGGATTAATTTTTTTTTCTTTTTCATTTCTTCATTTAAATGGAATAGCAATTTATCCATTCATTCTTTCATTCAAATTGAATAGCATTTTATTGATTCATTCCTTCATTCATTTATTCACTTATAAATTATTCATTCATTCATTGTTCATTCATTTATTTATTCATTCATTCATTCATCCATTCATTCGTTTATTCACTCATTTATCCAATCATTCATACATTTATTCCTCCCTTCATTTTTTCATTCATACATTATCCATTCATTCATTCATCTATTCACTCAGTTTTTCATTCATTCATTCATTCCTTGTCCACTTTGTTATTATATCACACATTTCATTTTGTTGTTTGCCTCATTCATGAATTGTTTTCAATATGTTTACATTCCATAACGATTCATTCACCTATCATCCAATCACTCAGTGTTGTGAACACATTTTATAACTATTGTAAATCTTACGATATTTTATTGTTTTGTATTTCAGACATCACTGTTAAACACTCTTCAATGCCTAATTACAATTGTTGAACAACCATTGAACAAGAGAGAGGTCCCAGCCACGAACTGAGTTGGTAAATATATCCTTCATTATTCTCTTTTACATGAGTTGGCATCACATAGTAACTATAGACATCGTGATTTGTTTTGCATAGTGATTTGTTTTAAATGCATTTTTGGCATATTACTGTTACCGAAAACCACTTATATATTATGTTCTGAAAAGTGAGTCTTTAAAAACTAAATAATAATAAAAGGAGTCTACTAGCCGTCGTGTTATATTTAGTGATAGATAACTTGGGATTATTTTGGCATCCTATTATTGTTATCACACTCTAGTATATTAGCGTCATTGCGAATAATTGTACACAAACTAACGACGAGTCACACACATTGGTGATACATTTTTCGTAGTAACATAGTTTAGAGTACACGCGATTGACACATTGTTATTGACACAAGTCATAATAACTCCGCATTGTATTGACACATTGCTTTATAAGATATAACGATAAAAGGCATCAAATTCAACATACATAATAAGTTGAAATAAGAGAGAGAGATTTCTAAAAATAGAACAGTTCATTCCAGTAAGTGTAAATAAATAAAACAGTCAGTAACAGTATCCTGTCAATATAATATATATAAAACATCGTAACTAATTTATTGCAACATGGAAGCATATAAAAGATACTTAAGTCTCGCAAAGGACTTAGAAATACCCCAGGAAAGAATATTTTCATGGTGCGAAGAGAAAGTAAAAGAAGAAAAAGAACATGAAGAAAGAATTCGTAGATAAGAAAATGAAGAAAGAATTCGTAAAGAAGAAAAAGAACACGAAGAAAGAATTCGTAGAGAAGAAAATGAAGAAAGAATTCGTAGAGAAGAAAATGAAGAAAGAATTCGTAGAGAAGAAAATGAAGAAAGAATTCGTAGAGAAGAAAATGAAGAAAGAATTCGTAGAGAAGAAAAAGAACACGAAGAAAGAATTCGTAGAGAAGAAAAAGAACACGAAGAAAGAATACGTAGAGAAGAACGAGAAGAAAGAGTCCAAGAAAGGGAACTAAAAAGACAAATAGCTTTAGCAGAAGAAGAAACCAAAAGGACCCAAATGATGCTGGAAATTGAAAAAACAAAAACCGGTCATGAAAGAAAACATAATAATAGTGATGAATTTTTCGTGAAACTTCCACGCATGCCAACATACGATGAACGCTCAGACTGTCTAGAATCCTTCTTACACCGATTCGAAGTTCAGGCTAAAGGTTATCGTTGGCCAGAAAGCAAATGGGCCACAGCCTTGATTAACTGCTTATCTGGAGAACCGCTAAAAGTTTTCTATACCTTAACAACTGAAGATGCAGATGACTATGGTAAAATTAAAGACACTCTACTAAAAAGATTTAGATTAACGGAAGATGGTTACCAGGAAAGGTTTCACACTGCAAAACCGGAAAGTGGAGAAGACTTTAATACATTCGTGAACCGAATTACTCAATTTCTAAATCGGTGGCTTGAGTTGGCAAACGTAAAACAAGACGACTTTGCAGGCCTTTACTATCTCACGCTGAAGAATCGAATCTATCAAGCTTGCAACCCAGATTTAGTCGCATTCTTTAAAGAGAGAAAGCCAGAAAACTTGGACAAATTAAAAATCTACGCAGAAAACTTTAACAGCGCACATCCATTGACACCCCTTAGCAGAACATTGAAGGAACCATACTACGCTGCCGCTGCTCAGAGTCCAGGTACACCTAAAGTTCAGTACTCAAATAGAACGAGCCGATCAATCACTCGGAACACGCAAGTGAAACAAGATGATCATAGTAACAAACCATGGAACAAACAGTTCAATAGAGACCATAGCCGACCCTATCAAAACAAAACAAGAAATAGCACTGACAATAATACTGAGTATAAGAAAACCAACAAACCTATAATTAAATGTCAATATTGTGGAATGAAAGGCCACACAGCAGACAAATGTTACAAAATCGTGGGATATCCGAAAGAAACTGCAAATGCATCACTCCAAACCAGTGTAAATAATCAGACACGAATAATGTCAGGAGAAAATATAAATGTGTATTGCGTGAAAGGTATGTCACTTTTAACACAAACTCACAAATCAGGATCGCTATTTTTTTGTGAAGGCAAAGCTAATGGAACTGATTGCAAAATATTGAGAGACACAGGATGCAGTACAGTAGGAATAAAAGCATCTTTGATCAATGACGAAGACAAAACTGGAAAAACGGTACAATGCATCACATTCAGTGGCACAGTCGAAACCTTTGAAACAGCTAACGTGTACATAGAAACCCCATACTATACAGGAATAGTGGAATGCTGTATACTTCCCAACCCCGTCGCTGATGTTATTGTTGGCAATATAAAAGGTCTTAAAGACAACCCAACAGATGTAAAGGAATGGTCATTAACCCAAGAAACAGCTTGTCTAGCAGAAACAAGAAAGATGACTAAGACAACAGAGAAGCCAATGACTATTTCTCTAGAACCACAACAATTTGACAGGAACACGTTCATTGAAGAACAGAAACAGGACCCGACTTTAACATCATATTTCAATATCGCAAACAAAGGGACGAAATCAAAAGTTGAATACATCATTGAAAAAGATATTCTGTTCAGGTTACATAGGAAAAGAAACAAAATAGCTAAACAACTGGTCACGCCGAGTATTTACAGAAACAAAATCCTTGGAATAGCGCACGATTCAATAACTTCTGGACATCTTGGGAGCTCTTCCACATTGAAGAGAATATCCGAGAATTTCACATGGCCTGGAATTACTAAAGACGTCCGAGAATATGTGAAATCGTGTGACACATGCCAAAGAAGAGTCGCAAAAGGCAGAATACCGAAATTGCCATTAGAGACAACCCCAGTTATTGAAAAAGTTTTTCAAAAAGTTGCAATTGACATTATAGGCCCTTTAACAAAATCAGATAGAAACCATACACACATACTAACACTAGTCGATTACGCAACCAGGTGGCCAGAAGCGATAGCATTGAAATCAACTACATCGGATCACATAGCTGAAGCATTGATGACAATTTTTACCAGAATAGGCATACCAAATGAGATACTGTCGGACAATGGACCCCAATTTACATCACATATGATGCATGAAACCATGAAACTCATGGGAATCCAACACTCATTCACAACTCCCTACCACCCCCAAGCAAATGGTCTTTGTGAAAGATTTAATGGCACTCTAAAGAATATGTTAAGAAAAGTGTCAGCAGAAAAACCAGATGATTGGGACAGATACTTACCAGCAATCCTATTTGCATATAGAGAAATACCCCAAGAATCTACAGGCTACTCCCCATTTGAGTTGATGTATGGACGATCACCTCGCGGCCCGATCAATATAGTAGCCGACATTTGTAAAGGGAATGAGGAGGACAATAACGAAATTATGTTTGCTTACGAATATGTAAGAAACCTGAAAGACAGAATAGAGGACACATGTAAGCTAGCACAGGAATCCGTCACTAAAAAAGCAGAGAAATACAAGGAATACTCTGATCGCAAAAGCAAGTCAAGAAAATTTGAGATTGGTGACAAAGTACTAATACTCTTACCCGATGACTCGAGTAAACTTTTAGCTACATGGAAAGGACCATTCAAGGTATTAGCAGTACGATCTGGTGTTAATTACGAGATTCAAATTAACAACACAACAAAAACATTCCATGCAAACATGCTAAAAAAATATTTCGATAGAGACAGATTATCACAACCAATATTTAACCATGTTGAAGCTGCAAATGTAGGATTAATCATCGAAACTCACAGCGATGATGTCGAACTACAACACACCCCACAACACGGTAACCCTAAAAATAGTACAATTAATGACGTCACAATCAATCCTCAACTAAACGAATGTCAGAAACGAGAAATCAGGTCATTATTAGAAAAGTACCAGTCAGTCTTTACAGACGCACCCGGACATACAACATTAGTGGAACACGACATAAAGTTAACCACATCTACCCCTATCAACGTGAAAAACTATCCTATTCCATTTCACGCACGAGAACAAGTTGAAAAGGAAGTTAAGGATATGCTAGATACAGGAATAGTTAGATATTCTTCAAGCCCATACTCATCACCAATAGTAGTAGTGAAAAAGAAAGACGGATCGATAAGGCTATGTATCGACTTTCGCAAATTAAATGAAGCAACAGTGTTTGATGCAGAACCAATACCAAATCAAGAGAATTTATTTGCTGCCTTATCTCAAGCAAAATACATGACAAAATGTGATCTTTCTAGAGGTTACTGGCAGATTCCACTGAAAGAATCATGTAAGAAATACACAGCATTTCAATCACCATTAGGATTGTTAGAATTTAACTATATGCCATTTGGATTATCGACAGCCGCATCGACATTCCAAAGAATGATGCGTATGTTATTAAAAGACATCCCGTCTACACTCTCATACTTCGACGACGCATGTATTTTCTCAAACTCATGGACTGATCACATGACAACCTTAGAATTAGTGCTTGAAGCATTAAAACGTAATTCTTTAACAACAAAACCGTCAAAAACAAGCATTGCATTTTACAAAATTGATTTTCTCGGTCATACCGTTGGTCATGGGACACAGACACCCGAGACAGAAAAACAAACAAAAATCGCACAATTGCAACCACCTAAGACAAAAAAAGAAGTACGCAAAGTACTTGGGCTCCTAAATTTTTACAGGAAATACATTTACAACTTCGCGCACATCGCGACACCGCTAACAAATCTGACAAAGAATGGGTCACCGAACAAAATTGTTTGGACAGAAGTGTGTCAGAATAGCTTTAACCAATTAAAGGCATTACTCTGTTCAGAACCAATTCTTAAATTACCCGACATATCAAAAGAATTTGTTGTAAGAACTGACGCGTCTGATAAGGGCATCGCAGGTGTACTATTACAGGAGCATGAGGGAACTCTAATGCCTTGCTTATATGCAAGCAGAAAATTATTGGACAGAGAATCACGATACTCTGTAATAGAGCGTGAAGGACTAGCCATCGTCTTTGCTTTAAAGACATTCAGCAGATATCTACTGCTAAAAGAGTTTGTGGTCGAAACGGACCATAAACCACTCACGTACATAAGAAATAACAAAATGAATAATAGTAGAGTACTAAGGTGGAGTCTATTTTTGCAAAATTACACTTTCAGTATCTCTCACATACCAGGCTGTGAAAATATTCACGCCGACCTACTTTCTCGATTAGTGTAAACACGTGAGAAGGGTATAACTTAACCTCCCATGCATACTGTTAGTTACCTCGCAAATTATGCCAAATCAGAACGCACAATTTCGATAATTTTATTTGTAAACATGATGACCCAACTTAATGTAACATTGAGTATTGTTTGGATATATAATACCATACCCATTCATGATTTGGGAAATATTCTCTTTACTATTATTGTTATGAATTTTCACTCATTTATGATTAATAATTGAAATGTCAATATTCCATTTACATTTTCATTCATTTCATTCAGTAAATTACCTTCATATCATCGACTTAAATCATGCTTCATTGCCATCACTATTGTTTATCACAATGATTTGTAATCACATTGCCATCATGTTGTTCATCACAATGATTTGTAATCACAATCTTTCATTGTTATTGTCACCCATTCATATACCTACGTTAATATAAACATTTCCATGTCTAGTTAATAAATAATTTAATTGTAGCACAAATCATAACAATGGATTAATGCTAGAGTATCATGATAGTAAATTTACTTCCGTTTGTAAAATCTATCTTTCCCATAATGGTTAAAGAGTATATTTTAAACGTGGGTGGGGGGTGTCACAGTAAAGATTGTTCACAATTATCTTATTAAATTTTATTTTATTAAGAACTGAATTCATCTCACCCCAGTTATATTTCGGTAGGCTTAGATAAACTTTACCTTCTAATATTAGATCGTCTTTCCTTTTATAGCCTTCCCTCGAATTAATTTCTAATTAGTGAATACGTTTCGTTCTACATTCTGTCACGTAGCCACTTATTATAAAAGCTGATAGGTCTAACACTCTACACTCACTTTCTCTCCACAATCTATGCCGGACGGCCAGTCACTCTATTCCTATATATATACTGGAAGATTTTTATCTTTTGGGACTTTGTAGATATTATATCTACACCATTAAGACGCCGGAGCTTTTAACTTTGATTGTATAATCTTCAAGGATCAAACCCAAGCCCGCTGTACTACACTATAACCTCTTACCAATTGCCTGGAAGTGGAATTTTACGAGTCCGATCCTGTTATCAGAGGAATAGATCATCCAAGCCCATCAACTGCCTGGAAACGTAAACTTACGAACCTGACATACTATCATAAGTTACGTAAAATATTCATATCTCTA
>NC_088374.1:5417546-5442546 GCF_034508935.2 Berghia stephanieae
CACCACCACCACCATCACCACCATCACCATCATCATCACTATCAACACCACCATCACTTGTACATTTTATCTGGGACACGGTGATGTGTTGTTATGACTGATCTTTTGTGGCCTGTTAAAATGTAAGTGTGTTGCCATTATGGGTATCAACACCACAACCATCACTACCAACACCACCATCACTACCACTACCACAACCATCATCACCATCACTACCAACGCTACCACTACCACACGTGTGACTTTATCTGGGACACGGTGATGTGTTGTTATGACTGTTCTTTTCTTGCCTGTTAAAATGTAAGTGTGTTGTTTGCCATTATCGTCATCACCACCATCACCGCCACTGCCATCATCACGAACATCACCACCGCCACTGCCATCACCACGAACATCACCATCATCATCATCATCATCATCATCATCATCATCATCATCATCATCATCATCATCATCATCATCATCATCACCACCACCACCGCCATCATTATAATTTAATACAAAGTAAAAATCAACTATTGAGCACCATATTCATTACAAAATAAAGCATTTTACAGCTTGTTGATTACGAAACATCTAAGAATCCTATTTTGAGAGGTGGAACGAAAGGTTTCTATCATGTCGTTGGATTTATAAAACGAGTTTATTTTTATCGCGGAAAAAACACATCCTCGCAACCTCGTAGTGTTATTTACCACGATTAAAATAATTCCTTTAATAAATAACAAAGAAATGGAATAATGCTATACCATACACTATGATAGACATGAAAATAGATTTATAGAATCTTCAGAGCCAGAAACGATTAACTCACTCAACCCGGCTATGTGGTATGACACTCGCTTTCGGATAGGAAGGTCCTGGGTTTGAGCACGTTTAGTGGATATCGCGCTATGTAAAAGGTCAAGTTTAAGTTTAACCCTAACACCGACTATATCCGTTGATTACAGGGTTGATTGTACTCCATGCCTATTTATTACATTTTTCTGAGACAAATTATAGGTGTAGTATCAAAGCTAATGCGGCTATGTGGTCTAGTGGTATGACACTCGCTTTCGGATCGGAAGGTCCTGGGTTCGAGCCTCGCTCACTCGGCGCATAGTTGAGTCCTTGGAGAAAGCTCTTTACTCACATTCTCTCACCGTACTCAGGTGTAAAATGAGTACCTGGCCGTTAACAGCGTTTGTCTCTGTCCCAAACATTTGTAATATCGCCTGACAGGCGTCATGTCTCGTCCTACATGTTATGTGTTGCTGTTGGCCAGGGACCCCTTGTACAGCGCTTTGAGCACGTTTAGTGGATATTGCGCTATATAAAAGCTCAAGTTTATACTATAATCTATGTCAGACATTAAAATAGATTTATAGAATCTTCAGAGCCAGAAACGATTAACTCACTCAACCCTAACAACGATTATATCCTTTGTTTACAGGGGTTAATCATACTCCATGCCTATTTATTACATTTTTCTGAGACAAATGTGACCCACCGTCTCAAAGCGGTATTATGTCAGGATACACTCGGTTAGGGAAATTGAATTCATTGTCACAAATATCAAACTTGGGTTTAATTTCTCTACGACATGGTGGAATATAAATACTATTTTTTGCTTTGCAAAAACTTCTAAGGTCGACTTTCTCATTATTCTGTCTCTAAATTCACTTTCTGGGGTATGAATCATCCCGACATAATACCGTTTTGAGACGGAGGGTCACAAATTATAGGTGTAGTATCAAAGCTAATGTTTTTAGTTTTTACACGTTGATGGTAGATGGATAAAAATATCTACATGCTCATTTCTAATACATTTTTTTTCTTCAAATTTTGAAAACAAACAAAAATCTCTAGGACTGAGTGAAAAAAAAAGTCCTTCTGGTCAACCAAGCCCATGGATCCGGAGTCTATCCCGGTTTAAGTAGCGTGAAACGGACAATAGCAATTGCTTGTTATCCTTTGGATAGGACGCCGGTCTATCGCAAAGCACTTTCCGCCCGGTCTAAGAGACCTAGCTACCCAATCACTGCTGTGTGGACAGCAGGAGGGGGAGGGGGGGGGGAGGGGTCAGAAAAAATCTCGGCTGCGCCCGAAATCGATCTCGGTCCCTTTGCTTGTGAAGTGAGTGCTCTACCAACTGAACTATAGGGACCCCCGAAACGATTAAAATCGGTATAATAATAATTAATAATAATAATAATAATAATAATAATAATAATAATAATAATAATAATAATAATAATAATAATAATAATAATAATAAATTAATTGTTCCCCAAAAAGTGTCAATTTGTCATTTGGTTACACATTTATAACAATACAATATTGACACAGACACACTCACACAAGATGCACACTAGTAACATAGTAGTTATCGTAAACAAAACCCCCAAAAAAACCCGGCATCAACAACATCATCATCATCATCATCGTCATCATCATCATCATTACAACAAGCACTTTTGAGCACTTTTATTGAATATTGCTCTATATAAAATCTCTATTTAATTTTTATCGGTCTAGTATTATAATCTGTAGTCGAATCTGGCCAATCATCTCCGCTGTGGATTTAAAAAATGAAATTCTCTTTATTCATCCCATAGGGGAAATTTGACTTTAGGGTCTATATCAGGGGAAGACTGGAATAACCCGGCCGCAGAGCAGCGCCGCAAGGTGTGCTAGGGGTGGAGGGGGGAGGGAAGGGGGGGGGGTAGGTGTGACTTGCTCAAGGCCACACAGCGCGGCGGCTGGTGATCGAACTCCTTTCGGGGGGCAGGATTGGATTATTTTGATCAGTACTGAACTATTTTGGCCACACGACTCGCCACGAATCATTAGAAAAGCACATTCTGCAGACAAGGGTAGACGGCAAGAGAGGAAGAGGTAGACCAACAAGAAGCTGGGAACAAGATAGATGTGAATGGCTGGGAATGACAGCAACTCAAGCAAGTAGACTGGCGGAAAACCGTAATCTGTTTCGCAAGAAAGTTCGGGAAGCAACGTCCTACGCAGGATCAGCTGACTAGATGATGACTGATCCGCAACCCATTCCAGCTCGTGTCAGGGTCCATGTAGAGGCATTCTTCCCCGCCCGCCTCCGGGGCGACGGTTGGAGTATTCCGAAAGGAACTTTTTAACCGGCTGATGACACGAATTTCTATGTGTCTTCTGCTTGCTTTCTTCTACTTCTATTTGTGACCTTCCGTCTCAAAACGGTATTATGTCGGGATGATTCAGATCCCAAAAAGTGAATTTAGAGACAGAATAATGAGAAATTGGACCTTAGAAGTTTTTGTAAAGCAAAGAAATAGTATTTATACTCCAGCATGACGTAGAGAAATTAAACCCAAGTTTGATATTTGTGGATATGAATTCAATTTCCCTAACCGAGTGTATCCTGACACAATACCGCTTTGAGACGGTGGGTCACATTTCTTAACTTACGAAGGGAGGAATCAACCACCGTGGCCAGATTGCCCTAGTTCACGCAATAAGCTGTGCTAGCCCCATGACGCTGGTGGGGTGAAGGGGAACTGCCGCTCTACAAAGATACCTTCCTGGACTCCCAGCCTAGACACCATTAATGGGTGGACAGAGTTCGTAGCCTCGGAGAGCAGTCTGTCTAGGAGAAGGAAAACTCCAACTTCAAACCACCACTGCCCTGTGGATCTGGGAAGATGAAAGCCTATGGAATCACATCCAGAGAATAAAGAACCGCTGAAGTCGGAGTCACAGAGCCGAAATGCGCAAATAAATAGTCTGGAGAGGGAACCAACCCAAAAATTAATAGTGACACGCATTCTCCTCACAATGATGAACTCCTTTCGAGTACGAAGGAAAGACCGTACCGCTGAGATCTGTAACAATGGCGTCGTTACTGACAAAATATATATATCATTCGTCCTTGGTGTTTTATTCATCGCGTTTTGTTGAAAAAGGGTAGCCCCAAAACGTCCACAGTATCTGTCTTCGTCTAATAAATGGAAGCTTACAATTCAACTCTTATCGTTATTAATTCAAATCCATCGAGTTTAGAAATAAACAACACTAATTGGATTCAGTAGTCTGATGTCACGCCGCCCGGCAACGGCGGCCATCTTGGTTCTAAAAAAAGAAAATCATTACTTTTTATTCTTCATGCTGGCTAGAACTTTTCATATGCCTTGTGATCAGAATGTGTAAAAATCAAAAATTGATCAAATTTATGTTGTTTTTTTTCCCTCTGGATACGCGTTTTGGTTCGCCGGAGAAATATTTCATACGGGCGTCCACCATTGTTCCGATAGTTTAGAGCCAGTGTTACTAAGTTACCATGCGTCATAAGGAAGGAAGTGACGTCACGACTGTTGAAGAGCATTACCTACGAAAGGTCACACTTAATTTTTTATTCAAGGGAGAAAACTGAAAAAAAAACTTATCACTCAGCTATAAATACGATTATTTCCCTTGAATTTTACATAGCCTCTCTCTTCACAACCACCATACGGGCTAACCCAGACCGGAGACTGACTCCGACGACCTGGCACTGGCAGTTCCCTGCCGTCTTCCGGATAAAGACGTCGGGGACAGACAAAATACCAAGAATAACGAGAATAGCCGCTAGACAAAACCATGTGCCGCCTCCTTATGATTAATAATGCAATTGATTCGATATTAGTCCACGAAGGACAGGTTGCATGAACACTTCCAATGAGTTTAGAACCGACAAAGTAGAAGGTCTGACGTCACGACTGTTTCTCCCTATACCGTTATGCCATTGGAGTCAAATACAGATACAAAACTGTATTATTTGATTAATGCTTGTTTATTTATTCATTTTTGTTTATCTATATATTTTTTATTTATTTATCTATTTATTTTTATTTATTAATACATTATTTTTATTTATTTATCTATTAATTTATTTATCATTTATCTTTTTATTTATCAATTATTTTTGTATTTATTAATTGGTTGATTTTTATTTATTTATTTATTTATTTATTTATTTATTCATTTATTTTTTATTTATTTATTTTCCTAATTCTTTTTTTTTTTCCATTCCAGATATTCGCCGTGTGCTGTGGTTGCTGTCTGGCGTGTGAGTACGGAGTCGAGTTTGCCTGTATGGCGTTTGCTCACGTTTGGTACATTAGCCCCTTTGCCAAGGTGAGTTATATAGGATGTTACAGTAATACTATATAATAATAATAATGATGATGATAATGATAATAATAATAATAATAATAATAATAATAATAATAATAATAATAATAATAATAATAATAATAATGATGATGATGATGATGATGATGATGATGATGATGATGATGATGATGATGATGATGATAATAATAATAATTTCAGGCACAGCATTTATAGATAGTATGCGCTTGGATAAGAAACTCACAACATTGCCATGCGGAAATTAACGGACCAACTACACAAAACTGTGTGTAACCTTGATCGTTTATAGTCTGGTTAATACAGTTTAATGAGAATTATTCATAAACATGGGTGGCAAAAAACAATAACAGAGACATATCTTATAGATAGAATGAAGTTGACGTCACTCGGGTCTTTCTCACTAAACTGTATTTACCCGTAGCCATCGTTAAGTTATAGCCTGACACTGACCAAAAAATGACGTCAAAATGCCAGTCTTTTGCTACAAAAGAAAACAAATCGTGAGTTGTATTCAATAGTTCAACCAATGAAATAACTTGTTTCCTTGAGCTCTTCTAACGACAACTCACTAGGCGGTGCAAAAACCCAAATAATGACGTCAAACTGTCAGTCCTTTTGGATTTCAGTGTCAGGCTATAACATAACGATGGCTACGGTTATAACCTGACACTGAAATCCAAAAAGACTGGCAGTTTGACGTCATTATTTGTTTTTTGCACCGTCTAGTGAGTTGACGTTAGTAGAGCTCATGGAAACAAGTGATCCCATAGGTTGAACTATTGAATACAACTCATGATTTGTTTTCTTTTGTGACCAAAGACTGGTCTTTGACGTCATTTTTTGGTCAGTGTCAGGCTATAACTTAACGATGGCTACGATTAACCAGACTATAAACGTTCAAGGTTACACACGATTTTATGTGTTGGGCCGTTATATTTCCGGATGGCAATGTTGTGAGCTTCTTAACCAAGCGCATACTATCTATAGATCCTGTGCATTTGGCTAAGAAACTCACAACATTGCCATCCGGAAGTATAACGGACCAACACACAAAACTATGTGTAACCTTGAACTTTTATAGTCTGGTTAATACAGTTTAGTGAGAATTACTCATAAATGTGTGTGGCAAAAAACAATATCAAAGACCTGAGTGCCGTCATCTTTGTTCTATCTATAGATAGAATGACGTTGATGTCACTCAGGTCTTTGTTATTGTTTGTTTTGTGTTTGGGGGGGGGGGGGGGGGGTTCCATCCTCGTTTATGAGTAATTCTCACTTCAAGGTATGGTTATGCATAGTTTTGTGTGTTGGTCCGTTATACTTCCGGATGGCAATGTTGTGATCTTCTTAGCCAAGCTAAGAACATTGCCATCCGGAAGTATAACGGAATTACTCATAAACATGGCATGGCATGGCAAAAAGCAATAACAAAGACCTGAGTGACGTCATCTTCGTTTTATCTATATCTGTTATTGTATTTTGCCATCCACGTTTGTGAGTGATTCTCACTAAACTGTATTAACCAGACTATAAACGTTCATGGATACACATAGTTTTTGTGTTGGTCCGTTATACTTCCGGATGGCAATGTTATGAGCTTCTAAGCCAAGCGCATACTATCTATACGTTTTGTTATTGTGGGTTGTTTTTCTTTCTTTTCTTTTCATCTCAGTGTCTAGATTTGATTATCTGGCCGTGCCGATGTTGTTACAGTCTGTGTGTTCGATGTGCCATAGACCCGTGGTTCGAGTCCTGTGGCTACGTCTTCTCGGCCTTTGAAGAGGAAGGCAGGAACGAAATGAGATGGAACTGACCTGTCCAAGAAAGGCTAGCAGAACAGAACAGCACAGAACAGAACAGCACAGAACAGAACACAGAACACTCTCCCCCATAAACCATTATTATCATCCGGGTTATTTCTGCTGTACTCGATTGAACTGGAGCCACCGTTTACTTGTAGCCTGACACTGACCAAAGAAAGTGATTTCAAAAGACAAGTCTTTTGCCACAAAAGAAAACAAATCGTGAGTTGTATTCAATAATTCAACCAATGAAATAACTTGTTTCCATGAGCTCTACTAACGACAACTCACTAGACGGTACAAAAACCAAATAATGACGTCAAACTGCCAGTCCTTTTGGATTTCAGTGTCAGGCTATAACATAACGATGGCTACGCAACAACTCACTAGACGCTGCACAAACCTAGAAAATGACGTCCTAGCGGGTTCCAGTGTCAGGCTATAAGTTCACCATGGCTAGCACTCACAAGGACGTCATTTTTAGGTTTGTGCAGCATCTAGTGAGTTGTCGGTTGCAGAGCTCAAGGAAATAAGTTATTTCATTGGTTGAACTATTGAATACAACTCACGATTTGTTTTTTGTTTTTGTGGCCAAAGACTTGTCTTTTGACGTCATATTTTTGTCAGTGTCAGGCTATAGATAGGAGTTCACAACATTGCCATCCGGAAGTATAACGGACCAACACACAAACTCTGTGTAACCATGAACTTTTATAGTCAGGTTAATACAGTTTAGTGAGAACAACTCACAAACGCGGATGGCAAAAACAATAACAAAGGCCTGAGTGACGTCATCTTCGAACTATCTATAAGTTTACGATGGCCACTAAAGAACTGGACAAGATTCTCATTTAAAAACTTTAGCTTTTATAACAGAATATAGCACTTGTACAGCGCATAACCGTGACTAGGCCATGCTATATGAGCTTCAAATCGAAGTCCACGTTTACTCGTTCTATTTCATTCTTCTATTTCAGTTCTTGTACAGCGCATAACCGTGACTAGGCCATGCTCTATGCGCTTCAAATCGAAGTCCACGTTTACTCGTTCTATTTCATTCTTCTATTTCAGTTCTTGTACAGCGCATAACCGTGACTAGGCCATGCTCTATGCTCTTCAAATAGAAGTCCATGTTTTGATGTTCTTATTTTATTCTTCTATTTCAGTTTCTGGATCTTATTATCTGGTATCTTCCTATATATAGCGCAATATCCACTTACTGTGCTCAAATCGCTTAACAAATTGAGCTTTATTATATTTAGCGCAATATCCACTAAACGTGCTCAAAGTGCTTTACAAAGTGTCTCTGACCAACAGCAACACGTAACATTTAGAACGAGACATGGCGCCTATTAGGCGATAATATTTTTTTTTTAATTTCCGATAGAGACAACGCCGTTAGGTACTCATTTTACACCTAAGTACGGTGAGAGAATGTGAGTAAAGAGCCTTTTCTAATGACTCAACTATGAGCCGAGCGCGGTTCAAACCCAGGACCTTCCGATCCCCTCGTTATTTGTTGACTGGTTTTTAATAATTTATTTATTTATTTATTTACTGCTTTTATTTGTTTATATAATTAATGATTAACTGATTTAATCATTTATTTATCTATTTATTTATTTATTTATCTATTTATTTATTTATGTATTTAATTATTTATTTATTTATTTATTTATTTATTTATTTATTTATTTATTTATCTATTTATTTATTTATGTATTTAATTATTTATTTATTTAATCAAATCATTTTTCATTTATATTGTATTTATCTTTCGATCTATCAATTTAATTATTTTCTTATTGATTTTGTATTTATCTTCCGATATAAGTCTCTATAGTTTTACTTATTTATTTATCCATTTATTTGTTAATGCACCTATTTATTTACCTATTTTGTACTTATATATGCGTCTATTTCTGCATTTATTTTTCACTTCGTCGTTTGATGATTTATGTTGTATTCATGTACAGTACAGTCAACTGGGCTAACTTTGCCTTAATGGGTAGCTTTTCCCTAACGGGCAACTTTACCTTAACGGGCAACTTTCCCTTAATGGGTAACTTTACCTTAAGGGGTAACTTTTCTCTAAGGGGTAACTTTACCTTAATGGGTAACTAACTTTACCTTAACGGGCAACTTTACCTTAAGGGGTAACTTTTATCTTAAGGGGCAACTTTATCTTAACGGGTAACTTTACCTTAACGGGTAACTTTGCCTTGAGGGGTAACTTTGTCTCTGTGGCTTTGTGGAGCATTTTGAGTCATCTCAGCTTTGTTGTAGTTATTCTTGGTTTGAAGACTCCACTTCTTGTCAAATATAATAACTGCCACAAAGAGAGAGAGAGAGAGAGAGAGAGAGAGAGAGAGAGAGAGAGAGAAAATAAGTAGGAGTGAAATATCTCTTCAATGTTATAGTTATCATTTAACGTTATAACAAGTGTAACTAAATGACAAATTGCCACATTTATGGACAATAAAGATCTATTATTATTATTATTATTATTATTATTATTATTATTATTATTATTATTATTATTATTATTATTATTATTATTATTATTAAAATTATATATTCTAACACCGATCCAAAACATCCCCCTAAGGGCAAAGCTATCCCAGTTGGCGGTATATTGCTGTGTACTGATTTATTTATTCATTCCTCTATTTTCATGACCACCATTGTATATTTTATTGAATTCTAAAACAATGTAATTTTTGGTAGTTTTAACTATCCACAATGCATCTGTAAATAATTTTTGTTGTTTACGGGAAATGACGCCAGAATAATTGTGGGAAAAAAACCCAACCAATATGGCCGATCTCGTTCTCATCTGTGACTGTCACGACTAAAATCTCAGAATTAAAAACCCTCAAATATTTCGATATGTTTGTTTAATTGTTTGTATGGTTACATTTGTTTGTTTGTTTTTAAGGGTTTTACTCCGCTTGAAACAAATTTAGGTCATATCAGCATCAGTTAAGAAGGAAGAAAATGGGATAGTAAAAAGTTCTAGAATTACAATTAAAGCACCAAAGAAAAGGTGAAACAAAGGGGAATTGATTCAAATAGGAAACGGATGTAGATTCCAAAAGCACACAATCAGTGTACTTAGTTTCAGATCACCTAAAAGTCTCACCCAGTAGTGCCGCGCTGAGGACCGGTCCTTGGACCGGTCCCACGGTCTTTTAGCTGTGAACCGGGGATCGGTCCCATAGTGAAGACCGGCGGCGGTCCTCACTTCTTATCACCTTTCAACTAGTGCCGCGCTGAAGACCGGTCTGATCACCTTCGGTCTCGCGCCATAGCCTACTACTTCCCCAGCGATTCGTTGCCTTCGGTTGCCTATCTTCCACCAATCACCACCCATCCCACTTAATTAATCGCACCCACCCCCTTTGCCATACACTAAACGACACAGACGACCATACAGGCAGACGACCACCAACCTCCACTCCGCAAACCGCCCTTTCGTATGTGAGATGGGGGGAACAGGAGGCGCACGCCTTGGACGATTCCATTATACGGGGTAAATTTCAAAATTTACTACACCATAATGATCGCAATGACAATGATCTATGGTGAAGGCATGACCCCTCTTCTCTAATGGGTTATTGTTTGAAATGTATGTGACTACTAAAGATGTGTGTGTTTGTGTGTGTTTGTGTGTGTGTGTGTGTGTGTGTATCGAACCTAGCAAGTAGCAAATCCGATTTTTTGTTTTCTTTTGTCCATCTCTTGTCACCACTCCTTTCTATCGCAGTGTTGTCATTTAAAATAATACAATAATATTAAAATTTCGTTTGGTGTTTTCACTAATCAAATAATATGAGTTTCATTAGTTTCTTCCTTCCAAAAAACCCAGTTATAACGTCTGAATTTTAAAAAAGTCCAATAGAATATTTGGGGACCCCGATAGCTCAGTTGATAGAGCACTCTCTTTATACGCAAAGGGCCAGAGATCGATCCCGGGTGCAGTCGAGTTTTTTCTGAATCCCTGTCTACTCAGCAATGAATGGGTAGCTGAGTTTGTTAGATCTGGCGAAAAGTCACCATCGACCCCTCTTATTACCTCATCCACCCCCTCTTATTATAACTTCACGTCTCTCTCTTACTCTTCAATGCTCGCTGCCCTCTAATGTGTGTGTGTGGTGGGGGGGGGGGGGGGGGGGGGGGGGGGGGGGTAGGAGTTGCGTGTGTGTATCAACGCCACGAACAACTCGATCAACGCCTTGGGCGATGCCATTATCTCCGTTAATGGGGATAAATTTCAAATTTTATTAAATTATCGAAGTAACAATGAAGTACGGTGAGCAAATAATGAAGGCATCACCCCTCTTCTCTAATTAGGTTACAATTTGAAATGAGTGTGTGACTACCGTGTGTTTTACTCCTGTAGACCACGGTTTTCATCGTGTAGCGGTCTTTAACGGTTCAAGAATGAACGATCCCACGGTCTCAAAGGTCAAACCGGTTCGAATTTCCAACAGTCTCTCAGGAATGTTCAATGTCGAAAAGGACCGGTCCTAGGACCGGTCCTTGCGGTCTTCATTTCCCAAGGACCGTAGGACCGTGGTCCTTAAGCTTGCCAAGGACCGCCCCGCACTATCACCCAGACATCAGCACAAGATCCCATTAAGAGGAATACACTGAAATGTTTACAATTCATATGTTTAAAAAAATAATAACAACAGTACATAAATTTTTTTTTATTGAGCTTTATATAGCGCAATATTCACCAAATGTGCTCAAAGCGCTTTACAAGGGGTCCCTGGTCAATAGCAACATTTAACATGTAGGACGGGACATGACGCCTGTTAGGCGTTATTACAATTTTTCGGACAAAGACAACGCTGTTAACGGCCAGGTACTCATTCTACACCTGAGTACGGTGAGAGATGTGAGTAAAGAGCCTTTTCCAAGGACTCAACTATGCGCCGAGCGCGGGGCTCGAACCCAGGACCTTCCGAGCCGAAAGCGAGTGTCATACCACTAGACCACATAGCCGCACAGAGAGATGATTTAAAACGAAAAGAAAATCATCTCCCAAAACTATACATTTGACTGTTTCTCTCTCAGTCTCAGCCAGGATATCCAGCCAGGGCCAGGACGAAACCAAGTAATCTCATTCCAAGACAAGAAGACACAGTAAGAACCTGCCTGCCCACTATGGGAGGTCAGGAACCCCGACCAGACACAGTAAGAACCTCCCTGCCCACTTTGGGAGGTCAGGAACCCCAACCAGACACAGTGAGAACCTGCCTGCCCACTATGGGAGGTCAGGAACCCCAACCAGACACAGTAAGAACCTCCCTGCCCACTTTGGGAGGTCAGGAACCCCAACAAGACACAGTAAGAACCTCCCTGCCCACTATGAGAGGTCAGGAACCCCAACCAGACATAGTAAGAACCTCCCTGCCCACTATGGGAGGTCAGCAACCCCAACCAGACACAGTAAGAACCTCCCTGTCCACTATGGGAGGTCAGGAACCCCAACCAGACACATTAAGAACCTCCCTGCCCACTATGGGAGGTCAGGAACCCCAACCAGACACAGTAAGAACCTCCCTGCCCACTATGGGAAGTCAGGAACCCCATCCAGATACAGTAATAACATCCTTGCCCACTATAGGAGGTCATGAACCCTACCCAGACACAGTACGTCCCTGCCCACTATGGGAGGTCAGGAACCCTACCAAGACACAGTAAGAATCTTCCTGCCCATCATGGGAGGTCAGGAACCCTACCCAGACACAGTTAGTACCTCCCTTTCCACTATGGGAGGTCAGGGACCCTACCCAGACACAGTTAGTACCTCCCGGCCCACCATGGGAGGTCAGGAACCCCACCCAGACAAAGAACCTCCCTGCCCACTATGGGAGGGCAGGAACCCCATCCAGACACAGTAAGAACCTCCCTGCCCAGTATGGGAGGTCAGGAGCCCTACCCAGACACAGTAAGAACCTCCATGCCCACTATGGGAGGTCAGGAACCCCACCCAGACACAGCAAGTACCTCCCTGCCCACTATGGGAGGTCAGGAATCCTACCCAGACACAGAAAGAATCTCCCTGCCCATCATGGGAGGTCAGGAACCCTACCCAGACACAGTTAGTACCTCCCTTCCCTCTATGGGAGGTCAGGAACCCTACCCAGACACAGTTAGTACCTCCCTGCGCACTATGGGAGGGCAGGAACCCCATCCAGACACAGTAAGAACCTCCCTGCCCACTATGGGAGGTCAGGAACCCTACCTAGACACAGTAAGAACCTCCCTGCGCACTATGGGAGGGCAGGAACCCCATCCAGACACAGCAAGTACCTCCCTGCCCACTATGGGAGGTCAGGAACTCCACACAGACACAGTAAGTACCTCCCTGCCCACTATGGGAGGTCAGGAACCTCACCCAGACACAGCAAGTACCTCCCTGCCCACTATGGGAGGTCAGGAACTCCACACAGACACAGTAAGTACCTCCCTGCCCACTATGGGAGGTCAGGAACCTCACCCAGACACAGTAAGTACCTCCCTGCCCATTTTGGAAGGTCAGGAACCCCACCAAGACACAGTAAGAACCTCCCTGCCCACTATGGGAGGTCAGGAACCCCACCAAGACACAGTAAGAACCTCCCTGCCCACTATGGGAGGTCAGGAACCCCATCCAGACACAGTAAGAACCTACCTGCCCACTATGGGAGGTCAGGAACCCCATCCAGACACAGTAAGAACCTACCTGCCCACTATGGGAGGTCAGGAACCCCACCCAGACACAGTAAGAACCTACCTGCCCATTTTGGAAGATCAGGAACCCCACCCAGCTCTACCCAACTGAGCGATCAGGATTTATTGTTGAAGAAAACACTCAAAATATATTTTAAAACAACAAAAAACTTCCATTTTACAAAAGAGCAAATAAAATATTTATTAGATGTCAATGATGAATGGTGTGTCTATGTATAGTCATTCTATGACTTTGTCCATCCATCTCATGATTCATTCTTTCAGTCCATCACTCATAATAATAATAATAATAATAATAATAATAATAATAATAATAATAATAATAATAATAATAATAATAATAATAATAATAATAATAACAATAGTAATAATAATAATAATAATAATAATAATAATAATAATAATAATAATAATAATAATAATAATAATAATAATAATAATAATAATAATTATAATAATAATAATAATAATAATAATAATCACAATAATAATAATAATAACAATAGTAATAATAACAATAATAATAATAATAATAATATCAATATATTTCCATAGCGCCAAAGCACCCAATAAAAGGAGTTCTACAGCGCCATACAATGAAATCATGAACTCACACCCGCACTCACTCGTTCACTGAGACAATCAAACATCCATTTCATTCGTTTATCTAATCTTCATTTGACAAGATGACAAAACCCCTACAAGCAGCTCCACCTAATATCTCAGGGTTTTCAAATTTGAATAGACAAAAAAAAACACAACAAAAAACGACAAACCAAAACAAACAAAAAACAAAAAACAAAACAATTGCATTAATCCAGCAATTACCCTTTATCAACACCTTGCATGAATAGCTTTCAGGAAATGTTTGAAGACTGAGTTGTTCCATGAGGCTTATTTTTTCATAAAATAGATGCTTTGATTTTGTTTTTTGTATGCATGCTTATTATGTATCATGTAGTGTCGTGATTTTTAATTTTGTTGTTTGTAAACATTTTTTTTATGTAAAGCGCCGCAGAGCACGATTAACGTGGATGTTTAGGTGCTATATAAATTCATTATTTACTATTTTATAATAATCATTTTTTACTTATTATCCCCTGATGTTGGAACGGAGTACAATTTAACACCTAGGATGATGAGACATGAAGCCTGTTAGGCGTGTTTGGTTTTATGTGGGTTTTTTTGAGTTTTTGTTTTTTTTTCCGTTTTTAAAAGGTGTTACGGTTTTTCTCACATATTATCTCATTCGTCTGTAGTTAGTGTTTCATTCATCCTATTTTGTTGATAAAGGGGAAACCCAAAACGTCCACACATTGTCTGTTTTCGTTTATTACCTTGAAGCTTATAGTCAATGTCACATTTATAGTTATTTATTTCTTCTAGCTTCCAGCAGCAACATTTCCTTCGATGATGGCCCGTTGATCTCACCACTGAAGTAGTGTCTTTGCAATGCCCAAGTATATCCCAGTAATAGCAATTGCTTGCTATCCTTTGGACAGGACGCTAGTCTATCGCAAAGTACATTCCTACAAATCTAACACCAAATTTTTGTTGATAAAGGGGGTACCCAAAACATCCACAGTATCCTGTCTTCGTATGATAAATTTAAGCTTACATTTCAATTACTTATCGTTACATTTTTTTTTTACAAATGTGACCCTCCGTCTCAAAACGGTATTATGTCGGGATGATTCAGACCCCAGAAAGTGAATTTAGAGATAGAATGATGAGAAATTGGATCTTAGAAGTTTTTGTAAGGCAAGAAATAGTATTCATACTCCAGCATGACGTAGAGAAATCAAACCCAAGTTTGATATTTGTGACAATGAATTCAATTTACCTAACCGAGTGGGTCCCGACATAATACCATTTTGACACGGCGGGTCACAAATAATAACAACAATAAAATCTTGACATACCAAAGAACAAAATAAGACGCAGATCAAATTGTTTACAATTTTACAACAATCAAAATAAATACAATCACACAGTATAAAACATTGATAGGGAAAAAAATGAAAAGTTTAAAAAAAAATGTTAAAAGTCATCTTTACACAATCAAATTAGTGACCTTCGTCTCGAAACAGTATTATTTCGGGATGAATTGGGTACGGTTAGGGTTAGGGACCCCGAAAAGTGAATTTAGAATTAAATGGATAGTAAATACCAATTTTTGAGCTTTTGCATTGTGTGGAATTGTCTTCATTCTCTAACATAACAAATCGAAACTAACCCCAAGTTTCATGTTTTTGTCAATAAATTCAATTTTTCTTTTCACTCAAGTCATCCCGACATAATACTGTTTTTAGACGGTGGGTCACATTAAATATATATATATATATATATATATATATATATATATATATATATATATATATATATATATATATATATATATATATTATTTTTTTTTTTTTTTTTTATTTTTTTTTTTTTTGGAATATCTTATAAGATTAAATGCTTTTCGTTTTCATCAGTAAACTGGACGTACTTTGGAAAAGACTTGTATTTAAACATTTGGCCGGAAAACTCGTCCTTCGAATATAGATCAATTTAAATGACACTCGTCTTGGCAAAAACTCTCAAACCTGGGACCTCGTAAAGTCTGGAGGTTTGAGATTGTTTGCCAAGATGATGTTTTGTTTGCTTTTAAGGGTTTTACGGCGCTTGCAACACATTCAGGTCATATCAGTGCCAGTAAAAAGGAAGAAAATTGGATAGAAAAAACATTCTAGATTTACAATTAAAAGGACTTGAGGAAAAAAGTAAGACGAGGGGAGTTGGTTCAAATAGGAATAGATGTAGATTCCAAGAGCACAATATCAGTGTACTTAGTTTGAGATCACCTAAAAGTCTCACCCAGACACCAGCACAAGATCCCACTAAAAGGAATATACTCAAATGTTTACATTATACATTCAAAATAAACACAACAATACATAACAGAGAGATGATTTACAAGGGAAAAAAAATATCCTCACCCAAACTCTAACTATACATTTGATTGTTTCTCTCCCAGCTAGGGTATCCGGCCAGGGTCAGGACAAAACCAAGTAATCTCATTCCAAGACAAAGACAGAAAGCAAATTGGATAACAGATATAAGAGGATAGAAGACACAGTATGTACCCCCCTGCCCACTATGGGAGCATTTGATTGTTTCTCTCCCAGCCAGGGTATCCGGCCAGGGTCAGGACAAAACCAAGTAATCTCATTCCAAGACAAAGACAGAAAGCATGTTGGAAAACAGATATAGGGGGATAGAGGACACAGTATGTACCTCCATGCCAACTATGGGAGGTCAGGAACCCCACTCGCAAAATTATGAATAAAGCTTTAAGAGAGTTTTTTTTCTCAGATGAGGGTCATTTATTTAAATGGATTGGTATTTGAAGGACGAGTTTTCTGGCCAAATTTTTAAATGCGCGTCTCTCCATAGGACAGTAGTGAATTGATTAAGAATGAAATAAAATAGTTCGTTCTGACTTGTTACTAAGAAGAGATCAACGACACGTGTTACACTTGAAGGTCATACGTAACCCAAAATCACAATCCAGTATGGTATGTTTTTATGGCTCTTGTAACCCGTTTAGGTCGTCGTATACTACGAAAAATCTGTAGAAATAGGAATTATTTTTGGCTCCAGCTACAAAACTGCATAGGTCTCTTTGGCTCCATAAATCTTGTTGAAAAGGAAAGTTTAGTTCCTTAGAACCAAATATATTATTCAGGAGTTTTAGAGCATTTTTGGACCCATGCTGAAGGCAAATTGTTTTTTTTCTAAAGCTATTTAAAATGACTTTTTTCTTTTTTTTCCCTTCGAAATTTCCAGATGGCAGCTCTGTAAGTGTCACATTATTTAAAAATTAGGATTTGACATTTAAAGAAAATAGAAAGATTTTGGGCTTTCAAGGGGAGGTAATTCCCTCCATTAGCCTCAAACAATGAAACGTTAACTAAGTTACATTTTTCTATGATATTCCATATGGCAATGACGATATTAATAAAAACAATAATAATAATAATAATAATAATAATAATAATAATAATAATAATAATAATAATGATAATAATGACAATATTTTGGACCGACATGCACTTATTTGTAGGTCTGATAACCCAATTCCTTATGGGGCTCATTGTTGTAAGGGAAATAAACCTAAAACAAATGTCGCAACAAAAAAACTTGTCTATTACAACAATGTTAAACAAGGCCCGCCTATAAGTGGGTTGGTTCGGTTCGGCTGTCAGACCTGCATATATGTACGCATCGGTTGGGACAATTCAAGTCCAGTAGTATATATAATTCAATCATGGAAGACGATTGATTGGTTTCTTCTTCTTTTTCTTTTAATCTATTATTTTTGTCATGATCTGTGGTATAAAATAAAATACAATACAATACAATACAATGCAATACAATCTTTTGCTAGAGGAACAGACAGAAGGGGCAGAGCAAAAACAAACAAACAAAAAACAAAAACATTTTTAAAATAATAATAATAATAATCATCATCATCATAACAATCAACCATAACATCCAATTCCCTATAATTTGTATTGACTTCTCTAGGTTTTTTTTCATTGTACGGTCAACTGGATAACTTTGCCTTAAGGGGTAATTTTGCCTAATTTTTCCTTTAGGGTAACTTTGCCTTATGGGGTATTTTTGCCTTTAGTGGTAATTTTGCCTCTGTAAATTTGGATCAGTTTTGAGTCATCTCAGCTTCGTTGTTGTAGTTATTATATCCTGGTAACCGACCGACTGACCTTTTTATCTAACGACCACACAACTAAATATTATACTCAAATAGGCTTCAACAGTCATGACGTCACTTCCCTCGTAATGACGCATAGTAACTTAGTAACGGGTTCTAGCCTATCGGAACAATGGCGGACGCCCTTATGAAATACTTCTCGGACGAGCATAAAAGTGTATATCAAGGATATCTAAAAACATTATAAATCTGATCATGTTTTGACTTTTATACATTCTGAGCACATGACATGTGAAAAAGTTCTAGCCAGCATGAAGAATAAAAAGTACCGATTTTCTTTGTTTAGAACCACGCTGCCCACTGTTGCTGGACAACGTGACATCAAACGATTGAATCTAATTGGTCCAATGTTAAAGTTTCCCCATACAGCAAAGCTATCCCAGTTGACGGTATAACATTAATACATGTGAACAGAACAGAACAGAACATTTTTACATAATACATGTGAACAGAACAGAACGTTTTTACACTTCGTGAATGAACAGATCTCTCATAATATAACATCGGTCACCACGATTAAATTGTCTCTAAAAATTGTTTGTGTATATATTTGTTTAAAAAGGTATAAAAATTAGTCAAAACTGTATATAAAAACAAAACACAACCTGTAGTGATTGTGGTATAAAACTAGACGAGGTCAGAAGTATAAAATCTTCACAGCTTTATTAGCCCAAGAACAATGCATTTTCTTACAGTCTATATAAAACTTATACACATTGTTTTAAGGATTTTAGGGCCTTTACAGCGCTATAACAACACGCATGTGTTATCTCAGTGCCGTAGAGTTTCACTCCAATTTAAAAAGTCATGAATGAGCATATCTCTACATCATTATGTATCATCGCGAAGTTCCAGGTTTGAGAGTTTTTGTTTTTTTCCCAAGATAAGGGTCATTTACATCGATCGATATTTGAAGGACGAGTTTTCTAGCCAAATTTCAAAATTTGAGTTTTTCCAGAGTTCGACAGAATAGGCAATATATTTGAGACAGTTTCTAGCAATTTCAATTTGATTTTTCCAGGTTCGACAGAATAGGCACTATTTGAAAGACATTTCTGCCAATTTCAAAATTTGAATTTCCAGAGTTCGACAGAATAGCAATATATTGAAGACGATTTCTACCAAATTTCAAATTTGAATTTTCCAGAGTTCGACAGAATAGGCAATAATTGAAGGACGAGTTTTCTGCCAAATTCAAATGAGTTTTCCAGATACAGAATAGCAAAATTTGAAGGACGATTTTCTAAGCCAAACAAATTGAGTTTTCCGATTCGACAGAAAGGCAATATATTTGAAGACGAGTTTTCTAGCCAATTTCAAATTTGAGTTTCCAGAGTTCACACAATAGCAATATATTTGAAGGACATTTCTGGCCAAATTCAAATTGAGTTTTCCAGTTTGGCAGAATAGCTAATTTATTATTATTTTTTTTCCTTCGTCAAAACGGAGCTTTTCATGACACACTGCATTCCGTAAATATATAGAAAATCAGCAACCTTGTATGAAGTAAACTATAGCTACCTCCTAAGAATTACAAATTTTAACATTTTCTACAAGGCAAGCCTGGGTCAAACTGTATGGTAGTTTACTTAAAAACAAAATCATTGTCCTAAACGCAACACACATTCACACAAACACACACACACAGAAACACAAAGCAATACATCAACGATGAAGGAGAATGGAGACGTTTCGGATGGGAACAATTTATGTAAAAAAAAATAATTTTAAATAAAATTCCCTTTATTCATCCCCATGGGGAAATTTGTCTTTAGGGTCTATTCCAAGGGAAGACTGGAATAACCCAGGCATCAGCCGCAGTGCAGCGCTGCAAAGTGAGCTAGGGCGAGGTGGTGACTTGCTCAAGGCCATACAGCGCAGCGGCGGGTGATCGAACTCGGTACCTTTCGGGTACGAAGCAAAGACCGTACCGACTTAGCCCCACTGTCCCCAAAGTATCCCCCTATTGTTCTCGTCCGAAGCCTCTACAATATCTCTCTTTCATTAGTATTTTCACCATCCCAGTCTTCAGGCAGCCCCCCCCCCCCCCCCCCCCCCCCCCAACTACAACCACCACCACTCTCTAAAGCAATACATTACAACACAATAATATATATATATTAAAAACGGTAGCATAATAAGTTGTGTATAGAATATTATTATCATTATCATTATAGTTTTGTTTGTTTTGTTTTTAAGGGTTTTACGGCGCTTGCAACACATTTAGGTTATATCAGCGCCAGTAAAAAGGAAGAAAATGGGATAGTAAAAAGTTCTAGAATTACAATTAAAGCACCCAAGAAAAAGTAAGACAAAGGGGAAGTGGGAACAAATAGGGATCAGATGTAGATTCCAAGAGCATACCACCAATGTACTTAGTTTGAAATCACCTACAAGTCATCCAGACACAAGCACAAAATCCAACAAAGAGGAACACACTCAAATGCTTACATTATACATTCAAAATAAAAATAATAATACATAACAGAGAGATGATTTACAAGGAAAAAATTATCATCTCCCAAAACAATAACTATGCATTTGACTGTTTCCCTCCCAGCCAGGACTCCGACCAGGGCCAGGAAAAAACCAAGTAATCTCATTCCAAGACAAAGGCAGAAAGCATGTTGGAAAACAGATATAAGGGTATAGAAGACACAGTATGTACCTCCCTGCCCGCTATGGGAGGTCAGGATCCCCACCCAATTATCATTATAGCACATGACGAAGAATTGAATTTGAATTTGAAGAAACGATGAAGACGATGATAATATACATAATGTATTGAGTAATAGTAATAGTAGTAGTAATAGTCAATGCTGACAACCTTAACTCTCTCGAGTTCACCCTCATTGAAAATCGAACAAATTTGTTCGATTTTCCATGCATATGAACTCGAGAGAGTTAACTCTATCAGCGCCATTGGCCGCACTATGCTCAGAGCAGAATCTGTTCTACTGGCCAATGGGCCGGTCTTGAAAGGCAAAAATAATAATGTAATCCAATCTTACTTTCTACATGACATACCATAAATTGAACCAATCGTATCAATGCTTTCATCAAAAACATTCAATTGGCCCGAGGGGGGTATTTTAATTGAGATTTTGCCCCTCCTACTCACTTCATTTCTTGTTGTTAACAACATAAATGCCTGCTCCACTCACTTTCTGAATTAATTAACAATTTTTAAAAAGTTTAGAATACACATTTAAATGAAATTAGATTAAATATAAATCTTCAACTATCGTTTTCAAATGTGTGGAAGGCTCGTCACCAGCATATCTCTCAAGCCTCATTGAACGGTACAACCCACAGCGATTGCTTCGATAAACGAAAGACCTCATATTGAAAACACCTCGCTGCTGTCGAGGGAAGACTGGTGAACGCGCCTTTCAGCATTCTGGTCCAAGGTTGTGGAATTTGCTACCAATAGAGACACGTTCTTCGTCTTCACTAGAGGAATTCAAGCGTCGATTGAAGACATTCTTATTCCAACAGGCTTTCTTTTGATTATGTGTATAAATAGCGTTGTCGTTCGTGTACTGTGTTAGGGCTTAATCTATGTTATGCGTCCAGAGCCCTCCTGATGAAGGGATGTTTGGCGCACTATAAATCTATATCATTATTTTTTTTTTTTACATAACTTATGTCATAGCTGCCAACTTTTCAAAATGCAAAAACGTATTATTATACGCCCAATTCATGTCTTCTTAAAATGGCATATTTATTAATGTACTTAAGTACTAGAATGGTCAGAACTGTAATATAAGAGAAGCTTACCTTTATCATCATACTGGGTAGGCATAAGTGATGGGGAGGTGGTGACAGAAGCAGATTACTGAGGCTTGGGCTTAACAGCCTCCTTTGTGGCGAAAATTTTCTCCCAAGATAATTTTTATCAGATTTTCTTCTTTTTTTTTTTTTGTCTTTTTTCTGGATTGGCCAAATGGTACGAAGTACGATTTGATTTTATCGTACTGGTTGGCAGCTATGCATAAGGTTGACAGCATTGGAAGTAGTGGCTATATTCATTTTGATTTGACATACAATAGAAAATACAATGGTTGCTTGCATCATCGATTTGTACAGTTTTATTGGTTTATTGTACATAGCAGAAATATTGTTGGTTTGATACCCTGGCTTATCTCTCTCTCTCTCTCTCTCTCTCTCTCTCTCTCTCTCTCTCTCTCTCTCTCTCTCTCTCTCTCTCTCTATCTTTCTCTGTCTCTCTCTCTCTCTCTCTCTCTCTCTCTTTTTTTCTCTCTCTTTCTATCTCTCTCTCTCTCTCTCTCTCACTCTCTCTCTCTCTCTCTCTCTCACACACACTAACACAAGCCAAACTCATATATGCAAACCAGAAACACACAAACGGTTTGTTTACGTACACACAAACACCCAAACACCCCCTCACTCATCACTTCCTCCCATTCTGTCAATCAATAAACGACGATAATATTAATGATTTCATCACTCAACATCACTCTCTCATCGCCTTCATCATCATGATATATATATATATATATAGCGCAATATTCAACAGCAACGCTTAACATGTAGGACAAAGACATGCTGCCTGTTAGGCGAGAATACATTTTCTTTGGACAGGTCCTCATTTCACACCCGAGTCTGTGAGAGAATGCGAGTCAAAAGCCTCTTCCTAGGACTCAACTATGCGCCGCTCAGAGCAGGATTCGAACCCTGGACCTTCCGATCCGAAGATGAAATCCATACCACTAGATCCCAAAGCCGTTGTTTTATAAAATACGTATAAACTATATAACATAATATATATTTAAGTGATCAACTGCCACTTAGAAAGTTTGTCAAATCAACAACAACATTGACACAATCAGATTAAGCTCTACATCTAAAATTAATCTTCTTCAACCAGTCAAAAAGACTTAAAACCACCCCCCCCCCCACACACACACATATATTTATCAACCATCAACCAATCAAAACCCAAGGCCACGCCTTTTCTTCCATTCACTATTCAACCAATCAAAAGACCAACCCCCAACCATCAAGCTATTCTTCTTCACACATAAAAAATAAAAATAATCAACACCCAAACTCCCCCTCCACATTTATTCGTCAACCAATCAGAACCCAAGGCCACGCCTCTTCTCTCATTCCCCATTCAACCAATCAAACACCACCAACCTCCAACCATTCACCCATTCTTATATATATATATCAATCAAATTAACACTCAAATTCTTGCTGCGTGATGGCGTTCAAATCTTTCATCAACCCCTCCAGATTAGCCATTTCAGCCGTCAGTTCTTCTGTGCTCAGAGATTTCTGGGGGTGGGGGGGGGGGGGAGAAAATAGAGAAATATATATTTTTAAAAAGGTGTGTGAAGCAGGCACTTATGTTGGTAACAACAAGAAATGAAGTGAGTTGGAAAGTGCCAGAAGACAAAAGAGAATAAAAACTTCACAGCGGCGATGGGGGCTCGAACCCGTGCCCTTACAGGTTGGACAACTCTGCCTGGCCTGGAAGATTATGACTCTACTGTATGAGCTATACGGGTTGTGGATAGCGCATACGGTAGAGTCACAATCTTCCCAGCCAGGCAGAGTTGTCCAACAAGTAAGGTCGCAGGTTCGAGCCCCCATATAGCCGTCACAAAGTTTTTATTCTCTGTTGTTTTCTGGCACTTTCCTACTAACTTAATTTCTTGTTATTAGAACTATATAAAACTGAGACAACTGACACATTTTTATGGATAACCAAGGCTGAGGATTAAACCGTAGCCATCGTAAAGTTATAGCCTGACACTGACCAAAAAATGACGTCAAGTCTTTTGCCACAAAAGAAAACAAATCATGAGTTGTATTCAATAGTTCAACCAATGAAATAACTTGTTGTTTCCTTGAGCTCTACTAACGACAACTCACTAGATGCAACACAAACCTAAAGAACGACGTCAAACTGCCAGTCCTAGATGGTTCTAGTGTCAGGTTCTAATATGTTAACGATGGCTACGATTAAACTGACCCGATCTTGATTTCAAGAAGAAGAAACCCAAACAAAAATATCTGTCTGCTTTGTTTTTGTTGTTTTTAAGGGTTTTACGGGGCTTGCAACACATTTAGGTTATATCAGCGCCAGCAAAAAGAAGAAAATGGAATAGTAAAAAGTTCTAGAATTACAATTAAGGCACCCAAGAGAATGTAAGACAAAGGTGAACTGGAAACAAATAGGGATCAGATGTAGATTCCA
The DNA here is from genome assembly GCF_034508935.2 of Berghia stephanieae. Taxonomy (NCBI): domain Eukaryota; kingdom Metazoa; phylum Mollusca; class Gastropoda; order Nudibranchia; family Aeolidiidae; genus Berghia; species Berghia stephanieae. The sequence goes on from NC_088374.1 coordinate 5,442,262, forward strand.
AGAGCATACCACCAATGTACTTAGTGTGAGATCACCTATAAGTCTCATCCGGACACAAGCACAAAATCCAACAAAGAGGAACACACTCAAATGGTTAAATCTTACAATCAAAATAACAAACATAATAATACATAACAGAGAGATGATTTACAAGGAAAAAAATATCATCTCCCAAAACAATAACTATACATTTGACTGTTTCCCTCCCAGCTAGGACTCCGGCCAGGGCCAGGACAAAACCAAGCAATCTCATGCCAAGACAAGACAGAAAGCATGTTGGAAAAC
>NC_088374.1:5447546-5460046 GCF_034508935.2 Berghia stephanieae
GGCAATCCAAGAAGGAATATAGATAATTCATCAAAACAAGAAAATTGAGCTTTATATAGCGCAGTATCCACTAAATGTGCTCAAAGCGCTTTACAGGAGTACCCTGGTCAACAGCAACATTTAACATGTAGGACGGGACATGACGCCTGTTAGGCGATATTACAATTTTTCTGACAAAGACAATGCTGGTAACGGCCAGGTACTCATTTTACACCTGAGTACGGTGAGAGAATGTGAGTAAAGAGCCTTTTCCAAGGACTCAATTATGCGCCGAGCGCGAGGCTCGAACCCAGGACCTTCCGATCCGAAAGCGAGTGTCATACCACTAGACCACATAGCCGCACAAGATGTATCATGTCAACAGGAATCACCCATGTAGTCGGAGTGATCAAATTGCGGATTAATAATAAAAAAACAAAAACAAAGTGCGTGAAGCAGGACTCGAGCCCAGGACCTTCCGGGCCACAGTGCAATGCCTTAACCAACTTTTCAAAGAGCGAAATCGGGACATCCTACCGTGCTTTAGCGTCATAACCCAAAATGGCAGAGTATGTTTTTGTTAACAAGAGATGAAGTGAGTAGAAAAGTGCCAGAAGACAATAGAGAATAAAAAATTTTCGCGGCGGTGGTGGGGTTTGAACCCGCGACCTTATTGGTACGACAACTCCACCTGGTGAGAGAAGGCTCTAGTAATGAATGACCTGAGTTTGATACGAATTTTTTAGGGTTCGTGGATAGCTCATACGGTCGAGTCACACTCTAACCGGCCAGGCGGAGTTGTCATACCAATAAGGTCGCGGGTTCAAACCCCATCACCACCGCGAAAAAATTGTATTCTCTATTGTCTTCTGGCACTTTTCTACTCACTTCATCTCTTGTTGTTACCAACATAAGTGCCTGCTCCATTCACTTTTATGTTTTAGTTCTATTATAGCCTATAACTTAGATTTAGAACCAGACTATCAATCTATTTATTCCTTGTTTTAAATTACTTGTCAAAAAAAATCATAATCCTAAGTGAGTCAGGGCCATTTCCGTACATGTCTGGGGTTATTTGGGTTTTTTTGGGGGATTTTTGGGGGGTTTTTGGGGGGCATTTTTGGGGAGATTTTGTTTTTTGGGGGAGGGGGGGGGGGCATTTTTGGGGAGATTATTTATTTTTTTGGGGGGGTTTTTTAAAACCTTTGTTCTCCCCACACAGAGATAATGCAGGTACTCATTTTACACCTGAGGACGGTGAAAGAAATGTGACTAAAGAGCCTTTTCCTAAGACTCAAGTATGCTCCGCTCAGAGTTGGGACTCGAACCCTGGACCTACTGGTCAAAAGCTAAGTGTCATACCACTAGACTACAAAACTGTGCACGAGGACTTTATCAAATTGTGTAAAGGTCAGAGTAAGAAGTTATTGTTCATTTTTACATGCAAAACCAACATTAATCATTCCTAACATGCATTTCTTAAATTTGTTGGGTAACTTTTGATCAAATGTTAGGGATACACACGCGTTTCATAAAATGCATCCAGTTGTGACAAACAAAAACAACCTAAAGTTGAAGACCAGAATGAAAGTAGTGGAAGCGTATGTTATAAGGGGTCCTACTAATTGTCATCCCGAGCTGTCCGAAGGCTCAGGAGAGCCGTATGGTAGAGCCGTACGGAGGTCATCTAAAGCATTCTCAAGCCATCCGGAGGCCCTCAGACCTGTACGAACCTTTCCAGAAGTCTTACGACTTCCAAAAGCTCCTCAAATTACGCTGGACGGCTCGGGACGGCAATTAGTAGGACCGATTACAAGTACCTGTTTATACCGTTGTGAAACGTGGTCGTTTGATAAAGAAAATAGCAGGAGGTTAGAGGCATTTGAGACGTGGATGTATAGAAGAATGTTGAGGCTATCATGGACAGACAGGTATACAAATGAGGAAAGGTTGGCAAAAGGTGAGGAAGGGAAGAATATTGATTGATACCATCAGAAAGAGACAGTTACGGTTTCTGGGAAATGTGTGGAGAAGAGACGGAGTAGAAAAGTTGGTAACATCTGGGATGATCGAAGGAAAGAGAGCTAGAGGAAGACAGAGAACGACACATCTTAATAACGTAATAATGGCCAAAAGTCATTATAAAAAGCAGCGCTGACTCCATGCGCACTGCAGGGAATCGTGATACGTGGAGACAGCTGACCGGCAACGTGCTCAACAAGTACAATCCACGATGGATGATGGTGAGGAAAAAGCACCAGTTATTCACACATTCCATCTTTCTGAATCTCATATACTACTATATCCAGTATGTTGGATGTTTACCAAAAAAAAGGTATAGTGTAATGCAGTGACTAAGGCCAGCCCACAAATATGCCCCCCCCCCCCCCCCTGCTCTCCCCCAACCTCAATATTTTTCTCCATCTTACCATTATCATCATTTTTTTTTTTAAATCAGAATTTTAGAGACAGAGGCAGAATAGTGGAAAAGAAAAAGAGTGAAAATTGGAAACCAGAAGGGTTGGCCGATATGAGTAAGCATTGAGAGAAAGACAACGACAACGACAACACTTACTCGGCCCACAAGTGTGGGGTATGTCTCCAGCATTGACCCTGGCAGCGTTGGAGTACTGGGTATTGTACTGGGTCCTCGGGTAGATGGGTCTCATGGGTACGGACACGTTGTGACCCTCCATGGGCGGGTAACCCATCAGGTGTCCGTTGGGAGGAGGCATCATACCTGAAAGGTGAGACAGGAAGTGATTCATATGAGGATTTTTTTTTTTTATCATTCAGGAAATACGTATCGACAGAACTTGAAGATTTATATATAGCGCAATAATCACTTAACATGCTCATCATCATCATCATCATCATCATCATCATCATCATCATCATCATCATCATCATCATCATCATCATCATCATCATCATCATCATCATCATCATCATCATCATCATCATCATCATCATCACCATAGCTTGTCGCTCCAACACCAAACCCACTCCACAGCATCTGTGGAGAAGACTCTCAGATCATGGGAGGTCAGAACCACACAAGAATGTCTATGGCTAAAACAGAAAACAGACCAACCTGCGTCAGGAGGCAGAGATATTGGGTTGGAGGGGGATAGAAGTCACTGCATGTGACCTCCTGCCCACTGTGGGAGGTCCACACACGAATGACTATGGTGTGATAAGCGATTTTCTTTCACTGCGTGATTTCTTTATCATTTGTCAGCGTCTCATTCAAAACGACTTCAATCTTAGTGGACGATATATATTTGCCAAGGCAGATAAACACCCCGAGTTAAAATACTCAAAACATGGACAGTCTTTTCTCCAATAAGATCTAACTTTGCTAACGGAAAATTTGGTCAATAGGTGGGAAACCTTCCCATTGTATTATGGAACACTCACTTCCCGTTTAAGGCTTTATTCACCTGTTCAAATTGTCTGCCCATTGTATCCATACCTCCTGCTAATTACCTTTTCCAAACAAGACCCCAACGTGCATCTGCCCTGAGGTTCTTGTCTCGTTCAAGAGTAGCTAAAATTGCACTTAACGTTATCCCTATAGTTCTTATAGTTTTTAACCAAAAGCATCTGAATATCATTGGCTATCGTAAACAGGAACATTCTTCTGATTGGCTATTCCCATAATTCCAAGCGTCACTTTATTTCACAAAATCAAATTCATCTCTGAATTGAATCACACACATGCTAAGAATCCCAAGAAAGAAGAGCTATCTCTCCAATTTCAAACTTGTAAAAGTTCTTCTTCTCTCGGTTGAAGGTAAAATGAATTATTGGTTAACATTCAAAGTGGAACGAGATATTACTGTGAATTCAATTTAATCTATCATTACTATTATAGTTTGTGTATATATTTTAATTGTGCTATTCCATGGATGTTCGTAAGTTGAAATACGTGTACAAAATATATCTATATGTATATTATACTATAGTTAACGTTTGTTTATGATCTATGCTATTATTTCATTTATATTCAATATGTATATTGCTTGAATGTCTGTACCCTACCGCCAATCGCCGGCCACACATCATAACCTCAATTATAATTAATAAAAATAAATTAAGAAATACCAGGGACACAACCCTGTTAAATTCTCATCATGTAAGATAGCCCTACTGTCAGTTGATGTTTGATACAAATGTAATAACTACCATACTCATGGAGTTATTGCTTCTCCTTGCCTTTGGTTGGCAAATAAAAGCTATTATGATGTGTCGCTCAAGGACGATCCGGTGGCGAAAGGCAAACTAGATTGACTCTAAGACCTTGCTGTTTTAACTCTTAATTGAAGGTCCTTGTCTTTGGCTGTCACCATCCGTGGCTATCAACCATCTTTACTCCATACCCAATCATTGAGGCACCCAATCCCCGATGTCAGTCATCGCCGACACCAGAACCTTCCTGTCAGCCCATAACTACAACACACTGTTGTGAAGTCCAGAAAACCCTGCAAGCAGGAGCCAACCCTGGAACTAGCTGATACATTTGCCTCAGTCAAGCAAGCCGACAGGATAAAGATAAGCCAAACGGGCTTATACCATTTTCAAATGAATCACATACCGACACATCTGATAAATAGATAACTAAATAATAAATTAGATCCACTCAATTAGAGCTATTCTTCCTGATATTAAACAAATACTTATTCTCTCTATCTTTTCCTGTAACAATTTTATTAAACTTTATGTATAGAATTGTTATTATTGTATTGGGCGTTACTATTGTCTTGACTCACTTTTTATTAATACAATTAAGTTATAAGGGACCCTAAGGCAATTCTTAATCACCCCTAGATTAAACCTGAGCCGTTTGTGGTAGAGGTTGAGTGGTGCAGCTGGTAACGAGAGCCATAGCGCGCATACTAGTTCGAATCCAGACCATTGAGCTATCGGTTGGACTCTCGATCCCACAAAAATTAACACACGAATGACTATGGCTAAAACAGAAAACAGACCAACCTGCGTCAGGAGGCAGAGATATTGGCTTCGGCCTGATGATGTTCCTGGGCTGAATGGGCTGATATCTCTCCTCCCCACTGGACGGATAGCCACACTCCCCTGGGGAAGGAATAGTCAAATTAGATAATGACAATGAAATCTATTGATGATCATAGACAATCTGGGTTGTAATGGGCGATACCCCTATTCCCCACTAAAATCTAAAATGTATTTATTGATGATTACTGACAATCTGGGTTGTAGTGGGAGATACCCCTATTCCCTACTAGATATGGGAAAAGGAATGTAAAAACTATTGATGATCAGAGAAAATTTGGGTTGTAGTGGGAGATTCCCCTATTCCCCACTGGACAAAATAACCACATTCCCCTGGGGAAGTATAATATGATCAAATAATAAACTAATATAAATCTATTGATGATCGTTGACAATTTGGGTTGTAATGGGCGATACCTCTATTCCCCACTGGATGGGGAAAAACATTCCCCCCTGGGGAATGAAATAAAAAAAAAAAAATTGAGCTTTTATATAGCGCAATATCCACTAAACGTGCTCAAAGCGCTTTACAAGGGGTCCCTGGCCAACAGCAACAGTTAACATGTAGGGCGAGACATGACACCTGTCAGGCGATATTACAAATTTTTGGGACAGAGACAACGCTGTTAACGGCCAGGTATTCATTTTACACCTGAGTACGGTGAGAGAATGTGAGTAAAGAGCCTTCTCCAAGGACTCAACTATGCGCCGAGCGAGGCTCGAATCCAGGACCTTCCGATCCGAAAGCGAGTGTCATACCACTAGACCACATAGCCGCACAAAAACAATGATACAATCATGTCATTTTCTATTGTGAAAGTTAAATCCAAATGTTCTGGCTTCAATCAATCCGTACCGACAAACGAGTTCCTCCGCCTGTCCAAGGTCGAACCCTGATCATCCGTGTGATCTGCCGAACCTCGCGAATCTCTGCGCAGGGTGCTGGTTGCTACGGAGACAGAACTCTCGCTGCGCTGGGACCGTTCCATCTTGCTCATCTCCAGGTGGTTGGGCTGGTGGATCCACAGGTCGGGGGGTTTCATCCCCATACCCCCACCACCCCCGCCACCGCCTACTCCACCCCCGCCAGGGCCCAGTAATTTGGTTTGTTGTTTGCTGAGGTGTTTGTCAGCGCTGAGTAGAATTTGGAAGGAAAGAAAAAGGGTTTTTTATTATTATTATTATTATTATTATTATTATTATTATTATTATTATTATAATTATTATCATTATATTATTATTATTAATATTATATATTATCATTATTATATCATATACATCTACATCATCATATCATCATCATCATCATCATACTATCATTCATCCAATCATCATCATTATCATCATCATCATTCATATCATATCATTATTATCACATCATCAATCATCATCATATCATCATATAATATTTACTATCTCATCCATACATTTCTCATCTTCATCATACATATCAATCATCATCACATCAACAATACATACATCATCATCCTCCCATCACGATCATCATATACTATCATGTCAACCCTCATTTTCATCATCATCATCATCATATTTACTTTGCTGCCTGAGAGTTTCTTCTTCGACATAAGATGACAATGACGATGATGACGACCAGACAGAAGATGAGAGCAGCGGCGCAGGCACCGATGATGATGATGACGTTGCTGGTCAACCCTTTGTCCTTCTCCTTCTCCTTGTTTTGGTCCGTCTCCGATGAAGTAGGCACTGAAATGAAACAATCAATAAATCAAACAATGAGACTATAATTTCAGACTCAGTGAGACAAATTCAGGACTCAGTGAGACAAATTCAGACTCAGTGAGACACAATTTCAGACTCAGTGAGACACATTTCAGACTCAGTGAGACACATTTCAGACTCAGTGAGACACATTTCAGACTCAGTGAGACAAATTTCAGACTCAGTGAGACAAATTTCAGACTCAGTGAGACACATTTCAGACTCAGTGAGACACATTTCAGACTCAGTGAGACACATTTCAGACTCAGTGAGACACATTTCAGACTCAGTGAGACACATTTCAGACTCGGTGAGACAAATTTCAGATTCAGTGTGACAAATTTCAGACTCAGTGAGACAAATTTCAGACTCAGTGAGACAAATTTCAGACTCAGTGAGACAAATTTCAGACTCAGTGAGACACATTTCAGACTCAGTGAGACAAATTTCAGACTCAGTGAGACACATTTCAGACTCAGTGAGACACATTTCAGACTCAGTGAGACACATTTCAGACTCAGTGAGACACATTTCAGACTCAGTGAGACACATTTCAGACTCAGTGAGACAAATTTCAGACTCAGTGAGACAAATTTCAGACTCAGTGAGACAAATTTCAGACTCAGTGAGACAAATTTCAGACTCAGTGAGACAAATTTCAGACTCGGTGAGACAAATTTCAGACTCGGTGAGACAAATTTCAGACTCGGTGAGACAAATTTCAGACTCGGTGAGACAAATTTCAGACTCGGTGAGACAAATTTCAGACTCAGTGAGACAAATTTCAGACTCAGTGAGACAAATTTCAGACTCAGTGAGACACATTTCAGACTCAGTGAGACAAAAAAATTTCAGACTCAGTGAGACACATTTCAGACTCAGTGAGACAAATTTCGGACTCAGTGAGACAAATTTCGGACTCAGTGAGACAAATTTCAGACTCAGTGAGACACATTTCAGATTCAGTGTGACAAATTTCAGACTCAGTGAGACAAATTTCAGACCCATTAAAAAAAAATATTTTTAATGAGCTTTTTATAGCGCAAGATCCACTAAATGTGCTCAAAGCGCTTTACAAGGGGTCCATGGCCAACAGCAACATTTAACATTTAAGACAGGATATGACGCCTGTTAGGCGATATAACAATTTTTTTTTCGGACAAGGATGATGCTGTAACAGCCAGGTACTCATTTTACACCTGAGTATGATGAGAGAAAATGAGTAAAGAGCCTTTTCCAAGGACTCAACTATGCACCGAGCGAGGCTCGAACCCAGGACCTTCCGATCCGAAAGCGAGTGTCTTACCATTAGACCACATAGCCGCACAAGGACTAGTGTATAAGATGTGATGTAAACTATCAACAAACCTTGTGATGGATCATTAAAGTTCTGCCCTAACCAACAAAAGGACAGTATCTGGGCTGACCCAGATCCAACCAGTTTTGCCGCAATCGACACATTTAGTTTTTTCATTCATAACTCTTTAATCTTATTACATAGTGGAAGTCTTCTAACATTAAATAATGGCTAATGATAAATTGCGTTTTTCTGTTAGTCGGCGATTTCATTGACGTGTTGCGTAATATTTTGAGATACTGTTCTTTCTTGGTTAAAGCCAAGCAAATAACTCTACCTGTAACCAACAAAAGGACAGTATCTTATACGACCGTCTCACATACTGTTCACCCTGGTTAACCGCAACGCAAAATGCCTCGTCCGTATTCACCAAAAGAACAGTATCTCAGTTAAGAATATAGCAAAATACGAATAACTCGATCGACAAACGTTTTACGTCAGCGAGGGCGAGCACTCGCCATCACGGACGAGTGAGAGGCAAGGCTAAGTGTGGTTGACCTGGCGTGAGGGGAATGAAGTTTGTAGGCGTGACTCTGATATAATATTACTACATTAGACTATTCCTCAATCTTTTAGACCCTGACTCCTTTTTCAAGATGAGTCTATTTTTATTAAGCATAATAGCTTTAATTTACGCTTATTGATGATTTTGGCTATCTTGTAAATTAGACTTTAATTGTGTATCAGGGTTTTGTCATTGTACAACGATATTGGGGTGAGTGAGTGATAGTGAATTAAACCTAAGAATAGCTGGGAAATAGGGTATGTCCCCCTTCCCCCGCCCCCAACACGTACAACACACATACCTTTTTGTTTTAAAATCAATATCTTCCTTGTCATAGGAAACGAAAAGCATGAAATGGAACGAAATCTGTTGGTACATTTATACTGAATGAAACAGGCGACATCATTCTTACTAAATTTAAAAGGTGCCTAAAGTATGAGCTAATAAGATGAACAAAAAAAATATTTTGTCTTTAGCTAATTTCGCCCACAGGGAGTTACAATAGTACAATTTAGATAAAACAAGGGAATTAATTAAAAGTTCTGCTACATTAAATTACGAATTTTGCTTATTTTATTCATTTACATAGATTATATGGTGTTATTCACGTAGCAGCTTGTTATGGAAAGATGTTTACCAATGATGACGCGAAGGTTTTTTGATTTATTTGAAAATTCTGTTGTGCTATTTCCGAGAGTAATAGGTGAATTATTTGCCTTCCACACATTAAAATCTCAGTTTTACTATCATTTACTATCATTTAATTTTAACTTGTTATGGTACATTCAAGATTTAATCTCATAAAACAGCTCGAAATTTGTTGTATTAAGAATTGTAAATTACTTAGGGGTACTGAATCATAAATTTGCGTATCACCAGCATTAAATTGATAACTCAGATTGAATCTGGATATCACACGAGAAAGGGGGTGCTTATACAGAAAAAAAGGACAGGGCCAAGAACGCACTCCAAAGTTTAGTAAAACTTGTTCTGACTGAATACCATTCACCACGACAGTCTGCCACCGATCCTGTAAATATGGTGTAATCCATTTAAGGGCAATTCCTTTTACGCCTACGTATTTTCTAGTCTTCTTAACAAAATGTAATGGTCAATTGTGTCAAAGGCAGCTGAAAGATCTTAAAGGCATAATAAATTGATATTGTTAGCATCCGCAATATATAACAAAAGATTTTAAGAAGCGCCGTTTCAGTACTGTGTTGCTGTTTGTAGGCTGACTGAACTGTTGTTCTTAAGATGAGATAATAATTGTGTCAGTACTACCTTCTCCAAAAGTTTAGACAAAAAATAGAAGGATGTGTGGAAAGTGAGAGATATGAAGACGATGAAAAAGAAAAACACACAAAAAAAAACCAAAAAACAACTAAACAAAAAACGCCTGGACAGACAGTCACACCAACACCCATACACACACACAAACGCACACACACACACACACACTCACACACAAATTAGTTGAATGAAAAATAAGTATACTTAAGTTAGACGTTTGGTTGAGCATCCGACCAACAAGCAAGGGGATCAGTTTTTTATTCCCAGCTGTATAAAGTTTTGTAATGGTTTTGCTTTCTGGTTTTTTTTTTCTCATTTTTTATTACTTGTTTATAAAGCCCCTCTGCCCACCAATCAGCCACTAAATAGCAAGCTTGATATGTTGATCTGGTGGAAAGTAATACGTGAATATTTACAACTTTTGTCATAGATTAGATTGATTTTGAACTCAGTGTCTGCAGCAATTTAGTCTTTAATCACGGGAGCATAATTTAGTCAAAGATATAAGAACTGCAATCCAAACAGTTGTTAAAAGCAGGAATTTCCACTTTTAACATCCAACGGACGAGGTCAAACTTAGATGTCGCTGGGTCAAACATACGCGTTGTTGTATGTCACTACTGCTGTCGGATGTGAAGGTCATTCGTTCGATTCTATATAGAGTATGCGGTTGGATTTATTTATTTATTTATTATTATTATTGTTATATTATTATTATTATTATTATTATTATTATTATTATTATTATTATTATTATTATTATTATTATTATTATTATTATTAATTATGTGACCCTCCACCCCGAACGGGGGGTGGGAGGGGGGAAGAAAGAAAGAGAGAGAGAGAGAGAGAGAGAGAGAGAGAGAGAGAGAGAGAGAGAGAGAGAGAGAGAGAGAGCTTGTGCATTGTAGAGGGCGGGAGCTAAATAGAATAAAGATATAAATATGTGTGTGCGTGTGTCTGTGTGTGTGTGTGTGTGTGTTTATGTGTGTGGTTGTATGTGTGAAAGAAACACGAGGGAGACAAAGAGAGCGAGCGAGACAGGTAGATAAACAAACGGGGAAAAGGAGGGAGGGGGTGGAGCAAAGAATAGGTAGGGATAGTATTAGAAAGCCCTTCGTTTCAAAAGAAGTCAAAGTCAATCAATGATGGGAAACATATTGACCAATGAGATTGCAATTTTTAAAATGGGACTGGTCAAATCATGTGTTACATTGTTTCCATTTTGAGTCAGATGACAGCTTGAAGAGGAGCGGGTTGGGATTAATTTGTAATGACTTACATGAAATCATATTGAATCTTCTTCTTTGAGTTGCAACGTCGAGTTATTTAGGACCTGCCACTCGTTATCACAACCCCTTGTGGTCAATTGTCAGCTACTAAATTCTCCTCCCCTTTTTCTTTGGGTTCACTCCAGTGACTTCTTATATAGTAGACAATGGTTCACTCACATTGTTTATTGTCTCAAAAGACCCCACCCTCCCTCCCATTCCCAATGAATACACGTTAAAACGCTCTCTCTCTCTCTCTCTCTCTCTCCTCTCTCTCTCTCTCTCTCTCTCTCTCTCTCTCTCTCTCTTCTCTCTCTCTCTTATTTATTTATTTATTTTTTAAAATATATCTCTCTGCATCCATCTGTGTGTGTGTGTGTGTGTGTGTGTGTGTTTCTCTCTCTCTCTCTCTCTGTTTCTCTCTCTGTATGCCAATCTGTTTCTCTCTCTCTCAGGGATGCCACCAGGCAAATTAAAAAAAGCCTGAAAACTTGCGCGGACGAGATACAAATCAACGCCAAGGGCTTTGTAGGGATTTGAAAAATATCAAATTTGGAATATTGTTTCAGTACTTATTATTGCAATTGAGAGCAAATAACACACAAAAGAAAGGAGAGTTAACAGTTTTTAAATTGATAAAATAAGGTGCTGAAAACAAAATATAGACAAATTATATAGCTATCAGGGGTGAGAATGACTGGTCACATAAAAGGAGAAAATTTTTCATTGTGAAGATCATGACCCACCCATGCAACCATAACCTATAAATTTGAACTTCACTCAAATTCACTGAGATGCGATCCAAAATTTGTCTCGCAGCAATTCCTGACACGACTCGGAGAATTTCAAAAGTTGAAAGTGTAATTACATTTGGTGGTTGTAGTAGGGATGATGATGTGGTGCTGGTTGTAGTAGTACTAGTCGTATGGATGATTGTGTGGTGGTGGTTGTAGTAGCTGTGGTAGGAATGATGATGTAGTGGTAGTTGTAGTAGTAGTAGTGGTGGTAGGGATGATGTGGTAGTGGTGATAGGGATGATGATGTGGTGGTGATTGTAGTAGTAGTAGTAGTAGTAGTAGTAGTAGTAGTAGTAGTAGTAGTAGTAGTAGTAGTAGTAGTAGTAGTAGTAGTAGTAGTAGTGGTCTTAGAGATGATGATGTGATGGTGGTTGTAGTAGTAGTGGTTGTAGGGATGATGATGTGGTGGTGGTTGTAGTAGTGGTGGTCTTTTAGAGATAATTGTGTGGTGGTGGTTGTAATAGTTGTGGTAGGAATGATGATGTGGTGGTAGTTGTAGTAGTACTGGTGGGGATGATGTGGTGTTA
>NC_088374.1:5462546-5477546 GCF_034508935.2 Berghia stephanieae
CTCTTAACCATCCATACCTTTAGGGGTCTCGTAGGAAACTGCCTTGGACTTTGGACTTAGTCCCTTGGAGTTTCTGGCTTGGACCTTGAAGTGATAGGTCGTGTCAGGAGTCAACTTGTCGATGATGGTGGACAATCTGGGGGAGGGATTGAATTCAAATATTACTTTGAAGGACTCTGACCACGGCCAGGACAAAACAAAAACAGAAGGCAAATTGAAAAAAAAAAATAGCTATAGAGGCATAGAAGATACCCAGTTGAGCAGTTAAAAAAAAAAATTGTAAAAATATTTTTAAAAATAAAACCAAAATGAACTCACTTATCACCGACGACGCCTTCCACTGGCCACATAATATCATCAATGTGAAGGTCGTTTGTGTAGTAGATGAGGTAGCCGGTTATCTGGCCATTGGGACGGCCTGGGGGTTGCCAGTTAAGACTGACGGCCAAGGGATCTCCCTCCAGGGACACAGGGGTTACGTCTCTGGGTTCTGTGCTTGGCTCTGAAGGGGGGTGGTCAAAAAATAATAATCAAAATTAAAATTAATTTTTCAGAGCCGGAGTATATCCCGGTTTCTATAGCAGGAAACTGACAATAGCAATTGCTTGCTATCCTTTGGATAGGACACTAGTCAATCACCTGGCGTTGTTAACAGAGTTGTCTATGTCAGAAGAAAAAAATGTAATATCGCCTAACAGGCGTCATGTTTCATTCTACATGTTACATGTTGCTGTTGGTCAGGGAACCTTTGTAAAGCGTTTTCAGCATGGTTAGTGGATATTAAAAAAAAAAAAAAATTGTTTTAAATTAAAATTAATTTTTCAGTTATCAAGCCCATGAAATTGGAGTTGGCGTTGGGCTATTCTTGCACCCTCTCAGTTGAGGGACCCTGGACACTGCTTGAGGTGTGGTGAAGCGAGTGCTCTACCAACTGAGCTATCACGGGACCCACACCACCCCCCTTTCTCCGAAGACCATATGTGACCCTTCGCCTCAAAACGGTATTAAGTCGGGTTGGTTAAGATGTTGAAAATTTAATTTAAAGCCAGAAATATCAGACTTGTATTGAGTTTGTATGTTTTATTGAGGAGAATGGATACCATATTTTATGGTGATAATGCCAACTATTTATATTTTTGACCAGTTTGACATTAAATTCGGCTTTTAAGAATCTGGTTCGTTCCAACATAATACCGTTTTGAGAAGATGGGTCACATATTGTCTACCACTTACCATCCTCCTCTGTCTTGTTGAAGACCAGCATGGAAAAGTCTGACATTCTGCGGCCTTTGATGACCTTAACCTTGAAGGCGTATTCCGTGTTGGGTCGGAGCCCCTCGATGTAGCAGTTCAGATCCGAGGCATTCAGAGATCTGAGGAATCATTTTGGTCATCAAAAACAAAATTAAATACAGAATAAGAACTATCAATGTTATTATTAGTGTCATCGTCATTATCAACATTATTATCATCATCGCCATTAATAGCATCATCATCATTATCATTAATAGCATCATCATCATTATCATTAATAGCATCATCATCATCATTAATAGCATCATCATCACCATCATCATCATTGTAATAGCTTCATCATCATCATCATCATCATCATCATCATCATCATCATCATCATCATCATCATCATCGTTAATAACACAACCACCATCATCATAGTTAATATCATCATCATCATCATTAATAGCATCATCATCATCACCATCGTTAATAACACAACCACCATCATCATCGTTAATATCAACATCATCATCATCATCATCATCATCGTCAATAACAAATCATCAACACCACCACTATCACCACCTTTATATAGTAGCATATCTGCTGGGGGTTTCAATAAAAACAAAATGAAGCAAAAAACGAAACATAGGGAATGAGATTTCAAAACAGATTTAAGAGTAGTGCCCCTTTGTTGGATGCCACGTCTTGACAACCGACAGACGCTATCGCCATTATAAGTACCAATCATTAGCGGGAAGTTAAGTAAGTTTAGGAAAGGTTGGCTCATCGTATTGTATTATTTATCAACATCTTTTATTTTTAATTTGTAGTCTACATCATATTTTGTTTACATTTCATAATGGAGAAAAATAAAGAAATCTGAATAATAGATTTTGTATTTGGAGCGCTTGGCTTGTAGTTGGTTTATTTACAAATAACTTCTCCACCGGGGACGTCCAATCAAGGGACGCTACTCTTCCGATAATCTCATTCCCTATTGTGAATCACACTGTAACATCCATTCAAATCCCCACCTGTATTTACTACGGCTGTTTTGGATCCGATAATTGACCGTGTAGTAGCGGTTGTCCGTTATCTTCTGGCTCTTGGAGAGAGAGTTATCTGCCCATGTCAGCAGAATGGTGGAGGAGGACAGGACGTGGGCGTTCAGTCCCACAGGCGGGAGCATGGGAGTTGCTGGCTCTTCATCTGTTGGAGATAAAAATGTTTTTGGTTTTTATCTTCTTTTTTTTTTTTTTTTTTTTTTTTAAATGGGTATACACATTTCATTAATTGTGTGTGGCCGACAGTGTACATTATATATGCAGGTCTGACATCCGACCCCACATATGGGCCTAGTTTAACATTGTTGTAAAGGACAATATTTTACATAATTTATTTTGGAAATTTCTATTACAACATAAGGAATTGGGTTATCAGACCTGCAAATAAGTGCACATCGTGTGTGGCCAAAGAAGAAAAAATATGAAACCATGAAAAAAAAATTAAAATGATTTAAGGAATTAATAAAAAAGAATTATAGAAATTTAAAAAAAAAAAAAAAAAAGAATTTGGTAACGAAAGAATTTTAAAAAGTTAAGAATGGTAATTGAAAGGTCAGAATGAGTGATGATACTCACAAAAAGTCAAAAAGGAGGAAAAGTCTCGGAAAAACGGAAAACTCACCTAGAACATTCTTGCACCACAGGAAAGTAGGCAGGATGACTTCTTTTGAGTACAATTTTAAAACGCCCGGAGTCCAGTAAAAGGAGGAAATTTTTTATATATTTTTTTTTTTTAAAAGGAGGTATTTTTTAAAGATTTATTATATAAAAAAAAAGTAAAAGCAGGAAATGAGGGAAATATCCGCGGATCGAGGATCTGAGGAGGAAAACCGAGGAAAGGAAAGAAAACCGCGGATTTCCGCGGATCCGCGGAAAAGTATCATCACTGCAGAATGAGACAAGGAATTTAGGAATGGAAGAAAAAATAGGAGTAGCACATCTGACCAGTAATCAGAAGGTCTGAGGTTCAATCCCCAGTCGAGCTAGACTGATTTTTTTTTTGGGGGGGGGGGGGGGGGGGGGGGGGGGGGTTTTGTATTTTTCTTTCTTGCTTTGTCTGACACCTTTCATACACAATTGTTGAGTTCTTTATCTTACACCAGTGCCTGCTCCTTAATTTCTTGCTTTGTCTGGCACCTTTCATACACATTTTTCATGTTATTTATCTTCTTTATCACACCAGTGCCTGCTCCTTAATTTCTTGCTTTGTCTGGCACCTTTCATACACATTTGTTCATTTTTTATCTTACCGTGCCTGCTCCTTAATTTCTTGCTTTGTCTGACACCTTTCATACACATTTGTTCATTCTTTATCTTACACAGTGCCTGCTCCTTAATTTCTTGCTTTGTCTGACACCTTTCATACACATTTGTTCATTTATTATCTTACATCAGTGCCTGCTCCTTAATTTCTTGCTTTGTCTGGCACCTTTCATACACATTTGTTCAGTTCTTTATCTTACACCGGTGCCTGCTCCTTAATTTCTTGCTTTGTCTGGCACCCTTCATACACACTTGTTCATTTATTTATCTTACACCAGTGCCTGCTCCTTAATTTCTTGCTTTGTCTGGCACCTTTCATACACACTTGTTCAGTTCTTTATCTTACATCAGTGCCTGCTCCTTAATTTCTTGCTTTGTCTGGCACCTTTCATACACACTTGTTCAGTTCTTTATCTTACATCCAGTGCCTGCTCCTTAATTTCTTGCTTTGTCTGGCACCTTTCATACACACTTGTTCAGTTCTTTATCTTACATCAGTGCCTGCTCCTTAATTTCTTGCTTTGTCTGGCACCTTTCATACACACTTGTTCAGTTCTTTATCTTACATCAGTGCCTGCTCCTTAATTTCTTGCTTTGTCTGGCACCTTTCATACACACTTGTTCAGTTCTTTATCTTACATCAGTGCCTGCTCCTTAATTTCTTGCTTTGTCTGGCACCTTTCATACAATACACACTTGTTCAGTTCTTTTCTTACATCAGTGCCTGCTCCTTAATTTCTTGCTTTGTCTGGCACCTTTCATACACACTTGTTCAGTTCTTTATCTTACATCAGTGCCTGCTCCTTAATTTCTTGCTTTGTCTGGCACCTTTCATACTACACTTGTTCAGTTCTTTATCTTACATCAGTGCCTGCTCCTTAATTTCTTGCTTTGTCTGGCACCTTTCATACACACTTGTTCAGTTCTTTATCTTACATCAGTGCCTGCTCCTTAATTTCTTGCTTTGTCTGGCACCTTTCATACACACTTGTTCAGTTCTTTATCTTACATCAGTGCCTGCTCCTTAATTTCTTGCTTTGTCTGGCACCTTTCATACATACACACTTGTTCAGTTCTTTATCTTACATCAGTGCCTGCTCCTTAATTTCTTGCTTTGTCTGGCACCTTTCATACACACTTGTTCAGTTCTTTATCTTACATCAGTGCCTGCTCCTTAATTTCTTGCTTTGTCTGGCACCCTTCATACACACTTGTTCATTTATTTATCTTACACCAGTGCCTGCTCCTTAATTTCTTGCTTTGTCTGGCACCTTTCATACAATACACACTTGTTCAGTTCTTTATCTTACACCAGTGCCTGCTCCTTAATTTCTTGCTTTGTCTGGCACCTTTCATACACACTTGTTCAGTTCTTTATCTTACATCAGTGCCTGCTCCTTAATTTCTTGCTTTGTCTGGCACCTTTCATACTACACTTGTTCAGTTCTTTATCTTACATCAGTGCCTGCTCCTTAATTTCTTGCTTTGTCTGGCACCTTTCATAATCACTTGTTCAGTTCTTTATCTTACATCAGTGCCTGCTCCTTAATTTCTTGCTTTGTCTGGCACCTTTCATACATACACTTGTTCAGTTCTTTATCTTACATCAGTGCCTGCTCCTTAATTTCTTGCTTTGTCTGGCACCTTTCATACAATACACACTTGTTCAGTTCTTTATCTTACATCAGTGCCTGCTCCTTAATTTCTTGCTTTGTCTGGCACCTTTCATACAATACACACTTGTTCAGTTCTTTATCTTACATCAGTGCCTGCTCCTTAATTTCTTGCTTTGTCTGGCACCTTTCATACAATACACACTTGTTCAGTTCTTTATCTTACATCAGTGCCTGCTCCTTAATTTCTTGCTTTGTCTGGCACCTTTCATACAATACACACTTGTTCAGTTCTTTATCTTACATCAGTGCCTACTCCTTAATTAATCTTGCTTTGTCTGGACTTAATCAATAAAAATAAATATAACATGTGTCAGATGTGTCTTTATCTCACCAGTTACATTTCTTTAAACATCATCTTAGGATTTTTGTATATTTTTCAAAATGAAATAAAAATGTGGGATTAAATAATGATCATGTGCTATAGAGTAGTAGTTTTATTCTAATTACCATTTAAGTGTTAGGGTTAAGAATTTATTCTTATGATAATATTTAAGGTTAGTTTGTGATAAATTCTTAATGAATATTATGCTGGGTAAAGTATAATCCTTAATGTAATATGTCGGTGTTAGGGTTGAGTGATTTAATTTCTTAATGTAATATTTAAGGTCTTAGGGTTAGTGATTTAATTTCTTAATGTAGTATTTAAGGTGTTAGGGTTAAGTGATTTAATTTCTTAATGTAATATTTAAGGTGTTAGGGTTAGTGATTTAATTTCTTAATGTAATATTTAAGGTGTTAGGGTTAAGTGATTTAATTTCTTAATGTAATATTTAAGGTGTTAGGGTTAGTGATTTAATTTCTTAATGTAATATTTAAGGTGTTAGGGTTAAGTGATTTAATTTCTTAATGTAATATTTAAGGTGTCAGGGTTGAGTGATTTAATTTATTAATGTAATATTTAAGGTGTTAGGGTTAAGTGATTTAATTTCTTAATGTAATATTTAAGGTGTTAGGGTTAAGTGATTTAATTTCTTAATGTAATATTTAAGATGACTGATGGCCCCAACATTTCAGCTTTGACTTACGTGAATTGAGGGAGGTGGTGACAGTCTCATATTTCTTAGGTCCCGGCCCTCGACTGTTAAAGGCGTTAACTGTGATGACATATTCTGATAACGGCTCTGGGGAAAGGAAAAATTTTTTTAAATTTTAATCTAAAATACAACTAAAAACAAACACAATCTTATTTTCTTATTTATATTTATTTATGTATTTATTTTCATATTGTGTCTTCTTGTAGGCGCCTTCAATCCACGGGCCATACCCCAACACGTAACCCTTAGTATTCACCCAAACTTTCTCAGGTTTAAATGGTGTATTCATGAATACTGGCATTCACTGTCTCTTTGTAGTCACCTTCAATCCCCAGGCCATAACCCAACACATAACTCTTTAGTATTCACCCAAACTTTATTCATATTTACTATGGTGTATTCATGAACACTGGTATTCACCATCCTCTTTTAGACACAGTCAATTCCCAAGTGATATTACAATCTTTTTCCAACAGAGAAAATACTGTTAATGGCCAGGTACTCATTTTACACCCGAGTACGATGAAAGAATGGGAATATAGAGGCTTCAACTATGCTCTGTTCAGAGCTTGACTCAAACCCAGGACCTTCCTACCCAAATAGGCCCCCAACACGTAACTCTTGGTATTCACCCAAACTTACTCAGGTTTTCAATGGTGTATTCATGAACACTGGCATTCACTGTCTCCTTCAATCCAAGGCCATAACACAACACAAAACCCTTAGTATTCACCCAAACTTACTCAGGTTTTCAATGGTGTATTCATGAATACTGGCATTCACTGTCTCCTTCAATCCACAGGCCATAACCCAACAACATGAACCCTTAGTATTCACCCAAACTTACTCAGGTTTTCAATGGTGTATTCATGAACACTGGCATTCAGAGTCTTCTTGTAGACGCCTTCAATCCCCAGACCATAGCCCAATACGTATCCCTTGACCAGCACCTTGGAGTGAGGAGGGGGTGGGGCCCAACTAACAACGATGCTGTTGGCTTTCGGCTTGGCAAATAGGTGGGCTGGCATGGGAGGTACTCTCGACTCTGTGAATAAAAGGAGAGAAAAGATAGAATAAAACATTAACTCTCTCCTTACCAGCCATTTTCAGGATTTTCCTCAAAACTTCACACCAAACTAACACAAAAATATACCTTCTATCACTCAAACACAATGGCAGTAAAGTTCTTGCGATAAATAATTTCTTTAGAAAAAACATGCTCTACAACATTTTCTTTGAATTTTATGATGTACAAAAGAAATTTGAATAAGAAAAATGTTAGTTGTATCGTAACGAATGTGACGATTTTCCTACAGTTGATATGGAGAAGGTTAAAAACGATTACCCTATCAAACCATCTAGTCTTTGTAAGTCCAATACTTTCCTTCCCACGTACTCCCTCTCTGGTGTCTTTTACATGTCCCAACCATTTCAATCTATTTTCTCTCACTTTATTAATACATTCTTCACTTAAGTCAATCTTGAAATTCATTCATTTCTCACTTTATCTTTTCTTGTCCAACCAAGTGACCATCTCAACATCCTCATTTCTGCCACCTTAACTTCTTTATCTTGTTTCTTTGTTTTGTTTATTTTGTTTTTAAGGGTTTTACGGCGCTTGCAACACATTTAGGTTATATAAGCGCCAATAAAAAGGAAGAAAATGGGATAGTAGAAAGTTCTAGAATTACAATTAAAGCACCCAAGAGAAAGGAAGATAAAGGGGAACTGGGAACAAATAGGATCAGATGTAGATTCCAAGAGCATACCATCAATGTACTTAGTCTGGGATCACCTATAAGTCTCACCTAGACACAAGCACAAAATCCAACAAAGAGGAAAACACTCAAATGCTTACATTATACATTAAAAGTAACAAATATAATAATATATAACAGAGAGATGATTTACAAGGAAAAAAATATCATCTCCCAAAACAATAACTATGCATTTGACTGTTTCCCTCTCAGTAAGGCCAACATGCGGGCCAGGACAAAACTAAGTAATCTCATTCCAAGACAAAGACAGAAAGCAATTGGAAAAGGGATATAGGGGGATAGAAGACACAGTAAGTACCTCCCTGCCCACTATGGGAGGTCAGTAACCCCTCCCAGATCTTGTTTCTTTGTTTTAGGTGCTATCTCTTATCCATACAACATTGCTGGTCTTACAAAGATGTATATATTTTTAAAATCTGGTTGAGGGGAGTTAGCTGGAACTACATAGAGTGTTCGACAGTTTCTTGGAGCAAATTATTATATTTAACAGAACAAGAAGAGAATAAATAAAGTGGTATTCTTTGTTGTAGTTGCTGTCTCTAATCCATAGTGTAAATGTTGCTGCTCGAAGCTCGAAGAAATAAATAATAATGTGAAGTTGAATGTAAGCTTATATTTAATTACAAAAAACAGATCAAATGAACGTTTCGGGTTTCCCCTTTATCAACAAAACAGGATGATTGAAACACCACAGATGAATGAGTTGATCATCTCATTCATCGGTGGTGTTTCAATCATCCTGTTTTGTTGATAAAGGGGAAACCCGAAACGTTCATTTAATCTGTTTTTGTAATTAAATTGAAGCTTACATTCAACTTCACATTATTATTTATCTCTAATCCATACAAGACTGCTGGTCTTACAACAGATGTATATATTTTTTAAATCCCTAATTGATGCGACTATGTGGTATTGTGATACGACACTTGCTTTCGAATTGGAAGCGTCTTGGGTTTGAGCCTCCCTCGGTGCATAGTTGAATCCCAGGGAAAAGGCTCTTTACTCACATTCTCTCACCGTACTCAGGTGTAAAATGAGTATCTGGCTGTCAACAATGTTGTCACTGTCCGAAAAAAAAATTTGTAATGTTGCCCTTATAGGCGTCATGTCTTGTCCTAAATGTTAAATGTTGCTGTTGGACAGCGCTTTGAGCACGTTTAGTGGATAATGCGCTATATAAAATCTCAATTTTTATTTTTTTTCTATCTTTCTATCATATGGACACAATCGGAGACACAGCACCATCCAAAAATCAGTGCTAGAAGGAAAAGTAGCTGGCAGAAAGGCACGGGACAAACCAAAGGAAATCCTGGATAGGAAATGTGGAGGCAACAACAACTGGCAAAAAGATAATCGACCGCTCAGTAACGGCCCTTGAGCGTGAAGAATGGCGTTCCTGTATCTGTATATGTATGGTTGGCGCTGAAGAAACCAATGGTCTGGTTGTATTTCAGCAGCGTCCTCGTTGGGCGCGGGCCCATGTCAGTCGGGAGTTGAAATCGTTTAGGTGTGGTGCCATGATGACCAGTTCATCCAGTTCCATGACATTCAACCTCTGTAGGGAGACGTACCGTCCTGTAAGCAGGGAAGTGAGCATCTATAAAATCAAAATCCTTCCAAAATGGAAGGGCTCAATAATTATCTCTATGGTTTTTTGTTTTCTTACCGTCCATATCATCTGCTAAATAAGTTCTGGCCGACTTCCACGGGGTAGCCGGCCCCGATCCGTTGACAGTGACGGCCGCTATTCTCACTTGATACACTGTGTCCTTTCTCAATTCTGGGGAGTTGGGGGAGGGGAGGAGAAGGGGGAAGAACAAAAATAATGAACCAATTTAAAAATTAGATTAATAAATAAGTAAAGTTGTAGTCATTCAGAGCTTGTTTTTTTTTGTTTTTTTTTTTAAAGGTTTTACAGCGATTGCAACACATTAAGGTCATATCAGTGCCAGTAAAAAGGAAGAAAATGGGATAGTAATATGTTCTAGGTTTACAATTAAAGCACCTAAGAAAAAGGTAAGACAAAGGACAATTGGTTCAAATAGGAAACATGTATATGCCAAGAGCACAATATCAAAGTACTTAGTTTGAGATCACAATAAAGTCTCATCCAGACACAAGCAGAGGTCCCTAATAAGAGGGATACACTCAAAAAGTACTTAGTTTGAGATCACATAAAGTCTCATCCAGACACAAGCAGAGGTCCCTAATAAGAGGGATACACTCAAAAAGTACTTAGTTTGAGATCACATAAAGTCTCATCCAGACACAAGCAGAGGTCCCTAATAAGAGGGATACACTCAAATGGTTACATAAAATCTCGATGTACCTGGGATTGATCTCGGTCCCTTTGATTGTGAAGCGAGTGCTCTACCAACTGAGCTATCTGGACCCCCAAATAAATAAATAAATAAATAAATAATTAATTAATTTTCTTTTTTAAACTCCCGCAACATGTTGACACACCTACAACATCCGTCTTGACACAATGGCTCATGACCCTATTCTGACACTTACGAGTGAGAGCGTATGTATTCCTGTTGCCATCTGTGACCACAATGGCTCATGACCCTATTCTGACACTTACGAGTGAGAGCGTACGTATTCCTGTTGCCATCTGTGACCACAATGGCTCACGACCCTATTCTGACACTTACGAGTGAGAGCGTACGTATTCCTGTTGCCATCTGTGACCACAATGGCTCACGACCCTATTCTGACACTTACGAGTGAGAGCGTATGTATTCCTGTTGCCATCCGTGACCACAATGGCTCATGACCCTATTCTGACACTTACGGGTGAGAGCGTATGTATTCCTGTTGCCATCTGTGACCACAATGGCTCATGACCCTATTCTGACACTTACGAGTGAGAGCGTATGTATTCCTGTTGCCATCCGTGACCACAATGGCTCATGACCCTATTCTGACATTTACGGGTGAGAGCGTATGTATTCCTGTTGCCATCTGTGACCACACAATGGCTCATGACCCTATTCTGACACTTACGAGTGAGAGCGTACGTATTCCTGTTGCCATCTGTGACCACAATGGCTCACGACCCTATTCTGACACTTACGAGTGAGAGCGTATGTATTCCTGTTGCCATCCGTGACCACAATGGCTCATGACCCTATTCTGACACTTACGGGTGAGAGCGTATGTATTCCTGTTGCCATCTGTGACCACAATGGCTCATGACCCTATTCTGACACTTACGAGTGAGAGCGTATGTATTCCTGTTGCCATCCGTGACCACAATGGCTCATGACCCTATTCTGACATTTACGGGTGAGAGCGTATGTATTCCTGTTGCCATCTGTGACCACACAATGGCTCATGACCCTATTCTGACACTTACGAGTGAGAGCGTATGTATTCCTGTTGCCATCCGTGACCACAATGGCTCATGACCCTATTCTGACACTTACGGGTGAGAGCGTATGTATTCCTGTTGCCATCTGTGACCACAATGGCTCATGACCCTATTCTGACACTTACGAGTGAGAGCGTATGTATTCCTGTTGCCATCCGTGACCACAATGGCTCATGACCCTATTCTGACATTTACGGGTGAGAGCGTATGTATTCCTGTTGCCATCTGTGACCACACAATGGCTCATGACCCTATTCTGACACTTACGAGTGAGAGCGTATGTATTCCTGTTGCCATCTGTAATATAATGGCTCATGACCCTATTCTGACACTTACTGGTGAGAGCGTATGTATTCCTACTGCCATCTGTGACCACAATGGCTCATGACCCTATTCTGACACTTACGAGAGAGAGCGTATGTATTCCTGTTGCCATCTGTGACCACAATGGGTCATGACCCTATTCTGACACTTACGAGTGACAGCGTATGTATTCCTCTTGCCATCTGTGACTACAATGGCTCATGACCCTATTCTGACACTTACGAGTGAGAGCGTATGTATTCCTGTTGCCATCTGTGAGTGACCACAATGGCTCATGACCCTATTCTGACACTTACTGGTGAGAGCGTATGTATTCCTACTGCCATCTGTGACCACAATGGCTCATGACCCTATTCTGACACTTACGAGTGAGAGCGTATCTATTCCTGTTGCCATCTGTGACCACAATGGCTCATGACCCTATTCTGACACTTACGAGTGAGAGCGTATGTATTCCTGTTGCCATCTGTGACCACCATGGCTCATGACCCTATTCTGACACTTACCGGTGAGAGCGTATGTATTCCTGTTGCCATCTGTGGCCACCATGGCTCATGACCCTATTCTGACACTTACTGGTGAGAGTGTATGTATTCCTGTTGCCATCTGTGACCACAATGGCTCATGACCCTATTCTGACACTTACAGGTGACAGCGTATGTATTCCTATTGCCATCCGTGACCACAATGGCTCATGACCCTATTCTGACACTTACGGGTGAGAGCGTATGTATTCCTGTTGCCATCCGTGACCACAATGGCTCATGACCCTATTCTGACACTTACGAGTGAGAGCGCATGTATTCCTATTGCCATCCGTGACCACAATGGCTCATGACCCTATTCTGACACTTACGAGTGAGAGCGTATGTATTCCTGTTGCCATCCGTGACCACAATGGCTCATGACCCTTTTCTGACACTTACAGGTGAGAGCGCATGTATTCCTGTTGTCATCCGTGACCACAATGGCTATTGACCCTATTCTGACACTTATGAGTGAGAGCGTATGTATTCCTGTTGCCATCTGTGAGTGACCACAATGGCTCATGACCCTATTCTGACACTTACTGGTGAGAGCGTATGTATTCCTACTGCCATCTGTGACCACAATGGCTCATGACCCTATTCTGACACTTACGAGTGAGAGCGTATCTATTCCTGTTGACATCTGTGACCACAATGGCTCATGACCCTATTCTGACACTTACGAGTGAGAGCGTATGTATTCCTGTTGCCATCTGTGAGTGACCACAATGGCTCATGACCCTATTCTGACACTTACGAGTGAGAGCGTATGTATTCCTGTTGCCATCCGTGACCACAATGGCTCATGACCCTATTCTGACACTTACGAGTGAGAGCGTATGTATTCCTGTTGCCATCTGTGACCACAATGGCTCTGACCCTATTCTGACACTTACTGGTGACAGCGTATGTATTTCTGTTGCCATCTGTGACCACAATGGCTCATGACCCTATTCTGACACTTACGAGGGAGAGCGTATGTATTCCTGTTGCCATCTGTGACCACAATGGCTCGTGACCCTATTCTGACACTTACGAGTGAGAGCGTATGTATTCCTGTTGCCATCTGTGACCACAATGGCTCATGACCCTATTCTGACACTTACGAGTGAGAGCGTATGTATTCCTGTTGCCATCCTTGACCACAATGGCTCATGACCCTAATCTGACACTTACTGGTGACAGCGTATGTATTCCTGTTGCCCTCTTTGACCACAATGGTTCATGACCCTATTCTGACACTTACGAGTGAGAGCGTATGTATTCCTATTGCCATCCGTGACCACAATGGCTCATGACTCTATTCTGACACTTACGAGTGAGAGCGTATGTATTCCTATTGCCATCTGTGACCACCGTCTGTCCGTGTTTGTCCCCTTTCCTCCTGAATCGGATCTTGTAGCCAGTGATCACTCCATTCTTGTGCTCCTCTGACGGGGGCTCCCATCTCAGTATCAGGTTCTGGAAAAGGGGGGAGAGGGGGGAAATGAAGTGGAAGATGTTAAATTTCAATAAAGCAACTCTATATAATACATAATAATAATATTTATATAATAATAATAAATATAATTATTATATTATTTATTTTATTTATATAAATATATATTCATTATTATATATTTATTATAATATTATATTATTATATAATATTATATATTATATATAACATATATTATAATTTATAAAGGAAGGAGAGAGAAGAAGAGAAGAAGAAGAAGAAAGAAAGAAGAAGAAGAAGAAGAAAAGAAGAGAGGAAAGAAGAAGAAGAAGAGAAGTAAGAAGAAGAAGAAAAAATGAAGAAGAAAAGAAGAAGAAGAAGAGAAGAAGAAGAAGAAGAAGAAGAAGAAGAAGAAGAAGAAGAAGAAGAAGAAAAGAAGAAGAAGAGAAAGAAGAAGAAGAAAGAAGAAAAGAAGAAGAAGAAGAAGAAGAAAGAAGAAGAGAAGAGAAAGAAGAAAAAAAGAGAGAAGAAGAAAGAATTAATTACAGAGGTCAAGGTTGAAGTCGGCTTACCGTAGAACTGGAGACTTTGAGAGTGAAGTTTTGTGGAGGAGCACTGGGTTTAGCTGAGAAGGTTTTCACTGCCTGTTCTGGTGTGGCAATGCCTCGGCCATTTTGGTTGACGGCCACCACGTAGACGCTGTATGTGTCTGGTGTTGGAATGGGTCAAAACGTGTATTTTCAATATACAAAGAATGCTTATTAACTCGTATTTAAACAAATAACAAAGAATTAAAATATATAATATAATAATAATAAATATATAATTAATAATAATATAATAAATAATAAAAATAATAAATAAAATAATAATAATAAATAATAATAATAATAATAATAATAATAATATATAATAATAATAATAATAATAATAATAATAATAATAATAATAATAATAATAATAATAATATAATAATAATATAATAAATAATAATAATAATAATAATAATAATAATAATAATAATATAATATCATCATCATCATCATCATCATATTATTATTATTATCATTATTATTATTATATTATTATTATTATTATTATTATTATTATTATTATTATTATTATTATTATTATTATTATTATTATTATTATTATTATTATTATTATCATTACTATCATGATCACTATCACCACGATGATAATGAATTCCATACAATTCCTATATAGAACCAGTGACTCACGGTGACTCAGTAGTTTTTTCATGAGGAACGTCGTGTC
>NC_088374.1:5485046-5492546 GCF_034508935.2 Berghia stephanieae
GAACAACAAAAGAGGGGGGGAAAATCACAATGTTAACAAAATAAAACTAACAAACCAAAAAAAAAGACTAAAAAAAAAAACTAAAAAGACTTAAAAAATAAATAAATAATAATAATAATAATAAATTAATTAATTAAATAAATTAAAACTAAATTTAAAATTAAATAAAATAGAGAGAAAAAAAAAAGATAAATTTATATCAAGGACAACTCTACTGAGTACAGCGACGTGTACTGTATTATATACAGGTCTGACGTCGGAACCTACTCATGGGCCTAGATAATTTAACATTGTTGCAATGGACAATATTTTGCGTCATTTTTAAAATTTTATTTGAGATTTCCATTACAACAATGAGCCCATAAGGTATTATTGGGTTATCAGACCTGCAAATAAGTGCACGTCGGAGTAGAGTCATCCTTGATATATATATATATGGAATGAGATTAGCGAGGAGTAGCGTCCCTAGATTGGACGTCACCCATAGTCTCGCTTCCGCGAGGACGAGAGACGCATGCGCACAACCAACATGACGTTCTCTCTCTAATAACTTTTCCGCATTTACGTCACAGACCATGGGTGACGTCCAATCAAGGGACGCTACTCTTCCGCTAATCTCATTCCCTATAAGTTCAAGGCATCATCCAGCAGTAGCAATGCATGTTCTACGACTAAAAAATAATATTATTCGTCTTTTTGACTACATATCACTTGACTAAGGCACTAAGGCAGAAGTAGTCTAAGACCTACATGAACAAAAGAGCTTGATAGATAGATAGAGTACTGACCGATGGTTTCTCATTGATTGATTGATTCTTGATCTCTTCTGGAACTGATATTAGATTAGATAGCCCAAGAGAGGAGTTGCCTCTTCTGGAACTGATATTAGATTAGATAGCCCAAGAGAGGAGTTGCCAATCTTAAAATTCAGAAATGTGACATTTCGGGAACTTTGGGGGGGGGGGGGGTAAGAAGATTGACCAACCAACCAACCAACCATCTGTCAGTACTCTAGAGACAAACTCTCTAACACAGCGACCAACTTTGTTTTTTTTTTCAAATAGCCAAGACAACAGGACATCAAAAACAATGCACAGTGTGTTTTTGGACTGTTACATGTAGAGATAGAAGGAAGATGACGCCACGTGACACAGCTCTGCTCAATCTTAACTACACACAAGACAGTTGGCAGAAGCTGTGCTCAACGTTAACTACACACTTCTCTGCTCAACGTTAACTACACATTTCTCTGCTCAATGTTAACTACACACAAGACAGTTGGCAGAAGCTGTGCTCAACGTTAACTACACACTTAAAAAAAATGTTCTTTCAATAAATAAATTAATTAATTGATTAATTACAATTGTACTGTAATTCACAAGTATAACACTAACAGCGACTGGAGTAACACACATAAAAAATGTTACTAAATTATGTCAAACAAATGTATGCATTACTAACACTAACACTACATACACACATAAATCTACTCACAATCATGTCAAACCACATGCATGCACTCACCACTAACACAATATCCCTCACAATCGTCTACTCCCCCCCCCCCCCCAACCCCTTGCCCAAAAAATAAATAAATAAATAAATAAATACAAATTCCTGTATTCATTAGAAACATTTTTTTGCTATTTTTTATGTCAAACTTTGTTGGGTTTTATTTTTAAGCTTCAGGAAAGCAATCAAAACCAAACCAAACAAAACAAAAAAACAAAAAAAAAACAAAAAAAAACCAAGATTTCTGTTGAAATCTCTCTCCATAATCCATCAAAAATTGCAAACAAAACTGGGTTTGTTTTGTTTTTTTTTGTTGTTCTTTTTTTTTTGTTTGGTTTTATTTTCATTACACTATAACTATAGCAAACACTATCTAAAATCTAACACAGGTTTACACACACAAAGACACACACACAGACACCCACACACATATATATACACACACACATTCATTTTATTTTTGGGAAGGGAGAATAAAAACCACTACCCAAAGAAAGAAAAAACAAAAAACAAAAAAAACAAAAATTTCAATTTTTTTTTTTTTTTTTTGTTTGTTTGTTTGTTTGTTTGTTTGTTCGATCCTAATCTAACACACGAGTTAAGAAAGGGGTTGTTAGTCGGAAATTTAAAATTAAATTTTTAAAATCAATCAATAAATCAACCAATCAATAAATAACTCAAAATAATACGACTAAAAAAGACGGACTGACAACAACGATGACTAAACCACACAATGAGATATCCAGTAAAACACCATAGCACAGCACGGCTATAGTAACATTTTAACACTAGGACGATGCTCAATGTTTGTTGTTTGTTTTTTTTGTTTTTAAGGGTTTTACGGCGCTTGCAACACATTAAGGTTATATCAGCACCAGTAAAAAGGAAGAAAATGGGATAGTAAAAAGATTTAGAATTATAATTAAAGCACCCAAGAAAAGGTAAGACAAAGGGGAATTGGTTCAAATAGGAAACAGATGTAGATTCCAAGAGCACACTATCTAAGTACTTAGTTTGAGATGACCTAAAAGTCTCATCAAGACACAAGCACAGGCTCCCCACTAAGAGGAATACACTCAAATGTTTACAAATCATATGTAATAATACAGTGCATACCACTGGCCCGTAACCTTAGAAAACAACGCTGTATTTAAAGAGAGCCCTGCTGTAGACAGACCATAAGCATCATTCATTCATCGCACCCACCTTCCTTCAACACGACCAGCTGAGCAGACGTCTGCTTCTCCGCCAGTTCGTTCTCCACCAGACACTGGTACACGCCGCTGTCCTCGGGCACCAGACCCAGGATCTCCAGGTCGCCTTCCGCTTTGACCTTAAAGTACTCGCTGTCAGTCAGCGGCTCCCCGTTCTTCAGCCAGGTGACCGAGGGCTGGGGTTGACCTTTGACCTTGCAGGTCAAGGTCACGTCTTCTTGGACGTGGACGTACTTGCTGGTGGGTTGTGCCGTGAACACTGGGGGTGCTGGTAAGAAGAAGAAAATAAAAACAGTAGAATTTATACACGTGTTTGTCTGTTTGTAAATGTCGATGCGAAATTGAATGTAAGCTTCAATCTAATAAACGAAAACAGATAATGTGCACGTTTCGGGTTTCCCCTTTATCAACAAAACAGGATGAATGAAAGAAACACTACAGATGAATGAGATAATATGTAACACATTATCTCATTCATCTATAGCGTTTCTTTCATTCATCCTGTTTTTGTTAATAAAGGGGAAACCCGAAACATCCACATCATCTGTTTTCATTTATTAAATCGAAGCAAACATTCAATTTCACATCGTTATTTATTTCTTTGAGTTTGATCTACATTACGTTTTGTCTGTTTGGGATTTTACATCGCTTAAAAACAAAAGATCATTTCACCACTGATATTTTAATCCGAGCTTCAGTACAAAGGAGTGTACATACTATTTTCTGCCGCATAGATGTCATTATCACAAATTATCTCATTCGTCTGTAGTGTATCATTCACCCTGTTTTGTTAATGAAGGACAAACCCGAATCGTCCATATTATGTTTTCATTATCAAATTGAAGCTTACATTCAAGTTCGCATTGTTATTTATTTCTTCGAGCTTCGAGCAGCAACATTTATACAACAAATTTGGGTAAACTGTTCCACATTCAAAAATTGAGCTTTTAAGTAGCACAATATCCATTAAACGTGCTCACAGCACATTACAAGGGGTCCCTGATCAACAGCAACATTTATCATGTAGAAAGTGACACGACGCCTGGTAGGCAATATTACAATTTTTTCAACAGAGATAACGCTGTAAACGGCCAGGTACACATTTTACACCTGAGTACGGTGAGAGAATGTGAGTAAAGAGCCTTTTCTAAGGAGTCAACTATGCGCAAAGCTAGGCTCAAACCCAGGACCTTCCGATCTGAAAGCAAGTGTCATAGCACTCGACCACAAAGCCGTACTGTCCCTTATTCAAGTCATTATTTGATCC
Organism: Berghia stephanieae; assembly: GCF_034508935.2. NCBI lineage: Eukaryota > Metazoa > Mollusca > Gastropoda > Nudibranchia > Aeolidiidae > Berghia > Berghia stephanieae. The sequence continues at coordinate 5,489,040 of NC_088374.1, forward strand.
AATACTTTACCCAAGACAACCAGACTAGCATCGGCATCCTGCGAGTCTTCCAGATTGGACGCCCTGCACGTGTAGACCCCAGCGTCCGATTCCTGTGCCTGTCTGATGTGTAAGGTGCCGGGAGCCAGCATCTCCATCCTGGCATTGTTGGAACTACAGGTGGTGGGAAAGACAGAAAGAAAGATTATTATGATAATAATAATAATAATAATAATAATAATAATAATAATAATAATAATAATAATAATAATAATAATAATAATAATAATAATAATAATAATAATAATAATAAACATCTTTACTGTCCAAATAGGCAATTATTGTTTGGTTACAGCTCTTGTAATAGGCGATAAAAGTATTAAATTAGTCCGTCCGTCTGTCTGTCTGTCTGTCTGTCTGACTGTCAGCCCCGTTTCTTTCTTACTCAAAGCTGATAGAGGTCCCATCCTTCAACCAGGCTATCTTAGGTTTGAGCCCATCCCTATCCACACCATCGGCCAGGCAATGGAGCCAGACAGACTCCCCCTCCACCACTCTCTGACTGCCGGGCTGGTCCAGAAACTGGGGGATTCCCTTCCTCTGGGAATCTGTTTGAAAAACGAAAAACAAACCATATTGGAAAATGAAAGTCAAATTAATAATAATGATAATTATAATGATAATATAATAATAATAATATAATAATAATAATAATAATAATAATAATAATAATAATAATAATAATAATAATAATAATAATAATAATAATAATAATAATAATAATAATAGGAAGAAGAAGAAGAAGAAGAAGAGAAGAAGAAGAGAAAGAAGAAGAAGAAGAAGAAGAAGAAGAAGAAGAAGAAGAAGAGAAGAAGAAGAAGAAGAAGAAGAAGAAGAAGAAGAAGAAGAAAGAAGAAGAAGAAGAAGAAGAAGAAGAGAAGAAGAAGAAGAAGAAGAAGAAGAAGAAGAAGAGAAGAGAAGAAGAAGAAGAAGAAGAAGAAGAAGAAAGAAGAAGAAGAAGAAGAAGAAGAAGAAGAAGAAGAAGAAGAAGAAGAAGAAGAAGAAGAAGAAGAAGAAGAAGAAGAAGAAGAAGAAGAAGAAGAAGAAGAAGAGAGATTACCAGCGAGGAAAAATAAAAATATCATCTCCATAAACTAATACTATATTTGGCTAACAAACTCACAACATTGCCATCCGGAAATATAACAGTCCAACACACAAAACTATATGTAACATTAAACGTGCAGCGCCGCAAATTGAGCTAGTTGTTTGTTGTTTGTTTTTAAGGGTTTTACGGCGCTTGCAACACATTAAGGTCATATCAGCGCCAGTAAAAAAGAAGAAAATGGGATAGTAAAAAGTACAAAAGAAAAGGTGAGACAAAGGGGAATTGGTTCACATCAGGAACAGATGTAGATTCCAAGAGCACACCGCCAACGTACTTAGTTTGAGATCACCTAAAAGTCTCATCTAGACACGACAAGCACAGGTCCCCACTAAGAGGAATACACTCAAATGTGTACAAATCATATAATATAATATGTAAACTAAACATAATACAATGCATAACAGAGAGATGATTTACAAGGAAAAAAATATCATCTCCCAAACTATAACTATACATTCGATTGTTTCGCTCCCAGCCAAGGAACCTCGCAAGGGTCAGGACAAAACTAAGTAATCTCATTCCAAGACAAAGACAGGAAACAATTGGAAAACTGATATGGAGGGGATAGAAGACACAGCATGTACCTCCCTGCCCACTATGGGAGGTCAGGATCCCCACCCAGCAAATTGAGCTAGGGTGGGTGAGGTAGGTGGCTTGCTCAAGGCCACACACAGTAGAGTGGATATTTGATCGAACTCGGTACCTTTCGGATACAAAGCAAAGACAGACCTGCCAACCTTCCCCAGATGAAAAGTGTATTCCATGACCCGAAAAAGTGTATTTTTAGAAAAAAAAGTGCGCACTATACAAAAATTTATATAAAAACTAACATCAATCCCAAATCAAAATAAACTCTGATCTTCATCATTCAAGCAATCTCTAGTGATTACAAAATCATCGATTTATCGAGAAACTAAAACTTAATGGCCACTTAAAATTAGCATAAGGCTCAGAAATTGCAATATCAAAGGAAATTGCTTTCGAAACACTCAAAGAAATGACCCTTAGCATGTTGGTAGTATTGATGCTAGTATCAGCCCATACTGTGGAGACACACTGCCCCCTAAGCAAACTAAAAGAAAAAGAAAAAAATAAGTGGTATGGTATCCACCATTGTTACCTGTCCTTTCTAGAACAGCCGTGCGACTCTCCTTGGACCGGCCAGGAATGGACACCTGACACTTGTAATGGCCAAAATCTTCCGATCGGAGGGGGCCGACTTGAAGGGTACCTGGTGATGATACATACACGTCATTACATTTAAATTTGTCATGAATTGGATTTGACACAACACCTAGTTGAAAATTCAATAAATAACATTGTGAAATTGAATGTTAGCTCCAATTCAACATACGGAAACGAGATAAAATGGATGTTTTGAGATTTTATCTCATTCGTCTGTCGTGTTTCATTCATCCTGTTTTGTTGATGAAAACGAGATAAAATGGATGTTTTGAGATTATATCTCATTCGTCTGTAGTGTTTAATTCATCCTGTTTTGTTGATGAAAACGAGATAAAATGGATGTTTTGAGATTATATCTCATTCGTCTGTAGTGTTTCATTCATCCTGTTTTGTTGATGAAAACGAGATAAAATGGATGTTTTGAGATTATATCTCATTCGTCTGTAGTGTTTCATTCATCCTGTTTTGTTGATGAAAACGAGATAAAATGGATGTTTTGAGATTTTATCTCATTCGTCTGTAGTGTTTCATTCATCCTGTTTTGTTGATGAAAACGAGATAAAATGGATGTTTTGAGATTATATCTCATTCGTCTGTAGTGTTTCATTCATCCTGTTTTGTTGATGAAAACGAGATAAAATGGATGTTTTGAGATTTTATCTCATTCGTCTGTAGTGTTTCATTCATCCTGTTTTGTTGATGAAAACGAGATAAAATGGATGTTTTGAGATTATATCTCATTCGTCTGTAGTGTTTCATTCATCCTGTTTTGTTGATGAAAACGAGATAAAATGGATGTTTTGAGATTATATCTCATTCGTCTGTAGTGTTTCATTCATCCTGTTTTGTTGATGAAAACGAGATAAAATGGATGTTTTGAGATTTTATCTCATTCGTCTGTAGTGTTTCATTCATCCTGTTTTGTTGATGAAAACGAGATAAAATGGATGTTTTGAGATTATATCTCATTCGTCTGTAGTGTTTCATTCATCCTGTTTTGTTGATGAAAACGAGATAAAATGGATGTTTTGAGATTTTATCTCATTCGTCTGTAGTGTTTCATTCATCCTGTTTTGTTGATGAAAACGAGATAAAATGGATGTTTTGAGATTATATCTCATTCGTCTGTAGTGTTTCATTCATCCTGTTTTGTTGATGAAAACGAGATAAAATGG
>NC_088374.1:5512411-5521076 GCF_034508935.2 Berghia stephanieae
ATTCAAATAACAATCGATTTAATTGTGGTCTAGTGCTATGACTCTCGCTTTCGGATCGGAAGATCCTGGGTTCAAAACCTTGCTCGGCGCATAGTTGAGTCCTTGGAAAAGGCTTTTTACTAACATACTATCACCGTACTCAGGTGTAAAATGAGTACCTGACCGTCTGAAAAAAATTTTGGAATATCGCCTAACATGCGCCATGTCTCATCCTACATGTCAAGTGTAGCTTTTCGTCAGGAACCGCTTGTAAAGCGCTTTGAGGACGTTTAGTGGACATTACTACTCTATATAAAAGCTCAACTTTAAAAGACAAAAAGTTCAAACCTGGGACTGAAGAAAGACCTCGAATTTTGGAAAAATGAAAAGAATGCCTTTCGCCCCCCCCCCCCCCCCCCCCCCCCCCCCCCCCTCCCTCTTTCCCCGGCCCCTAAAAGTCTAGTCCAAAACCAATGCCTAGCCGGCATTAAGAACGCGATGCTTTATAGAAGGAACGAACGCACGTTGTTGACGATACTTATCTCTTTGTTATTATTTGTGGACAGCCAGCCTGTTTGGTGAAAGATATCAATCTGACTGTAGTAATAGCAATAGAGCTGAAAGGTTGGTTACGCATGGTTTTGTGCGTCTGTACGCTACATTAAGTTGGCGGACGTTGTGAGTATTTTACCAAAATGCATAGCATAAGTACTATAAATGTGCATATACATATATATATATATATATATATAGAATGCGCTTGGCCAAGGAGTTCACAACATTGCCATCCGGAAGTATAACGGACCAACACACAAACTCTGTGCAACCATGAACTTTTATAGTCTGGTTAATACAGTTTAGTGAGAACAACTCACAAACGCGGATGGCAAAAACAATAACAAAGGCCTGAGTGACGTCATCTGCATACTATATATATATATATATATATATATATATATATATATATATATATATGTGTGTGTGTGTGTGTGTGTATGTGTGTGTGTAAAAAAAATATATATAAATTATGTCACTCACTTATATATGGCCAAGACGTACGTTCTGTGGCTTTCGTATACACACACATACATAGTGTGAATCGTCAGCTGGCTTGACCTTTGATTTTGTATGAGACGGCGTCACGGAGTGAAAGGTCAAATGTCACGGGTTTGTTTACGATTGGGTGTAAGTGGTGTGTAATGTTTACTCTTGGGATGAGACGGGGTTTATGTTCGGGTAGGGGCTAGGAGACAGTGGGAACGGGGAGTGAGAGAAAGAGAGAGGAGGGAGGGGGGGTGGAGAGAGAGAGAGAGAGAGAGAGAAAGAGAGAGGGAGGAGAGAGAGGGGAGGAGAAAGAGAGGAGGGGAGAGAGAGAGAGAGAGAGAGAGAGAGAGAGAGACGGGGGGGGGAAGAGAGAGAGAGAGAGGGGGGATAGAGGGAGACGTGGAGGAGAGAGAGAGGGGGGGGGGGAAGAGAGAGAGAGAGAGAGAGAGAGAGAGAGGATGGGATTAAGAGAGAGAGAGGGGGATTGAGAGAGAGAGGGGAGAGAGGGAGAGAGAGAGAGAGAGAGAGAGAGAGAGAGAGAGGGAGGAAGAGCGAAGAGGGGAGAGAGAAAAAGAGTGAGGAGAGAGAGAGAGATAAAGATTATATATATATATATATATATATATATATATATATATATGTATTAATACCGGATAGGGAGACTTTTGGTACCCCTATTAGTTCATTTTACAGTACTTTACCAATAGGGAGACCAAAATCCGGTCCCCCTATTGATTTGACCTCTAGCACATTCACTTTTCTATTTTTAGTTTAAGGTTGTCAACCCAACCGTCAAGGATATATAATTGTAAATCATAGTATTGAAGTTATTTGTTAAACACCACAGTAAGAAGAGTTATGCCTAAATTTTCACGTTGGTCAATAAGGTGACCGCCTGAAAAAAGTACAATAGGGGTACCAGTGTTTTCATCGATATATTTCAATAGTGAGGCAATATATCTTTCCGAAATTTTCTCTAAAATTCTAGAGCATTATATGGATTTTTATAGTAATGAAAACCTAATATAAAATTGTGTGAAAGTTGATGAACTGAGGAATGAACAAGATATACGAATTATAATCTATTTTTAGAAACAGATTTATCGAATCTTGGTCCGGATTCTTATCTTGGTGACAAGAGACAAGCAAACATAGTAACTCTTTTTTTCGTGAAACGTATGTTTAGTCAATTTCGCGCATAAAGAGGCACTCGGCACTCACTCACTCTGCAAGTCGGTAGTAGGTGGTTATCAGTTATCAGCTCGGCCTTTAGTTCTTAGTCAAACGCTTCATCAAACCCATTATTGAGTAGCATGTTGATGCCTGATGCCAGTTGAAGCCATCTCGACGTCGTGAAATGGAGCATCTTCTGTCATAGCAGTAGAATCGTCAGATGCCGCATTTAAATCCTCCATTCCAGGCGTTGCTGTTGCCATATCGATCTTCGAAATGATTTGGTCTAGACGTCAAGTTGACCCGTTCTATGTCTGAAGAGATTTTAAAGTGCAATACCTAACATTATAACTTGATCTACAAAAGAGTCTTTTTAAATGAACCGCTGTGTTTCTATATTTTTCAAGAACCAAGGATATTGATAACCACTGACTACTGACTTACAAAGAGAGTGGCCGACGGACGTCCTCTCTATAGCCGCAAGTATTTTTTCGTCACTTGCTGAGTTCCAAACTAGACGTCTATGGCATCGTGGGGTAAATTGATGCTGGAGGCATCATTGAAGAGACACCGAGATAATTATAATGGTAAGTTATTGGCCATTCTTATTACATCACAGTTGATTTAAGATTTTCAATAGGGTAGACATCACACACCGATTGATGATTGTCACTTGTCAGTCAGTCATTTGGAAGTGGAGTCAGATAATTCGGGAACTTCTGTAGACTGTAGATTCACACTAGTGAGTAAGATCTGTCGTTTACTACTAATACTACTACTGCTACCACTACTACTTTTAGTTTTAGCGCTATCCAACTCAACACTTCTCGTGTTTATTTTATTTTGGCAAAACTAGAATGGATTTTTGAAAAGAATATAAAATAATTTAAACTTAAACCTGTCTTTGCATCTTGCTTTATGCATACAGTATGCCATATCACAGCCATCACAAAATCATAGTTTAATGTTGAGAATATGCTATTTCTTTTGTAACTTCAGATCAGAGAGATTTGAGCTTTAAAAATCCTGAAAAATGTCTTGCTGTCAATCCAGACAACCCTTTTGATGTGATCTATGATGTTAATGGTAAGAATGTAATTTGATGAGGAAATGAATAACATTTAGGTACACATAGTTTGCTTTTTTTTTTTTTTTTTTGAGTCATGATGTGTAATACTATTACAGTCCACTCCGGATAATTGCAACTCATTTAATCGCAACTTTCGGTTAATCACAATATTTCCTAAGCAATGGAAATAATTCTATAAAAGTCACTGGTTAATTGCAACAAACTTCGGTTTTTTAAAAAGTGGTAAATTCAAGAAATCAAACAGTATATCATGATTAAATTTCATCATGGATGAAATCGTGACAGGTTGAAGAATCGAGAGTGAGCAGGATTTAATGCTACAGTAGTGTGTCACCACTCTGTTAGAGTCGAAAGAGGGCGGGGCTCTGCAGTATGGGTTTGTGACGTCATCGGTGGCCATTAAATAGAAGAGGGGTGGGGCTGGTCATAATCTTGACAACAGGTTATAAATGACAGTTATAAAGAGAGACTGAGCGATATCCTTTGTTTTAGGATTAACAACTGTGCATTGTGACCAATGAGTTTGGTGAGAGCTTATTGTCTCTCATTAAGGCTAATCTCTTTAACTCTGACAAATGTTGAATTGTTGAGAAAAAAGATTGAAACTTCTTCCAATCTGAATAAGATATCGGCTTGCTTCATAGCTGCTTTTGGTTGACAAATCTACACGGGGCTGCCATATGGTTTTTGTTTCAATCAAATTGCTCTATATGTGGTTGACTAAGAATATTATTTACTGGTTTGAGTTGACAATAAATGTGTAAAATGTTGAAATAGTGGACAGGAAACTGAACTTCGGTTAATCCCAACATTTTTGATGATCCAAGGTATTGCGATTATCCTAAGTGGACTGTACCTGAATCTTGAACGAAAAACTATCATATGGATATGATTATAGACAGATTGGTTTCTGGAATTATATTTCCGTCCTCCCTTGCCAACTCTGACGTTCTTGAAATTTAAAAGAAAATAGCCAGAAGGTTTCGGACTTAATTTTCTTTTTTTCCAAAGGACAATAGTCATAAGGTAAATAATTTTTAAAAATCCTTTTACAGCATAAAATGGCATGATTTTATGTTTAAGAGTTTAGAGAAAAACTTGCACATGATAGTCTTCAGCTTTTTTTTGTTGTTTTTATTTTCTATATAGACTCCAACTCAGAGCCTGAAAGTGATGCAGAACAAAGTTCCATATCACATGATTCATTTGTGGTAAGTATGCACATTAAAATAAAATCATAACATTTGTATAGCGTTTATCCACAGTTGGCACCATGCTCAAAATGCTTCACATCACCATATTTTGTGGTGGACAAAACACATTTGCCACAAAAGATGAGACTGCAGTCTGTTAGGCGCAATACAATATTTCAGGACAAGGACAACATGTTTTACACCAGTGAGATCTCCTAGTTTTTTGTTGTTAAAAATTTTTCTTTGCAGTGGACTTCGCCAACAATAACACTATTTTAAACCTTCCTCGTTATATTTTGAAGTGATATTCATTGATGAGCCATTCACATTTGAAGTCGTTTGTTTTTTATTTGACAAAATGTGAAAATGATGCGTTTCAGGAAAAATTAAAATAGCTTCTGTTGGGATTATACTTTTGATCTCGCATTTTGTCCAAATTCTCTTGCATCGTAATGTTTATCAACTTTTTTTGTTAACTATATTGCAGTTGCAAGGTTAGGAAGTTATATTGTTGCAATGACAACCGTTTATATGTCCAGAATCGTAGTGATATAAAAAATTGTTTTGTAGTTGTTGGTCCTGGTGTAGGATTTAAAGAGTTGGTTAAAAACGGTTTACTGAAACCCTGGTTGGTGTATCTATATTTATCCAAGCACAGTTGAACATATTAAATACTTAGACAATATGTCTGCCTTTCTCAACTCTTTTTTATTATACTTGCATTATTAACCAGCTAATTGTTTAGTTGGATTATTAAACAATGGCTCTTCATGTTTATTGTCAACATGAATAAATTGATTGATCTGTCATCTTTTCCACAAAATATACAGGGTCCGATTTTGTTGCTGACTCCGAGTCTGATTCCTCTACGTACTCTGTGAGGTACCCAATGCTGAGTACATCATTGTCTCTGGAACCTAGTGCTCATTCCCCAACTCAGTCAGAGCCTCATCCACAACTATCACAGACTGAACCTCGTTGCCAGTCTGGGACCCAGGTTCAACCCGAATGCTATACACTTGCAAACCAACGTGTTACGTGCAATGGTGAGTCATTTTTTTGTCATTCTTCTCCTTTGATATTTGTGGGATCAATTTTAATTTACCCATTGCTTTTAAAGAAAACTTCCACCCCTCCATGGTGCTGCATTTGTGTTATTGCATTTTTTTCTGTTTTGGCAGTGCTGCGTCGCAAATACGCTACCATTTACATAACAAGCACAAATCAAATTTGATTAGGGTGGACATCTTAGAATCTGAAACCCCAATGTGTGAGTGATATCAGTGAAACCAGCCATAAAAATGTTCATGTTTATTTTATTGGGGGTTTTTTTGTCTGTAATAGACTTAAATTGCTTGTATTGTAAGTGTTTAAAATGGTTTTTTTTGTTACAACCCATCTATATATTAAAACTGTTTCTTTGTATTTCTATGATGCTTAAGGCTTTTTTTCACAGACCAGCTGGAAACTTAACGAGAATCAGAGTAGATAACATTTTTATTAATCTTGCAACCTAAACAGTATATGATGATTGGGAGCATTTAAAGAAAAGCACATTTTCTTTTTAATTTGTCGGTACTAAAATTATACTTTGATAATGTCTGCTGTGCTACAAACCCTTTTGACTTCCAGGTTCAATATTTTTCTTTATTCTAAAATTCTTGGGTGTCCTTTCAATGACAACTGAGATCATTAAAATTCAGCTCCCAACATGATGTGTGTAGATTTGATGAAAACATATGTTCGAGTTGAGAAGCAGTGTTCACGAACTTGCTGATCGTTTTTACTAGCATTTATTTTCCTAACTTACCTGTGTCAATTAACAAAGGCAAGACTCAAATATTTTCTATCTGAACAGTGTGTTTGTTATTGAAATATTTTCCGGCATATACATGTCATATTTCATTCCCACAAAATATAAATCAGGATTAAGTTGTCTGGGCATCAGCATCGTTCAGGCAGTTGGGGGGAAGTCTTTAAGGAATTAATGAAGCGATGCTCAACCGGTCTGGAGGACGTTTGATTGATGTCGGCTGTTTGTTCTGCCAGCCGGTGATGTTTTCTCACTCCCTCAATGACAAAGAAAGTCATTGTTATGACTATGAACTATAGTCTATTATTACTTTTGTTACTATATTAATTGTTACTTATTGCCGCTACTGTTATTATTATTATTATTATTATTATTATTATTATTATTATTTATTATTATTATTATTATTATTATTATTATTATTATTATTATGATATTGCCTTCATTGCATTCTATTATATTATTGATATAATTAATTTCTGATTGTTGTAAATAATTTATGTGAATTGAATTTTGTCGATTGGCCAAGGGCCTACAATAAACTTAAATGAAATGTTAGTCTTTGGATAGGACTTGGGTCTATTCTTGATTGCTTTTCCGCATGGGTCGAGTGAAGCATTTGGAGTAAATTTTGTTGCTCAACGTAAAAAACATGACGCTTACCATTCCGCTGATATGATCCCTCCAAGGGGTGGTTGGGGAAAAACCTAAAATTCTTTTGACATTCTGTCTGATTTTTCGCTGAAACAACAAAGGACAATCTATGTATTCAGATGAGACTTCAATGTGTTACTATTCCGATTTATGTTCATATTTTGATTATAATGAAGAGGGAACCTGAACCCAGTGAAGTGGGTGGATTGATCTATTTATTTCTATTTCAAAACAAAAATATGGCGTCTTTTCACTGGATTTGTTATGTGGCAGAGGTCTCCACAAATCTAACATACCTCTTCCAAAGGAATAGATGGTAGAAAAGTATATAACAAGAAGGAATTATGACAGTTACTTGTCCAGGCCTTAAATATTTGGAATGCTATTCCTCTCTATCGCTGTCATGTAGCTGATGTGCATACGATCTGTCTATTGATTTATTTTCATAGTTCATAGCATGATGTGCTTTATTTTCTTCTTTTTTTTCCCAGAGAAATACAAAAAGCAAGGAGACCTGTCCATACTGTGGACAGTTGCAAACAAAACTCTCAAGGCATTTGATGAGGAAACACAAAGATGAGACAGAAGTTACAGAGGCCATGAAACAGCCTGTAAAGGAAAGGGATAGAACAATGGAGAATCTCAAGAAAAAGGGCATTTTTTATTCAAACACTAGAAACAATTCAATAGTTATGCGTGAGAGAGCACAAGGGTCACATGAAGTTGTTATGTGTGCTGGCTGTAAGGGGTTTTACTTGGACGAAGGGTTTATGAACACAAAAAGAAATGTAGTACTGAGCATGCTCTGTGTACTGGGGTTGTAAAATTTTATCCCGTGGCTCCCAATGCAAGTAAAGAAATAAAGGAGAATATTCTTGACAAATTTCGGAATGATGAAGTGGGAAATTTGTGTCGATCAGACAAAGCTATAGTATTGTTAGGAACAAAATTGTGGAGTAAAAGTTCAAAGAAGGAGAGAAAAGTTATAATGAGTGATTTACGCATCTTAGGAAATTTGATTTTAAAAACTAGGAAGAGAACAAATCAACCTTCTTTCTCTGGAGAGGACGTGGTGAAGCGTTGTAACTTTAATGAAATATCGCAAACCATTTCTGAAATGACTTTGAAAGAGGATGGGACATTGAAAGCAGGCTTGAAGCTTTCAATTGGATTTATATTGAAAAAGTTAATTAATTTCTTAAAAGGGGAATATATAATGCAAAACAAAATGGAAGAATCCGCAGAGATAGATTTGTTCAAAGCTGTCCTGGATTATAATTGGGATAGTATTTTTTTTACAGCCAGAGTTTCAATGTGAAGCAAAGAGAACAAATTTGAGAAAACCCAAAGAGATGCCATTAGAGAATGATATAAGAAGCTACGGCAATTTATTACTGAAGAGATGGTCCGTATTTGTGAGGATGATTATCAATTATTTGATTCACATATGTTTGTTAGGCTTCGCAATGTCATCGTAGCTAGGCTTACAATGTTTAATGCGAGGAGAGGCGGAGAACCCGCAAGGATGTTGTTAAATAGACTGGAATGATGCAGATTCAGGTGTATGGGTTGATCCCCAGCTTGTACAACATGTCACTGATCCTCTGGAAAAAGCGTTACTTGAGAAGTATAAGCTGGCCTATCAGTCTGGAAAGGGAAGCAAGATGTTGGTCCCTGTGTTGATACCAATGACACAATTCAGCCTTTAAGGAAACTTGC
>NC_088374.1:5538676-5541176 GCF_034508935.2 Berghia stephanieae
TCCATCCTCCCAATTATCTTCCAATCATCTCCAGTATTTACCCACATCCTCAATCTGTGTTTTCATCTCCATTCTATTCCCGTAGAGGTTTGCAACCAGACTTGTCCAGTACTACGACAATGTTCGTAAAATTACGAATGCTTGGCTCCAGTTATCGAACTGAATAAACGTTTTTGATTCCATAAGTCTTGTTGAAAACGAGAGCTTGGTTGCTCAGAAACTGTATTTAGGACTTTGGAGCATGTTTTGATTATGCTGAGGGCAAATATTTGATTTGCAATGATATTTATAGCGATCTTTTAATATTTTTTTTCCCCTTGAAAACTACAAACTTTTGACTTTTCAAATTGTTTTAAAAAGTTGAGCTTTTATATAGGGCAATATCCACTAAACGTGCTCAAAGCGCTTTACAAAAGGACACTGACCAACAGCAACAGGTAACATAAAGAACGAGATATGACGCCTATTTGGAGATAATACAATTTTTCGGACAGAGACAACGCTATTAACGGCCAGGTACTCATTTTACACCTGAGTGAATGTGAGTAAAGAGCCTTTTCCAAGGACTCAGCTATTCGCCGAGCGAGGCTCGAACTCAGGACCTTCCTATCCGAAAGCGAGTGTCATATCACAATCAGGCCATATAGCCGCACCATCATCTTCCAATCATCTCCAGTATTTACCCACATCCTCAATCTGTGTTTCCATATCCATTCTATTCCCGTAGACGTTTGAAACCAGACTTGCCTAGTGCTACGAGACATTCGTAGAAGTACGAATTTCCGGTTCCAGCTAGATAACGGAATAAACGTTTTTGATTCCATAAATCTTGTTGAAAAGGAAACTTTGGTTGCTTACAAACTGGACTTAGGACTTTGGAGCATATTTTGAGTAAGCTTAGGGCAAAATAATTGATTTGTAATGATATCTATTGTGAATATCAAATTAAGAAATTAAGGAGCAGGCACCGGTGTAAGATAAGAAACTGAACAATTGTGTATGAAAGGTGCCAGACAAAGCAAGAAAGAAAAATAGAAGAAAAAAAAATACCCCTCGACTGGGGATCGAACCTCAGACCTTCTGATTACCGGTCAGATGTGCTGCGTACTCTTGTGAAGAGTATAGGTATTAATATTAAAAGTGTCCCAACTAACGGGCGCCTGCTCTGTGGTGTAATGGTAGCACGTCTGACCGGTAATCAGAAGGTCTAGGTTCGATCCCCAGTCGAGGTCGACTGACTATTTGGGATGTCTTTTTTTTCTATCTTGTATTTTTCTTTCTTGCTTTGTCTGGCACCTTCCATACACACTTGTTCAGTTCTTTATCTTACACCGGTGCCTGCTCCTTAATTTCTTAAATTTATATGTGACCCCTCGTCTCCAAACGGTATTAAGTCGGGATAATTAAGATGCTGAAAATGGAATTTGTAGCCAGAAATATCATGCTTAACTTGAGTTTATATGCTTTATAGAGGAGAATTAATATCATATTTTACTGTGCTAAATACCAATGTTTCATATTTTTGACAATCTTAACTATAATTTGACTTTTTAGCATCTGGTCCATCCAGACATAATACCGTTTTGAGACGAGGGGTCACATATTCACAATAATTAACATTACAAGTCAATTATTTTGCCCTCAGCATAATCAAAACATGCTCCAAAATCCTAAATACAGTTTCTAAGCAACCAAACAACTTTCATACACAATAATTCAGTTCTATATCTAGTTATTGTGACCTTTTCATTTTTGATTTTTTTTTCCCCTTGAAGACGTGTGAATTTTTGATATTTCAACTCGGCATCTCGGTTTGCAACACATATTAACTCACTCAACCATAACACCGACTATATCCGTAGTTTTACACGGGTTACTTTTACCCCATGCCTATTTATTACATTTTATCGTGACAAATTATAGGCGTAGTATCAAAGTTAATGGTATCTTTTAGTTTATAGATGTGAGTGGTAGATGTATAAAACTATCTATGTGCATGCTCATTTTTAATACATTCTTTGCCAATTTTGAAAAGTAGAAAAAAATCTCTAGGAGTGAGTTAATGAGGAGACAGCTAGAGATGCCTGAGAAAAGTCCACTCTCACCCCCCTCCTCTCACCCACTCCCTCTCACACATGCCTGAGAAAAGTCCACTCTCATCCCCCTCCTCTTACCCACTCCCTCTCACACATGCCTGAGAAAAGTCCACTGTCATCCACTCCCCTCCTCCCCTTCTCTCACTCCCCCCCCCCCCCCCCCCCCCCCCCCCCCCCCCCCCCCCAGCAATGTACTCGCTTTCGGGTCGGAAAGTCCTGGGTTCGAGCCTGGCTCGGCGAATAGTTGAGTACTTGGAGAAGGCTCTTTACTCACATTCCACTCTCATCCCCCTCCTCTCACCCACTCCTTCTCACACTTGTCTGAGAAAAGTCTACTGTCATCCACTCCCCTCCCCTTCTCTCAACCCCCCCCCCCCCCCCCCCCCTCCCCCAAAGCAATGTAG
>NC_088374.1:5564300-5566800 GCF_034508935.2 Berghia stephanieae
TTTGGGGGTGGGGGCAGGGGTGGGGGGGGGATAAAAGGTTGAAGGTTGAAAGGTAAAAGAGCTACTCAAATCTCGCCTGTTACTGACTGTAATGTTGAATTAATGTTCTGGTGGTGGGCTGTGGCTGTGAGAGGTTATCAGACCTGGCTAGGGCTATGAAAACTTCCTAGAAATACGAATTTTTGGCTCCAGGTACAGAAATGCATTCGCCTCTTTGATTGCTTCAATAAATCTTGTTGAAAAGGAAAGGTTGATGCTTAGAAACTAAATAAAATAAAAATAAATAATATTCCATTTATTAAATTAAAAATTTTAAATTGAGCTTTATATAGCGCAATATCCACTAAATGTGCTCAAAGCGCTTTACAAGGCGTCCCTGGTCAACAGCAACATTTAACATGTAGGACGGGACATATTCAACCCCAAGGGGAAATTTGTCTTTAGGGTCTATTCCAAGGGAAGACTGGAATAACCCAGGCGTCAGCCGCAGAGCAGCGCCGCAAAATGAGCTAGGGCGAGGTGACTTGCTCAAGGCCATACAGCACAGCGGCGGGTGATTGAACTCCATACCTTTCGGGTACGAAGCAAAGACCGTACCACTGAGCCACGCTGATATAATATTTAGGAATTTGGAGCATTTTGTTTTGATCTCACTCAAGTCAAATTATTTCTTTATTAAGCTATTTAAAGTGACTTTTATTTTTTTTTTTTTTATCCTGGAAACTACGATTATTTTTATTATTTTTTTTTTATTTGGTATTTTTGTTGTTTTTTTTGTTTGTTTTTTTTTGTTCGTTTTGTTTTGTTTGTTTTGTTTTGTTTGTTTTGTTTTTGCTGAAATTTCAAGTAGGCAGCTCTGGTTTTATTTTATTTTATTTTGTTTTTGTTTTGTTTCATTTTTTTCTTTCATAAGCTTAAGTGCATAGGTAACTATCAAGATTATTAGATAAGATAAGGAAAGAAGAGAATATTAAAAATGGGAGAAGAGAGAGAGGAGGCGGCTTGGGGAAATGGGATGGGGGGGGGGGGGGGGCATAAAGATAATGGCTGATACGAAATTTAAGGAGTGCATATGAGTATGTGCGTAGAAGTTGTGGGTTTGAACCCGAGACGTTTTCATTCTTTCCTCTTGTCTGTGTTATATATATATATATACACGAATCTTAGATATCCATCCATCCATCCATCCATCCATCCATCCATCCATCTATCCATCCATCCATCCATCCATCCATCCATCCATCCATCCATCCATCTATCTATCTATCTATCTATCTATCTATCTATCTATCTATTTATCTATCTCTCACTCTTTCTACCTATCTATCTATTTATCTATCTCTCACTCTTTCTACATATCTATCTATTTATCTATCTATCTCTTATTCTTTCTACCTATTTACCATCCATAAATCTATTTATCGTACAATCTATCTAACCTTTGTTTAAGGTTTGTTTTTCTGCCTTTGATAAGTTCGAGTGCATAGGTAACCACCAAGATTATCGGATTAGACAAGGAAAGAAGAGAACATTCAAAATGGAAGAGAAAGAGATAGGAGGGGGGGGGGGGGGGGGGGGAGGAGAAAAAAAAAATGGCTGATAGGACATGTAAGGACTGCGTATGAGTAATAATAATAATAATAATAATAATAATAATAATAATAATAATAATAATAATAATAATAATAATAATAATAATAATAATAATAATAATAATAATAATAATAATAATAATATACCTTTATTGTCCCAAAAAAAGTGGCAATTTGTCATTTGGTTACACATTTATAACAAAACAATATTGACATAGACACACTCACACATATGCACACTAGTAACATAGTAGTTATCGTAAAAACGAAAAATAAATTTAAAAATATGGTATGGCGTGTAGAAGTTGTCAGGCTTGGGTTTGAACCCGAGTCCCATTTCATTCTTTCTTGTTTAAAATTAAGTAACATCTCTCTCTCTCTCTCTCTCTCTCTCTCTCTCTCTCTCTCTCTCTCTCTCTCTCTCTCTCTCTCTCTCTCTCTCTCTCTCTCTCTCTCTAAAAACTAACAACCGTCAAAGAACAACAGCAACAACAACAAATTAACAATTTATCATTCATTCCTCAATCTATCTCTAACCATAATGGAAACATAACCAAAAAAAAAATACAACAAACGAAAATAAATATTATATTTATAATATCTACAATATTGTAATATACAAATAAGTAAACAAATAAATCTATCTCACCAACTGACAACCCAGAAATTACGTGATTTGAGATCAGAGGGAACTTTCGAGAAGCGACGCCAAACGAAAATGAATAAATTAAAGAAAAAAAAAAAGATGTGGATTCTTTTTCATTCTTTTTCTTCAAAGATGAATAGGAAATGTTAGTTTTGAAAGAAAATAGAATAGATGGAACGAAATTGACGCCACTCAGCTCTTTGTTGTTGTCTTGAGCCAGTCATTTTTATGAGTAGTTCTCACTAAATTGTGTTAATCAGAC
>NC_088374.1:5574300-5581800 GCF_034508935.2 Berghia stephanieae
TATATATATATATTATATATATACATATATATATATATATTTACACACACACATATATATATAGTTATAGACACACACACATACACGCACACACACATATATACACACACACACCAATAGAAGTAGACTGTCCATGAAATTATGTTCATTAGATCTTCGTACTAGAAACGACTATAGAGCTGCCAACATGAAATTTGTTTTGAAAAAATCGTAGATTATACGAGAAAAATAAAGGAACCTCACTACGAATAGCTTAGTGGGGCAGCGTGACTCAGCGGTGCTGTCTTCGCTTCGTACCCAGAAGGTACCGAGTTCGATCACCCGCCGCTGCGATGTGTGGCCTTGAGCAAGTCACCTCGCCCTAGCTCAATTTAATAAATTGAGCTTTATATAGAGCAATATCCACTTAATGTGCTCAAAGCACTTTACAAGGGGTCCCTGGTCAAAAGCAACATTTAACATGTAGGAAGGGACATGAGCCTGTTAGGCGATATTACAATTTTTCGGACAAAGACAACGCTGTTAACGGCCAGGTACTCATTTTACACCCGAGTACGGTGAGAGAATGTGAGTAAAGAGTCTTTTCCAAGGACTCAACTATGCGCCGAACGCGAGGCTCGAACCCAGGACCTTCCGACCCGAAAGCGAGTGTCATACCACAAGACCACATAGCTGCACTGCGGCTAACGCCTGGCTGATTCCACTCTTCCTTTGGAATAGACCTTAGAGAAAAATTCCCCTATGGGATGAATAAAGGGAATTTAATTTTTTTTTTTTATAACAACACATAATTTTTCCTCAGCATGAACGTTTTTTCCACCTTGACAAAGACATTTTCATTTCATCAAAGCCCCAATTTAACTCACTCAACCCTAACACCGACTATAGATAGTTCGAAGATGACGTCACTCAGGCCTTTGTTATTATTTTTGCCATCCGCATTTGTGAGTTGTTCTCACTGAACTGTATTAACCAGACTATAAAAGTTCATGGTTACATAGAGTTTGTGTGTTGGTCCGCTATACTTCCGGATGGCAATGTTGTGAACTCCTTGGAAAGCGCATTCTATCTATATCCGTAATTTACCCGGATTACTTTTACCCCATGCCAATTTATTACGTTTTTCTGAGACAAATTATAGGCGTAATATCAAAGTTAATGTTTTTAGTTTTTACATGTTAATGGTAGTTGAATAAAATTATTTATCTGTGTTCATTTTTAATACATTTTTTTCCAGTTTTGAAAAGTAGCAAAAATCTCCTATAGATAGAATGCGCTTGGCCAAGATGTTCACAACATTGCCATCCGGAAGTATAACGGACGAACACACAAACTCTGTGTAACCATGAACTTTTATAGTCTGGTTAATACAGTGTAGTGAGAACAACTCACAAACGCGGATGGCAAAAACAATAACAAAGGCCTGAGTGACGTCATCTGCATACTATCTATACAGGGATCCAGATGATCACAAACTAAGTACACACTGGTAGCCATCACTTGGGATCTGCATCTGTTCTCTGTTTAAACAAAACAATTCCCATTTGTCTTACTTTTTTGTTTCTTTTCTCGTGTGCTTTTTAATCGCAAATCTAGAATCTATTGACTATCCCACTTTCTTCCTTTTCTTCTACTGACTCTTGATCGACCTAAATGTGTTGCAAGCGCTGTTTGTTTGTTTGTTTTGTTTTTAAGGGTTTTACGGCGCTTGCAACACTTGTAGGTCATATCAGCGCCAGTATAAAAAGGAAGAAAATTGGATAGTGAAAAGATTCTAGATGTGCGGCTATGTGGTCTAGTGGTATGACACTCGCTTTCGGATCGGAAGGTCCTGGGTTCGAGCCCCGCGCTCGGCGCATAGTTGAGTCCTTGGAAAAGGCTCTTTACTCACATTCTCTCACCGTACTCAGGTGTAAAATGAGTACCTGGCCGTTAACAGCGTTGTCTTTGTCCGAAATATTGTAATATCGCCTAACAGGCGTCTTGTCCCGTCCTACATGTTAAATGTTGCTGTTGACCAGGGACCACTTGTAAAGCGCTTTGAGCACATTTAGTGGATATTACGCTATACAAAAGCTCAATTTTTTTTTTTTAAATTTTACAATAAAAAGGACGTGAGGAAAAAAGTAAGATAAACGAGAATGGTTCAAATAGGGAACGGATGTAGATTCCAAAATCACACCATCAGTGTACTTAATTTGAGATACACACAAGTATTGATGCTATGCGTTTAGGTAAAATACTCATAAAATCCGCCAGTCGGACATAACGTTCCAACGCACACAACTATGTAACTATGTAACCTCAAACGTTTATAGATAGTTCGAAGATGACGTCACTCAAGCCTTTGTTATTGTTTTTGCCATCCGCGTTTGTGAGTTGTTCTCACTAAACTGTATTAACCAGACTATAAAAGTTCATGGTTACACAGAGTTTGTGTGTTGATCCGTTATACTTCCGGATGGCAATGTTGTGAACTCCTTGGCCAAGCGCATTCTATCTATAGTCTGGATAATACAGTTAATAATACTCATAAATGTGGATGGCAAACAAAACAAAAATATCCGAGGGACGTAAACTTCGCTCTATCTGTAGATAAGCATGAAGTTGACATTAACTCAGGTCTTTGTTATTGTTTTTTGCCTCCCGCGTTTATGAGTAATTCTCACTAAACTGTATTAACCAGACTGTAAACATGCAATATTACACATAGTTCTGTGATTTGGTCCGTTCTACTTCCGGATGGCAATGTTGTGAGCTTCTTAGCCAAGCGCATACTATCTATACCGAGACTGTCTCCTGTCTATAGATAGATAGATAGATAGATGATAGATAGATGGATGGATGGATGGATGGATGGATGGATGGATGGATGGATGGATGGATGGATGGATGGATAGATAGATAGATAGATAGATAGATAGATAGATAGATAGATAGAGAGAGAGATAGATAGAGAGATAGAGAGATAGAGAGATAGATAGATAGATAGATAGATAGATAGATAGATAGATAGAGAGATAGATAGATAGATAGATAGACAGATAGATAGAGAGATAGAGAGATAGATAGATAGATAGATAGATAGATAGATAGATAGATAGATAGATAGATAGATAGATAGATAGAGATAGATAGATAGATAGATAGATAGATAGATAGATAGATAGATAGAGAGATAGAGAGATAGAGAGATAGATAGATAGATAGATAGATAGATAGATAGATAGATAGATAGATAAATAGATAGATAGGATAGATAGATAGATAGATAGATAGATAGATAGATAGATAGATAGATAGATAGATAGATAGATAGATAGATAGATAGATAGATAGATAGAGATAGATAGATAGATAGATAGATAGATAGATAGAGATAGATAGATAGATAGATAGATAGATGGCTGTTTAGAAATAAAAATAATAACAAAGAGCTGAGTGACGTCAATTGTGAAGACCAAAAAAAAAAAAAAATTAAAAATAAATAAATAAGTAAAAAATATGTTTTAAGAATAAGAAGTAAAATAAAAAAGTCTCGCCTGGAAAGGGTTAACACACAGCTTGACGATAGCTGGACTTTGACGAGGGTGAAGTAGACTAGAATAGAGAAAAAGAGGAATCCCTCGGGATTGAAGTGGAGAAAAAATAAAACAGAGATGCATCTGTAGGTAATGAGATAAGCGGAAGAGTAGCGTCCCTTGATTGGACGTCATCCACAGTCTGTGACGTCACCGGCGGAAAAGTTATTAGAGAGAGAACGTCATGTTGGTTGTGCACATGCGTCTTTCGTCCTCGCTTTCGAGGACGAATTGACGCATGTGCACAACCAACATGACGTTCTCTCTCTAATAACTTTTCCGCCGGTGACGTCCAATCAAGGGACGCTACTCTTCCGCTTATCTCAGTCCCTATATTCAGGTTGTTTGTGTGGCTTTGTGCATCTCTAGTTGAATTGATGGAAATTATTTCAA
The DNA here is from genome assembly GCF_034508935.2 of Berghia stephanieae. NCBI lineage: Eukaryota > Metazoa > Mollusca > Gastropoda > Nudibranchia > Aeolidiidae > Berghia > Berghia stephanieae. Next base: position 5,578,275 of record NC_088374.1, read on the forward strand.
AGAGGGGGTGAAAGAGAGAGAGAGAGAGAGAGAGAGAGAGAGAGAGAGAGAGAGAGAGACAGAGACAGAGAGAGAGGCAGACAGACAGACAGGGAAGAAGAAGAAGAAGAAGAAGAAGAAGAAGAGAAGAAAGAAGAAGAAGAAGAAGAAGAAGAAGAGAAGAAGAAGAAGAAGAAGAAGAAGAAGAAGAAGAAGAAGAAGAAGAAGAAGAAGAAGAAGAAGAAGAAGAAGAACGACAGGTCCTTTGGGGTTGACGCGGAAGTAAAAAACAAAATCTATTTCAAGGTCGTCTGTTGGCTTTTACAAGTCTGGTTAATGATGAAACTTATTCAGAACGAATTTGACAAAGACGAGAAAGAGAAAACTCAATTTAAACTTAGAGACGGAATGAAGTTATGTGCAAAACAAACAAATACACAAACACACTCAGACAGACAGAGACAGAGAGAGAGAGAGAGAGAGAGAGAGAGAGAGAGAGAGAGAGAAATACATACAGAAAAAGAAAAAGAAGAGAGAGGGGGGGGGAAAGAAGAGAGAGAGGAGGGGGGGGGGGGGGAAGAAGAGAGAGAGGAGGGGGGGGGGAGAGACAGAAGAGAGAGAAGGAGTAACAACAAGATATGAAGTGAGTAGAAAAGTGCCAGAAGACAATAGAGAATTAAAAAAATTTCGAGGCGGTGGTGGGGTTTGAACCTGCGACCTTATTGGTACGACAACTCCGCCTGGCAGGTGAGAGCGTGGCTCTACCGTGTGAGCTATCCACGAACACAAAAATATTCGTATCAAACCCAAGTCATTTCTAGATCCCTCTCTCACCCACTTCTGGAGATCGCCGATTCGTTCGCACACCACCTTCGCGAAGTTATTTTTGACCAGCAGTTAAGCTTAATAGCCAATAGAGGAGAAAGAGAGAAGAGAGAAGAAACAGAAGGATAGAAAAGGATAGAGAGAGAGTGAAAGAGAGAGGTAGGGTGACAGAGAGCGAGAGAGAGAGAGAGAGAGAGAGAGAGAGAGAGAGGAGTGATTTTCAAAAATCAAATATAACTCCGGAAAGAAATCGGATTCCCTTACGTCATCCACATGCTATCCAATCCATTCTATTGTGTAAAGGAAGCAGGAATGGGATGGATGGGGGAGGGTGACAGTAGTCTGGGGGGGGGGGGGGGTAACAGTAGCCTGGGGGGGGGTGACAGTAGCCTGGGGGGGGGGGGGTGGAGTGCATGTCGTAAACCCCAGGGCACAGTGTGAAAGTTGGCTTTCTCACTCAAAAGCCTTTGTGATGGAAATACAACATGTATCATAATCATTATTCATTCTTTGAAACAGTACACACTTGCTAAAGGGGGGGGGGGGGGGGGAGAGAGAGAGAGAGAGAGAGAGAAGGGGATAATTATCTAAGTGTCTGTATGTCTGTGTGCGCGCGCAGGCGCGTGCGTGTATGTGTTAAGACTTTATTCCTGTGAAATTATCTTGCTATTCTAAGTCGTAGGTACCGATATATCATTGGAAATTATTATAATAACCAAATATAATATAAATTAATGATGACAATGGGGTGTATAATATATTATCTCTGTGTGTGTGTGGGGGGGGGGGGGAGAGCGTGCGTAATGTGTGTGTGTGTGTGGGGGGGGGGGGAGGGGGGAAGGAGAGCCTGCGTAATGTGTGTGTGTGTGGGAGGGGGATGGGGTGGAGATCGTGCGTAATGTGTGTGTGTGTGTGTGTGTGTGTGTGTGTGTGTGTGTGTGTGTATGTGTGTGTGTAACGTAACACCGTCGACTGAAATCAGAACGGGTGATTGGCTGCTGTTATTGTGATTAGTGTTAAGTGTTATTTCTATCATGCGTGGTGAGTGTAGTAAAGCTTGGAGAATTGTCAGTAAGTCTAAATATAGCCATAAAGAAAATAATAAATATATTGATTAGGATTATTACAGTAAAGGAAAGGGGAGAGAGAGAGAGAGAGAGAGAGAGAGAGAGAGAGAGAGAGAGAGAACGAAATAGTGACAACAACAGTAAGAGTAGAAGTAGTAACAATGATATGAAAACAATAAAAATATAAAACAGATGATGGTCACGACGACGACGATGATAACAACAACAATAGAGAGGGAGAGAGAGAGAGAGAGAGAGAGAGAGAGAGAGAGAGAGAGTGAGAGAAAGGGAAGAGAGATGAGAGATGATGGAGAGATAGAGAGAGAGGAAGAGGTGTATGAATGGATAAGAGAAAGGATGGAGGGGGGTGAGAGAGGGGAAGAGAGAGAGAGAGAGAGAGAGAGAGGAGTGGGGGATGAACAATATTCTACACAACATCCCAAATATCCCCGTGACTCAACAATAACAAAAAGAACAAGGAGGGATGATGATGATGATGACGACGACGATGACGATTACGATTACGACTGACCGCAATCTCGAATCAATCACTGAAATGAACGGATGATAGACGGGCGAGAAGCGTATTAATGGTCCGCTCCGATATCGTAATGGGGGGGGGGGGGAGGATGAAACGGCGTTGGGCGAGGACTTCATATCCCCTATAGATAGTATGCGCTTGGCTAAGAAGCTCATAACATTGCCATCCGGAAGTATAACGGACCGACACCCAAAACTGTGTGTATCCATGAACGTTTATAGTCGGGTTAATACAGTTCAATGAGCATTACTCATAAACGGGAATGGCAAAAAACAATAACAAAGACCTGAGTGAAGTCATCTTCGAACTATCAATAGATGTCGCTGGCGTTGGGTCATTGGATCGAGTTTGGCCAACAGAATCTCCTAGAGGGCAACTGGTACTCGGACTGCAGCGGGTTCTTTCTCCTGTCTCTTTGGTCCATCGTCCATTATCATCTTTAGAGATGTTGCTGTGACCATCTTATCTATTATGCAAGACAATACAGGCTACGCTAACAAAAACAAAACCAAAAAAACTTGAGCTTATAATTTATAGCGCAATATCCACTCAACGTGCTTAACCTGTACTGGTACACGGACTGCAAAGGGTTCTTTCTCCTGTCTCCACTAGCCATCATCATCTCCAGAGATGTTGCTGTCACCATCTTACTATTGCAAGGCAATATAATACAGGCCACATTAACACATACAACAACAACAAAAATTACAGCAACAACAACAACAACATTTAAGCTTTTATATAACGCAATATCCACCTCACGTGCTTAAAGCGCTTTACAAGGGTCGTCCCTGACAATGCTATCTCTGGTCTCTGTGAGTTTCAATACTTTCTCAAGTGACATGTCCTGGCCAGATGAGTAATTCTCACTAAACTGTATTAACCTGACTATAAACGATCATGGTTACACACCGTTTTGTGTGCTGGTCCGTTATACTTCCGGATGGCAATGTTGTGAGCTTCTTAGCCAAGCGCATACTGTCTATACAGACAAAAGGCATGGCGGTACCCCGTGTTTTCCGTCCGATTGAACAGCTATTTATACTTTATACCAAGCTGTCGGCGATTTGGTTTGGTTATTGGTGTCATCGACTCCGGGACATAATTTAGTATT
>NC_088374.1:5586800-5601800 GCF_034508935.2 Berghia stephanieae
GAAGAAGAAGAAGAAGAAGAAGGAGGAGGAGGAGGCTCAGGGTCCCAAGCCAGTGTAGACACTACAGACATCACACCCAAGCCGCTTTGTCTTATAACGCCACTACTGGATGGTCTGATGACCTTCATGCGATGCCAGACGCCGTAAGAATGGGTCAACACACACACACACACAAACACACATAAAACAAAAGGTGTCTACTTATACCGTAGAAAATGAGAAATTAGGTAATGCAAACAGCTGGACGGGAAACACGTGAAAGGTAAAAAAAAAAACGTGGTAAAAAGGATGAAAGTGATTGAAAGCCATACAAAGATTCATAATATATCAATATAGCAATGCCGATACGACAGATTCATGCTATACATCTAACCCTCTCCTTACTAACATTGAGAACTAACCCTTTATTCCAAGGACTCAACTATGCGCAGAGCACGAGGCTCGAACCCAGGACCTTCCGATCCGAAAGCGAGTGCCATACCACAAGACCACATAACCCTTAAAACCTAGTTCTTGTGGGAACAACTGAGTTGTTCCCCAAGGCTTATTTTTTCACGAAATAGATGTTGCTTAGATAATGTTTTTGTATTCATGCTTATTATGTAGTGTCATGATTTTTAATTTTGTTGTTTGTAAACATTTGTATTATGTAAAGCGCCGCGGAGCACGATTAACGTGGATGTTTAGGCGCTATATAAATTCATTATTTACTATTACTATTACTTCTATTTACTAAAACGGCTGTCTAAAAACAAAAACAAAAAGCTGAGTGACGTCAACTTCGTTCTATCTATACCCACCAAAAAGTGACCTTCTTTTTCTTCTCCTGCAGCAAATGCAACACACACACACACACACACACACACACACACACACACACACACAGCTGATAATACAGTTAAAATAACAACGTGATGATCGATCGAATGCTGCTGTAGTTGTAGTTGTAGTATCACAGGAGTCGCTTGGGGGTTGGAGACAGGAGATAGTTATATAGAGAGATAGTTATTTTAACTCACTCAATCCTAGAGATTTTTGATACTTTTCAAAATCAAAGGAGTCGCTTGGGGGTTGGAGACAGGAGATAGTTATATAGAGAGTTAGTTATTTTAACTCACTCAATCCTAGAGATTTTTGATACTTTTCAAAATCAAAGGAGTCGCTTGGGGATTGGAGACAGGAGATAGTTATAGAGATAGTTATTTTAACTCACTCAATCCTAGAGATTTTTGATACTTTTCAAAATCAAAGGAGTCGCTTGGGGGTTGGAGACAGGAGATAGTTATATAGAGAGATAGTTATTTTAACTCACTCAATCCTAGAGATTTTTGCTACTTTTCAAAATCAAAGGAGTCGCTTGGGGGTTGGAGACAGGAGATAGTTATATAGAGAGTTAGTTATTTTAACTCACTCAATCCTAGAGATTTTTGATACTTTTCAAAATCAAAGGAGTCGCTTGGGGATTGGAGACAGGAGATAGTTATAGAGATAGTTATTTTAACTCACTCAATCCTAGAGATTTTTGCTACTTTTCAAAATCAAAGGAGTCGCTTGGGGATTGGAGACAGGAGATAGTTATAGAGATAGTTATTTTAACTCACTCAATCCTAGAGATTTTTGCTACTTTTCAAAATCAAAGGAGTCGCTTGGGGGTTGGAGACAGGAGATAGTTATAGAGATAGTTATTTTAACTCACTCAATCCTAGAGATTTTTGCTACTAGATTCAAAATTGTTAGCATATCCTAAAACTATACTTACGTATTTTGGTGATAGGTCTCTTATGAAATTCGGATCCACGATTTGGAATGATCTCCCTCAATCTGTGAGATTCTCGAGCTCAACAGACATTTTCAAAAAAGCCCTGATAACATATCTTTTCAGGAAATATTTAGGCCTACTTAATTGAATTTTAAATGTATTGTATGTGACATTTATATTGATGATGTATTGATGCCCTTTTATGCTCTTAATTGTTTTGATACTTTGGTTGAATTATTTTATTTATTTTTTTTTTGGTTTTTTTAAGCGCTTTGAGGTTTCGACGAAAGGCGCTGTATAAATATGCTTATTATTATTATTATTATTACTTTTCAAAATTGGAAAAAAAAATGTATTAAAAATTAACATGTGCATAGATATTTCTATTCAACTATCATTAACATGTAAAAATTAATAACATTAGCTTTGATACTACGCCTATAATTTGTCTAAGAAAAGTGTAATAAATAGATAGTATTCGCTTGGCTTAGGAGTTCACAACATTGCCATCCGGAAGTATAACGGCCCAACACACAAGACCGTGTGTTTCCATGAACGTTTATTGTCGGGTTAATACAGTTGAGTGAGCATTACTCATAACTGCGGATGGCAAAAAAAAACAATAACAAAGACCTGAGTGACGTCAACTTCGAACAATCTATAGGAATGGGGGGTAAAAGTAACCGAGTTAAATAAACTACGGACATAGTCGGTGTTAGGGATGAGTGAGTTAACGGATCAGCATTCAGCGTATATTCTAGCTAAGCATGTTTTGATTGTCGATATTAGAACAATAATAACACTCTACAATAATGGTAGGAGAGAGAGAGAGAGAGGGGGGGAGAAAGTGAGAGAGAGAGAGAGAGAGAGGAGAAAGCGAGAGAAAGTGTGTGAGAGAGAGAGAGAGAGAGAGAGAGAGAGAGAGAGAGAGAGAGAGAGAGAGAGGGAGAGAGAGAGGGAGAAAGTGAAAGAGAGAGAGAGAATAAAAAAAAGAAGGGGGGGAGGAGGGTAATGAATAGTTTTTAATGACCATTTATTAAGCATGCTTAGTAAAGAATGTCGATTTAACAAATATAACGTGAGGGGAGGAAAGAGAAATAATATGTATGTGTGTGTGTGTGCGCGCGCGCGCATGTGAAAGGGTTATGCGCGAGCGCGTGCGTTCTTGCTTGCTGAAGAAAAAAAGCGTGTACCGGGAAAGGCTGTGAGGAATAGAAGGAGAGAGGGGGGGGGAGAGAGAGAGAGAGAGAGAGAGAGAGAGAGAGAGAGAGAGAGAGAGAGTTCAAACGCTTACAAAAATGCATTGCGAACACAACACACAATCCCAATAAAATCAAATTAAAAGGAAAAAAAAAAATCAATTTCCTCACTAAATCCAAATTAAATCACTCCCACACCGCTGCAGTGAACTGTCTCCAAAAAAATAATAATAGTATCGAAAAGCATATGGAGCTTTTTCATCCCTTCCTCCCCCTAAAACAGACCTGTCTAGTAGTACGAAGAGAAGTTCGTGTAGAATGACGAAACTTTGTCTCCTTTATGAATATTCATGAGTCTTTAAAACTTATTGAAAATAAAAATCGATGCCAGAACGCATAATTAAATTATAAGAATTTGGGGTGTCATCAATTGCTTTCTTCGAAAAACTACGATTTTTTTGTTTGTTTGTTTGTTTTTTTCATTTTCAAGCAGACAGACGTGCTTTCAACTTCCCTGGTGTGAAATGATGAGAACCAATCAGATCTTTGAGTAGATATTGTGCACTATTTAAAAAGCCCAATTAGAAAAAAAATATCAATTAACATAATAAAAGAACAGATCCATGAAGTACACCACACATTCGTCTACCAGTATGACAATTAATCAAAGTCTAACCCCCAATCAGAACAGAAAAAAAAAAACAATATTAATATTATATATATATATATATATATATATATATATATATATATATATATATATATACAGGGTGTCCATAAGTCTGGACACGTAGGATAGTTGAATATTTTTGGTATATAATTAAAATTTTAAGTTTTATTTTCACTATCTATTTTATTCAAATAATATCTTCAATATGAGCGCCGCCATCATTTGCAATGCAAATTTCAATGCGTTTCACAAAATTTGCATGAATAACTGGATGCAATAAATCTGCATTGCCATCAATTTTTATACATACACTCTTTATTCATTGAGTCAAGTGTATTGAATCTGTGATTTTTGTTGAATACACTTTCTCCTTTAGAATACCCCAGAAAAAGAAATCCAAGGGGACTAAGGTCTGGTGATGGGAACCCTGTGTTCGACTTGACTGTTTTTTTTTGGTGTAAGCATGAATCTTTGAAGACACTACCCTCATCATGAATGTTAGCTAAAAATCTATTAAATACCATAAGAAGGCTGGTTTTCCGAAACTTGTTAAAAGTCGATGTTTCTACCAATTTTGGAGACTTTCCACCCATGAGATTTATTTTATTGAAATGTAAAATGTTATTTTAAGCATCAATTGAACTGTTCAAATACACGCATAATGTATACTCTGTTAGCATGAGCCCTCTAAATCTTGATTCCACCAGCACCACCACAGATTCAAACTCTCCAAGGAAAGGTGTTCTCTAAACCTTAGGCAGAATTTTTTCTCAGTTCGGGTAGTCGACAAATGGAACCGCCATCCATGAGATTTATTTTATTGTAAGCATCAAATAGTCACAAATAGTTGCCCATTCAACATCACCATGTCTTCCAATCCAATTGGGGAAACTGTCACTCAACCAAAATGTATTCATAATTTTGAATACTATTTTGAAAAATATTTAACTTTACTGTGTCCAGACTTTACAGACACCCTGTATATAGGACTATAAACTATACTTATTGTGCGGCGATGTGGTCTTGTGGTAGGACACTCGCTTTGCTTTCGAATCGGAAGGTCCTGGGTACGAGCCTAGCGCTCGGTGCATAGTTGAGTCCTTGGGAAAAGCTCTTTACTCACTTTCTCTCACCGTACTCAGGTGTAAAATGAGCACCTGGCTGTTAACAGCGTTGTCTTTGTCCGAAAAATTGTAATATCGCCTAACAGGCAGCATGTCCTGTCCTACATGTTAAATGTTGCTGTTGACCAGGGACCCCCTGTAAAGCGCTTTGAGCACATTTTAGTGGATATTGCGCTATATAAAGCAAAATTATTTTTTTTGTTTTTAAATATATACATACTGTTCTCTCAATGTCCTAGTCCTATGGCTCGTGACCTTATTTGGGTATATATATATATATATATACACCCAAATAAGGTCACGAGCCATAGGACTAGGACATGGAGAAAACAATAACATTGAAATACTACTATAAATTACCCTCCATTCATTGATACTATAATATGAAATATGACAATAACTATAATAACTATATAATAATATAACTATAATTATACTATGATTTTTTTTTGTGTAAGCATGAACCTTTGAAGACACTACCCTCATCATAAATGTTAGCTAAAAATCTACAAAAAACAAGAAGTCGATTTTTCTACCAATTTTGGAGACTTTCTATCCATGATATACTTTATTGAAACGTAAAATGTTATTTTAATTTTAAGCATCAAATAGTAACAAGAATTTCCTTAGATTTGTGTGAAGTTGACTGACTGTTAATCATGATGACATGATAGCCTGGGTGAGAAATTTGAGGAGAAATAATCCTAAATATATCTAAAAATCGGAAAAACAGAGTCAGGGAGTCTTAGAAAACCACTCTTCATATATTATATATATATATATATATATATATATATATATATATATATATATATATATATATATATATATATATATATATATATATATATATTATATATATCCTTATGAGTGTTGGTGGGTACTCATAGTCATTGGTACAAAATGGAGCACTTCTTGAGATGCCTGAGATGGAAGGTGTTCCACTTCGAAAAAAACGAGGAAAATGACGACCCAACAACAATAGAAAATTTCGGATTCAAACAGCAAACTACTCACCTCCCCACAAAGACTTAAATACAACAATGTCACTACACATCAACACTAATCACCACTACACAACGGAAGCAAGGACAAGCACATCAAATGGAATACATTTATTTCTTCGGACATTATGCCGACTGAAGACGTGGACGAAAGCCACCGAAACGAATGTCTTGGCCATATAATGTGAGTGACAATTTATATATATATATATATATATATATATATATATATATATATATATATATATATATATATATATATATATATATATATATATATATATATATATATATATATATGTGAGGTCCAGTGGTATGACACTCACCTTTGAATCGAAAGCTCAAAACGCTTTACAAGGTGTCCCCAGCCAACAGCAACACTTAACACGTATGACGAGACAAGACGCCTGATACTGTTACACCAGCTGATACAAAATTTTTTTTCAGATGAAGACAATGCTGTTAACAACCAGGTACTCATTTTACACCCTGAGTACGGTGAGAGAATGTGAGTAAAGAACCTTTTCCAAAAACTCAGAGCAGGACTCAAACCCAGGATCTTCCCATCCGAACGCGAGTGTCACAGTCATACCAGGCACTAGACCACATAGCCGCAAAATTTTATTGTCAAACACGGGAGTTCAAAAATACATTTATGTCAAAATCACGACTTGTCAACCAACTTGAACCATATTTTCCCCACCATTTTCATCTATGCTGATTTTCTCATATTTTTCCCCCCACAAAAACCATATTTTCATCATATAATATAAAGAACCTTTTCTCTGCTCGAGCCCAGGATCTTCCCATCCGAACGCGTGTGTCACAGTTATACTACACATAGCGGCAAAATTGTAATGCCAAACACAGAAGTTCAAAAATACAAAATTCAGACCTGCCAACCGACATCAACCATTAGAAAAGATATATCATCATCATCATCATATTTTCCCCACCAATTATGCTAATTTTCTCATATATTCCCACAAAAAATCATATTTTCATCACAGGCATCCATTCAAAATTTCAAATTTTACATACACGATGACCTACATATGTGCGGCTATGTGGTCTAGTGGTATGACACTCGCTTTCGGATCGGAAGGTCCTGGGTTCGAGCCTCGCTCGATGCATAGTTGAGTCCTTGGAAAAGATTCTTTACTCACATTCTCTCACCGTACTCAGGTGTAAAATGAGTACCTGGCCGTTAACAGCGTTGTCTTTGTCTGAAAAATTGTAATATCGCCTAACAGGCATCAAGTCTCGTCCTACATGTTAAATATTTCTGTTGACCAGGGACCCTTTCTAAAGCGTTTTGAGCACATGTAGTGGATATTGCGCTATATAAAAAAAGTTCCAAAAAAAAAAGACCTATCAAGCTGGTAGAGAGTAGGGAAAATCCTGAAATACCCATGACTGACAATCGTCTGTCTGGCCACTCAGATTCTCATCTAGTTGAAGGAAATGTTTAATTACATTAACTCACTCAATCCTAGAGATTCCTTGCTACTTTTCAAATTTGTGAGATAGTTTTATTCAACTACCATTAACATGTAAAAACTAAAAATATTAGCTTTGATAGTACGCCTATAATTTGTCTCAGAAAAATGTAATAATAAATAGGCATGAGGTAAAAGCAACCCGGGTAAACTACGGATATAGTCGGTGTTAGGGTTGAACGAGTTAACCCTCTCCTTACCAGCCATTTTCAGAATTTTCCCAAAAATTTCACACCCACCCAATACAAAAGCAGACACCTCTTACTCAAACAGACAAGCTAAAAGTACATGCTATACATGACATTGTTCGACAATTTGAGATTCTATTACAGAACGTCAAGTATTTATAGCTATATATTAGCAAAAATAAATGAAATCTGGATGAGAAAAGAGACGATTGCATCGTAACAAATGTGACGATTTTCCAATAGGTGGTAAGGAGAGGGTTAAACTATTCCACGTTTAAGGACCTCTAAGTGTATTAAAATATGAGAAATCATACTCTGGTTGGCAAGGCTAAAAAATTTTGCTGCCTATGATTGCTTCTCAAACTCAACTATTTGATTTGTGGTCAAGATATCATTGGGGGTCACGACAGCTTAGTTGGGTAGAGCACTCGCTTCACACCCAAAGGGACTGAGATCAATCCCGGGTGTCGTCAGAATTTTTTTCTGACCCCCCTCCCCCCCCCCCCTGTCCATCCAGCAGTGAATGGGTAGCTAGGTCTGTTAGATTTGTTTGAGAGAGAGAGAGAGAGAGGGGGGGGGGAGAGAGAGAGAGAGAGAGAGAGAGAGAGAGAGAGAGAGAGAGAGAAGAGAAAATGACAGAAAGAGAAGGAGAAAAGACAAGAAAAGAAAATGAGAGAGAGCGAGACTTTTTTTTAAAAAGTCTCCCCCCTCCCAAACCCCCTACTAGAACTCTAGAACAAGAATACTTGGGCTTGGGATGTAGAAGCTTGCCCGTAGAAGCTTATGGAAGGTCTCCCTTGAACAAAAATCCGTTGACAATGAGGTAAAATTTTGAAATTCACTCAACTTGAAAATTTGAATGGAATTGTTAATTCTCACTCTCTCACTCAACTCTATTGAGATCTGCTGATGTGAAAGAGAGAGAATGAGAACTGGACTTGACATCACAGCGGTGATCAATGATCAATGCCAATGTCAATATGAAGATCCAACCAGTACCAGAGAGACAAATAAATTTTTCTTTTCCAACAAAAAGATAAAACATTCTCGACTAAATTACCAAAACTAAAAAAAAAAAAGGGGGGGGGGGGGGCTGAAAATAAGGAGTGGGGGAAGGAGTAGGCGAGTTGGAGAGATCTGCGAAGTGGGTTCTAAATCTAAATTTAGAAATAAATTCAATCTGGGGAACGACGGAACAGTGAATTTTGTTTGTTTAGATGAGTCTTTTTTCAAGATGAAAATAAACGGACTAATGTTAACCGGTTTTAGAAATGTGAAACGTTGCTCAAAAGTTGATGGGAGAGGTAAACATGAATCGAGACTTACCGTTAGAAGACAAAAACAAGCAGACGACAGCGATGAGATGAAGAAGGCGAGTTGGTGAGAAAGAAAGAACAAACAGGTTTTGAATCGGTGCAGTTGATAAACCTGCCTTTCTTCTCCAACTCTTCCGATGAAATTTATTATCCATTGTGAATATGGAATAAAAACTCATAAAGTCGTCAAATATAATATTTATTAATCCAAAACAACAGAAATAATTCACGTATAATCCATTATCAATGAAATTCAACTTCAGATTTCAGATTCCGGGTAACATTACAAACAGAAGCGAACGTACGCCATAGTGGAAATCGGACTCAAAATTCTTCGTCTTCTTCGCTCTTCACTTCTGCGCTCTCCGCTCTCGTTCGCAGAGAAACAACCAAGTCGACGAGTCGACGGCAAACGAGGTCATGGGTTCGAGGGGTCAACTTCCTTATATGGATTATCAACAGAAAAATATAATTTTGAATGACGACTCGGTTTGTTGTTTTTTTGTTTTGTTTTTTGTATGGTGTTATTGTTGCTGTTGTTGTTGTTGCTGTTGTTGTTGTTGTTGTTGTTGTTAGTAAAGAAAGAAAACTCATTATCCTCATTGAAAATGGTAATTTTTAAAAATGAATATAAAAGCTTCAGAGCAAGTTGGTCTGTTATGATTTTAAAAGGTTGATATTGGCTGAAGTAGAATTTTGAGCCCGAACCACAGGTGTCTTTTATACTATTTATTACAAATCTATGGCCCGAACCGACGTGTACTAATCATTTGCAGGTCTGGTAAACCCAAGGAGGAAATAAACTAGTGACAAAATGGGTAACCCACTTTGTGTAGGCCTACTTATAACACACTCCACTCACTTTTCTGAATTAAAAATTGGCTAGCACTATTCAGTATCTGATACTGAATAGTGGTTTTGCACTATTCAGTATCAGATACTGAATAGCGGTTTTCCACTATTCAGTATCTGATACTGAATAGTGGTTTTGTACTATTCAGTATCTGATACTGATACTGAATAGTGGTTTTGTACTATTCAGTATCTGACACTGAATAGTGGTTTTGCACTATAATAAGGTGGGTTTTTTTTCCGAAACCTGACAAAGTTATGGGAAGAGGGCAGCTGTGGGAGTGAATCTGGGACTCAGAGAAGTGTACACCTGTGGGGAGTGAACCGGGGACTGGGTTTCGGCGGGTTTCGTAATAAAAAGCAATTACTTTTTTAAGAAACCCGACGACACCTGGCAATATCCCACAAAGTTATGGGAGGTAGGCAGCAGCGTGTATGTGTGTGTGTGTGTGTGTGTGTGTGTGTAAGGGGGCGGGGGAGGAGGGGATGAACCTGAGATTCAGGGAAGTGTACACCAGTGGGGAGTGAACCTGGGACTCTGGGTTTTGTAAAACAGCAATAACAAAATGGGGGGGGGGGGGGAGATTACTTTTTTACGAAACCCGACAATATGCGGCAAAGTTGTGGACAGTAGGCAAAGCGTGGGGACTGAACCTGAGACAGTGCAGTGTACACCAGTGGGGAGTGAACCTGAGACTATGGTTTTGGACGGGCTTCAGCTAATTTCATATAAAAGCAATTACTTTTTTACGAAACCCGACGAAACCTGGCAATATCCGAGAAAGTTATGGGTAGTAGGCAACAGTGGGGAGTGAACCTGAGATTCGGGGAAGTGTACACCAGTGGGGAGTGAACCTGGGTCTGGATTTCGGCGGGTTTTGTAAAAAAAAAAAAGCAATTACTTTTTGTTTACGAAATGCGCCAAATTCCAACAAAATGGGGCAAAGTTATCGAAAGTAGGCAAATAATGGGGAGTGAACCTGAGACTAAGGGAAGTGTACACCAGTGGGGATTGAACCTGAGACTATGGTTTTCGGCGGTTTTAAGTGAGATTCACATAAAAGCAATTACTTTTTTACGAAACCCGGCAATATCCGACAAAGTTGTGGGAAATAGGAAACAGTGGGGAGTGAACCTGAGACTCAGGGAAGTGTACACCAGTGGGAAGTGAACCTGAGACTATGGTTTTCGGCGGGTTTCAGCGAGTTTCACATAAAAGCAATTACTTTTTTACGAAACCCGGCAATATCCGACAAAGTTGTGGGAAGTAGGCAACAGTGGGGAGTTAACCTGAGATTCATGGACGTGTACACCAGTGGGGAGTGAACCTGAGACTCTGGTTTTCGGCGGGTTTCAGCGAGTTTCACATAAAAGCAATTACTTTTTTACGAAACCCGACGAAACCTGGCAATATCCGACAAAGTTATTGAAGTAGGCAACAGTGGGGAGTGAACCTGAGATTCATGGAAGTATACACCAGTGGGGAGTGAACCTGAGACTCTGGTTTTCAGCGGTTTCAGCGAGTTTCATATAAAAGCAATTGCTTTTTTACGAAACCCGGCAATATCCGACAAAGTTATTGAAGTAGGCAACAGTGGGGGGTAATCCTGAGATTCAGGGAAGTGTACACTTGTGGAGAGTGAACCTGAGACTCTGGTTTTTGGCAGGTTTCAGCGAGTTTCATATAAAAGCAATTACTTTTTAACGAAACCCGACGGAACCTGGCAATATCCGACAAAGTTATTGAAGTAGGCAACAGTGGGGAGTGATCCTGAGATTCAGGGAAGTGTACACTTGTGGGGAGTGAACCTGGGACTCTGGATTTTGTAAAAAAGCAATACCAAGGGGGAGGGTGAATTACTTTTTTACGAAACCCGCCAAAACCCGACAAAGTTATGGGAAGCAGGCAGCAGTGGGGAGTGAATCTGGGATTCGGACACCGATGAGGATTGAACCTGGGACTGCAAAAGGCTGATACCAGTGGACAGTGAGCTCAGAATGTACTTTTATTTCGAAACCTACCGAAATTGTCAAAAGTTATTGGAAGTGGGCACCATTGGGCAATGAACCGGGACTCAGGGAAATGCACACCGGTTGGGAGTGAACCTGGGACTGTGAGAAGAGGATATCAGTGGAAATGAACCTGGGACTATGGAAGATGGATACCGGTGGAAAATGAAGTCGGACTATGGGAGTTGGGTACCAGACGAGAATGAAGCAATTATTTTTTTACGAAACCTGCCAAAACCCGTCGAAAAACCATAGACTTAGGTTTACTCCCCAATAGTGTACACTTCCCTGAGTCTCGGGTTCACTCCCCCACTGTTGCCTACTTTCTTTCCATAACTTTGTCGGATATTGTCGGGTTTCATAAAAAAAGTAATTGCTTTTTTTTTACGAAACCCAGTGCCAGGTTCACTCCCCACTGCTGCCTACTTCCCATAACTTTGTCGGGTTTCGGCGTGTTTCGTAAAAATAGAAACACCCCTAAAAATACCACGTGTATTCAGTAAATAGATGCCAATTGTAGTCTAATATTTAGTATCTATTTAAATTATTATTATTATTATTATTATTATTATTATTATTATTATTATTATTATTATTATTATTATTATTATTATTATTATTATTATAAACGTAAATTTTAATATAATACGGCAATTAATTCACGGAAGTACATCGCTCAATTAAAAATGGTAGAAAGTCTGGCCACATGTTTATAATGAATCGGGTTTGTCTTAGATGACAAAACAAACAAACAAACAAACAACAACAACAACAACAACAACAAATGAGACAAACAGGAAAAAGCAAGGTTTTAAAAAGTAATAAACAATAGAAGAGCACTTCAATGAAAAACAACAACGAGATTATAACAAATAAAAGATATTCGTAATAAATCGATCTGATTAAATTACTCCAACTACTTGGTTAAAAAAAATAATAATCATAATCATAATAATGATGACGATTACAACAACAACAACAATATAATAATAATAATAATAATAATAATAATAATAATAATAATAATAATAATAATAATAATAATAATAATAATAATAATAATAATATAGTAAGTAAGTAAGTAAGTAGAAATAATAATAATAATAATAATAATAATAATAATAATAATAATAATAATAATAATAATAATAATAATAATAATAATAATAATAATAATAATAATAATAATAATAATAATAACACTAAAAGAACAATAGTATAATATCAACATTAAAGTACATTACAAGCAAATAAAATTATTAAAACAAAAGTTTAAAAAATATCAATAGACAGAAGGAATTTTAAAAATATTGGGGGAAAAAATTTATCCCTGCCGGGATTTGAACTCTCGAACCATAAGCTCAGAGTCAAACAGCTTATATCCACCAAGCCATGGTGTCACTGAACATTTAGTGACATTTAATCATGTCTATTTAGACATTTAAAAATGTATTTGAATGCCACTCTTACTTTGATATTTTGAACTATGTTAATTGCACAAAAGCAGAAATTTAAAAATTACGATCAAATATTTTTACAACTTTGAATCGGGCTGTCAGTTACTGCACGTGTTCAATCTGGAAGTAGGTCAGCAGTTTATTTACGTTCAACCGAGATTGTCGCACTTATCACTCTCTCTATAAAAAAGAGTTCCTTGTGGATACTGAATAGTGGCAAAGCACTATTCAGTATCAGATACTGAATAACCACTTCGTTAAAAATTCACCCAAAATACCGGAGCATACTCAATGTCTCAATTGTTTCTATGTTATATGTCTGTGTTGAGAATATTGGCATTGGCTATTAAGCTTCACTGCTGGCCTACTAACTTCGCTGTGGTTGTGTGTCCGCTACCTCCAGAAGTCGGCGAAAGGTGGATCTCGTAATGAATGACCTAAGTTTGATACGAATTTTTATGGATTCGTTGATAGCTCATACGGTAGAGTCACGCATTATAAATCTGATCATGTTTTGACTTTTACACATTCTGATCACAACACATATGAAAAGTTATAGCCAGCATGAAGAATAAAAAGTACCGATTTTCTTTGTTTAAAACCACGCTGCTCGCCGTTGCTGGGCGACGTGACATCAGACTACTGAATCCAATTGATATGGCCTCATTCTCAAACCAACACAAAATTCTGTCCATCACAACAATGTTAAATAAAGACCATAATCATACTTGGATTCACTAGAATGATGTCAAGTCGCCCAGCAACGGCGAGCAGCGTGATTCTAAATAAAGAAAATCGGTACTTTTTATTCTTCATGCTGGCTAGAACTTTTCATATGTCGTGTGATCAGAATGCATAAAAGTCAAAACAATATCATATTTATAATGTTTTTCTCCTCTGGATACACTTTTTTGCTCGTCGGAGAATAAATATTTCATAAGGGCGCTCGCCATTGTTCCGATAGTTTAGAGCCAGTTACTAAGTTGTTACCATGCGTCATTACGAAGGAAGTGACGCCATGACTGTTGAAGCCTATTGTTTAACATTGTTGTAGATAACGGACAATATTTTGCGTCATTTAAAAAAAATATATTATTGGTTTCCATTACAACAGTGGGCCCATAAGGAACTGGGTTGTCAGACCTGCAAATAAGTGGACGTCGGCCCGGATGGTCTGGTGCTGAAAATTGATTTTGTAACCAAAAATATGCAAATGTCTCAACGTGAGTATTTTTATCGCTCAGCAATATCCATTTAACTCACTCAATCCTAGACACTTTTGATGCTTTTGAAAATTGGAAAAAATATATTGAAAATGAGCATGTACATAGATAGTAGTTTTATTCAACTACCATGAACATGTAAAATTAAAAATATTAGCTTTGATACTAACGCCTATAGATAGTTCGAAGATGAGGTCACTCAGGTCTTTGTTATTGTTTTTTGCCGTCCGCGTTTATGAATAATGCTCACTGAACTGTATTAACCTGACTATAAACGTTCATGGATACACACAGTTTTGTGTGTTGGTCCGTGATAGATAGAATGCGCTTGGCCAAGGAGTTCACAACATTGCCATCCGGAAGTATAACGGACCAACACACAAACTCTGTGTAACCATGAACTTTTATAGTCTGGTTAATACAGTTTAGTGAGAATAACTCACAAACGTGGATGGCAAAAACAATAACAAAGGCCTGAGTGACGTCATCTTCGAACTATCTATACTTCCGGATAGCAATGTTATGAGCTTCTTAGCCAAGCGCGTACTATCTATAATTTGTCTGAGAAAAATGTAATAAATTTGCATGGGGGTAGAATTTTTTAATTCAGAAAAGTGAGTGGAGCAGGCACTTATGTTGGTAACAACAAGATATGAAGTGAGTAGAAAAGTGCCAGAAGACAATAGAGAATAAAAAATT
>NC_088374.1:5609300-5626800 GCF_034508935.2 Berghia stephanieae
TACGTTAACAATGGCTACGGTTCTAGTGTCAGGCAATAAGTTAACGATGGCTACGGTTCTAGCGTCAGGCTATAAGTTAACGATGGCTACGGTTCTAGTGTCAGGCTATACGTTAACGATGGATACTGTTCTAGTGTCAGGCTACAAGTTAACGATGGCTACGGTTCTAGTGTCAGGCTATAAGTTAACGATGGCTACGGTTCTAGTGTCAGGCTATATCTTAACGATGGCTACGGTTCTAGTGTCAGGCTATACGTTAACGATGGCTACGGTTCTAGTGTCAGGCTATAAGTTAACAATGGTTACGGTTCTAGTGTCAGACTATAAGTTAACGATGGCTACGGTTCTAGTGTCAGGCTATACGTTAACGATGGCTACGGTTCTAGTGTCAGGCTATAAGTTAACGATGGCTACGGTTCTAGTGTCAGACTGTAAGTTAACGATGGCTACGGTTCTAGTGTCAGGCTATAAGTTAACGATGGCTACGGTTCTAGTGTCAGGCTATAAGTTAACGATGGCTACGGTTCTAGTGTCAGACTATAAGTTAACGATGGCTACGGTTCTAGTGTCAGGCTATAAGTTAACGATGGCTACGGTTCTAGTGTCAGGCTATACGTTAACGATGGCTACGGTTCCAGTGTCAGGCTATACGTTAACGATGGCTACGGTTCTAGTGTCAGGCTATAAGTTAACGATGGCTACGGTTCTAGTGTCAGGCTATAAGTTAACGATGGCTACGGTTCCAGTGTCAGGCTATACGTTAACGATGGCTACGGTTCTAGTGTCAGGCTATAAGTTAACAATGGTTACGCTGCAACCCGATGTCCGAATGGCCTCGGCCATCCCGGGCTCCATATTTCTATGTTCTAAGGCGATGGGGCCATTGCACTGAATTGATTGAGAAGACTATAATTAATTATTATATTATCGTTCAGGAATGTAAGAGAGACAAATCGTGTTTTACTATTTACTTTATAATATTGCATTGATTATGTCCCTTGTTTCCATCCTTCAACGTCATTTGATGGGGTAAAATGTATCTCTCTCTCTCTCTCTCTCTCTCTCTCTCTCTCTCTCTCTCTCTCTCTCTCTCTCTCTCTCTATGTGGTAGTAGTACTGCGAATAGTAGATAGCGCTCGTTTTCGTTATTCGCAGTAGTACTGCAAATAATGTTCTCGTCTATTACAGTGATATGAGTCATGAGCAACGGTGAGCGAGAGAGAGAGAGAGAGAGAGAGAGAGAGAGAGAGAGAGAGAGAGAGAGAGAGATCCCTGGAGCCTTTATACAATAGGATTTAACTAACTGTATATAAAAAGATAAACGGAGACGAAACTATTCTCATAAAGAAATCTGACAGATAAGCTGATAGATTCAAGATGTGAACGAAAGATCAAGTCGGAGAGGTTGAAATTTTCACGGGCTGGATAGGGGTAACAAAAACAAAACAAAACACGATCTTGTCAAGTTTCAGACTCGAAGGAAAAGTTGAAATGTTCAAAATCCCAATTCTCAGTCAGCAAAAATGTTTCAATCGTTCCTTCTTTTCTTTCCTTCTCAAACTAACACACTCTCATTGAACTTCAAGCCATTCGACAATACGCCATTTTGACAGAGGAGACACTGGGTGACTGCGAATCGGCTTCGGTCGAGGAGCTGCCTCACGGCCAGTGCGCTTCATCGGTGGGGTCTTACTACCTGTCCAACATGTACCCGCTGTGGGCAAGAACCTGAGACGGCAGAGCATCTAGTCGAACGGTGTGTTGTGACGATGCTACCCGGCGGGTTTGCGACGGTGCACGAATGCGGACCAGACTTTGCTGATTGGGTCGATCGTCATAACATAGCAGTGTGAAAACCATAAGAGGCTGCTGCCATTTTGACCAGAAAATGACCAGATGGGACAAAGATTGATTTTCAGCAGAGTTGCCAGATTGTTTTCAGGCATTCTGCCAACTGGATTTTAAAAAATCTGCCAAACCGTACTATTTATAGTACAGAAAAGTGAGTGGAGCAGGCACTTATGTTGGTAACAACAAGAGATGAAGTGAGTAGAAAAGTGCCAGAAGACAATAGAGAATAAAAGTTATTATTATTTTTTTTTCGCGGCGGTGATGGGGTTTGAACCCGCGACCTTATTGGTACTCCGTGTTTAGAACAGTGATCTCCAGTAGTCGATGAGAGAGAGAGAGAGAGAGAGAGAGAGAGTGGGAGAGAGAGAGAGAGAGAGAGAGAGAGAGAGAGAGAGAGAGAGAGAGAGCTCTAGTAATGAATGACCTGAGTTTGAAACGAATTTTTTTGGATTCGTGGATAGCTCGTACAGTAGAGTCACGCTTTCACCGGCCAGGCGGAGTTGTCGTACAATAAGGCCGCGGGTTCAAACCCCATCACCGCCGCGAAAAAAAAAATATTCTCTATTGTCTTCTGGCACTTTTCTACTCACTTCATCTCTTGTTGTGACCAACATCATGGAAATTGACCGGAAGCAAAAAGCAAAGATTAGTCAGATTCCATAGAAAACAATTTAAAAGAACCATGAATATACGCTTTGATGTCGATGAAGAGCTTGTTGACCATGTGAGGAAATGGCTACAAAACCTTGACAGAAATTTCTTCCGAGAGGGTATCTATTCCATGGTGCGGCGTTGGCAGAAGTGTGTCGACAGACTTGGCTGTTACGTAGAGAAATGAAGGACGAGTCAAGGTATGAACACGTGCAAGAATTTTGCTGATAGCATAAAAAACGCGGATTTTACAGGCATTTTTCGGTTAATTATGAAAGAGCCCTCGTATAGCACTGTATGAAAAGTGCAATGAAAGACCCACTCCAGGAGGCAAGATGTCGGCTGTTTGGGCATAGACTCAAAAGAGATGACATTATTTTAGTAACTAATAACATTGTTTTCACCCATCTGACTCAAGAAACACAAAGGTAGATCACCCATGTCAATTTACATCGTGCAAATGGAGACCTCAGAAATAACACAGAAATAAAAGCAAAGACAGATCTTCTGATAACAGCATCAATAACAAAAGCCATAGATTTCTTGCCAAATACTAATCTACTTGATCTGTAGATTGTAACGTTTGGGGAAACTATAATCTGTTAAAATCTGCATATGACCTAAGTAACCCTTTTGATTATAGCTATGATTGTGGACACATTGTGTTGACGCATTTCATGTGTAGATTGTATCGTTTGAAATTACTAAAATCTATTAATATCTCGATATGGCCTAAGTAACCCTTTTGATTCCATCTATGATATTGTGGACCTGTATCAAATTTGGACAAATCCCATCTGTAGATTTTAGAGTTTGGAGAAACTATAATCGATTATTATCTCCATGTGACCTAAGTAAACCTTTTGATTGTAGCTAAGACATTAAGGCCTTGTATCAGATGTGGATAAATTCATCTTTAGATCGTACGACCCAAGTAAGTCTTAACGATTATGATGAGATATGGTAACTAGAATTAATTTTTAAACGACATTGTCATATTTTAGATTTTTGAAAAACAGTTTTTTTTCTAATTTTAACACAGATTAAGATGTATGAACACGTTTATTTTTGTTAAAATAACACTATACAGATATATTCCATTTTCTAAAAATAACCCTGATTAATATAACATTTTGAAATAAATGATAAATGTAATATAGATACATAGTACGTACCCCCACATCATCCATAATATGTACCCCCACATCATCCATAATATGTACCCCCACATCATCCATAATATGTACCCCCACATCATCCATAATATGTACCCCCACATCATCCATAATATGTACCCCCACATCATCCATAATATGTACCTCCACATCATCCATAATATGTACCCCCACATCATCCATAATATGTACCTCCACATCATCCATAATACGTACCCCCACATCATCCATAATCCGAACCTGACGATACCGCTTTTTCCACTTTGTTCTTCATATTAAATCGTTCTTAACTCACTCAACCCCTTACACCGACTATATCCGTAGTTTACCTGGGTTACTTTTACCCCATGCCTATTAATTCCCTTTTTCTGAGACAAATTATAGGTGTAGTATCAAATATAATGTTTTTAGTTTTTAGTTAAATAAGAATATTTATACACATGCTCATTTTTAATACACTTTTTTTTCTCCAATTTCGGAAAGAAGCAAAAATCTCAAGGATTGAGTAAGTTAAACGTGAGTTTGTGCCTTGTTATCCATCAATGATAACCTTAGACTATCAGTGCTTCAAGTACAAGAAGATGAGAATCTCGAAATAATCACTCGTTAATATCTTGATGAAGTGCAAGATTAGTGATTGTTAACTCCGAGTTCACTTCGTGTTTTCTCTTAATAAATGTATATATTAGAACGTGGCTTTTACGATTTCATGTCAGACTATCAGGAAAACCGATTGTTGTCCATGAAGTAACGAACTGCTCTGACACAGATTATTCAACAGACTTCTTTTTCAGCCTTAAAGAATCCAGTCAAAGGCGTAAGGATTTTACATCAGGTATGTTCTTATTTGTAACTCAAAGTTTCATTTCGCATCAAGAAGGCGAAGCATTTTTCAAAAAAGTATATTTTTAGTAACAACAATCAAGTGTTCAACAAAAAGAAGTCTACTATTAAAGAGTTTTGTGTCACTAAATCATATGGCCTAATTATGGTGATAATATACACAAATAGACGCCGTTCTGGATTTTAAGCCTTCTTTATTTACTTATTCTCACCTCAGTCTGTTATATATCGGACCTATCACATCACTGCATTAATAATAATATTGACCATTTGCCTACGGTGGAGAAACGTGATTACGACTCACTCCTTATATCGTCAAATCTTCCATCCGCCAAACATCTTTCACACGTTGATTTTGATTATTTCAAAGGAAAGGTTATAGAAGTTATCTCGAAAGACCGAATAATGGACTTTGTCGAAAATCATACGATGCTAAACGATAACCAACATGGTTTTAGATCAAAGATATCATGAATTGCTCAACGTGTAATGCATTAATGCTGTTTATCTTGATTTCCGTAAGGCTTTTGATTCTGTACCACACGAGAGATTATTCATTAAGCTAAAAGCATATGGATTTAAAGGGAACATTTCAACTGGATTAAAGGCTTTCTTGATAATCGAATACAAAGAGCCATTGTCAAAGGGGTGGGGTCGGATTTTAAGAATGTCATTAGCGGTGTATCCCAAGTAAGTGTTTGGGACCAATTTAATTTATTTTACATATAAATTATTTACCATATGGCATACATTAATCCTGTAAACTGTTGGCAGACGATATGAAGATCTATTGTACAACTGAGCATCATAACATTCTACAAAATGATATCTTTTTACTATTCAAATAGTCTACAACAGGGCATTTTTAATGTTTTTAAACAAAAAGTATTACATAGAAGAAAAAAAAATCATGTCATAAATATTTAATCGACTCTTCAATGTGAAATACAATTTCCTTAATGCCTTATGTACACATTAATAATTGTGTAAGCCATGCAAACAGAATGATGGGAATGAAATATAGAACCTTTATAAGTCTTGATAAAACCATATTTTTATATTTGTATAAATCGCTCGTTTGACCAATTCAATATAAGGAATAAGGCAATTACATCTGGAGCCCATTATACAAAAGACAATCCATTAGTATTGAAAGTGTACAGAGGAGAGCTCTACCAAAAAGAGTTTGCGATACAGTATTTATCTTATAAGGAAAGGTTAGAATTTTTTGATTTACCAAGTACACACCTTTTACCCATGATATTTACTACATTCTCAATGTAATATAACATATTTCCTTTTCTTGTTTACCTGATGACTGCCGACTAACACTCGGTTAGGGAAATTGAATTCATTGCCACAAATATAAAACTTGGGTTTAATTTCTCTACGTCATGCTGGAGTAGAAATACTATTTTTTGCTTTACAAAAACTTCTAAGGTCCAATTTCTCATCATTCCATCTCTAAATTCACTTTTTGGGAACTGAATCTTCCCGACATAATACCGTTTTGAGACGGAGGGTCACATATTTCGTTCTCTGTTTTGTAGGTCACTTGTAGAACTCAAAGATGACATTTCAATTATATCTTTCATTGTTTCATAAAAATATGAATATCGATAAATCATTTAAATCTCTCAGCGTAATATCATAATTAAAAAAATTACATCTCCTTCACATCTTTGCCTGTTATATTTAACTCACTCAACCCTATATATTTTTGCTACTTTTCAAAATTGGAAAAATATATTAAAATGAGCATGTAGGTACATAGATATTTTTATTCAACTATCATTAACATGTAAAAACCAAAAACATTAGCTTTGGTATTACGCCTATAATTTGTCTCATAAAAATGTAATAAATAGGCATGGGGTAAACAATAACAGATCCCCAGGCGAAGATGAAATTCCCGCTGAATTGCTGAAATGCGGTACCCTCTCCCTGGATCTGAGCATTGCAAACATAATGAACAAAACATTCTCAACACACAAAGACTGGGACATAAACAGCGGTGTCCTAATTACAATACAAAAACCAGGAAAAACGAAAGGACCCGTAAACAACCTGCGCCCAATAACATTACTGAATACCATAAGAAAAACACTGTCAACTATTGTCCTCAACAGAATTAGACCGAAAATAGAAAAATATCTATCACATAGCCAAAGCGGGTTTCGCCAAGACCGAAGCACATCGGACGTTGTATGGACACATAAATGGTTGGCAGCAAAGGCACTCAAAGAAAACATATCCATAACAATAACCGGAATCGATATGTCCGCAGCCTTTGATACGATCGACAGAGGAAAACTTTTGGAGATATTAACAGACATAGTAGACGAAGACGAGCTCCGAATAATCCGATTTCTCCTCAGCAACACAAAGATACAACCAAGGATATCCGGGGCCACAAAACAGACGCAGTTAGAAAGTAACATCGGGACCCCCCAAGGAGATAGTCTGAGCCCGATTCTGTTCACAATATACTTAGAACACGCTCTGAAAGAAGTGCGAAAAGTCATTCCAAAACCAACGACTCATATTGAGAATGCAATCCCTAGAGAAATCGCCTATGCAGATGATGTCGATTTTATTGGATCAACACCAGCAAACGAGACATCATACAAAATACCCTCATGAAATATAACCTCCTAGTCAATGCCAATAAAACCGAATTTACAACAATATCGAGGAACAAAGAGGAATGGAAAAGAACAAAGAAAGTCAGCTCACTAATTGGAGACACCGAGGATGTACAAAAGAAGAAAACAGCTATCAAACGCCGCACTCAGTAAACTCACCAATGTATGGATTAGAGGTGACAAAATAAAGAGAAAAACCAAACTGAAACTGTACCGTGCTCTTGTAAAACCGGTACTTCTGTATAACTGCGGCACTTGGGCGTTGACAAAATCCGAAGAAGAACATCTGGATGCCTTCCATCGCACACAGCTAAGAAGGGTACTGGACATCAAATACCCAAAAAAGATCTCAAATGAATCACTCTATAAGATCACAAAAGAAAGACCAATCTCCCTTGACATTTTACAACAACGATGGCAACTTTTCGGTCACATACTACGCAGGGACAAAAACATACCAGCTAACCAAGCCATGTCGGGATACTTCCAAAAACACGGGAACCTTTTCAGAGGAAGACCGATCACAACACTCCCTGTGATCCTAAACAAAAACCTCACAACACTTGGACAAAGCATTAGTCTCATAACGGCAGGGGACCTTGAAAATCTGAGAACCCTAGCAGAGGACCGGCAATATTGGAGACACCTCACACAGGAAATACTGGAAACAGCCAAGGCGACCCGATCTTTCGGTCGAGACGCGAAAGGCATCTAAATGGAAAAAAAAAGTGGGGTAAAATATGTAAAACCGGGGTATAATACGACGGATATAGTCGGTGTTAGGGTTGAGTGAGTTAAAAACATAATTGACAGTTCCTTTATTTATCTCATTATTCCAGTATAATTGACAGAATTGAATCTGCTATAAATAGGGAAGGTAGAAGCCATGAATGTGGCACTTGCAATTGGTCTTTTCCTGGTTGTTTCTGCTGGAGTGGCAGGAGAAAGCTGTAAGTATAAATAACCATGATAATGACTATAAGGATAATGATAATAATAACAGTAATAATGATATAATAATAATAATAATAATAATAATAATAATAATAATAATAATAATAATAATAATAATAATGATAATAATAATAATAATAATAATAATAATAATAATAATAATAATAATAATAATAATAAAAAATAATAATAATAATAATGATGATAATGATAATAATAATAATAATAATAATAATAATAATAATAATAATAATAATAATAATAATAATAATAATAATAATAATAATAATAACAATAATTATAATAATATTATTAATAATAATGATAATATATATATATATATATATATATATATATATATATATATATATATATATATATATATTAGCAATGACTATGAAAATTTTTGTTTTCTATTTTTGTAGGAAATACTACTCTTAAATCAAAGCCCTATCTCCACTGAGTAAAAATCTTTTTGAATTTTGAAAATCCATCAATATATAACAAAGTTATGCTGTTTCAAATGTGTCATTTATTTGGATGACTCACAAAGAGAATAAAATACCGAAAATATGGGACGCTTTTTCTGCGTTTTATTCTGGTTTATGGCTGTATCTCGCTTAATACGTGGAATTAGATATTAAAACTTGGCAATTTTATGGCAAAATTATCAGAAAATATGATGAAGACATCAGAAGAGTTCTAACTTGTATAGTTTTAGAGCTGTATGGCTGGGGTCAGCTATAATTTTGTTTTAAAATATACATAATATTGATCATTTGGAACTTTTCCGAAGTGTAATTTTGTATCTACAACCCATACAGATGACACGAAAAATGCCTGCTAAATTATTATCAACCAGTCCAGTGAGACCATGGCTTATGTTATTTCTAGTATTTATTTGAGAGAGAGAGAGAGAGAGAGAGAGAGAGAGAGAGAGAGAGAGAGAGAGAGAGAGTTAATCTTCTATCCATATGACATAACAATGAAACAATACCTTAATTAGAAAAAAAGCGCGCGAGGATTTGTGTCACCGGTCATCCGTCGCGAACAAGATTGCCCGATGGCCACGTGTGTGGCCAACTATATAATTTTGTTTCTTTTATTAAATTTTATTCATCTATTTTTGTCTCAGTGACATTTATCTTAGTCTATTCAATTTTCTGTTTGTTAAAATTTAGTTCATTTTAAGTGGGCCAGTCTTAATAGTGAAAGCCATATGATTTTCTATTTAGCCACTTTTGAAGTCGAATTTGGTCAGGTTATAGTCTAGCCATCTGGCAGCCTTGCCTCGCTCACGTCATTTTCGTGTCGTGTGATGGTGGAGTAAAATGGCCGTCTCCATATTTTCATTCATTGAAATGCAAATTGGGTTGATGTTTTGTGAGAATACGGGAAAAGTACTTATCATAATCCAATGAAATTTGAAATATAAATAGAAGAAATGTGCATATATAACCTTGTGAGCGACAAAATCTCTCCTCTTTGTAGTTTTAGAAATATTGTACTCCAAAGAGTAAAAATCTATTTTTAACGGTCTTCTGGTAATCGTACGAGTTTTGTCGCTTGACATAATCTAAAATGACCTTTTTTCTAACTGTGTGCCAACTTACAGTCATATTCATCGATAAACAGCGTCGTAATTAATTTTTAAAAATAGCATGTACGGAACGGCTTCGTCCCATATTTTGTCGCGAATTTGGGCACTTCGTGAACGAAAAAGAGGCCCAAAGATTTGTGCGGGATAATCATTGCTAATATATATATATTTATATATATATATATATATATATATATATATATATATATATATATATATATATCTATATATATATATATCTATATATATATTTGTGTGTGTGTGTGTGCGTGTGTGTGTGTGTGTCTGTGTTAGGGATATATTGCCTCGAACATTGGTGCATTCTTCAAAGCTGACACCAAAAACGTTGACGTCAATTCATTACGACGATTTTTATCAATGAATATGTCTGAAATTTGGCACACAATTAATAAAGAGATCATTTTAGACTATCTCAAGCGGCAAAAAATACTGCGATTACTGAAAACCCGTTAAAAACAGATTTTTGCCCTTTTGAGTGGAATATTTCTAAAACTATCAAGAGCAGAGATTTCGTCATGAATAGGGTACTTGTTGGAATATGTAAGTATATGTATATATGTATGTATTTATGAGTGTTGGTGGGTATTTGTTGGAATATGTAAGTATATGTATATATATATATATATATATATATATATATATATATATATATATATATATATGTATTTATGAGTGTTGGTGGGTACTTGTTGGAATGTGTAGGTATATGTATATATGTATGTATTCTTTACTGATAATTATCCACTGATTGAAGATGAGCCCTGTCTTGCCACATGGAGTTATAATGAAGGAAGCAATACCTGTGTCAAGGCCTTCAGTGAGAAAAAGGTCACCTGGAAGAAAGCTAGTAACATTTGCCAAAGCAAGGGCGCAAATTTGGTACTAATTCAGAGTTCTCAGAAGAATGATTTTGTCCAAGGTAAGATCAACTTAACGTGATCTTGAAATTTTGTCTAATTAATATCCTATGCCCAGTCTTTGCTGTTACTGGCCAGGTAATCAATTAACTAGGACAAGACCGAAAATGTTTAAAAAGAGTCTTTTTTTGTTTCAAAGACCCAACTTTGTGCCACCCACTATAGGATTGAAACCAATGATTTATATGTTCCAAGCTGAGTGTCATACTACTTGACCTCAAAGGCAAACTTCTCCCATTAACAACAACAAGAACATGGAATCTATCCATCTTATTATTTTAGCAGACAAATATCTTTTACACTTAAGAGTGACATGTTAATAAATGTCCTTTTCGTAAAATTGTGTATTTCATTCATAACTACTTACGAATAGCCACTTGGAACTAATCGTCAATCGTTACGAATAGTAAATTCGAAATTTTAAATTTCACATAATCTAACAGTATAGTATTTTATTCAATAATTCACCAGCGGCGTAATTTATGTATGATACCGGAATAGCATGTGTCTTGTGGTATGACACTCACTTTTAGTTCCGAAGGTCCTGGGTTCAATCCTCGCTCGGCACATAGTTGAATCCTTGAAAAACGCTATTTAATCACATTATCTTATTGTAATCCAGTGTAAAATGATTACCTGGCCTCTAGCAGCGTTGTCTCTGTCAGAAATGAAAGAAATATCACCGGACACACGTCATGTCTCGTCCTACATATTAATTAATGATATTGGTGGCTTTATAAATTATCTTTTTTCTTTTTCTGAGCATCAGATCGTAGAGAAACACGTACATACCTATTATTGTCTCAAAAAGATGTGCAGAATTGCGAAAAAATCACCCAGTAGAGTTTTTACCATTGAATTTGTCCTATAAAGCTTTTATGGTGAAATGAAACCGTGAAGAATTTTATCGTGAATATTACAGGGTAAGGGTGTTATGGTGAAAATTGCCCCGAGAATATTTTAACATGACATTATCTTGTGAAACTTTAGCATGGGAATTATCCTATACAGTTTTGGGCATGAGAATATCCCCGTAACGTTTTTAGCATAAAAATTACCATGTAAAATTTCAGCATTGTAATAACCCCATGATATTTTTAGCATGTAGATTACCCTGTAAATTTTGTAGCATACACAAATGGAAGTTGTTCAATAACATCGAGAGCATGGAGATCACTCTCACCGTACTCAGGTGTAAAATGAGTACCTGACCGTTAACAGCGTTGTCTTTGTCCGAAAAAATTGTAATATCGCCTAACAGGCGTCATGTCCCGTCCTACATGTTAAATGTTGCTGTTGACCCCTTTTAAAGCCCATTGAGCACATTTAGTTGATATTGCTCTATATAAAGCTCAATTTAGAATTTTAGAATAACTCCGACCTAATACAGGTTCTGGGCTCTTTGTGAATATTAGCTATTGACAACGTAAGAAATCTAGACCGTTACATAATAAATTGCAATTCTGTCAATTGACCAAGAGTGGTAACCCGATTTATTCAAACAAATCCATTAACCCTCTCCTCACCAGCCATTTTCAGTATTTGCCCCAAACATTCACACCCAACTAACACAAAAATATATTTTCTACCACTCAAACAAAATAGCAGTGAAGTTCTTGCGATACATAATTTCTTTAGCAAATCATGCTCTACAACACACTGTTCATTTTCTTAAAATTTTATGATATACAAAATAAATTTGAATAAGAATAGTGTTGGTTGTATCGTAACAAATGTGACGATTCTCGTATAGTTGGTAGGAGTCGGTTAAGCACGACACAATTGAGTATCGGATTACCCAAAAGACAATAACTCACCAAACATCTAAATCGAATTTATGGAACAAATTACCTAAAGGCAGTAACTAAATCTTGAATCATTTCAATGCATGTATATTGAATCATTTCGATATATGTATATTGAATCATTTCGATGTTTGTATATTGCATCATTTCAATGTATGTATATTGAATCATTTCAATGTATGTATATTGAATCATTTCAATGTATGTATATTGAATCATTTCAATGTATGTATATTGAATCATTTCGATGTATGCATATTGAATCATTTCGATGTATGTATATTGAATCATTTCGATATGTATGTATATTGAATCATTTCGATGTATGTATATTGAATCATTTCAATTGATGTATATTGAATCATTTCAATGTATGTATATTGAATCATTTCGATGTATGTATATTGAATCATTTCGATATGTATGTATATTGAATCATTTCGATGTATGTATATTGAATCATCTCAATGCATGTATATTGAATCATTTCGATGTATGTATATTGAATCATTTCGAATATATGTATATTGAATCATTTCAATTGATGTCGAATTCCAGGTCTTCTTTCTGGCAATAGATATTGGATCGGATCGAGATATGACACATCCACGAAGATGATGAGATATTTGGATGGAGGAGAAGTTACAGTGAGTTGCTTCGTCTTAGAAATAATTATCTTCATGATGATGATGATGATGAGGACGATGCATCATCAACATCATCATCATCATCAACATCATATTTATCATCATCATCATCATCATCATCATCATCATCATCATCATCATCATCATCATCATCATCATCATCATCATCATCATCATCATATTTCATCATCATAACCAACATGAGTATCACTCACTCTACAACTACAGCCTTCCTTTGAGGCTTGGGCCCCAAGACAACCCAACGACCACAGCGGGAACCAACAATGTATTGAGATCATTCGGAAACGTGGAGGTCTCTGGAATGACAGGTCATGTAAAAGAAGAAACCATTTCGTTTGTGAAAAAGCAACTGAGGAAAAGCAAGAAAAAGGTATTTCAACTAAATTAAATGTACGTAAGAGAAGACAATCAAAAGATGGAATGAAGCTATAAGAATACTGGAAGTTACTTTCAAACATAGTATTACTATTGAAATAATTAGTAGTAGGAGTAGTAGTGGTAATAGTAATAATAATGATATTAATAATAATAATGATGATGATGATAATGATAATGATAATAATAATAGTAATAATAATAATAATAATAATAATAATAATAATAATAATAATAATAATAATAATAATAATAATAATAGTAATAATAATAATAATAATAATAATAATAATAATAATAATAATAATAATAATAATAATAATAATAATAATAATAATAATAATAAATAATAATAATAATAAATAATAAATATTAATGATATTATTATTATTATTATTATTATTATTATTATTATTATTATTATTATTATTATTATTATTATTATTATTATTATTATTATTATTATTATTATTATTATTATTATTATTATTATTGTTATTGTTGTTGCTTTTGTTGTCATTATAATAATCATTAATATACAATATATAATGGCTATTCCCAGGCCCTGTTCAGGAATGTGATCCAGGTTGGTTGTATTATGACGGAGATGCTACTTGTCTCTTGCATATACACAATGACCTTTACACCACATCTGAGGCCGTCTCATATTGTAAGGAGTTGTTTTCAGGATCCCTTGTGACTATCCGTGATGAGAAAAAAGACGAGTTCATAATGGGTGAGTTTTTGTTACACATCATCTAATGTGTACATGTGTCGTCTTAAGCCTCTCCTTACCGCCTACAGCAAAATCGTCACATGTGTTACGTCACTTTTCTTCTTCACATTTATTTGGTACATCACAAACTTTGAAGAATAATCTTTTTTAATCAAAAAGAACATAAAATTGTTTTGTAGAGAGCTTGTTTGGGTTTTTAAAAATCTATTTTTGTACTGGGTAAGCCTGTGAATTTGGGAAAATACTGAAAACGATAGGTAAGGAAAGAGTTATTAGGGCACTATGTAGTCATGAACTAGGGACTGGAATTGAGAAACAGATGTCGTGATCTCGAACTTTCAATTTTTTTTTTATCATCAAATTCACTAGAGATATAAGCGGATTGTGATGAAGAGTGCTCACTTCGTGAGTGACGCGTCCTGCAAATCTGTTGTTGACGAACAAACCTTAATATAACAGGGGAATGTGTTGTTCTCTAATACGTTCCCATTCCAGGAGATGTTCAGTTTCCTGTTGACTTGATGTTTTTTTTTTTAAATGGAAGGCACACACTTGACTTTTTCCTGGTTTGGCAATTAGTAAGTTCTTTAAATAATTCTGAGAGGGTGTCTTCAGGGCGTCTGTAATCTTTCCTCAATGGTCTTGACAGATGCAATACACAGATCATCAGCATAGAGAAACCTCCGGATGTTCTCAAATTCAGGTTGGTCGTTGGTATAAATGTTGAAAAGGATAGGTGCAAGTACCTATCCTTGTGGGAGTCCATTCTTTTGTGATCTCCGTCTGCTTTTCTTCCCATCCATTTCCACAAAAAAGCGACGGTTTGAAATAAGGGATTTTATTATTTCAACAACTTTGTGTTACGAGTTACCCTTGCAACCTTAAGGAGCAGTTTCCTGCGATTTACTGTGTCGTAGGCAGCTACCAGGCCCACGAACAAAGCCCCTGTAATTTGTTTGTTCTCATAGCCATCTTTGATGTATTGTGTCATGTTCAGGAGTTGGTCACAGAATGATCTTTCAGGGCGGAAATCAGCTTGGTCAGGTGACAGATGTTCTTTTACTGATTGGGAAATCCTGGCTAGTATCATGCGCTCATATTCTTTGTACAGAATGCAACGGAGGGATATTGGTCTGTAGCTTTTGCTGCTTGTTAGGTCTTTCCACAGGTTTAAGGAGAGCTATCACCCTGGCTTTTCGCCAAAGCTTTGGTATTGTCCACGATTCAGTTGTTGATAAGAGTTAGTAACCATGTTTTTGTTTAGGGACCGAAATGCTTCATCACTTCTGCATGGTGCTCTCTAGACCAGTCGCTTTACCAGGTTTGGAGTTTTCAAGATCTGATTCAAATTCATCGATGCAGAAAAGGTCTACTTCCTGTTCACTTCCTTGTGCGATCTATTCCATTGCTCTTAACATTTCCTTAAGTATGCCCTTTTCTCTGTATGTTGGTTTTCCACTTTTGATAAGTTCATTTGCTACATCGTTTGGTGTCACAGCTGCAACCCTGGTTTGTTTGTTATTTTCTGTATTTAGTTTTTTCATAGTTGACCAGACTTTCTTGCTGTTGTGGGTCATGTTTGTGCTCGTTATATTTTCGTTCTATTTTCCTGATTGTGTTTCGACAATAGAACTCATTAAGGTCTCACCAAGTTGGACAATTTTTTCAGCAAATGGATCCGTTTCGCAAGCCTCACATAATGTTTATAAAGTTCCTTGCTGTCTTGCTGTAGGCATGGTATATAGGATTTTCCGCAGACTCTAGGTAGTCTTTTTTGGCAATTCTCCAAACAAGCGTCTGGAATTGGTCGTAGTTTTGGGGAACTGGATCGCTGGTATTGATGCTGTCCTTTATGTCTGACAAGAAACTTTCCCACTTTCCCTTCCGAAAGTTGAATCTGGGTAAAAGTTTGCTCTCACTGGGTCTAATGACTGGTCCTACCTCACTTGTGATCGGTCTGTGCTGGGATTTTGGTATGGGGTTGCCGACATATTTCTGAATGTTTTGGAGATGTCTGGAAGACACAAATACAAGGTCTGTGTTGTAGCGTCTTTTCCAGCGAGCGGCTTGAAATGATGGTTTGTCTTTTACGTCATGGAGGAGTATCAGATTATATTGGTAAGCTCATTCTTCAAGAGTGTCTTCATCTTCGTTGTTATCACTGTATGTCCATTTGGTGATGTGGCTGTTAAGGTCACTTATAACAATCAATGGTTTATCACTAGTGATGGATGTAACTGGCCACTTGAATGGTGTTGGTGGACGTTTGTAGACAGATGTCACATTGAAGTATCTGCTTTCAATTCTGAGAATTTCAACCTCATGACATGGCTGTATGTCACTATTGATTTGTCATTGAGGTAGATAGCACCCCCGTGAATATCGCTGCATTGTTGTATGACTAGGTGCATGCCAGGGATGTTTGGTGCCTCGGTCTTGTGCGTCTCTTGTAGACAAAGTATGTTTGCCTTGAGGTTGGACAGTAATTCTATCTTTGTTGATGAAAGTCCTTCTGCGTTGAAGCAAACGATCTTAAAGTTGTCCATGGTGAAGGCCGAGTGGCTATTCTTGTTACCACCCTGACCATGGAAGAGTTGTTGGTGTTGTGCATGTTGTAGCAATCGGTCTCAAGCGAGGGATTCCAAGGACGGGACGTGGACGCTTGCTATATATATGATGATGCTGATAATGATGATGATGATGATGATGATGATGATGATGATGATGATGATGATGATGATGATAATGATGATGATGATGATGATGATGATGATGATGATGATGATGCTGATAATGATGATGATGATGATGATCATCATCATATCTTGTCGCGCCAGTGAGTCAGCCAGTCCCGGGCAGTCTGGTTGCATTCCCTCAGGTCAGCATTGGTGCAGTGAGGTCCCAGCGAGCATTCGGACAGGATGTGGTCCATGGTCTGTCTGGGGTGACCGCATGGGCATTCAGTGCCCGGTGAGATTTTCCATTTAAAGAGGTTGGTGGCGGTGTTTCCCACCTTTGCTCTAGCTCTGTTCAGCGCCACCCATTCTTTTCTTTTGAGGTCTGTGCCTGCTGGGAGCTTTTCTGTTGGGGGCTGGAGGGCATCGTTTGCTGTCTTGTCCCATTCTACCCATTTGTCCAGGCGGAAGAATGCTGAGTGGTCTGGGTGAAGGCTCTCTACTGTGAGGAAGCTTTTTCTTGATTTGAGCCTGCTTTTGGGGCAATTGTGGTCATGAAGGGGGTGTCTCTGGTCCATTTCCTG
>NC_088374.1:5629300-5631800 GCF_034508935.2 Berghia stephanieae
GATGATGATGATGATGATGATGATGATGATGATGATGATGATGATGATGATGATGATAATGATGATGATGATGATGATGATGATGATGATGATGATGATGATGATGATGATGATGATGATGATGATGACTTGACTTACTTCTTGACTTAGATGCCTTTCGCGTCTCGACCGAAAGATCGGGTCGCCTTGGCTGTTTCCAGTATTTCCTGTGTGAGGTGTCTCCAATATTGCCGGTCCTCTGCTAGGGTTCTCAGATTTTCAAGGTCCCCTGTCGTTATGAGACTAATGCTTTATCCAAGTGTTGTGAGGTTTTTGTTTAGGATCACAGGGAGTGTTGTGATCGGTCTTCCTCTGAAAAGGTTCCCGTGTTTTTGGAAGTATCCCGACATGGCTTGGTTTGCTGGTATGTTTTTGTCCCTGCGTAGTATGTGACCGAAAAGTTGCCATCGTTGTTGTAAAATGTCAAGGGAGATTGGTCTTTCTTTTGTGATCTTATAGAGTGATTCATTTGAGATCTTTTTGGGGTATTTGATGTCCAGTACCCTTCTTAGCTGTGTGCGATGGAAGGCATCCAGATGTTCTTCTTCGGATTTTGTCAACGCCCAAGTGCCGCAGTTATACAGAAGTACCGGTTTTACAAGAGCATGGTACAGTTTCAGTTTGGTTTTTCTCTTTATTTTGTCACCTCTAATCCATACATTGGTGAGTTTACTGAGTGCGGCGTTTGATAGCTGTTTTCTTCTTTGTACATCCTCGGTGTCTCCAATTAGTGAGCCGACTTTCTTTGTTCTTTTCCATTCCTCTTTGTTCCTCGATATTGTTGTAAATTCGGTTTTATTGGCATTGACTTGGAGGTTATATTTCATGAGGGTATTTTGTATGATGTCTATATTTGCTGGTGTTGATCCAATAAAATCGACATCATCTGCATAGGCGATTTCTCTAGGGATTGCATTCTCAATATGAGTCGTTGGTTTTGGAATGACTTTTTGAACTTCTTTCAGAGCGTGTTCTAAGTATATTGTGAACAGAATCGGGCTCAGACTATCTCCTTGGGGGGTCCCGATGTTACTTTCGAACTGCGTCTGTTTTGTGGCCCCGTATATCCTTGATTGTATCTTTGTGTTGCTGAGGAGAAATCGGATTATTCGGAGCTCGTCTTCGTCTACTATTTCTGTTAATATCTCCAAAAGTTTTCCTCTGTCGATCGTATCAAAGGCTGCGGACATATCGATTCCGGTTATTGTTATGGATATGTTTTCTTTGAGTGCCTTTGCTGCCAACCATTTATGTGTCCATACAACGTCCGATGTGCTTCGGTCTTGGCGAAACCCGCTTTGGCTATGTGATAGATATTTTTCTATTTTCGGTCTAATTCTGTTGAGGACAATAGTTGACAGTGTTTTTCTTATGGTATTCAGTAATGGTATTGGGCGCAGGTTGTTTACGGGTCCTTTCGTTTTTCCTGGTTTTTGTATTGTCATTAGGACACCGCTGTTTATGTCCCAGTCTTTGTGTGTTGAAAATGTTTTGTTCATTATGTTTGCAATGCTCAGATCCAGGGAGAGGGTACCGCATTTCAGCAATTCAGCGGGAATTTCATCTTCGCCTGGGGATCTGTTATTGTTTAGGCACTTTATGCTATTTCTAACTTCAGTTGTTGTGATGCGGTTGTTTAGGTCTCTAGGGTTTCCTGAGAAGGGCGATATTTGTGAGACTTGTTTGTAAAATTTCTGCTGGAAGTGGTCAGTTACAATGTCAAGGATATCGTTGGGATTTGTTGTCTGTTTGCCAAATTTTATCCTGTAGTTTTGGGTTCTCGAATGGTTTTCGGTTCAGAGATTTCGTCGCTTTGAACATAGACGATGCGTTATTTTTGGACTTTTCTATGTCTTCCACTTTTTTGTCTAATTCCTCGTTTCTGTGTTTTATTGTAAGTGATCGAATTGAATGCAGTATTTTGTTTCGTTCCGTTTTCAGGTTTATTATTTCTTCCGAGTCTTTCGTGTTTTGTATCCTGATCCTAAGTTCTTTTTGTTGCCGCGATAGATCGTTAATAGCGATGTTAGGCGTTCGATTTGGTTTGTTCTTAGTTGTATTAATAGAGCCTGCACTTTCTTCCCCCGCATATTTCATTGCCGCTTGCGTCTCTTTCCATTCATTGTTTGGATTGCTGTTTTGCTTTATTTTCCATAGACTTGAGTTAAGTTCATATTGGTAATGAATGCGACATTCTCGCTCATTTACTATTTTTGCCGTGTTTATTTTGACTGCCGTTTTACCTTTCTGTCTTCGTTGTCTGTACACATTTATGTTGAAATTCGTTTTTACAAGTTTGTGATCGGATGTTAGCAGTGTACCACCGTATGATCGCGAGTTGGTTGAGTAGTGTTTATGGCGGTGTCGACATATGATATAGTCTATTTGGTTGTGTATTGTTATCATTTTGTCTTGGGTTTGGTCTTTCCTTTGTCCTACCCATGTTGTCTGGTGTCTTGAT
>NC_088374.1:5636800-5679300 GCF_034508935.2 Berghia stephanieae
TATATATATATATATATATATATATATATATATATTGAATTGTGTTTGATACAAATATGGTACGAAAAGTGCTCGACATGCAGTAATGAAGCGAATTATTATTATTTAAAATATTTACCACAATGTTTGAGACAGTCTACATTAATGTTTCAGGCTTAATTTGCCATCGTCAGGACTGAGTTGTTTTGTTGACTGTTGTTGTTTCTTGAAGTGGTTCCGGTTTAAAGTTGCTTAACAAGAATTTACGCCGATGGGGACACCTTCCGTAGATCTCACTTTTCATGTTGAGTGTGGCTTCATGAGGTTGTTTGATTATAGTATATCTTTCTTCCAGGCATAAGCTACATTGTTTTGATGTTGGTGTGTATCCTGTTGCTTTAGATAAAATTTTCCATGAAATGTTGTGGTCTATTTTTTTGTCTTTTAATTTCCAAATATGTTCGCTGAGTTTTGTGGATGTTTTTTTGTTAGTGTTTCTAAATGTTGAGGTGTGGAGGTTGTATCTTGTTTTGAAATTATTTTTTGTTAGTCCTACATATTTTTCTTGCATGTTTGTTTTAGTTTCTGTGACTGTGGCTTGGTAAATTAAACTTGATTTTAAGCATTGTTTGTTTGTTTATATATATATATATATATATATATATATATATATATATATATATATATATATATATATATATATGAGTGTTGGTTGGTACTTGTAGGTAACGAGGGCTCTAAAAGATTGGTTAGACCATATAAAATAAGAAATAGGGACACTCACGTTTTTTGGTCAATACGATCGTTTCAATAGGTCACCATATCGACGGTCAATACTGGATCTTTTAAAACGAGTACACCACGTATCCAATGTTAACCGACGATATTGCAACCCATTGAAACAATCGTAAGGACAACAAATGTGAAAGTCCCTACTTATATGTCTATTTGACTTTAGTTGAGGTAATTTTATTTATTGCCTATACAGAAGCAAAAGTTCTTTACGCAGAAAACTCAAATTTAATCAAATTAATGCGATTACTGTAAACTCAAACCATCTTTTAGAAATGTATTTTTACAATTTAAGCAATTTACACGACCTGGAATGTAAATTTTAGACTTTATGTATTCAAAATTTTCTATAAATGATCCAAGACTGTTGATGCTGTAACTCCTTCCTTACCAACCACAGGAAAATCTTCCCATTCGTTACGATCCAACCTGCACTTTTATGCGGCTATGTGGTCTTGTGGTTGACACTCGCTTTCGGATCGGAAGGTCCTGGGTTTGAGCCTCGCTCGGCTCATAGTTGAGTCCTTGAAAAAGGCTCTTTACTCACATTCTCTCACCGTACTCAGGTGTAAAATGAGTACCTGGCCGTTAACAGCGTTGTCTTTGTCCGAAAAATTGTATATCGCCTAACAGGCGTCATGTCCCGTCCCACATGTTAATTTTGCTGTTGATCAGGGACCCCCTGTAAAGCGCTTTGAGCACATTCAGTGGATATTGCGCTATATAAAGCTCAATTTTTTTAAATTTTTAATTTATTTTTTAAATTCAGATTTCATTTTTAAATCACACAATTTAAAAAAAAAAAGTCTATTATATCTATAAAACGTGACACTGTGGTGTAAAGTATAATTTGGTGCTTTTCTGTTTGAGTAATAAAAAAATAATTTTTGTGTTGTGGGGGAATAACATTTTGAGAAAAATTCTGAAAATGGCTGGTACGGAAAGGGGTAACACCATCGAGTAGTCTATGTGAATAATAATATTGGATTTATAGTCAACAACTTATAATTTAAATTGAGTTTATTTGTTTCATGTCCAGGAAGAAAATATTCATAACGCAAAAAAAAATTAATTCCCTAAAATAATGTTTCACTGTCTCAATTGAACACACAGTTTTACAGTTCGTCTCATGTCATCAATTAGATTTTGTAACGTTAAACTATCTTTTGGAAATTTGCTTCACCCGATACGATACAAATTACAACATACCTGATGTAAAATCAACAAGTCTTGGACAAAAGTCCGTCGAATAGTCTCTCTCTAATAAATTTGTTGTTTCACCTGACAAAAAATACTCCACTTTTTAAAAGAATTTGCAATGAATGCGTTTGAATGGAAATCCTATCTATACGTTTATTGGAAGAAAACTGTGGGTAACCATGCCTGTAACATAACAGTATTTAGTCTTGTCACTTTATCA
Organism: Berghia stephanieae; assembly: GCF_034508935.2. Classification (NCBI taxonomy): domain Eukaryota; kingdom Metazoa; phylum Mollusca; class Gastropoda; order Nudibranchia; family Aeolidiidae; genus Berghia; species Berghia stephanieae. Next base: position 5,638,992 of record NC_088374.1, read on the forward strand.
AGTTGTAAACGACTTATTCCTTTTGAGATTTTTCTCATTTTAATGTTTTGATATCCCAATTGACTACAACTGACAAGAGTCCTGAATATACGATACCCCGCAAAAAAAGGAATAAAACACTGTATAAAAAATGCAATGAAAGACCATTATCCATTCAAAATCTGGAGGCAAGATGGCGCCTTTTTGGGCATATACTAAGAAGAGACAGCTAATATAGCCATGTGGTGAGCCTTGTGACTCCTTGGATAGGAAGGGAAGACACAGTCATGAGGGCAGCTATTTCCCCACACGAGAGATTGACAGCTACATTGAGATTTCTCGCGACAGGCAGATCGTATGAAGACCTAAAATTTCCAACGTGCATATCACCCCAAGCTTTAGGTCGGATTATTCCTGAGACGTGCAAGACCTACAATTTTCAACGTGCATATCACCCTAAGCTTTAGGTCGGATTATTCCTGAGACGTGCAAGACCTAAAATTTTCAACGTACATATCACCCCAAGCTTTGGGCCGGACTATTCCTGAGACGTGCAGGGCCATTTGCAAGTGTCTTGTAGGCCTACGTATAATAACATTCTGTCTAGAGCTTAAACTTTCAAAACTTAACATAATGGAAACAGTTTTTTTTCTTCAATATGGTTCAATTGTATTAACTAAAAGTGTGAGGTAATTGTAATGACCTAGCTTGTTGAAATCTATCCACAAATGCCTACTCAAATAATCATTATGTACTGGTTTAACATATACACACACGCACGCTTACACACATACACACTCACTCACACGTACATTTAGACACTCGTATTTATGCATGCCCTCTTAAATAAACACATGTCGTGAAAAATGTACTGTTCATATTGTTTTTTATTTAATGATAAAGATATCCAAAACTTGATTTTTCAATCAACATTTATCAAATAAATATTTGTAATAACGGTATTTTTTTTTCTATAATCATTTATACTGTTTAATATATATCATAGGTCTACGAAATAAAAAGACAGATTGTAATTAATTAAATGAAAATGATAGACCAAAAAAGTTCTTAGCCTGTCTGCCATTAGGGTATCCAGAATATATTTCTCAAATGCATCGCGGGTTGAGTAACCAATTTCCCTACCTTTTCTGGCTATTTCCGAGTCGGAAAGAAATAGCAAGAGATCAAAATAAAAAAAAGACTTGGTTCATTTTGCTCCTCGAATCCAGAGCCCGAAACTTGAGATGCCATCATTTCTTTATGTTCTTTTTTTTTTCTCCATGATCCACGGAGGTTGGAGACCTTGCTAACAACTGTGTCCTTATAAGCCACGGGGTAAAATGACTTAAGAAAGTTTGTAAGCTCATCATATCACTTTCTCCCTCTTGATTTTGTTTGAATATTCTTTGCTTTTCACCTTCCAAAGACATTCATGAGCTCTATAATGTTCAATGAACTGAAGCGTCCTTTCCTTCGTCCAAAAAGCCATCTTAAAAGTTCGTGTAATTATAGACTTGGTAGAGAATTTTAATAATAATAATCATAGATCTTTATTGTCCATAAATATGGCAATTTGTCATTTAGTTACACTTGTTATAACGTTATATGATAACTATAACATTGAACAGATATTTCACTCCTACTTATTCCCCCCCTCTCTCTCTCTCTCTCTCTCTCTCTCTCTCTCTCTCTTCCTCTCTCTCTTTCATGCGTGCGATATACACAACATAAACATATTCATTTCATTTTCAATTCGTTACATTTTCGGCAATTCAACACCAAATATTATCATCATTATCAATTGGTCACTTAATCTAACATTAAATACATTAATCAGTCAATCAGTCAACGCATCTATCCTTGGTTTTGATGTACCATATGAAATATGGTATATTTTATTGCTAGGAATATTTGTCTGTTGCAACAACGGTCGATCAAACAAACCTGGAAAGGAAACAATCAACTGTGAGTCATCCTATAGCATGAAGCCCAGAAAAAGTATTCATTTGTTTCAGGTTCGGTTTTAAAATTATAGGCTCAATACTGGAGACAATAACTAACTGTATGTTATTGCTTTCCAAGAATTGACACAATTCTAGGAATTCGCTTACGCGCTGCCTGCGAAGAGAGCTCAGAGAAAGAATTCATATTCTCGGCGAAGGCTATTATTGTGAACAGGCCTACTTCACGCATCCCGTGGAGTAATATTTTCCTAAAATAAAAATGTTTTTTTTCTTTTTCTTTTTTTTTTTCTTGTTTATATTATTATTATTTTTTTTCTTTATTTCATCTTATTCTTTTTGGTTATTTCCATTCTTTTCTTTTTTTTTTCTTTTTTTTTTAATGATATATTTATTTTTTTAATAAATTTTTTTATTAACGTTTAACAAAATCGCCTTAATAAACATGTTTTAAAAAAATAAAAAATAAAATGACAAGCATACTAAATATTTTCTTATCAACTTCTATTCTCAAGAATTAGATAAATACGGACCGGGAACAAAAAAACAAAAACAAAAACAACATAAAATACAAATACAAATAAAACACTAGATACATTGAGTTCGTCTTTGGTATCAAATCGATGGTAAATTTAACGTAGACTCCGAATATTATGCAGTCAAATTAACAAACAATTTAATTTTTTTGTGGTTTTTTTTTTTACGCGGCCACTCACTCAAAATCCTGGCCTGGGGTAAAAATATTCGACTCTTCATAAAATCTCGGACCTATTACGCTCCTGGCTCCGCAACCTAGGAAATCGCCCACACACGCACAGTTTTTTGACAGTTTCGCAAAACCGAGGCGAGAAACTTAGCCGGGAACGTACGTGAGTGGAGGGGGGGGGGGGGGGGGGGGGGGGGGGCTTAGTTATTAGCTTATAATATTTCGTGGATGGACGGATTAAATGACTGGACGTAGTGGTGGTGGACATCAAGGACTATTTATTAATCATGACTGGACATTGGTCAGTTTGGATGAAATTGACATATAAATTATATATATATATATACACGTCGGTTATCCGAATTGTTAGCAGGGACGTCGGTCTCTGGTGTGTTTCAATCAATCATAGCTTACAATAGATAAACACTTTAACTTTGGTCGTAAAACAATAAATTTAAAAACAAAATATAACACGACAAAAATGAGTCATTTTGTGTAGAGGATATAGGCTATAATATATTTTATCTATGAGGTGTCTGCACTTCGCTAACGTGACATTGGAAGCAGGAAATTGAATAAGACCCCACACCTTCCCCCGCACCGCAGCCCTAACGGTTTTCTCTGCCTTCAAAGTCCTTGAACTTGATTATTTGTCAAGGGTCACAATGTCATGATGCCCATCGTGTAAAGGTTAAAGGCCATGTTAATTATTTGCCAGATTGGTAGTCATAGAGTCCCTTGTGAACTGAAATACAAAATGCTGAGAATATTTTTTCCGTCAAAAGTGGATGGAAAATAAATTAAACAATATTTGTGTTTTCTTCTTCTTTTCTACTCTAAATTCGCCATAATTGGCAAGCGTCAGATATAAGAATTATGGGCTTGTTTGTAAAATGATTTTTTCAATTTGTTGTCGAAAAGGGATTTCTGTCAATAGTTTAACGTGTATCGATCAAAGATATCTGGTATTGATATAAAGCCGAGGACAATAACTGTGTATTCTAGAATCAAGAAGCGAGATTATCCTAAAACTTTAGTAAAAGACAATTTATTTTACCCTGGTATGTTTCGTGATATTCATAATTAAAATACGGTTTGATATAATGAAATTCCATGCAAATTTATACAGTATATTCGATTAAAATATTGACTTCTGTTGCTATATTTAAAAAGTTTGGTGCCGGCTGCCATTAGTTGACAGTTGAACTTGTTCTTATAGGCCTATGCCGATGTAACTTTAACAATTTCAGGATGACCTCTCACCGTGTCTTGCATAATGTAATTTTATTTTCTACAAAGTTTGGAAGTCCAGTAAATTATTTGTGGCATACACAATGATTATTTTGTAATAAAGGTTTTTAAGTGATAGATTGTCATAATTTTCTTTGCGGAGCTGGGTTCGGCGATATTACAATTGTTTCCGACAGACAACTCTGTTAACGGCCAGGTACTCTTTTTACACCTGAGTACGAAGAGAGAATGTTAGTAAAGAGCCTTTTCCAAGGACTCAGCTATTCGCCGAGCGAGACTCGAATCCAGGACCTTCCGATCCGACAGCGAGTGTCAAACCACAAAACCACATAGCCGCACAAATAAGAGTTGTCATTGGGGAGGATGATAATGATATAACAACCTTCCCTCCCTCCCTCCTCTCTTCTCTCTCCTCTCTCTCTCTCTTCTCTCTCTCGCTCTCTCTCTCTCTCTCTCTCTCTCTCTCTCTCTCACAAGTCACTGTTAAGCATCCTTTTTTATTCTAGTAAGCTTACAAAACCTTTCATACCGAATAGGCTAGTACTCATTCACTCCTGAGTCAGGCGAGGTAATGTTTGTATAGTGCCTTACAAGAGGATGGACTGTGTTACCAGAAATAAATTTGTCATCCATTTTGGTCACTGATAAGGCTAAAAATGTTACACTGAAAGACATAATCAGTCGGATGGTGAAAAGGTTTGAACTGAGATTTTGCCAAGTTTTGTTAGAAGGTCAATTTTTGTCTAAAACGAGTTCTTGTCAAAAATATACACCTTCGGGAAATATCAAAGGTTAATTTCACTTCTAAATATTTTTTTTTACTGCTAGTCAAGTTGAAAAAGTTTGAAATTTAAGAAAAATTTCTGGAATACCTTTCCTACACATCTGACCATAACTTCATGAAAATTCACTCGATTTACTTCAAATTAAGATTAAAATGCTTTGGGGAGATATTCTTTCAGAAAATGCAAGAAAAAAAATGCAAACCCAAAATTTTCACCCTCTGACTGATTATGTCATGCACTGACACAAATGATTGCTGCTTGCTTATTGTTGCAAGATGATGCTCTTCCAACTCGAGCCACTAAAACCTCTTGGTAAATAAAGCTTTTTGTAACAGTTCAAAAAACAAAAACAGAACAAATTTCTCTTTCTTTCTAAATATTTGGGCAGCACATTTAGTCATCAGACAACCAAAAGAAAAACAAATATTTATTCATAGTCTATTTATAATCAGAGCAAGATGGTGACCGGGACAGGAAGACTGTTACAGTTCCATGACAACCTGTAGTGTATCAATGAAGATATTTGTTTTAAACATTAAAATATCTTCATCGCCTCTTTACTCTTTGAGGGTCCCGATAGCTCAGTTGGTAGAGCACTTGCTTCACACCCAAAGAAACCGAGAGCGATCCTGTGTGCAATCAAAACATTTTTCTGATTCCCCCTTTCTACCCAGCAGTGAATGGGTAGTTGAGTCTGTTAGATCTGGTGGAAAGTACTTTGTGTTAGACTAGTGTCCTATCCAAAGGATAGCAAGCAATTTTTATTGTCAGTTTCACGCTATCAGGGATGCCACTTTTCCGGTTTTAGCCGGAAATCCGGTTTTTTTACCACCAGCCGGTTTTAATCCGGAACCTCCGGTTTTTGTCCGTCGTCACTATTCAAAAAAAAAAAAAAATTTTTTAAAGAAGAAGAAAAAATCGCGATTTGAGCCGGAACTTTTTCGCCGGGTGAATAATTTGGGCTGTCACCGCCGGTCGAATATTTGGGCACCTAAATGGTAGTTTATCTACGCCCATCCCCATCACAATTCCTCCTTTAAAAAAAAAATAAATTGATAAATAAACAGTGATTTTGAGAATTTCTCAGTAATTTTCCGCTGAATTTGCCGTGTCAAACATTTCCCTCAAAACCACAAAATCACCATTATGTCTTATATCATATCTTGACACCTGTGCAATAGTCGCGTGAAATTTAGTGACGGTCCCGTTTTTATGACGTCGGGCCAGACTGAATGGCACCAGATGTCACAATTGACACAGACGACCAGTGGTGTTCTTTGATTAGCAAGTTGATGGTTGAAGGGGAAGGGGAGGGACAATTCTCTCTCTCTCTCTCTCTCTCTCTCTCTCTCTCTCTCTCTCTCTCTCTCTCTCTCTCTCTCTCTCTCTCTCTATCTATCTCTCTCTCTCTTTTCCTCTTTCCCTTTGCCTTTCTTTCCATTTCTCTTTTCTTCTTTTTTTTTTTTTTTTTTTTGATATAGAATTCCTAAGATCAATTCATAAATTATTCTGGTAGAGAAGTCTCTCCTCTCTCTCTCTCTCTCTCTCTCTCTCTCTCTCTCTCTCTCCCTCTCATCTCTCTCTCTCCCCCCCCTCTCTCTCTCTCTCTCTCTCTCCCTCTCATCTCTCTCTCTCTCCCCCCCCCCTCTCTCTCTATCTCTCTCTCTCTCGCAACCATCCATTAAATCTTTACAAAAACTAAATTTATGTTTAATGATAAGAATGGATTTATACTAGTAATAGTAATATATTACATATTACCAATACAAACTATGTTCCTGTTATTTTTACACTTTGCTTGCGTTTGACCGATGGACGGAGACATTTTCCTCCTTTTTGACAAATTGCTATTATTATCACTGAAAAAAAAAACACTCACCAAAACCACTACATCATCGCTACCACCATTACTATTACAATCACCACCACATCATCATCCCTACCACCACCACATCATCCCTACCAACACTACTACTACAAATAACACCACATCATCCCTACCACCAGTACTACTGCAACTACCACCACATCGTCATTCCTACCACAACTGTTACAACCACCACCACACAATTATCTCTAAAAGACCACCACTACTACAACCACCACCACATCATCATCTCTAAGACCACTACTACTACTACTACTACTACTACTACTACTACTACTACTACAATCACCACCACATCATCATCCCTACCACCACTACCACATCATCCCTACCACCACTCCTACTACAACCACCACCACACCATCATCCCTACCACCACTACTACTACAACTACAACCACATCATCAACCCTACTACCACTACTACAACCACCACCACACCATCATCCCTGGCACCACTACTACTACAAATAACACCACATCATCCCTACCACCACTACTACTACAACTACCACTACATCATCATTCCTACCACAGCTACTACAACCACCACCACACAATCATCCATACGACCAGTACTACTATAATCACTACCACATCATCCTTACCATCACTACTACTACAACCACCACCACATCATCATCCCTACTTCAACCACCAAATGTAATTACACTTTCAACTTTTGAAATTCTCCGAGTCGTGTCAGAAATTGCTGCGAGACAAATTTTGGATCGAATCTCAGTGAATTTGAGTGAAGTTTGAATTTATAGGTTATGGTTGCATGGGTGGGTCATGATCTTCACAATGAAAAATTTTCTCCTTTTATGTGACCAGTCATTCTCACCCCTGATAGCTATTGATATTGATTTGTCTATATTTTGTTTTCAGCACCTTATTTTATCAATTTGAAAACTGTTAACTCTCCTTTCTTTTGTGTGTTATTTGCTCTAAATTGCAGTAATAAGTACTGAAACAATATTCCAAATTTGATATTTTTCAAATCCCTACAAAGCCCTTGACGTTGATTTGTATCTCGTCCGCCCAAGTTTTCAGGCTTTTTTAAATTTGCCTGGTGGCATCCCTGACGCTATAGAAACCTGGATAAACTCCGGCTCCATGAGCCTAATGGCTGTGAAGGACTACTTTACCTACTACTACTATAAAATAGATATTAAAATATAATTCCCCTTAATCATCCCATAGAGGAAATTTGTCTCTAAGGGTCTATTCCAAGGGAAGACTGGAATAATCCAGGCGTCAGCCGCATGCAGTGCAGCGCCGCAAATTGAGCTAGGGGGAGGTGACTTGCTCAAGGCTACACAGCGCAGCGGTGGCAGGTGATCAAACTCGGTACCTTTCGGGTACTAAGCAAAGACCATAACGGCTGATCCCCCAAGCTACCCCTTTTTTAAAACTCTTTACTTCTTGTTTTGGTTCCAGCCAGCATCATGGCCTCTCAGCAGATCTCACTTCTTTTAACTGGAGGATAGCAAGCAATTGCTATTGTCAGTTTCGAAAGAGTGAAAATGGAAAGGCTTCGTATGGGAACAAAACAGACAATGGACGTTTCGAGTACAAACCCTTCGTCAGTATTTGTGTATTGTTGTGCTGACGAAGGGTTTGTACCCGAAACGTCCATTGTCTGTTTTGTTCCCATACGAAGCCTTTCCATTTTCACTCTTTCGTTAGTATTTTACGATCACCGGCTTCAGGCAGCCCTTACCGTTTTCTACTTTATTGTCAGTTTCACACTATAGAAACCGGGCTAAACTCTGGCTCCACGAGCCTAATGGCTCTGAAGGACTACTTTACCTACTACTTCTTTACTCTTTACTGTTTTTTATTGACTCTATGAATCCTTGATTTGACTATGAATTATTATTATTATTATTATTATTATTATTATTATTATTATTATTATTATTATTATTATTATTATTATTATTATTATTATTATTATTATTATTATTATTATTATTTTTATTTTATTTATTTTTTTTATTTTTTTTTTTTCACTTAAAATTGATAATTTATGTTGTAAAGTGCCCCAGAGCTTGTGTTTTACACAAGAATGAGCGCTGTATAAATGTGTATTATTATTATTATTATTATTATTATTATTATTGTTATTACTCTTGTTTTGGTTCAAACCAGCATCATGGCCTCTCAGCGGATTTCACTGCTTTTAACCGGAGCTCTTCCCAAGAGGATGCTCCTCCAAAACACCACGAGCAGTGTCCATAGGTGTTTGGCAACAGCAGCGGCTGCAAAGAAGTACAAAATTGTCGTCGTCGGCGGAGGGAGTGGAGGTTGTGCTGTAGCAGCCAAGTTTTCAGGGGAAGGGAAAAACTTGGCCATCATAGAACCCAGTATGGTGAGTTTCGATACCAACTGTTTTCTAATGTACATCACGACCAGAAGTGTCAAATATTTTCTGTTCAATCCTTTACATGTGGGGTTTAACTGCAAGGAATGTCAATTTTTATGTAAAATATTTAGAATTCTAATTTATTTATTTATTTATTTATTTATTTATTCTCACCTAGTTTTTTTAAACACATTCTCCAACAACGTTGTTTCATTCAGAATTCCTGGAACTATTTTAACCTCCCTGATGATTCCAGGAATTCTGGATGAAACAATGTTGTTGGAGAATGTGTTAAAAAATAAACACTTTAATCATCCTAGAAATAAATAATTGTCTCCAAGAAACTGTCGAGCACATTACATGGTTCTAGCTAACTTCCCTCAATCATAGTACTCTAATTCATACGTAAAGATTTCACTGTAAATACATATATTATATAAATAATATATTCTTATGTCAGTGAAAAGCCCGAAATGGGCTTACTGATTTTAAATATGTATAAATGTACTTTTATTGTTGCTGTTGTTCTAGTTTTTGTATAAAGTATGTTTGCATATATCTATAAATATTACTGACAATAAACAATTTATTGCGGGTGGTTGGATGGGAGCATCACCCTTGAATCGTATACCTATGATGTTCGCATGGGTGTACGATCCGATAGTGATGTCGTTTCTTCTTCTCTTTACTAGCCTATCCAGCTTCTTTGGTTTGTGATTGTATTTTTGACAGGGGATATTTTTTTTTCTGTAAATCTTCTGCCTGTTTGTTCTTGGTTATTTATAATTTAGCTTATGATATCTTTAGGTTATGATTTTGATTGACATTTGTACTATTTTTGTTAGATTGCTTGTTTTTTTGTTTCAGCGGTCTCTCATATAACCTCAATTGTGTTGGAAGAGACCTAAAGCAACAAACAAACAAAAAAAAACAATTTATTCAATTCCATTTTACTCTCATCTGATATCCTGGCGTAGTGGGGGTGCATATTATATATATATATATATATATATATATATATATATATATATATATATATATATATATATATATATATATATATATATATATATAGTGCGACTGTGTGGTCTAGTCGTCTGACACTTGCCTCCAGACCAAATGGTTCTTGGTTCAAGCCCCGCTCTAAGCAGTGCATAGTTGAGTCCTTGGAAAAGAGACTTAGGTTACTCACATTCTTTTTCACATTTCTCAGAGCAGGATTCGAACCCAGTAGAACCGATCCGAAGATGACTGTCATACCACTTAGCCAGAATGTTGCAGAATGGGACACGCAGATATTGTAGGATTGCTGGTATAGAAATGCTGGGCTATTTATTATGTGAGCTTTTACTGTATGAAATGAGTATATGTGTGACTTGCCATCTCAAAACAGTGGCATGAACAAGATCAGTAAGATTTTGTGCGGCTATGTGGTCTCACTAGATATTGGTATGACATTCGCTTTCGGATTGGAAGGTCCTGGGTTCGAGCCTCGCTCGGTGCATAGTTGAGTACTTGGAAAAGACTCTTTACTCACATTCTTTCACCGTAATCAGGTGTAAAATGAGTACCTGGCCGTTAACAGTGTTGTGTCTGTTGGAAAAAATTGTAACATTGTTGAACAGGCTTCATGTCTCATTCTATATGTTATGTGTTGCTGTTGGTCAGGGACCCTTGTAAAGCGCTTTGAGCATGCTTGGTGGATGTTGCGATATATAAAAGCTTACTTTCTTTTTTTTTTGTTTTGTTTTTTGAACGTCTTAATTTACTATTGAAGTGTCATGAAATACAAACTTTTGGGTCTTTTGTTATTACGATGGGTTTTTTTTTTTTTTTTTTGGTCTTCAAAATAAAGAAATAAAATTAACCCAGGGTATCATATTTGTGTGTGTGTGTGTGTGTGTGTGGGGGGGGGGTGGGTCTTGATAGCTCAGTTGGTAGAGCACTTGGTTTACAATCAAACGGACCGAGATCGATCCCGGGTGCATCAAGATATTTTTCTGACACCCCTTGTCCACCCAGCAGTGATTGGGTAGCTGGGTCTGTTAGATCTGGTGGAAAGTACTTTGTGAAAGATTAGTGCCCTATTCAAAGGGTAGCAAGCAATTACTATATTGTCCGTTTCACACTATAGAAACCGGGATAAACTCCGGCTCCATGGAAATCCAATGCAAATCTAAAATTGTCACCTTCCGACTGATTGTCATGCACTGACCCATATATATTTCTTTATTCTTTATGTGTCATATATATATATATATATATATATATATATATATATATATATATATATATATATATATATATATATATATATATATATATATATATATATATATATATATATACATACAGTTTGCTTTTACTTACCTTCCCAGAGCCATTACTATCAGCCCATGTGGACTCTTGTCGGGGCGGGGCTTAAATCCATTGACCAATCAGTGGATTCAATGAGTAACGTCTTACCCAAGGGCTGTGACTGGATCAAGGACAAGGTCGTGACCTTTGATCCAGACGCCAATGCCGTTACCCTTGCCAATGGAGACAAGGTGAGTTTTTTTTTCAGCTTAAGGAAATAATTTTCATTATATATATATATATTTTTTTTTTTTTCTCTTTCTTGGATGTTTATGATCTTGTGCCATAGCACCTGGTTGTCAGTGTGGACAAACTCGTTCTTCCACGTACTATCTGAGACTGGAATCACTTATCATAAGCCCTCACCTCAGCCACCACTGGTGAATCTTTTAAATCTACTCTTCCTGCTCCTAATCAGTGGGTGGATTTCAAGCTTTGTGCCGCTATGTGGTCTTGTGGTATGACACTCGCTTTCGGATTGTTTAGTCCTTGGAGAAGGCTCTTTACTCACATTCTCTCACTCAGGTGTAAAATGAGTACTTGGCCGTTAACAGCGTTGTCTCTGTCCCAAAAATTTGTAATATCGCCTGACAGGTGTCATGTCTCGTCGTACATGCTATGTGTTGCTGTTGGCCAGGGACCCTATATAAAGCGCTTTGAGCACGTTTAGTGGATATTGCGCTATATAAAAAGCTCAATTGTTTTTTTTTTGTTGTTTTTTTTTTGTTTTTCGAAGAATACCGGACACCTTCAGCATAATGCTCAATATTGAGATTGGCTGAAGTAACTTATACAGATACAGATAAAGAAATTTGAGTCTGTGGAAAAGGCTCTCTATTCACATTCTTCACCATACTCATGAGTACCTGGCCTGATAGCTCAGTTGATAGAGCACTCGCTTCACACACAAAGGGACCGAGTTCGATCCTGCGTGCAGTCAAGATTTTTTTCTGATCCCCCTGTCCACCCAGCAGTGATTGGGTCGTTGAATCTGTTAGATCTGGTGGAAAGTACTTTGTATTAGACTAGCGTCCTATTTGTTGTCATTATTATTATTATTATTATTATTATTATTATTATTATTATTATTATATTATTATTATTATTATTATTATTATTATTATTATTATTATTATTATTATTATTGTTGTTATTATTATTATTATTATTATTATTATTATTATTATTATTATTATTATTATTATTATTATTATTATTATTATTATTATTATTGTTATAATTATTATTATTATTATTATTATTATTATTATTATTATTATTATTATTATTATTATTATTATTATTATTATTATTATTATTATTATTATTGTTGACTGTTTGCTGTTTATGCCTTCAGGTTCATTATGACTACTTGGTGGTGGCTATGGGAATACAGCTGGATTATGACAAGGTACAGAATGTCATCGTCATCGTCATTATCATCATCACGTTCATCATTATTATCATTATCACGTTCATCATCATTATCATCATCACATTCATAATCATCATCATTATCATCACCATCATCTTCATCATTATCAACTTCATCATCATCATTATCATCATCAACAACATCATCATCAACATCATCATCAATATCATCATCATCATCATCATCATCATCATCATCATCATCATCATCATCATCATCATCATCATCATCATCATCATCATCCTCAACAACAACAACCTTCCTAATATTTCCGTTTCTGTTCCCTATTTGAACCAATTCCTATTTGTCTTACCCTTTCTTGAGTGCTTTAATTCTTCTTATTCTAATTCTAGAACTTTTTACTATCCCATTTTCTTTTTGTTTTTACTGGCGCTGATATGACCTTAATCTGTTGCAAGCGCCTTAAAACCCTTAAAAACAAACAAAGAAAATTACCCCCAGCCCTATTAAGAAAAAAAAAATAAAGATAAGATTTATCTCTCTTCTTTTTTTTTCATCTCCAAGGTGAAGGGTTTGATCCCAGCCCTGGAGAAAGACCCCCGAGTGTCGTCCAACTACCACCCAGACTACGTCAAGAAGACGTACCCAGCTCTGAAGGCCTTCAAGGGAGGCAACGCCATCTTCACCTTCCCCAACACGCCCATCAAGTGTGCGGGAGCTCCCCAGAAGATCATGTACCTGGCCGATGAGATATTCAACGACGTAAGGGAGAACACTAGGAGATGTCAAAAGTGGAGATGTCAAAAAACTAGAAATATAAAAATCAAAACAAAAAGAAATTAAAAAAAAAAAACAAAAAAAAGAAAAGGGGAAAAAAGAAAAAAAAAAACATATTACGTGTTTATCTGAAGAAGGCCAAAGGCTAAAACGTATTTTGTTTTGTGTTGTTCCCTTATATTATATGTGACCCATCGTCTCGAAACGGTATTATGTTGGGATGAATTGGACCCCGAGAAGTGACTTTAGAATTAAATGGAGAGTAAATACCAATTTTGGAGTTTTTACATTGTAAGAAATTGTCCTCATTCTCTAACATAACAAATGGAAACAAACCCCAAGTTTCATATTTTTGTCAATAAATTCAATTTTTTGCACCCAAGACATCCCAATATAATACCGCTTAAAGACGGTCAGTCACATATGACTCACATTTACTCCCTTTATCTTTCTCTCCGGCATCTGTTTGGCTCATTTAACTGTCATCTGCATTTTTTTGCCAAATTGGGACCTAAAATTTGCCAAAATTTGCCCCAAAAAACCCCAGAATTTGCCAAGAAATTTGCCAAAAAGACCAAAATTTGCCAAAAAATTTGCCGCACGTTGGGTCCTTATTTGAAGATTTTTTGACGAAACAATCCATGACTGAAGTTGGAAGTGTCAGTGACTCGATTTATTTGACTTGAAAAATGAAATGACTGTGAATAGCGTTGTTACAAAGATTTTAAAGGATCATTATCCGTAGAGAGTAGCTTCCCTTGGTTTGGGCCCAGGCAAAGCTGCAACATTTCTCAAGTTTTGCACTTTTTTTTCGTTATTTTGTTTTTGCTTCTTTTTCTCCCCAAAATTTGCCACGCGATTTGCCAATTTTCCCAAAATTTGCCACGATTTGCCAATTTTGGGAAATTTGCCCAAATTTGCGGATCGCCCTGATATTTGCGGCCGCAAAAAATGCAGATGACAGATTTAAGAACCTCAAGTATTTTTGTTGAATATTTCCAGACTGGCGTGAGGGGCAAAACCAAGATTATGTTCAACACCTCCCTAGGGGTGATCTTTGGTGTGAAGAAATACGCTGATGCCTTGATGAAAGTGGTAGCTGATAGGTGGGTAGGATGATGCATGCTGTGGTTGATGTTGTTGTTGTTGTTGTTGTCCTTGTTGATGCTTCTGTTACTGTCACTGGTATGGTGTTGTCGTCGTTCTCGTCCTCCTTTTTATTCCTTTTCTTTCTCTTCTTTCTTTTCTTTTCTTGTTGTTGTTGTTGTTGTTGTTGTTGTTGTTGTTGTTGTTCTTCTTCTTCTTCTTCTTCTTCTTCTTCTTCTTCTTCTTCTTCTTCTTCTTCTTCTTCTTCTTCTTCTTCTTCTTCTTCTTCTTTCTTCTTCTTTCTTCTCTTTTTCTTCTTCTTCTTCTTCTTCTTCTTCTTCTCCTCCTTCTTCTCTTCTCTTCTCTCTTCTTCCTTCTTCTCTTCTTCTTCTCTTCTTCTTCTTCTTCTTCTTCTTCTTCTTCTTCTTCTTCTTCTTCTTCTTCTTCTCTCTTCTTCTTCTTCTCTTCTTCTTCTTCTTCTCTCTTCTTCTCTTCTTCTTCTCTCTCTTCTCTTTCTTTTCTTCTCTTCATCCCATTCCGCCTCCCCCTCCTCTTCCTCATCCACTACTACTACTACTACTACTACTACTACTACTACTACTACTACTACTACTACTACTACTACTACTACTACTACTACTATCATCACCACCACCACCACCACCATTATCATTATCAATATCCTCCACCCTCCCATTACCCCACCTCTCCCCCCCCCCTACCCAGGAACATCCAAGTCAATTTCAAACAGAGTCTGACTGAGATTGACCACCAGAAGAGTGTGGCCGTTTTCCAGAACTTGGACACCAACAAGATGGAGGATTTCAAGGTCAGTCTCAAACAACATCCTCTTCTTCATAGACGACTCCAACCTCCTCTTCTTCATAGGTGACTCCAACTTCCTCTTCTTCATAGGTGACTCCAACTTCCTCTTCTTCACAGGTGACTCCAACTTCCTCTTCTTCACAGGTGACTCCAACTTCCTCTTCTTCATAGGTGACTCCAACTTCCTCTTCTTCATAGGTGACTCCAACTTCCTCTTCTTCACAGGTGACTCCAACTTCCTCTTCTTCATAGGTGACTCCAACTTCCTCTTCTTCACAGGTGACTCCAACTTCTTCTTCTTCATAGGTGACTCCAACTTCTTCTTCTTCATAGGTGACTCCAACTTCCTCTTCTTCACAGGTGACTCCAACTTCCTCTTCTTCACAGGTGACTCCAACTTCCTCTTCTTCACAGGTGACTCCAACTTCTTCTTCTTCATAGGTGACTCCAACTTCCTCTTCTTCACAGGTGACTCCAACTTCTTCTTCTTCATAGGTGACTCCAACTTCCTCTTCTTCATAGGTGACTCCAACTTCTTCTTCTTCATAGGTGACTCTAACTTCCTCTTCTTCATATGTGACTTCAACTTCCTCTTCTTCATAGGTGACTCCAACTTCCTCTTCTTCATAGGTGACTCCAACTTCCTCTTCTTCATAGGTGACTCCAACGTCCTCTTCTTCATAGGTGACTCCAACCTCCTCTTCTTCATAGGTGACTCCAACTTCCTCTTCTTCATAGGTGACTCCAACTTCCTCTTCTTCATAGGTGACTCCAACTTCCTCTTCTTCATAGGTGACTCCCATTTCCTCTTCTTCATAGGTGACTCCAACTTCCTCTTCTTCATATAGCAATGACTATGAAAAATGTTTTTTTCTCTCTTTTTGAGGAAAATTTTTGTCTAAAATCAAAGCCCTATCTCCACTGAGTAAAAATGTTTTTGAATTTTGAAAATCCATTCATAAATAAACAAGTTATGCAGTTTCAAAGGTGTCATTTATTTGGATGACCCGCAAAGAGGAAAAAAACGCGAAAATATGGGACGCTTTTTTGGCATTTTTTTTCGACCTTTGGTTGTATCTTGCGTAATAAGTGGCTTACAAGATTGAAACTTGAAGAGCAAATTAGGATGGTGTTTTGTAAAATACGGGAAAAGTACTCGTCATATTCATATGAAATTTTACAACCAAAAAGAAGAAATGTTCATGTATTACCTTGTCAGCGACAAAACCTCCACGCCCGGTAGTTTTAGAAATATTTTACTCCAAAGAGTAAAAATCTATTTTTAACGGTCTTGTGGTAATCGCACGAGTTTTGTCGCTTGACATAATCTAAAATGACCTTTTTTCTAACTGTGTGCCAACTTTGTCATATTCATCGATAAACAGCGTCGTAATTGATTTTTTAAAATAGCATATACGAAACGGCTTCGTCCCATATTTTGACGCGAATTCGGGCACTTCGTGAGCGAAAAAGAGGCCCAAAGATTTGTGCGGGATAGTCATTGCTACTTCATAGGTGACTCCAACTTCCTCTTCTTCATAGGTGACTCCAACCTCCTCTTCTTCATAGGTGAAAACGTCTTTAAATGACTTATCTAGCCCTCTGTAATAATCCCCCCCCCCTTTATTATTATTAATATTATTATTATTATTATTATTATTATTATTATGTATGTTATGTATGTGTGTGTGTGTGTTTGTGTGTGTGTATGTATAGATGGATGGATGGATGTATGTATGTATTTATGTATGGATGGTGTGTGGGTGGGTTTGTATGTGTGTATGTATGTATGTATATGGAATGGTGTGTGTGGGTGTGTTTGCATGTTTATCATATATTTTTACCTTATCACAATTTCAGTACGATTTCATCCACGTGACGCCCCCCATGTCCAGCCCCAATGTGTTGAAAAAGTCTCCGCTGGTCAATGAAGCAGGCTGGGTGGACGTCAACAAACTCACCCTACAGCACAGTAAATACGGGAACGTCTTCGCCATCGGGGACTGCAGTAGTCTCCCAACGTCCAAAACTGCAGCAGCAGTCGGTGAGTTGGGGTCTCTGGGTGGGGGATCCTGACCTCCCATAGTGGGCAGGAAAAAAATGTAATATCGCCTAACGGGCGTCATGTCCCATCCTAAACGTTAACTTTTGTTGTTGGCCAGGGACCCCTTGTAAAGCACTTTGAGCACATTTAGTGGATATTGTGCCATTAAAAAAAAAGCTCAAAGCTCAATTCAGAGACTCACCTAATTCACTACTATATTCAGCTTATGCTCATTGTTTAATTTTTAAAAAACTATTTCTTTCCAGCTTCTCAGAGTGGAATCTTACACGAGAACCTGACAGCTGTGATGCAAGGGAAATCCACCACGCCTCTGGTATGTTTTGCGGCTATGTGGTCTAGTTGTATGACACTCGCTTTCGGATCGGAAAGTCCTGGGTTCGAGCCTCACTCGGCGCATTGTCATTGAGTCCTTGGAAAAGACTCTTTACTCACATTCTCTCACCATACTCAGGTGTAAAAGGAGTACCTGACCGTTAACTGCGTTGTCTTTGTCTGAAAAAATTATAATATCGCCCAACAGGCGTTGTGGCCTGTCCTACATGTTAAGTGTTGTTGTTGGCTAGGGACCCCTTGTAAAACGCTTTAAGCACATTTAGTGAATATTGCGCTATATAAAAGCTCTTTTTTTATTTTTTTTTATTAATGTCTCAATAAAGATCTGAACACGTGTGTATGAAAGGTGCCAGACAAAGCAAGAAAGAAATATACATGAAAAAAACAAACCTATCCCAAAACAATTAGTCTACCTCAACTGGGGATCGAACCTCAGACCTTTTGATTACCCGTCAGCCATGCTACCATTGTAATGAATACCTACTAAGCTCCTTGAAGCCATGGATTGTAAGAAAAATGAATATAACGGCTTCTAAAAAGAAGGTTCCGGGCTTGAAATCCTTCTTCAGCCAGTGTATTTTAAAAAATTCATTTTCGAATCTGCTTAAAAATGATAATGATAATAATAATAATAATAATAATAATAATAATAATAATAATAATAATAATAATAATGATGATGATGATGATGATGATGATGATGATGATGATGATGAGGAGGAGGAGGAGAAGGAGATGAAGAAGAAGAACAAAAACAACAACAAACAACAAACAACAACAGTAATAATAATAATAATAATAATAATAATAATAATAATAATAATAATAATAATAATAATAATAATAATAATAATAATAATAATAATAATAATAATGATAATAATATCTTTATTTTAGATAAAAAGGCAATTTTTCATTTTGGTTACATCAAAATTTTATATTTGAAAGTTATTATATGTTTTAAATATCGAGGCTTCCCCCCCCCCCCCCCAATCTGTTTCCACAGTATGACGGCTACACCTCTTGTCCATTAATCACCAGCAGTAAGACTTGCATTCTGGCAGAGTTTGACTACGACGCCCAACCTTTGGAGACTCTGCCATGGGACCAAGGCAAGGAGAGAAGGACCTCCTATCTCATGAAGGCCCATTTCATGCCTCAACTCTACTGGAAGGGATTTTTGAAGTAAGTTCTCCTACTTAATCCTTGTTTCTTCCTCCTCTTCTTCTTCTTTTTGCTCCTCCTCCTCTGAACAATACGATGCCCAACCTTTGGAGACTCTGCCATGGGACCAAGGCAAGGAGAGAAGGACCTCCTATCTCATGAAGGCACACTTCATGCCTCAACTCTACTGGAAGGGATTTTTGAAGTAAGGACTCCTACTTTATTTTCGTCTCCTCTTCCTCCCCATCCTCCTCTTCTTCTTCCTTCTCCTCCTCTTCCTTGTCCTCCTCCTCTTCCCCATTTTACAACTGAGTTTAGTGAGAGAATGTGAGTTAAGAGTCTTTTTCAAGGACTCAACTATGCGGCCGAATGAGACTCAAACCCAGGACCTTCCGATCTGAAAACGAGTGTCATACCACAAGACCACACAGCCGCAAGTCGGTTTATTTAAATATATAATCATTTTATCACGACTCATTTCTTTGTCTCTTCATCAGTGGCTACTGGAATGGGCCGAAGACTGTCAGGAAAATTCTTCATTTGGGCATGAACAAGAAATGAAGTGAGCAGAAAAGTGTCTCATTTGGCTATGGGGAAGGAATGTGGCTTTTGTTAATGGATGATGGACCCTATCGATGGATGGATCAATGGATGGATTGGTTGACGGATGGATTGTGTATTTGGATTCGTGGATGATGGGCACATCAACGGATGGATAGATGGATGGATGGATTGTATATTTGGATTTCGTGGATGACGGACTGATCAACGGATGGATGGATTGTGTATTTCTATTCGTGGATGACGGACTGATCAACGGATGGATAGATGGATGGATTGTGTATTTCTATTCGTGGATGATGGACCCATCAACGGATGGATAGATGGATGGATTGTGTATTTCTATTCGTGGATGATGGACCCATCAACGGATGGATAGATGGATGGATTGTGTATTTCTATTCGTGGATGATGGACCCATCAACGGAGGAATTGATGGATGGATGGACGGATTGATGGATCGTGTATTTCGGTGTTGTTGGCAGTCAGCAGTGATGTTGTGTGTGTGTGTGTGTGTGTGATAGAGAGAGAGAGAGAGAGAGAGAGAGAGAGAGAGAGAGAGAGAGAGAGAGAGAGAGGGAGAGAGAGAGAGAGAGAGTGAGAAAGAGAGAGAGAGAGAGAGAGAGAGAGAGAGAGAGAGGGGGAGAGAGAGTGAGAAAGAGAGAGAGAGAGAGAGAGAGAGAGAGAGAGAGAGAGAGAGAGAGAGAGTTAACCATTTCTTTATTTATAATATTGTATATTTTGCAATCGGGAAACTGTCGGTGAACAGGTAAGCAACGGATACCGATGGGGTTGTGCCCAAAGTGGACATATATGCAGGTCTGATAACCGAATGCAATTTTGGGGCTTTCTTTAAAATTGTTGTACACACTGTGGAGTCACCTGGAACAACTACAAAAGACGGTCTAAATTCCTCCCTTCTCTGTATATATATAAAAATGAATCCAGCATATAATGTATATATTGTGATAAGCAGAAATTATAACCTATTATGTATTATTAGATCTGCTAGCGGACAAGAGGTCACTGGCTGTGTCTTCTATCCCCCTATATCTGTTCTGTTTTCTGAGTTTGATTTGCTGGGTTTTTTTTGGTCATGGAATGCGATTACTTAGTTTTGTCATGGCTTGTGCTGGAGTCTTTAGCTGGGAGGGAAACAGTCTAATGTTTATTATTACTTTTGGGAGATGATTTGTTTGTTTTTTTCCCCCTTGTAAATCAATCATATATATATATCTCTGTTGTGTATTATTAGTTATGTTTTCTGTTTTGGGGGCAGTGTGGCTCAGCAGTACGGTCTTTGCATCGTACTAAAAAGGTACCGAGTTCGATCATCCGCTGCTGGGCTGTGTGGCCTTGAGCAAGTCACTCTCGCCCTAGCCCAATTTCCAGCGCTGCATTGCGGCTGGTGCCTAGGTTATTCCAGTCTTCCCTTGGAAAAGACCCAAGAGACAAATTTCCCCTATGGGATGAATAAAGGGAATTTATTTTTAAAACTCTGTAAACATTTGATATATTCTGTAAACATTTGAGTGTTAATCCTCTCAATGGAACCATATGCTGGTGTCTGGATGACACTTTTAAGTGATCATCTCAAACAAGGACACTGATGGTGGTATGCTCTTGAAATCTGCATCTGTTCCCGATTTGAACCATTCCCCTTTGTCTTACTTTTTTTTTTTTTTGGGTACCTTTACTAGTAGTTCCATTATTATATTTTTTCACAATCCCATTTTCTCCTTGTTTGCTGGTGCTGAAATGACCCAAATATGTCGCAAGCATGTAAAGCCCTTATAAACAAACAAAAAGAACAACTCATTATACTTCCTTAATACTGGAGTTGAAATGACATAAATGTGTCGCAAGCACTGTCAAATCCTCAAAAAACTGACATACATTTTTACAGTGTTTCTTTAGTCACGCACACAACAACAACTGGTCTACAAGATTCCATGGGAACTTGAATATTCTGCTATATATAATTTTTCTTTAGAAAATTTCTCATTTCACATTTTAAATTTTTCGTCCCCCCCCTTCACTCGAAAAGAGGAATTAACAAAGAGAAATTCTCAGCAGAATATTTAGGTACCATTTGGAGATTGTATTTGTTGAAAGTGCGGCTATGTGGTCTAGTGCTATGACAATTGCTTTCGGATTGGAAGGTCCTGGGTTTGAGATTCACTCGACAACATAGTTGTGTCCTTGGAAAAGGCTCTTTACTCACATTCTCTCACCTTACTTACATTCTCTCACCTTACTTACATTCTCTCACCTTACTTACATTCTCTCACCTTACTTACATTCTCTCACTTTACTCAGGTGTAAAAATGAGCTTGAGTTGGAGAAAAGATGGCCGACATGTTTTCAATTTGTCTGCCTCATGTCAACCTGTTTGATGCTGAGGTATGGTGATAAAACTACTGACTAAACTCTCTCCTTACCACCCATTTTCAGAGTTTCCCACAAAACGTCACGCCCATCAAACACAAAAATAGAGTTTTCTTACTCAAACAGAAATCCAACAAGTACCTTCTAAACACAATATTTTTCAGTAAAATGAGCTCTATAATACACTGTCAAATTTTTATAGCTATAACAAAAATATTTCTTTAAATTTTGTGATGTTCATAAGAAATCAGAATGATAAAATTTTTGGATGTATCGTAATGATTTTCCTATGGTTGGTAAGGAGAGGGTTGCGGGTGGTTGGATGGGAGCATCACCCTTGAATCATATACCTATGATGTTCGCATGGGTGTACGATCCGATAGTGATGTCGTTTCTTCTTCTCTTTACTAGCCTATCCTGCTTCTTTGGTTTGTGATTGTATTTTTGACAGGGGATTTTTTTTTTCTGTAAATCTTCTGTCTGTTTGTTCTTGGTTATTTATAATTTAGCTTATGATATCTTTAGGTTATGATTTTGATTTACATTTGTACTATTTTTGTTAGATTGCTTGTTTTTTTGTTTCAGCAGTCTCTCATATAACCTCAATTGTGTTGGAAGAGACCTAAAGCAACAAACAAAAAAAAGGAGAGGGTTAAAGCATTTATAGTTTGTCCTTTGTGATTTTCTCAGTTTTAATCATGAATGAAGATATTGTAAATGATTTTTCAACTGAAGTCCCTATAGGGAATGAGATTAGCGGAAGAGTAGCATCCCTTGATTGGACGTCACCCATAGTCTGTGACGTCACTGGCGGAAAAGTTATTAGAGAGAGAACGTCATGTCGGTGGTTGTGCACATGCGTCTCTCGTCCTCACTTCCGGTGAAAGCGGCTTGAGACAGTTCAAAACCAAATTGACGTTTCTCTCTGTAAGGTGACGTCCAATCAAGGGACGCTACTCTTCCGTTAATCTCATTCCCTATACCCCAAGGTTTTTTTTTGGTTTCCAATTGTTTTTCACTGTATCAGAGTTTCACTTCGTGCGACTCAAATTGGATTGTTTTGTTTTTTTCAAGTCAGCCTCTTGTTTTATTTAATTATATATTTATTTTAAGGAATCAAAGGTAGATTTTTTACTAAGCTCTAAGTGCCATCGTTATGATGTGTTGTTTTCGTATCTCACAAGTCTTACTGGGTGGGGATCCTGACCTCCCATAGCGGGCAGGGAGGTACACACTGTGTCTTCTATCCCCTTATATCTGTTTTCCAACATGCTTTCTGTCTTTGTCTTGGAATGAGATTACTTTGTTTTTTTTCCTGGCCCTGGTCGGAGTCCTGGCTGGGAAGGAAACAGTCAAATGCATAGTTATTGTTTTGGAAGATGATATTTTTTTCCTTGTAAATCATCTCTCTGTAATGTATTATTGTTATTTTAATGTATAATGTAGGCATTTGAGTGTGTTCCTCTTTGTTGGATTTTGTTCTTGTGTCCGGATGAGACTTATAGGTGATCTCAAACTAAGTACATTGGTGATATGCTCTTGGAATCTACATCTGATCCCTATTTGTTCCCAGTTCCCCTATGTCTTACTTTCTCTTGGATGCTTCAATTGTAATTCTAGAACTTTTTACTATCCCATTTTCTTCCTTTTTACTGGCGCTGATATAACCTAAATGTGTTGCAAGCGCCGTAAAACCCTTAAAAACAAAAACAAAACAGTGAATGACATAATCAGTCGGATGGTGAACCGAGATATTGCCAAGTTTAGTTAGAAGGTCAATTTTTATCAAAAATGAGTTTTTGTCATAAATGATTAAATCAACCCTTTTTGTACATCTTCGGGAAATATCACAGCTTAATTTCACTTCTAAATACTTTTTACAGTTAGTCAAGTTGGAAAAGTATGAAATTTGAGAAAAGTTGCTGGATACCTTTCCCATACATCTGACCATAACTTCATTAAAAAATCACCCGATTTACTTCAAATAAAGATTAAAATGATCTGGGGAGCGTATTCTTTCAGAAAATGCAATTAAAAAATAAATGCAAATACAAAATTGTCACCTTCTGACTGAAAATGTCTTGCACTGACACAATATGTCCATCTGTAACCCATTGCTTTTAAAAGAAAGGTATTTACTATGCAGAGAGTAATAAGCGAAAATGAATATAAAGCTTAAAAAAAACAAACCCCCAACAAAATACCAAACACGGAATGTTTCAGGTTCAAAATCCTTCTTCAGCCAACAACAACAAAACTCCCACGAAAAAACACAAACGTCTCTCCTGGTTTTTTGAGTAAAATATTTATGTTATAATTGTTTTTGTTGTTGTTTTTTTTTTTTTTCTAGCTGGCCGAAGAAGGATTTTTAGCCTGAAGCATTTGTGCGACTGTGACCAGGTTTTTTGTTCTAGACCGTCACAAATTTTATTTATTTCTTTGTTTGTTTATTTATTTATTTGTTTATTTATTTATTTATTTATTTATTTATTTATTTATTTATTTCAAGGAATGAAAGGTAGATTTGTTACTAAGCTCTCATCGTCATCATGTGTTGTTTTAGTCTTATCTTACCCAACATGTTTTATTTCTAATTTTACTTTTAAAATTCTTACATTGTGCCTTTCTCCTCCTAGTGCTGCATTGTGTTTTGTAGAAAATATGTCCTCATGCTTAATTAACCCCATTGCTTTTAAAAGGTATCCACTAAGCGAAAATGAATGTAGCAACTTCAACAAAAAAAAAAAAAAAAGAAAAAAAAGATGTTTAGATACCAAACATGGAACGTTTTGGGCTCAAAAAAACTCTTCTTCTGCCTACAACAACCCCCCCCCCCCCCCCAAAAAAAAAAAAACAAAAAAAAAACAAAACAAAAAAAAAAACAACACAATTAATAATGAAGATAATAATAATAATAATAATAATAATAATAATAATAATAATAATAATAATAATAATAATAATAATAATAATAATAATAATAATAATAATAATAATAATAATACACATTTATACAGCGCTCATTCTCGTGTAAAACACAAGCTCTGGGCACTTTACAATATAAATTATCAATTTTAAGTGAAAAAAAAATAAAAAAATAAAAACATAAATACACAAACTGTTTTTTTTTTTTTTTTTTTTTTTAAAGTAATGTATTTGCGTTTAAATTATTTCTTTTTTGGATTTTTTTTTGGTTCTTGTTGGCTGAAGAAGGGTTTTGAGCCTAAAACGTTCCGTGTTTGGTATTTTAAAAAAAAATTATTATTTTTAGGTTATGACATTCAATTTTCGTTGAGTAGATCCCATTTAAAAATTCTAAAACTTTTTTTTGCAATCATATTTTCCTCCCTCCTTTTTACTGGTGCTGATATATGAACTTAATGAATGTGTTGCAGACGCCGTAAATCTCTTTTTAAAAATACAAAAACAAAATAAATCATTACATACGAATTGAATTTAAGGTGGGTGGTGGGGGGGGGGGGTGTCCTTTGTTATTTGTTTATGTGGTCTTAGTCAAAATCATTTTTTGGGTTAGGGCTAGGGGGAAAGGGGGGGGGGGGGGTGTCCTTGTTTTTTTGTTTATGTGGTCTTAGTCAAAACCATTTTATGGGTTAGGGCTAGGGGGAGGGGGGGGGGGGGGGTGTCCTTTGTTTTTTTGTTTATGTGGTCTTAGTCAAAACCATTTTATGGGTTAGGGCTAGGGGGAGGGGAGGGGTTGGGTGTCCTTGTTTTTTTGTTTGTGTGGTCTTAGTCCAAACCATAATTTGTATGACGGCCTTTGTGCTTTATTCATAACTCGAATACTGTGTGTAATTGATGTGATGTGATGTGATATATTTACAATAGCTGCCAACCAATACGATAAAATCCTACTTAGTACGATTTGGCCAATCCAGAAAAAGAAAAGAAATCCAGAAAAAAAAAGAAGAAAATCTGATTAAAATTAAGCTTTTTAAGCCCAAGCCTCAGTAATCTGCTTCTGTCACCACCTCCCCATCACTTATGCCTACCCAGTATGATGATAAAGGTAAGCTTCTCTCAGTTTTACAGTTCTGACCATTCTAGTACTTAAGTACATTAATAAATATGCCATTTTAAGAAGACATGAATTGGGCGTCCGCGTCGCACCGCGTATAATAATATGTTTTTGCATTTTGAAAAGTTGGCAGCTATGCAAAACTATGTAATATATTACAGTGATATTATACAATTATATTATATTACAATAATATATGATATAT
Source organism: Berghia stephanieae (assembly GCF_034508935.2). NCBI lineage: Eukaryota > Metazoa > Mollusca > Gastropoda > Nudibranchia > Aeolidiidae > Berghia > Berghia stephanieae. Next base: position 5,665,123 of record NC_088374.1, read on the forward strand.
CGAAATAATATGCAATGTCCCCGTACAGCGACATATTGAATTGTAATGTTTACCAAATCTTGATGCATATCCCTACCGGTTCCGAAATCCGTTTTTGTGCTTTTATGTTTATATATTTTAAGAATTATTCGTGGGTGGTTGGATGGGAGCATCACCCTTGAATCATATACCTATGATGTTCGCATGGGTGTACGATCCGATAGTGATGTCGTTGGATGGGAGCATCACCCTTGAATCATATACCTATGATGTTCGCATGGGTGTACGATCCGATAGTGATGTCGTTTCTTCTTCTCTTTACTAGCCTATCCTGCTTCTTTGGTTTGTGATTGTATTTTTGACAGGGGATATTTTTTTTCCTGTAAATCTTCTGCCTGTTTGTTCTTGGTTATTTATAATTTAGCTTATGATATCTTTAGGTTATAATTTTGATTTACATTTGTACTATTTTTGTTAGATTGCTTGTTTTTTTGTTTCAGCGGTCTCTCATATAACCTCAATTGTGTTGGAAGAGACCTAAAGCAACAAACAAACAAAATTATTCGTGACCCCTCGTCTCAAAACGGTATTAAGTCGGGATGATTAAGATGCTGAAAATGGAATTTGTAGCCGGAAATATCAGACTTCAGTCGAGTCTATATTATGCTTTATAGAGGAGATGGAATATCATATTTTACTGTGTTAAATACCAACGTTTCATATTTTTGACCAGTTTGACTATAATTTGACTTTTTAGGATCTGGTCCATCCCGACATAATACTGTTTTGAGATGATGGGTCACATTTTGTTTAAATTTGCTAGTTGTTTTTGAATCGAACAATATGGCCAAGACAGCATATTGTTGTTTTGATTAGTTTGAAGATGAATTCTCTTCACCTCACTGTCCTCTGGGTGGGGGTTCCTCACCTCCCATAGTGGGCAGGGAGGCACTTACTTACTTACTGTGTCTTCTATCCCCTTATATCTGTTCACCTCCCCTGTTTATATTCATTCATGAACATTACTTTTGACAAATCTTATAATCTTAGGGAATGATGTTTACCAAGTGCTTTGTAAATCCGCCCACACTCGATTCTGTCATCATTCCATCGGTGATAACATTTTATCACGAGATTTTGCTCGATTGCTCTCTTGAATTTTTCACTTTTTGAGGTCGAAAATTCGTTGCGATGAACCGATGTTTGTTGCAATTAATCGGTGAGTTTTTAATAGGATTAATTCGGTTTCTTAGGAAATGTGTTGCGATTAACCGAACGTTGCGATTAAGAGAATTGCGATTATTCGGATTATTCGGAGTGGACTGGAGACAACAGGTCTGGGTTGTTCACATAAAAGACAATGTGACATAAAAATGAAAATGAAAATTCCCTTTATTCATCCCAAGGGGAAATTTGTCTCTACGGTCTATTCCGAGGGAAGACTGGAATAACCCAGGCGTCAGCTAGCTGAAAATTGAGCTAGAGTGAGGTGACTTGCTCAAGACCACACAGTGCAGTGTAGGGTGATCGAACTCGGTTCCTTTCGGGCACGAAGCAAAGACCTTAACCTCTGAGCCATGTTTCCCCTAATTTTATTAATTAATAATTAATTTTAATAGTTCAATTTCTTTTTTTTTTCTCTGATTTGAAGAATATTGAAGTTTGCTTTCTAGAATGCCAAAATTTTTAATTGCTTTTAAAAACAAATTGTTTTGTTTAATTAAACAGCTTTTACTATATTAAAAGATAAATTTGTGTTCACTTATTTGGTTATCGATTCTAATGTGATAGCTCCCATAGTGGGCAGGGAGGTACATACTATGTCTTCTATCCCCTTATATCTGTTTTCCAACATGCTTTCTGCCTTTGTCTTGGGATGAGATTACTTGGTTTTGTCCTGGCCCTGGCCGGAGTCCTAGCTGGGAGGGAAACAGTCAAATGCATAGTTATTGTTTTGGGAGATGATATTTTTTTTCCTTGTAAATCATCTCTCTGTTATGTATTAATATATTTGTTATTTTGAGTGTATAATGTAAGCATTTGAGTGTATTCCTCTTTGTTGGATTTTGTGCTTGTCTGGGTGAGACATATAGGTGATCTCAAACTAAGTACATTGATGGTATGTTCTTGGAATCTACATCTGATCCCTATTTGTTCCCAGTTCCCCTATGTCTTACTTTTTCTTGGGTGCTTTGATTGTAATTCTAGAACTTTTTACTATCCCATTTTCTTCCTTTTTACTGGCGCTGATATAACCTAAATGTGTTGCAAGCGCCGTAAAACCCTTAAAAACAAAGAAACTAATGTGATAGGGTGGGTGGGTGTCTTGGACTCCCCCCCCCCCCCATGGTGAGCAGGAGGTCATACTGTGTCTTCTATCCCCTTACATCTGTTTTCCGAGTGTATTCCTCTTAGTCTTAGTAGGGACCTGTGCTTGTGCCTGGATGAGACTTTTAGGTGATCTCAAACTAAGTACATTGATGGTGTGCTCTTGGAATCTACATCTGTTCTCTATTTGAACCAATTCCCCTTTGTCTTACCTTTTCTTGGGTGCTTTAACTGTAATTCTAGAACTTTACTGGTGCTGATATAACCTTAATGTGTTACAAGAGCCGTAAAACACTTAAAAACAAATAAACAATAATAGTTTTTTCCAAGCCCTGGCCGGAGTCCTCGACTGGGAGGAAAGCAGTCTAATATGTACAGTTATAGTTTTGGGAGATAACCCCCTGCCCTTGTCAATCATCTCTCTCTGTTAAGTAACCGGAGTTATAATTCCTTGTTTTGATTATATCTTGTTGACATTTGTTCCTGTTAGAAAAATCCTGCACTGGTGTCTGGATGAGACTTTTAAGTGATCTCTATAGATAGTATGCGCTTGACTAAGAAGCTCATAACATTGCCATCCGGAAGTATAACGGACCAACACACAAAACTGTGTGTAACCATGAACGTTTATAGTCAGGCTAATACGGTTTAGTGAGAATTACTCATAAACGCGGATGGCAAAAAACAATAACAAAGACCTGTTTGACGTCAACTTCGAACTATCTATATTTCAGGCCTCGAAGTGGGCCGGGAAAACCGGGAAAAGCCGGGAACTTTATTTTGAAATTTCCCGACCGGGAAAAGCCGGGAAAATCGGTGAAAATTGTCTGGGGCATGGAAAAAGCCGTGAGAAAAATTTAGGTGAACAACAACCCAACATGTATTCTTCCGCGTAATCATTACCCAACCTGCGAACGATCGGCTTAGAGCATGGCAGCAGCCTCTTATGGTTTCCTCACACTACTAGGCCCTATGTTATGACGATCGACCCAATCAGCAAAGTCCGGTCCGCATTCGTAGAGTACACAGACTATTACCATGTTTCCTGTGCATGACGTATTTATAGTGGTTTAGAGTCATCGCTGAAACACTGGAAGACGGCAATGGGATAGTTGCGTCAGTTGTTGAATAAATTATCCAGGCACGGTTGATAAGTAAAAAAAACAAATTATGTTCTAGTTACATTTGAAACAAACAATGTATATCACTGATCTCGTCTCATTGAGATATAAAGAATGATATAACAATCAAGAAAATCGGCCGATAAATAAAAAAGTTGCTAAAAAAGCTGAAATAAACAAAAGCAATTTTTAAAATCGAATTTATTCGTAAAACAGTTGGTTTTCAACCGATTTTTCTGAAACAAGGACCAATGTTCTTCTTTTTTCAAGCCGATTTCAACAATGTGACTTTCAAATTCCTGAGAATTATATTTTTTACTTTTAGATTTTAGCTTTTAGGCCTACTCAAAAAGGTGTTATATTCCTTGCCACTTGCACAACAATAGCGTAATACATCGACGGCGAGAAGCGTCTTTGTTTCGACCAGCCGGTTCGGTTAGATAGCCTGTGATTGGTCGAAAGACTTAAAGACGCTTGATTCACTCAGTCGACTCATCATTGTCGACAAGACAAGAGTGCTAGAAACATACATCCCTCCCCTCATCTTAGTAGTGTGTGTGTGAGTGTGTGTGTGTTTGTTTTTTTGTTTTTTTTTGTTTTGTTTTTGACTTGGTCATGAATGCGACTGTTAGCTAAGCTAAGAAAGACGGTCGACGTCCTTGGGCTACTTTAATTAATTTTCGTGACTTGTTATTCAATTATTTGGAGATGGCAGATTAAGGTCGTTTGCTCATTGTAATTTGTACTAAGTTTGTTTTGTCTGTCTCTAGATTAACTAGCTTTATTTCATTCATGTGCAATTCAATAAGTAGGCCACAAGTCTTTGGACGCTACTTTCTCTCTCATAGTAATATTCAAATGTCTTTTTCTCTCTTTTGATTTCTCTTCTCTTTGTCTCTTTTCTCCCCATCTCTCTCTCTCTCTCTCTCTCTCTCTCTCGCTCTCTCTCGCTCTCTCTCTCGCTCTCTCTCTCTCTGTCTCTCTTTTTTTTTAAATATTTTTTTTGCATGTTGTAGGAGGCATAGACTTTACAGGAATACGTCCAAGTATTAATAGCCAGAGTAAATATATTTCTTTCTCTCAGTCTCAGCCACTCTCTTTTTCACTCACATCTCTCTCTCTCTCTCTCTCTCTCTCTCTCTCTCTCTCTCTCTCTCTTTTTCCTTTTTTTCCCCACGGATGGTGTAGGCTTAGATATTGGATGGCTTGTTATAGTAATATGTACTACGAGTCAATAATTTCCCCCTCTTTTCTGATTCTCTCTCTCTCTCTCTCTCTCTCTCTCTCTCTCTCTCTCCCTCCCTCCCTCTCTCTCTCTCTTTCTCTCTCTCTCTCTCTATATATATATATATATATATATATATTATTATATATATATATATATATATATATATATATATATATATATATATAGGTAGTGGTAACTGGTCTAGAATTGATGAATATGCTTGAAAATTACTACCTTAAAATTTTCTCTAGAGCCTGGAAAAAACCAGGAAAAAACCGGGAAAAAGCAGGGAAAAATATTTTCCTGAATCACTTCTAGGCCTGTATATTGATGGTATGCTCTTGGAATCTCTCTCTCTCTCTCTCTCTCTCTCTCTCTCTCTCTCTCTCTCTCTTTCTCTGTGGCATGTCACTTGGACGTAGCCTCCCACACAGTCCTTCGGAAGAAGTCTCTGTCTTGTGCCCATCTGCCACATTCCGTCACGCCGTTGTTGAACCATTCCTGTATATCCTGTTGCCATCTTCTTTGTGGTCTTCCTCTGCCTCTTTTGCCCTCCGCCATGCCCTCCAGTACATCTCTCTCTAGTGTGTCGTGTCTTTTCAGGTGCCCAAAGTAATTGAGTTTCAGCTTTTTTATCTTACTCATTAGCAGGGACTTTTTTAGTCCTAGTGTTTTCATGATGTTTGCATTGCTTTCTTTGTTTGTCCACGGGATGCGTAAGATTTTTCTATAGCATTTCATTTCGAAGGCGGTTATTCTCTTTTCTGATTCTTTGGTTATAGACCATGTCTCGCATCCATATATTGCAGTAGGAAAAATACAGGATGTTAGGATCTTCATTTTCAGTCTGACTTCCTCGCTCTTCTTGGAATCTACATTTAATTAATTTGTTCCTTATTTGAAAAAACAAAACATTCCCTTTGTAAAACCTGCTTACAGGCATCATGGCTCGTGCGGCTATGTGCTCTAGTGGTATGACACTCGCTTTAGGATTGGAAGATCCTGGGTTCGAGCCTCGCTTGGTGCATAGTTGAGTCATTGGAAAAGGCTCTTTACTCAAATTCTCTCATCTTACCCATGTGTATAACGAGTACCTGGCCATAAACAGCGTTGTCTCTGTCCCAAAAAATTGTAAAATCGCCAGACTCTTCATGTCACGAACAACATGTTAAGTGTTGCTATTGGTCAGGGACCCTTTGTAAAGCGCTTTGAACACGTTTAGTGAATACATATTGCTCTATATAAAAGCTCGTCCTTGATCTGCTACTGTTGATTTAGGACCCATTGTAAAGCGCATTGAGCACGTTTAGTGAATACATATTGCTCTATATGAAAGCTCAGGATTTAAAATAATGCTCAAGTTCAAGTTTATAATTTGATTTTAAAAAAACAAACAAACAAAAAAAAAAAACCAACAAAACAAAACAACAAAACAGCACAATGTTTGCCTTTTATTTCAGCGGTGATTTTTGTTACATTAACTTTAACTCACTCATTCCTACGAGATTTTTGCTACTTTTATAAATTGGGGAAAAAAATGTATTCAAAATGATCATTTGCATAGATAGTTTTATTCAACTACCATTTGATTAACATGAAAAAACTAAAACATTAGCTTTGATACTACGCCTATAATATGTCTCACAAAATTCTAAAAATAAATAGGCATGGGGTAAAAGTAACCCCGGGTAATCTACGGATATAGTCGATGTTAGGGTTGAATGAGTTAATGTTAGAATAATCAACCAAAATTTTTCTTGCGGTCGAAATTAACGGAGATATCATCATTGATTAGAGGTTGGTAACCATCTGAAAAAGAAGAGCAATAAATAATAATAATAATAATAATAATAATAATAATAATAATGATAATAATATTAATAATAATAATAATAATAATAATAATAATAATAATAATAATAATAATAATAATAATAATAATAATAATAATAATAACAATAATAATAATAACAATAATAATTATAATGATAATGATATATCAATACTAATGATAATAATAATAATAACAATAATAATAATAATAATAATAATAATAATAATAATAATAATAATAATAATAATAATAATAATAATAATAATAATAATAATAATAATAATAATAATAATAATAATAATAATAACAATAATAATAATAATAATAATGATAATAATGATAATAATAATAACAATGATAATAATAATAATAATAATAATAATAATAATAATAATAATAATAATAATAAAAATAATAATAATAATAATAATAATAATAACAATGATGATGATGATATGATGATGATGATGATGATGATGATGATGATGATGATGATGATGATGATGATGATGATGATGATGATGATGATGATGATGATGATGATGATAATAATAATAATAATAATAATGATAATAATAATAATAATAATGATAATAATAATAATGATAATAATAATAATGATAATAATAATAATAATAATAATAATAATAATAATAATAATAATAATAATAATAATAATAATATAATGATAATAATAATAATAATAATAATAATAATAATAATAATAATAATGATAATGATAATAATAATAATAATAATAATAATAATAATAATAATAATAATAATAATAATAATAATAATAATAATAATAATAATAATAATAATAATAATAATGATAATAATAATTATAATAATAATAAGATCAGATACGATATAAGATATACTTTATCGATCCGGAATGGAAATTATCACAATGTTACACATCATTCACCGTTATATTAGCACAGATTTATACACTGTCATGAACTAATTGGTGAAAATACGAAGCTAATTAAAAGCAACATAAACATCAAATATGATAAAATAAAGTAAAATATTCATAAAATATACAGCAGTTACAAGCAATGCTATAAAATTGGACAGGAAAGTAAAGTAGAGTTGTAATAATGGATTTGTAATGTAACTAGAATTTTGAAAATAGATTGTGAAGGATTGAACATAGCCAACCCAGTTTGATAAAAAGTTGAAATAAAGCATCGTATTTGAATGTATAAATATATTAATAGTGTAGCTTTAAGTATAGCAGAATGTACACATGCATAAATGAATAGGTTTTGGAGACATCTAATTAATGAAAATACGAAGCTAATTATAAAAACAAACTTTTATAATGGTTTTGTAATGTAAATAGAATCATTTGGAAAGGATTGCACATCGTCAACACAGGTTGATAAAAAGTAAAAATAAAGCATAGTATTTGAATGTATAAATGAATAATAAATAATTTAGATATAGCACCATGTAAACATGCATAAATAAATAGATTTTAGAGCGAATATAGTATCTTTCAAATGTCATGTAGTAAAAATCATCCTAAAGTTTCGTATTGCTGATGGTAAAAATGAATCAAAATATCTTTGTTTTTTGGTTTTCATTTTTATTAGTCTGTTACTCCTGTGGCTTATTTTGATTTCGTTGTACAAAGGGTGGAACTCGTCTCTTTGAATTTTGTTAATCTTAACTTTAGCAATATCTTTGTAAAAATCTTCAAAACTGTTACATTCATCATTTCCTAACATTCGATTAACGCTTTATTATTCTATTTATTTGTATTACTTCAGATTGTTTACAATTTCCACCCCAAGCAGCTACACAGAAACAAAAAAGAATTACAATGCAACATTTATAAAACAAAGATAAAATTGCTTTGTCAACATTTATGGAGTACAGTCTCCTCATCATGAATAATCTTGTCTTCATCTTATTAAGCACTTTGCATGAATGATTTGTCCAGTCTAATCTTTCATTGACAAAGTATACCGAGATATTTATACTCCTCTACCCTCCTACCTTTTCGTTTTTAATAATTATATTTTCATGTATATTACCATCTTTCCAAAATCAAATATAACTTCTTTAGTTTTCTTTACAGTAAGTTCTAGATAGTTATTATCACACCATTCAACAAATCTTTTAATTTCGTTATGATAATTCATAATTCAATACATCATCTCCGGTTGTTATCAAGGCTTGAATGGCGGTATCGTCGGCATACTTAAAATATTCACATTACTTGTGCCGCTTATGCAGTCATTTGTGTATATAACGAAAAGTGTTGGAGCAAGAACAGTTCTTTGGGGTGCTCCAGTGTTGGTGATAAGGGTAGAGGATTCAACTTTGTTGTTCTCATCATCCGTCAGGGAAACGAATTGTGGTCGGTCCGTCAAGAATTCTAGTGCCCAGAGTGCAATCGAGGCACTCACCTCCATGGACAGTAGTTTAGGGATTAGTATGTGAGGCTGGATGGTGTTGAATGCACTCGAGAAATCTACAAATAGGGTTCTAACATACCCCTTTGTAGGAGTGTCTAAGTGTTCGTAGGTGTTATGATAAAACACTAATACAGCGTCGTCCACCCCACGCCCTGATTTGTAAGCAAACTGGTTTTTGTCTAGATGTTGTTGTGTACTTTGTTGTAAAAATCTTTGTTGATAAATCTTTTCTAGACATTTCATTGGGATGGATGTCAGCGCTACAGGACGAAAATCAAACATTTCTTTGGCTTTTTGATGTTTTGGAAACCGGAATTATTTTTGAAGTTTTCCAAATTCTTGGAATATGCCCGTTTCTTAGGGACTGATTAAAAATGTGTATACAAATATAGGAAAGTTCATTTGCACACGATTTCAATAAATTTGATGAAATTTGATCAGGTCCGCTTGCTTTATCCACCATAATATGTATTGAACAGTTTAATGACGTTGGCCTGAGTGAAGTCCATTTGTTCATCTGTTCCGTGATGTTTGAGTTGCTCAGTTAGATTGTTGATCTCGTCTGTGAAATCGTGTTTATTGAATCGAGCATAGAAGTTGTTAAGCTTATCTGCATATTCTTTTTCTGTACCCTTTTCTAACTTAAATTTTGAGTTTTTGTTACCGTTCATTCCTGTGACTGTTTTGATATTATTCCACACACCTTTCATGTCATTACCTTTCCGTTTCCTCTCAATATTTTCTTTGTATATGTGACCCTCCGTCTCAAAACGGTATTATGTCGGGATGAATGAGACCCCAAAAAGTGAATTTAGAGATAGATTGATGAGAAATTGGAGCTTAGAAGTTTTTGCAATGCAAGAAATAGTCTTTATACTCCACCAGAACGTACAGAAATTAAACCCAAGTTGGATATTTGTGGCTATGAATTCAATTTCCCTTACCGAGTGGATCCCGACATAATACCGCTTTGATACGGTGGGTCACATATTTGTTTTCCTCTCTCGGATGGCTTTATTTAATTTTCTTTGAACTTTTTTCCTTTCCTCTTGGTCGCCAGTCTTGAATGCATTTTTTTTCTCATTTAATAACTCTTTTATTTTGTCAGCCAAGGTTTGTTATTTCCAAAAGATTTTATTGTTTTTCTTTTCACGAAGTTTTCTTCGCAAAAGGTTATATAGTTAGTTCCGATGTCACAAAGTTCGTCGAGGTCATTTGCTGATTCAATAAAAATACTCCAATAGGATTCAACAGTCGTAACGTCACTTCCTTCCTAATGACGCATGGTAACTTAGCAACACTGGCTCTAAACTATCGGAACAATGGCGGACGCCCGTATGAAATATTTCTCCGGCGAGCATGAAAGCGTATCCAGAGGGGAAAAACCCCCCCATAAATTTGATCATGTTTTGACTTTTACACATTCTGCTCAAAAGACATATGAAAAGTTCTAGCCAGCTTGAAGAATAAAAAGTAATGATTTTCTTTGTTTAGAACCAAGATGGCCCCGGTTGCCGGGCTGCGTGACATCAGACTACTGAATCCAATAGGTGGAGTCGAAGCACTGCCTTAGTGCAGTAGTTGCATCGCTGTCCCATGCCTGAATTTGTCTTTGAACGACTGGGACACAGATATCAATTTGGTTTTGTATTTAGGTATCATAAGTAATAATAATAGTAATAATAATGATAATAATAATAATAATAATAATAATAATAATAATAATAATAATAATAATAATAATAATAATGATAATAATGATAATAATAATAATAATAATAATAATAATAATAATAATAATATAATAATAATAGTAATAATAATAATAATAATAATAATAATAATAATAATAATGATGATGATGATGATGATGATGATGATGATGATGATGATGATGATGATGATGATGGTGGTGATGATGATGATGATGATGATGATGATGATGATGATGATGATGTTAATGATGATGATGATGATGATGATGATGATGATGATGATGATGATGATGATGATGATGATGATGATATGGCTATGTGGTCTAGTGGTATGACACTCGCTTTCGGATCGGAAGGTCCTGGGTTCGAGCCTCGCTCGGCGCATAGTTGAGTCCTTGGAAAAGACTCTTTACTCACATTCTCTCACCCTACTCAGGTGTAAAATGAGTACCTGGCCGTTAACAGCGTTGTCTTTGTCCGAAAAATTGTAATATCGCCTAACAGGCGTCATGTCTCGTCCTAAATGTTAAATGTTGCTGTTGACCAGGGACCCCTTGTAAAGCGCATTGAGCCCGTTAAGTGGATATTGCGCTATATAAATGCTCAATACTCTAATAATGCTGAAAACTTATATAGCGCTATAACTCCGAGACACGAGACTCTAAGCGCTGAAATTATGAATTACTATTACTATGAATCATACTCATTCACACAAACACACACACATACACACACACACACACACACACACACACACACAACACAAACCTCTCTTGCTTCTCATAATATCATCTACTAAAATCGAAACAGATTTGTTTTAAAAGGGAAGCGAACATTTAAAAATAGACATAGGATAGACAAACACTTCCAAGGACTTTGGAACCGGATGAGTAGACAGTTTGACGTCACAATCATGAAGCTCACCTCGACATCGACAGCCATCTGGGCAACCATACGCGTCAATACCTTCACAGACGGCCAGGCAGTTTAGGGAAGGGCCGCAAACTGGAAGAGAGGATGGCGAAAATAATAATATTAATAATAGTAATAATGATGATGATGATGATGATGATGATGATGATGATGATGATGATGATGATGATGATGATGATGATGATGATGAAGAAGATAATAATAACAATATTGATAACAATAATAATAATAATAATAATAATAATTATAATAACAACAACAATAATAGTAATACTACTACTACTACTACTACTACTACTACTACTACTACTACTACTACTACTACTACTACTACTACGTCTACTACTACTACTACTACAACTACTACTACGTCTACTACTCCTACTACTACTACAACTACTACTACTACTACTACTACTACTACTACTACTACTACTACTACTACTACTACTACAACTACTACTACCACAACTACTACTACTACTATTACATTGTCCTATAATGTTGCTGTTGGCTTGGGGCACCTTGTAAAGCGCATTGAGCATGTTTAGTGGACTATATATATTTATATAAAAGCTAAATGTTTCTAGGTGTGAAGTTCTACCCTACATAACACCGTAGGGAGACCATAATGTGTTACATCTACGTACAATGTACTGGTGCTTGCATCGCCATCTCATGGTCACTGCTAGGAATATACGCGCTCAGGGCCAGTCCTGCAAAACAAAACAAAACAAAAAAAAAATCAACAAAGAGAATTGAGTATAAATTAAATTAGGAATGTTTACATACATTAATAAATATGCATACTATTAATTATGTATAGGGAATGAGATTTCAAAACCGATTTATGAGTAGCGCCCCTTTGTTGGAAGTCGCGTCTTGACAACCGACAGACGCTATCGCCATTATAAGTACCAATCATTAGAGGGAAGTTCAGTAAGTTTAGGAAGGGTTGTCTCATCGTATTGTATTATTTATCAACATCTTTTATTTTTAATTTGTAGTCGACCTCATATTTTAACATTTGATAATGGATAAAACTAAAGAAAAGATCTACACGTTGATTATGATATGCATTTTTGTACAGAAATATGAATAATAAATTTTGTATTTGGAGCGGCTTGGCTTGTAGTTGGTTTGTTTAAAAATAACTTCTCCACCGGTGACGTCCAATCAAGGGATGCTACTCTTCCGCTAATCTCATTCCCTATACTTAATATCATGTTTCTATCATTTAATTTAATCGCTCAATTGGCTTCATGATAACGGGAATTTAATTTGTTTTGAAGTGCAGCATTAAAATGTAAGTATTATTATTATTGTTATTATCACCATTATTATTATTATTATTATTATTATTATTATTATTATTATTATTATTATTATTATTATTATTATTATTATTATTATTATTTATTATTATTATTATTATTATTATTATTATTATTATTATTATTATTATTATTTATTACTATTATTGTTATTATTACCATCATCATCATCATCATCATCATCATCATCATCATCATCATCATCATTATTATTACTATTATTATTATTATTATTATTATTATTATTATTATTATTATTATTATTATTATTATTATTATTATTATTATTATTATTATTATTATTATTATTATTATTATTATTATTATTATTATTACTATTATTATTATTATTATTATTATTATTATTATTATTATTATTATTGTTATTATGATTATGATTATTATTATTATTATTATTATTATTATTATTATTATTATTATTATTATTATTATTATAATAATTATTATATTAATTATTATTATTATTTATTACTATTATTGTTATTATTACCATCATCATCAATATCATCATCATCATCATCATCATCATCATCATCATCATCATCATCATCATCATCATCATTATTATTATTAAATTTCTGCCGTTTGTTGGTATCCTATGTTTAGATATTTACACAATAATAATAATTATGAATGAACTTAAATAAATACGTACATAAATAATTTATTGACGTTTGCTTTTCCATTAAGGGTTTTAGGGCGCTTGCAACATATTTAGGACATATCACCGCCAATGAATAGGAAGAAATTGGGATAGTGAAACCCCACCCCCCAACCCAATAAAAAAAAAAACAACAAAAAAAAAACAAAAAACCCCAACAACTTACATTACAATTAAAGCACCCAAGGAAAAGTATGACAAAAGGGAATTTGTTCACATAGGGATTAGATGCAGATTAAAAAAAAACACACCATCAATATACTTAGTTTATATCACCTAAAAGTCACATCCAGACACAAGCACAGGATCCCACTACTAAAATGAATGCACTCAAATGTTTACAAGATATGTTCAAAACAAAATTATAATAACTATCATTTCATCACAGGGAGATGGTTTAGAAGAACTAAAAAATATCATTATCTCCCACCACAAACACTATACATTTAACTGCTTCCCCGTGTGCTAAGGACTCCGGCAAGGGCCCGAACAAAACCAAGTAATCCCGTTCTGAGACAAAGACAGACAACAATTGGAAATCAGATACAGGGGAATAGAAGACTCAACAAGTGACCTCCTGCTGCCCACCGTA
>NC_088374.1:5684300-5686800 GCF_034508935.2 Berghia stephanieae
AAGGTCAAAGGCCTTTGTCAGGTCAATAAATGCAATGTAGAGGGGCATCTGCTGTTCTCTGCATTTCTCCTGAAGTTGAGGTACTGAGAAGATCATGTCCACTGTCGACCTCTTGGCTCTGAAGCCACACCGCGACTCTGGGTAGATACGTTCGGCGTTGACTTGCAGTCGAGCGAGGACAACGCACGCAAAGACTTTACCCACAATGCTCAGTAGAGAGATTCCCCTATTGTTATTACAGTCGCTACGGTCTCCATTGTTTTTGTAGAGGGTGATAATCTTGGCATCGCGCATATCCTGGGGTACCTTGCCTTCTCTCCAGCAAAGACACAGGAGTTTATGTAGTGGTTCCAAGACGGCTGGCTTTCCACATTTGATGATTTCGGGTGGAATGCTGTCGTCACCGGGTGCTCTGCCACAGGCCAGAGCATCGATAGCTTTGCTGAGCTCCTCCATAATAGGTTCTGCGTCTAGTTCTTCTAGTACTGGCAGTTCTTCAATTGCGTCTAACGCTTTTTGGGTTACAGAGTTTTCTCTGGCGTAGAGTTCCAAGTAGTACTCTACCCATCTACCCATCTGCTTGTCCTTGTCAGTGATGGCTTCCCCTGTCTTGGATTTAATAGGCGCCGTTTTCTTTGTAGATTTGCCTGTCGCCTGTTTGATGCCCTCATACATGGCCCTTATGTTGCCACTGTCAGACGCTTGCTGGATGTTGTCCGACAACTGAAGCCAGTAGTCGTTGCCGTAACGTCGTGCTGTTTGCCGTGCTTTGCTGCGTGCAGCTCGCAACGCCTGCAGGTTCCTCTGACTTGGTTTATGTTTATAGCTGACAAGTGCGCTGCGCTTGGCATCAATGACTGGCTCCATCTCAGTAATTCTGGCTTCAAACCAATCATTGCTCTTGCGCTCCTTTTTGCCGTATGTCAGAACTGCAGTGCTGTAAATGGCGTTTCTAAGAGAGTTCCAGCTGTCCTGTGCGTTTTGTTCTGCTTCTCTATGAGCTGTGTTGAGAATCTTTTCAAGTTGCTCGTTGAACTCTATATTCTTTTCCCGGTAAGCTGTCTTGCTGATGTTGATCCTGGGCTGGCCCTTTCTCTTTGAGTGATGAAGTTTCTTTGGTGTCAGTTTCACCCTTGTGGCAACCACAGAGTGATCAGTGTCGCAATCAGCGCTTTGATAGGACCTGGTGTTACAAACATTGTTAAGAGAATCGCGCTTAGTGATGATCATGTCCAGCTGATGCCAGTGTTTTGACCTTGGATGTCTCTATGACACCTTGTGACATGCCTTGTTCTGAAAGTAGGTGTTCGTCACGCATAGTTTCCGATAGCAGCAGAGTTCAAGAAGCCTCTGACCATTCTCATTCATCTTTCCTATGCCGTGGTGCCCCAAAACGGTTGGCCATGATTCTTTGTCAGCACCAACTCGCGCGTTGAAGTCGCCAAGAAGGTAGATGTGCTCCACTTCTGGAATATTGTTGACAATGGCGTCTAATGACTCATAGAATTGGTTCTTTACTTCAACCGAAGCTTGCCGTGTTGGGGCGTAGACGCAAACAAGGTTCACCGAGCCCTGCATGGATGACAGGCGCAGCTTTAAAATTCTCTCTGTGCCGTCTGTTGGCGGTTCAATCATAGGAAGTAATGTATGGCGTACTGCAAATCCAACACCGTGCTCCCTCACGTCTTCTGTGCCTTTTCCTTGCCAGAAGAATGTAAAGTGTTTCTCCTTCAGGGATCCCCTCTCTGGGAGTCGCGTTTCCTGCAAGGCTGCTATGTCGATGTTCAGTCTGTTAAGTTCACGATCAATTACTGCTGTTTTTCGAGCATCGTCCATGGCCTGAAGGTCATCTGTCAGTCCTGAGCGCATAGTTTTTACATTCCAGCTTGCTAATCGAAGAGCTGGGGACTTCGTTTTCTTTTTCATTTGCTTGCCTGGTACACAGTTTAACGATCCACTTGTCAAGCTTGCAAGCTCTAAGCTCCAGGCACCCTCTGAAGCAGGCAGATCGTGGCGGGTCAACACCTTTCTGGCTGGGGGCTGCCCAGCTTGGGGCGGGCGGTAGCTGACCAGTAGGATTACGATGATCCCTCCCACCGTCGAAGACAACCCGTAGCGTCCAACTCTACGCCAATCGAGCAAGGACTTATCACTCGTAGACTGCTGTCTTCCGTGTTGTTACTCTTCACCGGTGAAGGTGAGACTGGAGTGTCCTCTCCAGGACGCGGCCTGGGCAAAGTATGTGGAGATCCTGGGCTGCCCAGTAACCAGAACCTCCATCTCTTCCTCCCTGGTGTGGTCCAAAGGATCGCACAGCGATACGTTTGGCATCAGTTTGGATGCAGGTTTCTGTTAGGTTTACTCCTTAGCCTTTCCTCCTCCCGAAGGTATCCACAAGGCAGTGGAGCCATACATCGATGGCTAGGGAGAGTATGAGTTATAGAGGTAGATTAAGAAAAGTAAGGACATACAGAAGACACCACACTACAGAATGAGTGTG
>NC_088374.1:5689300-5708738 GCF_034508935.2 Berghia stephanieae
AAGAAGAAGAAGAAGAAGAAGAAGAAGAAGAAGAAGAAGAAGAAGAAGAAGAATAAGAAGAAGAAGAAGAAGAAAATTATGTTACTCTCTTGGTAAATGAATGAATTCGATAAGTTGTATGTTATGAATAAATGATAAGTTATACTTCCGATTTCGAGTTAAGCAACAGTGTACGACATGTGTACGACATGTGTACTAGTTACCGATGACGTAGTTGAGACCTTTTGACACCAAAGCAAAATGTTGTTGTGAAGGCGGCAAATTTCATCACCACCGTTATTTTTAAACAATTTAAATTTCTCATATCTCAGCTCTTGGAGTAATGAGAAAGTGGTTCTATATCACAATTTAAACCTTGGAGCACGAACATTTT
Source organism: Berghia stephanieae (assembly GCF_034508935.2). NCBI lineage: Eukaryota > Metazoa > Mollusca > Gastropoda > Nudibranchia > Aeolidiidae > Berghia > Berghia stephanieae. Next base: position 5,689,674 of record NC_088374.1, read on the forward strand.
TTTCATAAAAAGCCATCTTGGTTCTAAACAAAGAAAATCTGGCTAGAACTTTTCATATGCCTTGTCATCAGATTGTGTAAAAGTCAAAACATGATCAAATTTATGTTTTTTTTTCCTCTGGATACTCTTTTATGCTCGCCAGAGAAATATTTCATACGGGCGTCCGCCATTGTTCCGATAGTTTAGAGCCAGTGTTACTAAGTTACCATGCGTCTTTAGGAAGGAAGTGACGTTACGACAGTTGAAGAGTATTCCCCTAGCCATATAAGTTTACGATGGCTATGCGCTCCTCCGTTTGGTCACAGCCGCAATAAACCTAAGTGATTATTCGGCCGTGGGAAAAATTATCCGACCGTATCGTTACTATTTTTAGATCACCAGAAAAAGAAAGCGGAAGTCATCTGGCGGAAAGGTGACGAGATACACAAAATGGCGATGGTGATGGGACGCACCGTGGCCTTCGTAAAGTTATAGCCTGACACTGACCAAAAAATGACGTCAAAATGCCAGTCTTTTGCCATAAAAGAAAACAAATCGTGAGTTATACTAACATAATATTCCGTTCTCTATTTTTTGTTTGGCACTAATTTTGTTACAATTTTGTTACAGCCGAGCAGTCACGTTCACAATTTGGTCATCTGTTGTATCCAAGTGGTTCGTGTTTGAAATGTCCTGAAGTGTCTTCACAACTTCTTCATCGTCAGTGACATCGTTCTCTGTGAAATGTCCTGAAGTGTCTCCACAACTTCTTCATCGTCAGTGACATCGTTCTCTGTGAAATGTCCTGAAGTGTCTCCACAACTTCTTCATCGTCAGTGACGTCGTTCTCTGTGTTCAATAGAACATCGATGGTGTCATGTATGAGGAAGGCTGAAATGATTTCTAAGTCATCTTGGATTGTTTGATCTGAAATAAAATTTGTAACTTTGATAATATGAAGCCTTTGATATGATTATTATGATCAGTTACTATATGTAACAACATATTTATTATTGAATGCCTTTATCCATTTCTGTTGGTGTTCTATCTGCGCTTTTAATGAATATGAAAATACCTAATTAATCTCAAGTCTTTAAAACTAGTTACCAGGATGATAAAAGAAATGTACTGTTATGATTAGTATAGGTATAACCAATGGTCTTGTAAGCATAAAACAAGACAAAACAAAGCGAAACAAACAAACAAACAAACAAAGCTAAACCTGTAACAATGATAAGTCTTCATAACCTATTATTCATGTAAATATATTGGCAATGCCTTGATCAACAATTTTCTATGAAAAGCTTGACCAAATGGTGTCCGATAGTTGTTCGTGTATTGTGATTAGCAGGTTTGCCGAGGTCGATTATTCTGGTCAGCTTGTGCTTGTATTTTGGAGTCTGATCTAGAAACACGTATTCTGATCAGCTTGTGCTTGTATTTTGGAGTCTGATCTAGAAACATGTATTCTGGTCAGCTTGTGCTTGTATTTTGGAGTCTGATCTAGAAACAAGTATTCTGGTCAGCTTGTGCTTGTATTTTGGAGTCTGATCTAGAAACAAGTATTCTGGTCAGCTTGTGCTTGTATTTTGGAGTCTGCTCTAGAAACAAGTATTCTGGTCAGCTTGTGCATGTATTTTGGTGTCTGATCTAGAAACAAGTATTCTGGTCAGCTTGTGCATGTATTTTGGTGTCTGATCTAGAAACAAGAAACAAGTATTCCATCCAAATAAATTCATTATGTTATCCAATTGCTTCATAAAGTAATCATAATAATATACCAAAGATAAGATAATGCAATAAATCAGATAATTAGAAAATTAAATTCAATACGTATTTGATTAACATTCAGAATTGTTTCACGAACGAGATTTATCATTCTCAATTTTGTTTACCTCAGAACGGAATAAAAATATTTGCATAATAATGTTAGTACAAATCGTCCTTGATTATTTATTGATATTATCAATTTTCCCACTACACACAAAACATTTAGCTATCGTTTTGGGTTGTTGTTTTTCTAATTCCGAGTGAATAAAAAGTATTAGATACCTTTAATACCTTTAATTGTCCGCCTTATCAGTAAAGCTGTTATGTGGTGTAGCCGATCTCTTTGAACCAAAGTCAAAACTAAATTCAAGGTCAGATTTAGCAGGTTTGAGTTGACACTGATGTCTTGGAGGTTCCAGTCACAATCGGTTGTCTCTATACTTTTAACCGATCGCTTTTAAGCAGGACAGGGCCTCTCTGACGAAGCTTTCCGTTTTGTCATCTCCACCATCATTCTTTAAAGAGGAAACATTTTAACCCTTTTGTTTTGGATTCGGAGCAATAGGCCGAGATAAACCCCTGTAGTGTCATGTCATTTAAAATAAACCCTCACTTCATCAATAATCAAAATAGTGAAACTGTGTGGTCTTGTGGTATAACACTCTCCCTCTTTAGAAGGTCTTGGGATCGAGTCCCGCTCTGAAAAAAGACTCTTAAACCACATGATCTAACTAACCCAGGTGTAAAATGAGTATCAGGCCGTTAACAGCACTGTCTCTGTCGGGGAAAAATGGTAATATCTATAATACAGGCGCCATGTTCCGCCCTACTTGTTTAGTATTGCTGTTGGCCAGGGACCCTTTGCAAAGTGCCCTGACCGCGTTTAGTAAATATGCGCTATATAAATGCTTAATGTTATTTTTTCTTTTAGTTTTGTTGTTTTTTGTTTGTTTGTTTAGATTTTTCTTTATACAAAAAATAAATCAAAAGATCTTTGTTGTTTGTTGGACAGGAAGGGTAGGGGTTTAAATGGTGGTATGATATCAGGATAGCATCAGGTGGACATGTCATAGGGATGACGTGATTTAATAGGGTGATTGTCATGATCGAGCTTTGTTATTTTAAATTAATAGAGATAGGGAGAACAGGTGGTCGGCGTATTATCTTTTTAAATAGCCAATCATTATTTCGTACATTATATTTACTAAAGTATAACCGAAAGATAATGGGCTTGAATTTCAGACGAATCGTGACTTTATAAATTGACAACTTAGCAGCTATGATAATAATGGATGCTCAAAATTATAGTCCAATTTCAAGACAGCCATATTAACAGTAAATTGAAATATTGATTTTGTAGTGAAAAACACAATCATTCTTTCTAATCCACGAAAACTCACTTGAACGACATTTACATGACGTGTTTTTGATTGCTTGAAAGAGGATAGCGCAGTACTTCTCCGTCTAACTTGAACTCTGAACTAACATCAGAGGTTTGATCATCTTGAGACTAAAGAATAAGAGGGCGCGTTTATATCTGAAGTTAACATCAGAGGTAAGACTAGAGGATTGGCAAAAACGCTACTTCAGAGGTTTGGTCAACGGGCCATCGATATATAGATATTGACATTACAGTTACTGACATTAAAAAATAAAAAATAAATAAAAGATGCATTTTTTCCACAGTTCTATTTATAGAGGGAAAAATGTGTATTATTATTATTATTATTATTATTATTATTATTTATTATTATTATTATTATTATTATATTATTATTATTAGATATTTTATTATAATTATTATTATTATTATCATTATTTTTATTATTATTATTATTATTATTATTATTATTATTATTATTATTATTATTATTATTATTATTATTATCATTATTATTATTATTATTATTATTATTATTATTATTATTATTATTATTATTATTATTATTATTATTATTATTATTGTTGTTGTTGTTATTATCATTATTATTATTATTATTATTATTATTATTATTATTATTATTATTATTATTATTGTTGTTATTATTATTAATATCATCATCATCATCATCCTCATCATCATCATCATCATCATCATCATCATCATCATCATCATCATCATCATCATCATCATCATCATCATCATCATCATCATCATCATCATCATCATCATCACCAACACCCACCGCCACCATCTGTTTCACTCCAATTTCAACCATTTCAAAGATTATAAAAATCTCATTAATCATTTTTGATTAGATTGCTAATGCCTTAAATCCTTTTTGAAATGACATAATAATAATACTCTTGAGTCAAAAACCTGTTGACGACAAACCAATATAAATATATGCAAGACACATTGAGAGTCTAGAGTAGTCTTCGACCATTGCTGACCACGAAATCATCTGCGACAAGTTTCGTTCGACTCAACAACTTTACAACAACAACTTTCGGTGTTATTTTCACAGAGACACGATAGTTATGTAAGTATTGAAAAGTAGATTGTATTTCGGTGTTATTTTCACAGAGACACGATAGTTATGTAAGTATTGAAAAGTAGATTGTATTTCGGTGTTATTTTCACAGAGACAAGATAGTTATGTAAGTATTGTAAAGTAGATTGTATTTCGGTGTTATTTTCACAGAGACAAGATAGTTATGTAAGTATTGAAAAGTAGATTGTATTTCGGTGTTATTTTCACAGAGACAAGATAGTTATGTAAGTATTGAAAAGTAGATTGTATTTCGGTGTTATTTTCACAGAGACACGATAGTTATGTAAGTATTGAAAAGTAGATTGTATTTCGGTGTTATTTTCACAGAGACACGATAGTTATGAAAGTATTGAAAAGTAGATTGTATTTCGGTGTTATTTTCACAGAGACACGATAGTTATGTAAGTATTGAAAAGTAGATTGTATTTCGGTGTTATTTTCACAGAGACACGATAGTTATGTAAGTATTGAAAAGTAGATTGTATTTCGGTGTTATTTTCACAGAGACACGATAGTTATGTAAGTATTGAAAAGTAGATTGTATTTGCTCGGCTCAGAAGTTGACAACATTGCTATCTGGAAGGATAACGGTCCAGTGCATAAATCTGTCTGTAACGTTGATCGTTTATAGCTAGTAAGGTTAATACAGTTTAGTGAGAATTACTCATAAACGCGGATGGCAAAAAAAAAAACCAATAGCAAAGACCTGAGTTACGTCAACTTATAGATAGAATGAAGTTGATGTCACTGAGGTCTTTGTTATTATTATTATTATTTTTTGTTGCCATCCGCGTTTATGAGAAATTCTCACAAAACTGTATTAACCAGACTATAAAAGTTCATGAATACACATAGTTTTGTGTGTTGTTCCGTTACACTTCCGGATGGCAATGTTATAATGTTTTTAGCCAAGCGCTTACTGTCTATACCATGTAAATAAGTCTCAGTTATTGTTGGATATATTAATTTAACTAAAATGAATTCGAGCATTTCTATAGCGCAATAGCCACTAAACGTTCTCAATACATTTGAGGGTTTTCCTCTTAGTGTGATCTTGTGCTGGGGTCTGGATGAGACTTTTAGGTGATCTCAAACTGAATACACTGATAGTGTACTCTTGGAATCTACATCTGTTCCCTATTTGTACCATTCCCCTTTGTCTTACTTTTTCCTCAAGTTCTTTTCATTGTAATTCTAGAATATTTTTTTACTATGCAATTTTCTTCCTTTTTACTGGCGCTGGTATGACATAAATTAAATGTATTGCAAAGCGCCGTAAAACCCTTAAAAACAAACAAAACTCTATGATTGATTGATTAATGAATTGATTTGTTTAAGTACTTATATAATAATATATATATATATATATATATATATTTATCTGGTGGTATGACACTCATCTTCGGATCGGAAGGTCCTGGGTTCGAGTCCCCCTTTGAGCGGTGCATAGTTGAGTCCTTGGAAAGTCTCTTTACTCACATTCTCTCAGCCTACTCAAATGAGACCAGGCGTCTCAAAACGGTATTATGTCGGGATGGACCAGATGCTAAAAAGTCAAATTAACGTCAAACTGGTAAAAAAATATGTCACGTTGGTATTTAGCACAGTAACGTATGATATTCCTTCTCCTCTATAAAGCAAACAATCTCAACTTAAGTCCGATATTTCTGGCTACAAATTCAATTTTCAGCATCTTAATCATCCCGACTTTGTACCGTTTTGAGACGAAGGGTCACAAATGTGAAATTAGTATTTGCCCCTTAACAGCTTTATCTATTATTTTTTTACGAAAAAAAAAGAGTAAAATATCTCCTACCAGGCGTGAGTCGTGTCTTGTCTTACATGTTAAATGCTGCTGTTTGCTTGTCTATGTCTCTCTGTAAAGCGCTTTGAGCACGTTAATTAAATATTGCTCTATGTACAAGCTCAAGCCTATCTTGTCTTCTTTTTTTCCCAGACGATGATGCTGTTGAAAAGCCTTGTTTTCATCCAACTACTTGTGTGTCTGTTTGGAAGGCAGGAAGTGCCCGACATCTGGAGAGGTAAATATTGCCGGACGCTAGTTCATAACTTTAATGGCGAGTCAGGGCCTGTGCCGAAAGGGAGACTGAGCAATTTTTCCTATTTTGATGATTTTTTTCTCAAGTTCAAAGTAGCGTAGTAAAAAGGCTATTAGATGTTGCAATAAGATATTTTAGAGTCATAACTGGTGATCTACATACTTTTATTTGATATAATTTTAGTAGATCATTTGGGATTAGATTTTATAGGAAATAACCATAAAAATGGGTCAGAAATTTTAATTACTAACTTCAAACGATATGATCAAAAATTACATAGTTATCAGAGTTTATACAAATAAATGAGAAATACTGCAATAATCACCAATATTCACAGAGTAGAAATATATAATTAAAGTCGTTTTGTAATGAAGCATTGTTGATATATCCGCTCACCTGTACAGCAATATCCTTTTTTGACAGCAATAAAAAAAGCGCGATCCATGCATTGTAGGGGTTTGTTGATCAAATGATCAAAACGAACTGGTTTTAGTAATGGCAATTGACAATTCTTAGGAAAAGATATGTAATATGCATTCCTTTGACGTTTGTATAGATCTAAACTATACAACAATAATAATAATAATAATAATAATAATAATATAAAATAATAATAATAATAATAATAATAATAATAATAATAATAATTATAATAATAATAATAATAATAATAATAATAATAATAATAATAATGATGATGATGATGATGATGATGATGATGATGATGATGATGATGATGATGATGATGATGATGATGATGATGATGACGACACGACGACGACGGCGACGACGACGACGACGATGATGATGATGATGATGACGACACGACGACGACGGCGACGACGACGACGACGATGATGATGATGATGATGATGATGATGATGATGATGATGATGATGATGATGATGATGATGATGATGATGATCATTTTCATGAAAATAAAATAGTGGCTATAACCTAAACGCCTGCTAATTTTGGTAAAACGCAATAATTTCTCTTTAAAAAATCATTCTAAACGCCCGTTAAAAAAAAAAAAATTAGAATCCGCCTATATGTCCACTCTGACAGAAAGGAAAAAAAAATAAAATAAAGAAAGACAGAATAAAGAATTTAACTGAATCATTTGCGGCCAAAGAATTGACTCATCACCTGTTTCTGAGAGATTTATTTAAAGAGTTAATCTCTCATCATTTCTCTCTGACAATCGAACGTTGAACCTATAACTTTAAGATCCAACCCGGAAAAAGCCGACAACGGCTAAATATTCATGGGCGGGGTAGTCAAGACTGGCCTCAGTAAGTAAAGTCCAATCGTTGGGAAGGAAATGACAGGCCTGTCACTGTCGCAGGATGTTTTCAGCTTTGATTTTTATAAATTTGCCGACAGAAAAGAAAATATGTTTCAGAAATTGCGATTTGGATCCTATTTTATCATTGACATTTCACTTTGTTTGAGAAAATTCGCAAAATAATTCCGACTTTGGTGATGAAAAATGACTTTGATGACAAGTATTGTAAACATTAAAAAATATTATGAATTATTTATAACTCCCTTATTTGTGGGTCGATTTAGTCATTCGTGGTATCAATTTTATTGTAATAAAGAGATAGGATCTTCAGAGTTATTTTTTCTGATGCAAAATTATTACTTCGTAATTTTAGGACCAAGAAAAATAGTCGGTAAATATATTTGTTACATACACCTCTTTGATCTACCGCCACCATCCATTCATGTAGAATTGTGAATCAAGCGTCTCAAAGTCTTTGACCAATCACAGGCTATCTATCCAGCTGGCCGAAACGAAGACGCTTCTCCCGTCACTGTATTACGCTATTGTTATGCAAGGAATATAACACGTTTTTGAGTAGGCCTAAAAGCAAAAATCTAAAAGTAAAAAATATAATTCTGAGGAATTTGAAAGTCACATTGTTGAAATCAGCTTGAAAAAAAGAAGAACATTGGTCCTTCATTTAAGAAAAATCGGTTGAAAACCAACTGTTTTACGAATAAATTTGATTTTAAAAATTGCTTTTGTTTAATTTAGCTTTTTTAAGCAACTTTTTTATTTATCGGCCGGTTTTCTTGATTGTTATATCATTCTTTATATCTCAATGAGACGAGATCAGTGATATACTTTGTTTCAAATGTAACTAGAACATAATTTGGCTTTTTTACCTATCAACCGTGCCTGTATAATATGTTCAGCAACGTGGTGATTGTGACGCAACTATGCCATGAGTCTCTTCCAGTGTTTCAACGATGATTCAGTTCATTGTTGACGGCTGTTGACACGTGAGCTGTCAGAACTACCAATCGTTGAAGGGCCAAGATTCTCAATAACAAATCGTTCTTCGATAAAAAAAAACAAACTTAAGAACTTACGAGAACAAATGTTTGAAATTTGGTGATGGACGGACCTATGAAATCGCTTCTGGGCGGAGTTTAGCGATGAGGGATAATAGTGTGGCGCCCAGGATAGGGCTGCTATTCGGGCACCGGGTTTGGATCAAATTTAGTCACACACCGGGGCGAGCAGCTCATGTGGCTCGTTGGCTCGATACCCGGGATGGTCTCGTGACGGTCGACCGGGATTTACACCTTTGCCCTCCCGTGTGCCTCAAGCCCCCTCACCAACTGCAAGGTAAAGATCCACGAGGGGATTGAGAAGGTGGATGTAAAACTTCGCAAGTCGATGCACATAGTGTCGGGAACGCTAGCAACAACCCCTAGAGAATGGGGCCCGGTAATGGCAGCAATCCAGCCCCCCGATGTCCGGAGGGAGACCATTACGGGAAACTGGCTGAGTAAGATCAAAGAGAGAGGGAATGGGGATACCCCTCTCATGCGCATAATGAACGGTGCCCCCGTTTCGAGCCGAAATAAGTCCCGGCAACCCTTGTACGCAGAATCCCTGACTACGGACAGAGCTGCACATACGAGATGGAAGTCGGTTTGGACGAATTCAATCCCTCGTGGGGGCGGGGACCTACACTCCTCTAAGCTTGGTGAGAAGTTGCCAGGCTTTGATACCAGTAAGAGGAGACACTGGGTAGCTGCGAATCGGCTTCGGTCGAGGAGCTGCCTAACGGCCGGTGCGTTACATTAGTGGGGTCTAACTTCCTGTCCAATATGTCCACGCTGTGGGCAAGAACCCGAAACGGCAGAGCATCTAGTCGAAAGGTGTGTTGTGACGATGCTACCAGGCGGGTTCGCGACGGTGCACGAATGCGGACCGGACTTTGCTGATTGGGTCGATCGTCATAACATAATAGTGTGAACCATAAGAAGCTGCTGCCATGAGGGACCGTAGAAAACGAAAAGTCGACTGCAGACATCAAAGGGTAGCTTATATCATCAAAGGATGTCTACATGATTGACATGGCCATATAGGGAACTCATTATCTACTCCCCCATAAAGAATCTGAACACGAGAGGGTTAAATACGATGGCGGCGATTAACCACTAAAAAGTGGCTGTTGTCCGGTCTGCTCCTAGTAGTCTGTGGAGTTTAGCCATGAGTGACCATAGAAAACAAAAATGCGACTGCAGACATCAAAGGGTAGGATTATATCATCAAAGGATGTCTACATGATTGACATGGCCATATAGGGAACTCATTATCTACTCCCCCAAAAATAATCTGAACACGAGAGGGGGAGGTGGTAAAATGAAAATTGTTTCGTGGTAAACCGTGGCATGAATTAGTTTTATGTACACCAACACACACACACACACACACACACACACACACACACACACACACACATAAATAACACAGGATTAGATAGGACAACAGGTAGGAAAACGTCATCAAAAGTGGCTTGTGAGAGGTCGAGCGCCGCCATTTTATTTTATATGCAACCAGGGACGCTGTGCGATTTAATCTCTATTTTAATGACTTTGACTGAGCTCGATTAACCTTGATTTGTGGACGGAAAATAGAAAAAAATGGTCGGGTTTATGATGATAAACTAAATTAGATATATTAAATTACACTATTAATTGTACATTTTAGGCTTGGCTCCAAAAAGTAACAAGTGAGCTCTACAACACAGTGTTTAGTATTTATAGATGTAAACAGTAGTGCGGTTATGTGGTCTAGTGGTATGACACTCGCTTTCGGATCGGAAGGTCCTGGGTTCGAGCCTCGCTCGGCGCATAGTTGAGTCCTTGTAAAAGACTCTTTACTCACATTCTCCCACCGTACTCAGGTGTAAAATGAGTACCTGGCCATTAACAGCGTTGTCTTTGTCCGAAAAATTGTAATATCGCCTAACAGACGTCATGTCTCGTCCTACATGTTAAATGTTGCTGTTGACCAGGGACCCCTTGTAAAGCGCATTGAGCACGTTAAGTGGATATTGCGCTATATAAATGCTCAATTTAATCAAAGCATTTAATTTATTTAAATTTGTGATGTACAAGAGAAATCAGAATGGGAAAATTGTCAGTTGCATCGTAAGGAATGTGACGATTTTCCTATGAGTGGAAAGGCAAAATTACCCCTTAAGACAAAGTTACCCCATTTGACGGTACAATGAAACCCTATAGAAGTCAACACTAATTATAGAAAATTGGCTCTTATCATTGTTAAGAAATTAGGGAGCCAACAGGCCCCGATGTAAGATAAAGATATGAACTAGAATGTATGAAAGGTGCCAGACAGAGCAAAAATAAAAAAAAATAAAAAGCAAGCTTTATATAGCGCAATATCCACTAAATGTGCTCAAATCGCTTTACAAGGGGTTCCTGGCCAACAGCAACATTTAACATGTAGGACGGGACATGACGCCTGTTAGGCGATGTTACAATTTTTCGGACAAAACAACGCTCTTAACGGCCAGGTACTCATTATACGCCTGAGTAAAGTGAGAGAATGTGAGTAAAGAGCCGTTTCTAAGGACTGAACTATGCGCCGAGCGTGAGGCTCGAACCCAGGACCTCCGATCCGAATGTCATACCACTAGACCACGTAGCCGCACGAGAAAGAAAAATAATTTTTTTTTAATCTTTAAGCAAATAGCTGGTGGAGCAAAAAATCCATTGAAGACAGTGTCGGACAAGAAGTAAGTAGATATGGTTGTTGGTTGTCATCATCATCATCATCATCATCATCATCATCATCATCACTCATCATCATCATCATATCATCATCATCATCATCTCATCATCATCATCATCATCATCATCATCATCATCATCATCATCATCATCATCATCATCATCATCATCATCATCATCATCATCTCATCATCATATCATCATCATCATCATCATCATATCATCATCATCATCATCATCATCATCATCATCATCATTATCATCATCATCATCATTCATCATCATCATCATCATCATCATCATCATCATCATCATCATCATCATCATCATCATCATCATCATCATCATCATCATCATCATCATCATCATCATCATCATCATCATCATCATCATTATCATTATCGCTATAATCCCAGTTTTAGATAACAGGTTAGATTTGATGTGTTCATAATTCTATTGATTCAAGGAGTCCGATTGTTTTATATATTATATGTTTTATCTCCCTTTGTTTCAAAGAGTCCGATTGTTTTAAATAATATATGTTATAATCTTCTTTTGTTTCAAAGGGTACGATTGTTTTATATAGTAGATGTTTTTATCTCCCTTTGTTTCTAAGGGTTCGATTGTTTTCTATTATAATATATGTTTTTATCTCCCTTTGTTTCAAAGGGTTTGATTGTTTTATATAATATATGTTTTTATCTCCCTTTGCTTCAAAGAGTCCGATATTTTTCTATAAATTTCTCTTCGATCCACTATATTCAGATGGGAAAAGACGCGGGGATAGGTGAGTTTTCTGGCTCATTTTTCTTTTTTTTTTAAATAGAAATAAATAAATGAATAAATAAATAAATACATAAATAAATAAATGAATAAATAAATAAATAGATAAATAAATCAAAAAATAATGTATATAAATATATCAATCAATAAAACGCGTAGACTATTTAATAGTCACGGAAGTCTTCAAGAAAGTGACAGTTTTGAATGATTTGTGATATCAATCAGTATTCGAATGACGAGTCTTTTTTTTAATTAAAAAAAATAATTGGCGTGTGTGCGTGTTTGTGTGTGTGTGTGTGTGTGTGTGTGTGTGTGTGTAGGTGGGGGGGGAATTTTTAATATGTGTATATATTTGTTCTTTTTTTTTACTATTTTGATGAGGGGATAGGGGGTAGGGGGTGGGGGGGGGAGGAGCAAAGTTTTGAATACTTGTCTTTTTTTCTTCTTCTTTTTTCTTTTATTTTGTTGAGGGGGTAAGGGGGGGGGGCACAGACTATGGGGGGGGGGGGGGGGGGGGGGCAAAGTTTTGAATATGTTTTGGGTTTTTTCTATGTTATTTAGTTAAAAGGGGGGGGGGGGTGGAGTACAAAAAAATTGAATATCTGTTGAAGTTTTCTTTTGTTTTTTTTTAAAGGTTGCGGTGGGGGGGGGGGGGGGGGGGGGGGGGGGGGGGGTTTTGAATATGTATTTTCCTTTTGTTATTTTAATAATGCGTTAAAAATTTTTTTTAGAGTACGGCACTGATTTTGGTATTCATAAAAAAATTTGACGTTTAAAGAAAGACGTTTCTAATGACCCCGACGTACACTTTTTGTAGGTCTGATAACCCAATTCATTATGGGCTCATTGTTGTATTGGAAATCACAAAAGATTTCGCAAAATATTTATCCATTACGACATTACAACTAAGGCTCATGTTAGGCGATAATACAGTTTTTTTCCGCTGTTAGTGGCCAGGTACTCATTTTACACCAGAGTATGGTGAGAGAATGTGAGTGAAGATGTCTCAGGTGCAAAATGAGTACCGGGCTGTGAACAGCGTTGTTTCTGTCCCCAAAAAATGTAATATCGACTAACAGGCGTCATGTAACGTCCCCCATGTTAAGTGTTGCTGTTGGCTATGGCCTCCAGTAAAGCGCTTTGAGCACGTTTAATGGATATAGCGCTATATAAGAAAGCTCACTTTAAAAAAAAAACCTCATTTCCTTATGGGCTCATTGTTGCAATGGAAATCTCAAAATATGACGCAAAATATTTATCCATTACAACAATGTTAAACTAGGCCCATAAAGGCGTTCGGATATCAGACCTGTATATATGTACACGTCTTGATGACCCAACGGAAATCCAAAGGGAAATCAATAGTTTTAACGTTGAGCTTTTATATAGCGCAATTACCACTAATCGTGCTCAAAGCGCTTTGCAAAGGGTCCCTGGGTAATAGCAACACGTAACATAAAGAACGAGACATGACGCTAGTTAGGCGATAATCTTTTTTTTTTCGACAGAGACAGAGTTGTTAACGGTCAGGTACTCATTTTACACTTGAGTACGGTGAGAGAATGTGAGTAAAGAGTCTTTTCCAAGGACTCAACTATGCGCCGAGCGAGCAAGGCTCGAACCCAGGACCTTCCAATCCGAAAGCGAGTATCATACCACAAGACCACATAGCCGTCACACGATTGGGGAGCTGGGTCTATTGTTTCGTCCGATCAAAAGGATAGCAAGCAATTGCTAATGCTAGCTAATGCTAGAGATATGAGGATAAACTCTTGTAGCCACGGCCCCATTACCCCGAACGAATAACATAAAATAATGACTTGTTTTCGTAATATATATATACACACACACACACATAAACAGGTAAATAAATAAATGAATACATACATAAATAAATAAATAAATGAATACATACGTACATAAATAAATAAATAAATAAATATATAAATAGATGAATGAAATGAATGAATGAAAAAATAAATATAAATATGAGCATTTATGTTGAGCATTTCAACAGATTTGCCATGCCCATAGCGTTTCTTCTATAAAATCTGGCAACCGCTTGCTTATTCCACAGTGAACCCTAATGACTGGAATGACTGGCATTGAATACTCAAGCGTGTGTAGCGTTTTCCTATTGGACTCATCGACGCAATGTGTAATACCATTGGATCGATAATGTGTGTTATATGAATGTGAATGGGCGTGGCTATGTTGGTTGATTTGGTGCCTGGCACCACATCCATCTTTTAAGAAATGGATAACATCATTTAAAAAAAAATAATTTAAAAAACTGAGAAAATGTAAACACCGCCTCTTATTTATTTGAGTAAGTCTTTTCTTTCATTTAATTTCTTTCTTTCGTATTTTACAAATATAGCATGTTTTAAGTCATTTTCTTCTGATTCTGGCGCCACCTTATTCCTTAATCACGCCACGCCACTGAATAATTATGTGTCTCGTCCTCAAGGAAACAAAACTGATTGTTAAAAATTCGTGTTGATATTTTGTTAAATTTCTCTATAGATAGTTCGAAGTTGACGTCACTCAGGACTTTGTTATTGTTTTATTTTATTATTATTATTTTTTTTGTCATCTGCGTTTATGAGTATTTCTCACTAAAATGTGTTAACTTACCTATAACTATAAACGTTCATGGTTGGTTACACACAGTTTTGTGTGTTGGTCTGTTATACTTCCGGATGGCAATGTTGTGAGCTTCTTAGCCAAGCACATACTATCTATTGATGCTAGAGCGTTTAGTTCAAACGCTCATAAAATCAACTGTTTCTTTTTTAAGAAACCCGTCGAAACACATAGCTCAGGTTCACTTCTCACTGGTGTACACCCCCCTGAGTCACAGGTTCACTCCCCACTGCTTCCTACTTTCCAAGACGTTGTCGGATATTGTCGGGTTTCTGCGGGTTTCGTAAAAAAAGAAATACCCTCCTCCCATAGTCCCAGGTTCACTCCCCACTGGTGTACACTTCACTGAGTCCCCGGTTCACTCCCCACTGCTGCCTACTTCCCATAACTTTGCCGGGTTTCGTCAGTTTTCGGGGAGTTTCGGCGGGTTTCGTAAAAAAGAAATACCCGGCTCGTCTTCCCATAGTCCCAGGTTCACTCCCCACTGGTGTACACTTCACTGAGTCCCCGGTTCACTCCCCACTGCTGCCTGCTTCCCATAACTTTGCCGGGTTTCGTCAGTTTTTCGGCGGGTTTTGTAAAAATGAAACACACCATAAATCCTCCACCAGGATATAGATAGTATGCGCTTGGCTAAAAAGCTCATGATAACATTGCCATCTGGATGTATAACGGACAAACACACAAAACTATGTGTACTTATGAACGTTTTATTTTGGTTGTTTTTATTTTCTTATATTATTCTGGTCGACTTTTTATTTTGGCTGTTTTTATTTTCTTATATTATTCTGGTCGACTTTTTATTTTGGCTGTTTCTATTTTCTTATATTATTCTGGTCGACTTTTTATTTTGAATGTTTTCATTTTCTTATATTATTCTGGTCGACTTTTTATTTTGGATGTTTTTATTTTCTTATAATATTCTGGTTGACTTTTCATTTTGGCTGTTATTTTTTTTTTAACCTCAGGAATGGGAGACACCCAATGTTTGTCGTTGCTTTGCCAATTTAGAATTATCTCCGTCTTTTAAATACGACAATAAACAGGTATAGGGATATTGACCTAAAAAAAAAAATTAAAAAAAAAAAAAAAATGAAAACTAAAAAAAAACAACAGAAAAATAAAAATAAATAAATGAATTTTAAAAAAATTAAAAAATTAAAAATAAAAACCCATAAATTAAAAAGTAAAAAAATGAATTATATAAATAAATAAATAAGTAAATAAATAGATAAATAAATAAATAAACATATGTTTAAAATGAAACAGAAAATGACTTGATTTTCTATGACTTAATAACCCTGTACACTCTTAGGGGAATATAGATAGTAATCATTGCTATCTACGTGTTCGCTGCCTCTGATTACGACGGCTGTTATTTTTTTATTGTTTCTTTTTCTTTCTGGTTTTGTCTGGCATCGTTTAATTCACACTTTTTCAGATCTATATCTTACACCAGTGTCGGCTCCTTAAATTATTTAGTCTCTCCTTCCCATCCCTTTTCAGTATGCCCCCCCCCCCCCCAAAAAAAAAAAAAAAATGAAAAAAAAAATGTTATCCATACCCAACACTTAACCTGCTTTTTTAAACTGAAACCTGAAAGAATGCCAAACATAATTTTGTTCTACAAAGAACATTATATTTTCATAAACGACACAAATATTTCTCTTCCAATTATTTGATGTTCATAATAAAAATCGGAATAATTAATGTTAATTGTACCGTAACAAATATGACGGTTTTCCTGTAGTTGGTAAGGAGAGGGTTAATTATGACATGCCGCTTGGTATTGTTCAAATCGGTACCTTGCATAAAATAGTCGTTAAAATCGATAGTCTTTGATTAGTACATGGTAACCTGTCAGAGATACCCATTTTTTAAAAACATTTTTTGTGATCGTTCTTTTGATAGGACGCTAGTTTATCGCGAAGTACTTTCCGCTAAATCTACCAAACTCAGCTACCTATTCACTGCTTTATGGACACGGGAGGATTCAGAAACAAACCTCGACTGCCCCCGGGATCGATCTTGGTCCCTTTGCGTGTGAAGCGACTGCTCTACCAACTGAGCTATCGGGACTACCGCTAAAATATTAGATAAAAGTATTTACAGACAGTAGTAATGAAACCCGGATGGAATTGAGTGATTTAAAAAACTTGTCAACGTGTCAAGCATAGTAGATATCCTTACGTGATAAATATTCGACACGTATTTGTTTGTGGCACAGTCGCCAATAATGTTTTTTTTTAACCATAGACGGTTATGACTGTGAAGTAGGGGTGTTACAAGATAACAAGGTTCTCCGTCAGTTTTCTCTAAGTGGTCATATTGTTATTATCATATTTTACTTCTAGCTATCTCTTACACTTATGGTATGTCCAAGTTTGTTTTTCTAGCTCAATGACTCTGTTATCTGGTTATAGAGCCGTTTTATCGAGAAGAAAACAAAGCATGTAGATGACATGATCGTAGCCACTTGTAATTATCTTTAATGACATGTTCAATTTTGTGTTCCTATCTCATAGACACTGTTATCTGGTTATAGAGTTGTTTTATCGGGAAAGAAGCAAAAAGGGTTTGATCATAATGATTATCATAGCTACTTGTAACTATCTTGTATGACGTCTCCAAGTTGTGTTTTCCAAGCTCAATAGACAATGATAATATCTGGTTATAGAGTCGGTTTAACGGGAAAATAGCAAAGCGTATTAATGGTCGGATCGATTACAAACACTGGCTTTGATATTCGTGAAAGATAAATGTGTTAATTTGAATGAGTAATCATTCGTAACGTACCTCTCATGCGTCACTTTATCCAGATTGTGTTTCAAACCGAAATGTTTATAAACGATAACCGCTGATATGTCGTACTCTGGAAAAACCCATATTTATAAATTTGGCCATAAAACTCGTCCTTCAGATATCGATCGAAATTAATTACCCTCATCTGGGAAACACTCTCAAACCTGGATCTTTGCGAAGTCCCAGGTTTGAGAGTTTTTGCCAAGGTGAGGACCACTAAAATCAATCGAAATTTGAAGGACGAGTTTTATGGCCAAATTTTTAATTATGTTTTTTTCCAGAGTACGGCAGTGATAAGGTCCACTCATTGAACAAGCTGTATCACGTTAGACTCATCAATTCCAATTGGTCGTATGTTGGGTTGGAGCAGTTTTAAAAATGAGATTTTTAATGCTGTGTGTTTAGTTAAAATACTCAAATCCTTCACCAACAGGAAATAACATTATTACTGTAACCTTAAACTATAATTGTCTGCTTGACAGAATTGAATGAGAACCAGTCATAAAAAAGGATGACTAAAAACAACAATATTTAGATATAAAACGTCAATTTCGTTCTCTCTATGAAATCAAATTGAACAGAAACATCCTTTAAAAAAATTCTTACTTTATTGAATGTATGTTTCAATTTCCTTAGTAATTAAGACACTCTGAACCCTGGCCC
The DNA here is from genome assembly GCF_034508935.2 of Berghia stephanieae. Classification (NCBI taxonomy): domain Eukaryota; kingdom Metazoa; phylum Mollusca; class Gastropoda; order Nudibranchia; family Aeolidiidae; genus Berghia; species Berghia stephanieae. The sequence goes on from NC_088374.1 coordinate 5,707,933, forward strand.
TATAATTGTATAGAAAATAAAATGTGCGCCTATGCGGTCTACTGGTATGACACGGTTTCGGATCGGTAGGTCCTGGGTTCGAGCCTCGCTCAGCGCATCGTTGAGTCCTTGGAATGGGCACTTAACTCACATTATCTCACTGTACTCAGGTGTAAAATGAATTCCTTGCCACAAACAACGTTGTCTTTGTCAGAAAAAGGTTGTAATATCGCAGTACCATGACTCTTGTCCCGTCCAACATGTTAAATGTTGCTGTTTTCCTTGTAAAGCGTTTTGGGCAAGTTAGGTGGATATTGCGCTATAAAAATGTTCGATTTATTTTTTAAAATTTATATATTATCATCAACACCATTCAGATATTGTACCAGAGCTACATGCTTGAAATATCAAAAATGTGTGTTTTCCAAGGGACAAAAAAAAAATAAAATCAAAAGATCACACACATTACAAATCAAATTTTTGCCCTTAGTATAATCAACGTATCCACCAAAACTCTAAATACATTTTCCTAGCAACCAAACTCTCCTTTTCAACAAGACTTATTGAATCAAAAGCATCTATGCAGTTCTCTAACAGGAGCCATAAAATTCGTAATTCTACGAATATTTCGTAGCACTAGGCAAGTCTGCCTTTAGTGGCACTGGGTTACAATTTTGAGAAAAATAAAATGCCAACAAAAATATCAAGCTCTATAATATTCGAAAAATAGAACAACACTGATAAGAAACTTGATCAAACCTGTAAAGAGACGCCCCCTCTTGACAAAACAGGTGGACTTATCTTAGACCTTTCAGGAATGGTATTAG
>NC_088374.1:5708836-5711336 GCF_034508935.2 Berghia stephanieae
GGGGAGACGAGCGGAGGGACGGTCGGTCGCTCGCAAAGCCCGCCTTGCTTAATATTTTTCGAGGTGATCGCAATCGGGAGCGTGGCAGTTTAAAAAAGTGGACATTTTTTTTTATTTTCGTTGTTTTGACGTCAGTTTCGTGATCAGCGTCAATCCCCAATAGGTTTGTTAGCAAGAACATGTCTTTACTCCAAAATTGATGAAATTATAAATACATTTCAAATAATAGTGAAGCTATGTGGCCGACAGAACAGTGCCCCTCCCTTTTCTGTGATGGAGCCTAGTGGTATGAAACTCGCTTTCAGATTGGAAGGTCCAGGTTTCGAGACCCGCTCAGAGTGGCGCAGAGTTGAGTCCTTGGAAAAGGATCTTTACTAACATTCTTCATCGTACTCAGGTGTAAAATGAGTACATGGCCGATTGGTGTCTTTGTCGGAAAAAAAATTAATATCGTCTGACAGGCTTCATGTCTTGTCCTTCATGTTTAGTATTGCTGCTGGCTTGGGACCCATCGTAAAGCACTTTGAGCACGCATAGTGGATATTGGACCAAAATAAATGCTGTGTTGTTACTTAAAAAAAAAATAATATTATAATAAATTATGAGTGAGGACGAGGAAGACGAACAAAAGGTTTCGTTCTTGATCACCATAAAATTTATAATGGATTTCATACAAAATAAAACAGTTTTTCCGTAATTTCCAATGTCATGAAATGATATGACAGTTATTGTCATTACTACCCTTTTTTATTTCTTTTTTTTTTATTGTACTTTTTTTTCTTTTTTTTTTCTCATCGTTGACGCGACATCACGGGTGAGCTTGACACAAACATATTTGGGATTAGCAGACGCCAAAAAGCCTCGGCTACGTGATGACAGGGGTGGGCATTGATACCAACACACAAATTTGGATGTAACCTTGAATTGTAGTCTAAAAACAACCCCCTCCCCCCCCAAAAAAAAACCAAAAAAAACAAACAAACAAAAAAACAAAAAAAAAAAACAAAACAAAAAGCAACAACAAAAAAAAAACAAAAACAAAAAACAAAAAACAAAAACAAAACAAAACCAGAAAGAAAAAAGAAAAGAAATAGAGCTGTTATCATTTCAGTTTATTATTTTTTTACTTTTTAGTCTCGTGGCTACGTTGTAGCAAATGTCTGTTGTGTTATGCCTAAGCGTTCTTATTATTATTACTAGATATCATTATTATCTACACATTTTACACATTGGGTTATCTATAACGAATTTAGTGTTTTATTGTGTTATCAAAGAAATCTACTTTACTATACTTTTATTTTTTAATAAAAGACACACCGAACCCTGTTATGTGTCTCATGCATAATTGTTCATGTTTCTGAAATACCATTTGTTGTAATTATGTTGTCAAAAATTGATAGGGGTATAAAACGATGTGACAATTTGTAGATCGCATATTATTGTGTTGTTTATGTGCTAATGTGGTGTTTGAGAAGGATGCAGAGAATATCGTACACTGCACACAAAACGAACGAAGAAGTGCTAAAACAAACATACCAACAAAGGAAACTAATGCCCTTAATAGCGGATCGACAACTATCCTTTTTGGACACATAGTAAGGAAATATAAGAATGAATACCTGGCAAGTTGTGGAAAAATACCTGGTAAACGCGCCCGGGGAGACAAAGAAAAACACTCATAGACCAACTGAAGGGCTTCACCAACCTAACAATCAAGAGCTGTTTGAAAAGCAAGAGACAAGGAGGAATGGAGAGAGATAATTCATGCAGTATCCGAAGCCTGGACCAGGCATGGAACCTAGAAGAAGAAGATGTGCTAATAGGTTCTATAAACCGTTAAATATTCTGTATAACTTTTATACATAGATATAATTCATCAATTTATTAAACAGCGTTCAATGTTAATTTGATAATATTGAGTATTGAAAACTAATACATACTTTAATGTCATATTTGTGACCCTTCGCCTCAAAACGGTATTAAGTCGCGTTGGTTAAGATGTTGAAAATTGAATTTAAAAGCCAGAAATATCAGACTTGTATTGAATTTGTATGTTTTATTGAGGAGAATGGATACCATATTTTAGGGTGATATTGCCAACAATTTGTATTTTGACCAGTTTAACATTAAATTTGTCTTTTAAGAATCTGGTTAGTTCCAATATAATACCGTTTTGAGACGATGGGTCACAAATGACCAATTGCGACGTTGTACATTTCTTGAACTGGATGACCCCAAAATGACCCACATGTTTAAATAAAAAAAATTGATAAAATGAAAAAAATAAAAATTCCCTTCATTCATCCCATTGGGGAAATTTATCTCTTGTGTCTCTTCCAATGGAAGACTGATCAGGCGTCAATCGCAGTGCATTGCCGCAAAGTGAGCTAGGCTGGGCGAGGTGACTTGCTCAAGGCCACACAGCGCAGCGGCCGGTGACCAAACTCGGTATAACTTTCGGGTACCAAGCAAAGACCGTACCGCTTAGTCACGCTGCCCG
>NC_088374.1:5716336-5736336 GCF_034508935.2 Berghia stephanieae
TTTGTAGCGCCTACCACACCTACAACGTATTATTTAATGTCTACAACAATCCCTCCAAGACGACGTGTCTTCCACATAGTTTCATAATTTCTATCACAAATACACCGTATTATCTAATGTCTACCACAACCCCACCTAAAACGTGGCTACCACATATTTCCACTGCCTCCCATATATCTTTAACGCCTACCACACCTACAACGTATTATTTAATGTCTACAACAACCCCACCACAAAACCTGGCTACCACATATTTATAATGCCTACCACATTTTGCTAACGTTTACTACACCGACAACGTTTTAATTAATGTATAGCACAACCCCACCTACATCGTGTATACCACATACTTTCCTAACGCCTACCACAAATACGACGTATTATTTAATGTCCACAACAACCTCACCTACATCGTGTATACCACATACTTTCCTAACGCCTACCACAAATACGACGTATTATTTAATGTCCACAACAACCCCACCTACATCGTGTATACCACATACTTTCCTAACGCCTACCACAAATACGACGTATTATTTAATGTCCACAACAACCTCACCTACATCGTGTATACCACATACTTTCCTAACGCCTACCACAGATACGACGTATTATTTAATGTCTACAACAACCTCACCTACATCGTGTATACCACATACTTTCCTAACGCCTACCACAAATACGACGTATTATTTAATGTCTACAACAACCCCACCTACATCGTGTATACCACATACTTTCCTAACGCCTACCGCAAATACGACGTATTATTTAATGACTACAACAACCTCACCTACATCGTGTATACCACATACTTTCCTAACGCCTACCACAAATACGACGTATTATTTAATGTCTACAACAACTTTATCACCAACGTGACTACCGCATAATTCCAATGCCTACAACAGATTTTGTCAACGCCTACCACGCCTACAACAGATTATTTAATATCTACAACAACACCACCTCCAATGCGGCTACCACATAACGCAAATCCTACCACATATTTTGTTAACGTCTATCACACATACACTCTATTGTCCAAATCCCTAGCACAAATTTATTTGCTAATGCCTGCCACACTAATAAAGTGATTTTATTGCGTCTACTAGGCAACTATTACACAAACACCGTTAATCTCCAATGTCTAACACTCATGTTTGCTAACGCCTACCCCACTTACAAGGTTAGTTCCTGTGTATACCACACATTATATTTAATGCTCACCCCAGCTATACAACATTTCCAATGCTTAACACATATTTTTGATAAAGCCTACTATACCTACAATGTGATTTTACTGTGTCTACCACATAATTTTCTCATGCCTAACACAATCACACCGTATTTTTCTAATTACAAATATTTTGCTAATGTTTACCACATCTACACCTTATTTTCTAAAGACTACCACATCTTTTTGGTAGCGCTTACCACATCTACAATGTGATTTTCCTGCGTCTACCACACATTATGTCTAATGCCTATTATACCAACACCGTAAATGTCCAATGTCTAACACATCTGCTTCTAGCGCCTACCCCATCTACAAGAATTTCTTGCGACTTCCTGCATACCAGCTACACTGTATCATTTTCCAATGACTAACACATATATTTGGTAACGCCTACTCTACATCATCGTGATTTTCCTATGTCTACCATATATTTTGCTAATGCCTAACACAACCAAACCGTGTTTTTCTGATTACTAACATTTTGCAAATGCTTACCACACCTACACCTTATTTTCTTTGGCTACCATATATTTTTGGTAAAGCCTACCCTACCTACAACGTGATTATCTTGAGACTAGCACATAGTTTGCAAATGCCTAACACACCTTCACTGTATATTTCCAATGTCTTACACATAACTTTTGCTAACGTCTACCCCTCTTACAGTAAGTTGCTCCTGTGCCTACCACGTCTTTTGACTAATTCCCACCCCACCTACAACATATTTTACCAAAGTGTACCACATACTTTTGCTAATGCCTACTTCAATTAACTCTCGCCTTACCATCCATTTTCAGGATTTTCCCCAAAACTTCTAACACAAAACTAGAATTTTTATCACTTATACATAATAATAGAGAAGTTCATGCCATACATGGCATAATTAGCAAAGCAAAACATGCTCTACAACACAATGTTCAACAGAAATTAGAATAAGAAAAATAATGATTGTAGCGTAACGAATCTTCTTCTTCTTCTTCTTGTTCTTCTTCTTCTTCTTCTTCTTCTTCTTCTTCTTCTTCTTCTTCTTCTTCTTCTTCTTCTTCTTCTTCTTCTTCTTCTTCTTCTTCTTCTTCTTCTTCTTCTTCTTCTTCTTTCTTCTTCTTCTTCTTCTTCTTCTTCTTCTTCTTCTTCTTCTTCTTCTTCTTCTTCTTCTTCTTCTTCTTCTTCTTTCTTCTTCTTCTTCTTCTCCTTCTTCTCCCCCTCCTTCACTGTAATAGTAACGACTGAGTGTCTAAAACTAAGAATTACTGTCGATGTTGCATATCCAAAACTAGATAAAAAAATTACAAGAAATCTCTGATGCTTTTACTTAACTTTAATAGACACCTAGATAACCACGCCTCTCGGACAGTCGTCATTATGTAAACAATGGCAGTGATTGGTAAATATAACAAACTCCACAGGTTTTACTATCGATGGTGTGTGTCTAAATAAAATACCCACTGCTCTACCACTTGATCAATAGAACCAAAACAGAAAACGATGTGTAAATTGTAACGTTTATAATATGATCGAGAAAATCGTGTGATAACTAGTCACCCGTTTGGCGGTAAAAAACCCAATAACAATGATCAGAGATAGGTCGATTTCATTCAGGCAACCAACTATATTTGTCCGAGCACATATAAAGGTGTGTCACAAATTCCATGTTTTGATGGCTCAACAATCTACTGGTTACTTGGTATCCGGGTATTCGGATGATAAACCAATTGTACCGCCTAGTGGTGTGATACTCACTTTCGGATCCGAAGGTCATGGGATCGAACCTCAATCAGCGGATAGTTCAGTCCTTGAAAAATTATCTCACCATACTCATTTGTAAAATTAAATGAGTACTTGGCCGCTAACAACATTGTCTTTGTCGGAAAGGACGTAGTATCGCCTAGCAGGCATCATGTCTCGTTCTACATGAAACGTGTTGCTCTTTTTGGTCATCAACCCCTTGTAAAGCGTGTTGAACACGTTTAGCGGATTTTAGTGGATCAAGTATCTTTTTGTTTATTATTGTAATTAGTGACCAACTAATATACATCTCTATCTGTCTGTCTCTCTCTATCTCTCTCTCTCTCTCTCTCTCTCTCTCTCTCTCTCTCTCTCTATATATATATATATATATATATATATATATATATATAAATATATATATATATATATATATATATATATATATATATATATATATAAAATATATATATATATATATATATATATATATAATATATATATATATATATAGAAAAGACATATTCAGGGGACTGGTTACTAAATGTAGCGGCAAGTTATAATAAAATGAGTCATGTCGAGATTGGTGTTAACAAGTAGAATTTATCAACCCCTCAGAGATAGTGCTCGCTTTCGAGTTTTGTTCATATAAGTAATCATATCGTTTGATATAAACAAAGTTACATAATCTCTAACAAACGCCATGCCAAAGTGTTAAGGACATTGATTTGGTTCTTTGTGAACTGTTGTTCATTTAGTCATAGCCTTTGCTTCATTATAAGAGACAACCATGCCATTTGTTTCATTAGTGCATTTGTTTTACATATTTACTTATGAATGAAAAAGACGTTACTACCAATTACTGATAAAGTTTCTTTTAATAGAATGGGACATATAAGACATATAAGATTGATAAGAAATTGTTTATCTCAATCTTAAAATAGGTTGGAAAGATCTGTGATAATACAAAACAGAAACCTTTCAACTATATAAACGGTCTTTTACCCGACATGTCAAACGCTTGTTTGAAGTTTTAAATTTTCTCGGGCATGAATAAAGGATTAAAAAAACAACTTTTTGTTTAATTGTAATCATGCATCAATCGGAAATTCATTATTTTTTTTATCTAGTATCATTTTAAAACTGACTACAGAAGAGGCATTTTTGTTCAATACTTGCTACTTTTCCAAAATGTTTCAATTCTGTTAATATAAGAATATCCCCTTATGCTAGTTTTGTATATGTCATTTAACATTGTAAACCGGTCTCCTCTGGTAATTTTGGTACTCGAAAAAATGTTTAACTAAATTATTCATAACTATTCAAGCCAACCTCGTACTGGACAAAAGATATACTTGAAAGATGTCTTCCCGAATTATTCTATATTTAAGATTATGTATATATATAAACGTCTCTCAATGGCAATTAACTTTACATGTGATTATGTCTTCTGGTAGTATGACACTTGCTGTCGTTTCCAAAGGTACTGGGTTCGAGCCTCGCTCGGCTGCATAGTTGAGTCCTTCTCAAGGCTATTTACTCAAATTCTCTCACAACATTCAGGTGAAAAAAACCAAGCGGTTAAATCGTTGTCTCGCTAAAAAAAAATAGATAATATCGCCTAACATGGCACCATGTCTTGTTCTATGTATTTAGTGTTACTGTTGTCCTTTCAAATGCGCTTTAAAACACGTTTTGTGGATATTGAGCTATGTAAAAGCTCAACATTATTTTTACAAAAACTCAACATACCTTCATGGAAAATCCGAATTTGGCGAATCTGTAGAGTGCTACTCCAGGTATCCATATGAGAGTGGAGGCCGACATCAGCCAACCCAGGCAGTGTGCCCATTGAGGATAGTAGTATAAGGATTCGTTGGGTCGACTGTAACGTAACTCACCATAGTAGACCACACCCAGCATGAAAATCGACTGATTGAAAAGTGTGGAATAAGTAAATATTGTCAACGTCTAGAATGAAACTTTCTCAAATTTAGTTGTGGAAAATCATTTTGAAAACTTAGAGTATAGATAAGCAGTTTATCTAACACATTCATATGATCAAATTTCATAATTCATAATAAAATAGTGTAATATATTTGGAGGATTAAAACATTAAAATGCCGGAGATTGAATAGACTATCAAGCTGGCCAATGATAGCAACCAAATTTCATAAGATAAAGATCTCAAAAGAAGTTTGGTTGAAAGGTGCCAGAAAAAGCAAGAATGGGATGGGTTTTTTTTTTCTTGTATTTTTTTTTCTTGCTTTGTCTGGCACCTTTCATACACACTTGTTCAGATCTTTATCTTACACCGGTGCCTGATCCTTAGTTTCTCAATTCAATATATATATTTAGACACCTCTTTAGATGAGTGTTTATTTTAATTTTAAAGATATATTGTCTACAAACACACATCGATTCTTTTTGTTAACATTTCGTTTTTTTTATTGTGTGTGCAGCTATGTGGTCTTCTGGAATGACTCTCTCCTTTGGACCGGAAGGTCCTGGTTTGGAGCCCCGATCGGCGCGTATTTGAGTCTTTGGAAAATGCTCTTTACTCAGTTCTCTCAATTTACTCAGTTGTAAAATGAGTAACTGGCCGTAATATAATATCGCCTAACAGGCGTCATTTCACTTCCTAAAGGTTAAGTGTTGTTGGTCAGGGACCGCTTGAAAAGCGCTTTGAGCACGTTTAGTGGATATTGCGTTAAATAAAAAATCATCATTTTTTAACTTTTTAAATATTTGTTCAGCTTTTCGTGGTGGAAACGATTCGCATAGTCGATTGATATAAATATCACCTTTCAATCAAGTGATACAAGTATAAACTAGTAATCGATTGATACAAATATCACCTTTCAATCGAGTGGTTTCAAGTATAAACTAGTAATCGATTGATATAAATATCACCTTTCAATCGAGTGATACAAGTATAAATTAGTAATCGATGGATATAAATATCACCTTTCAATCGAGTGATACAAGTATAAACAAGTAATCGATGGATATAAATATCACCTTTCAATCGAGTGATACAAGTATAAATTAGTAATCGATTGATACAAATACCACCTTTCAATCGAGTGATACAAGTATAAACTAGTAATCGATTGATACAAATATCACCTTTCAATCGAGTGATACAAGTATAAACTAGTAATCGATTGATATAAATATCACCTTTCAATCGAGTGATACAAGTATAAACTAGTAATCGATTGATACAAATATCACCTTTCAATCGAGTGATACAAGTATAAACTTGTAATCGATTGATATAAATATCACTTTTCAATCGAGTGATACAAGTATAAACTAGTAATCGATGGATATAAATATCACCTTTCAATCGAGTGATACAAGTATAAACTAGTAATCGATTGATACAAATATCACCTTTCAATCGAGTGGTTTCAAGTATAAACTAGTAATCGATTGATATAAATATCACCTTTCAATCGAGTGATACAAGTATAAACTAGTAATCGATTGATATAAATATCACCTTTCAATCGAGTGATACAAGTATAAACTAGTAATCGATTGATACAAATATCACATTTCAATCGAGTGATACAAGTATAAATTAGTAATCGATGGATATAAATATCACCTTTCAATCGAGTGATACAAGTATAAACTAGTAATCGATTGATATAAATATCACCTTTCAATCGAGTGATACAAGTATAAACTAGTAATCGATTGATACAAATATCACATTTCAATCGAGTGATACAAGTATAAATTAGTAATCGATGGATATAAATATCACCTTTCAATCGAGTGATACAAGTATAAACTAGTAATCGATTGATATAAATATCACCTTTCAATCGAGTGATACAAGTATAAACTTGTAATCGATTGATACAAATATCAACATGGAATCGATTAATACAAATATAAACGCGGAATCGATTGATACATAAGTTAGTCTAGGTTTGATGTAACTAAACGTTTCACATTACTTTATATGTTGACTATTTCAAGTACTAACTACTTCTACTAGCTTTGCTTGTTGTGAATCATATTCAATACCATGAGACGTTTGATCATAGCAACCTTTACTTCATGCCAATCAGCCAAACCAGTCAGCCTCTCAGTCATGGCGTTCTTATTATAATGATTTTGTACCTTGTTGGAGGAAATGCATTGAGGCGCCTGACAACAAAATGTATTCTTCAACTGCTTATGTTAAAATTGTGAGTAATGCTCAGCATATGGAGGTGTGGGTGATTGATTTGATTGAGATGCAAATATTTTGGTAGCAATTTGCTTGTTTGGTTGAACAAAAAATGGGATTTAAGCATTTAGAACATATTTTTGGGTATGAAAATAAATTGTGTTATCGTTGTGAAAAAAAAAAAAAAAAAACAAAAAAAAAAAAAAAAAAAAAAAAAGGAAAAAAAAAACGAATTTAAAGTATCATTGAGAAGATAGTTGCCACTTTGGCGTATTTTAAGTGAAGTATAAAATTGAAAATAGATCATTAATATATTGACTAACTAGATTGATTATGGTTGTGATAAACAAATTCTCTACAAATTTGGGGCGTTCTACTTCTTAACATATAAAACTATGAGTATCTTTAAACGATTATAGTCTAGTTAATACAAACATAAATTACAGATAACTCATTTTAACTCTCTCCATACCGATCATTTTCAGTATTTTCCGATAATGGCAGGATTAAATAGCTGAAAATTGTTTTTTTAATAACCCAAATAAGCTCTCTACAAACCAACGTTTTGTTCTCATTAATTAAACAAATATTATTCTTCAAAGTTTGTAATATCCAAATACAACTGAATTTTTTAAAAAATGTAAAATGCTTCGTAACAAATGTGACGATTTTCCTGCAGGTGGTAAGAGAGGGTTAAAAAAATGGTTGCATTCACAAGGGTGTGAAAAAAACTTTTGAAACACGTGCTAATGGGTGACATTTACCAAGCATAAGAGAGGCGTTAGGACGGTCCAACAAGCTGCAAGGTAGGGGTACAAGAATTTCATCCACTTGCTACCCACCATCATAGCAATGTTGTCACAGAAACGACGGAAACCTGAAGGTGTTATGGATAAAAGTATAATACATACATTATTCCACCCGTCTCACTTCAAAACCCTGCCATTTAATAGTAAATGCGTTATCGTTGAATTAATCCTTGAACGACTTGAATATATAATATTCAACGATTGAAGAATATTTTCGCACATTTTATTGGTGTGAAATTAGATATAAAAAACAGCTGATTGGTAATACTCTTCAACAGTCGTAATGTCACTTCCTTCCTAATGACGCATGGTAACTTAGTAACACTGGCTCTAAACTATCGGAACGATGGCGGACGCCCGTATGAAATATTTCTCCGGCGAGCATAAAAGCGTTTCCAGACGAAAAAAAACACCTAAATTTGATAATGTTTTGAATTTTATACATTCTGATCACAAGGCATATGAAAAGGGAATGAAAAGTTCTAGCCAGCATGAAGAATAAAAAAGTAATGATTTCTTTGTTTAAAACCAAGATGGCAGCCGTTGCCGGGCGGACTGACATCAGACCACTGAATCCTATTGTAAATAATCTTTTGGTGCGCATGAATACAAGTCCAATATTTTTAGTTTTCCATTCAAGCAGGAATTGGAAGACACACACGATGGTGATTAGACGTATTAATGCCATACCACTAGGTCATATATTATACAATAGTCCAACTTGGACGGATGGAACAAACATATTATCTCATTTCTCTCCATATATTGTGCGGCTATGTGGTCTTGTGGTATGACACTCGCTTTCGGATCGGAAGGTCCTGGGTTCGAGCCTCGCGCTCGGCGCATAGTTGAGTCCTTGGAAAAGGCTCTTTACTCACATTCTCTCACCGTACTCAGGTGTAAAATGAGTACCTGGCCGTTAACAGCGTTGTCTTTGTACGAAAAATTGTAATATCGCCTAACAGGCGTCATGTCCCGTCCTACATGTTAAATGTTGCTGTTGACCAGGCACCCCTTGAGCACGTTTAGTGGATATTGCACTATATAAAAGCTAATTTTTTTTTGTAATTATCTCATTTCTTTGCATATATTACACTCGTTATATTTTCATCGCAATAACTCTTCTTCTTCTTCTTCTTCTAGGTTCCATGCCTGGTCCAGGCTTTGGATACTGCATGAATTATCTCTCTCCATTCTTCCCTGTCTCTTGCTTTTTCAAACAGCTCTTGGATTGTTAGGTTGGTTAAGCCCTTCAGTTGGTCTATGAGTGTTTTTCTTTGTCTCCCCCGGGCGCGTTTACCAGGTATTTTTCCACAACTTGCCAGGTATTCATTCTTATCTTTCCTTACTATGTGTCCGAAAAAAGATAGTTGTCGATCCACTATTAAGGGCATTAGTTTCCTTTGTTGGTATGTTTGTTTTAGCACTTCTTCGTTCGTTTTGTGTGCAGTATACGATATTCTCTGCATCCTTCTCAAGCACCACATTTCAAAAGCTTCAATGTTCTTTTGTGTTTCTGCATTTGTAGTCCAGCTTTCGCATCCGTATAACAAGATTGGCCACACGTAGCACTTCAAGACTCGGAATCTAATCCCGAACGACATCTGTTTGTTTTTCAAAATGTTTCCCAGGTCCATGAAGGCCTGTTTGGCTTGAGTTATTCTTGCTCGTATGTCTCGGTTACATCTTCCATCTGTTGTCACTATTGAACCTAGGTATTTAAAACTTTCTACGTTGGTAAGTTGCTCGCCGTGAATCGTTATATTGCAGGTGTTGTTGTTTTCGGGGTTTTTCTGTATTACCATGCATTCCGTTTTGGTGATATTCACTTCCATTCCCTTGGCTTCACTATCTACTACCACTTTGTCAACAATCTTTTGAAGTTGGATTTCTGATGTTGCAATGAGTACCGTATCGTCTGCGTATCTTATATTATTTATGTTGTGACCTCCTACTTTTATTCCCTCCATATTATTTATGCCCCTCATGATTGTTTCTTGGTATAGATTAAACAGATCTGGTGAGGCAACACACCCTTGACGGACTCCTTTCTTAATAGGAATGGAATTTCCTGTAGAGTTTCCGATTTTGATAGATGCCTGCTGGGTGTAGTATAATGTTTGCATGAGTCTGAGGTCTTTCTCATCAGCGCCAATGGAGTGCAGTTGTTTTAGTATTTCATCGTGGCGTACTCTATCAAAAGCTTTTTTGTATTCGACAAAACAGAGGTATAGTGGGGTCTGAACCTGTATAGCTCTTTCACTTAAAACACGGAGGAGGTATATTGCGTTCCTTGTCCCTCTGTCAGGTTGGAATACATATTGTTCCTCTGCGATTTCGGGGTTAATCTTATTCCTTAGCCTGTTGATAATTATACGCAACAGTATTTTGTTGATGTGGCTTATTAAACTTATAGTTCTAAAATTTTCGCATCTGACTGCACCTGCTTTCTTTGGTATTGCTATGAAAATAGAGTTACAGAGATCTTCTGGAATTTTCCCAGTATTGTATATAATGTTGAATAATATGTGAAGTTCATCAATTGCTCGATCTCCTAGGCTTTTTAATACCTCTACAGATATTTCATCAGGGCCTGTTGCTTTACCATCCCTCATTCGTTCCATGGCATGTTCAATTTCACTTTTGGTGATGTTTGGTCCGCTTAATGGTTCTTTGAATTTCAGTGGTGGTTCATTTCTATTTGGATCATTGTACAGTTCGCCTATGTATTCTACCCATCGGCTTTCTATATGTTGTTCTTCAAATAGCAGTTCCCCTTGTTTGTTTTGGATACAACTTCCTGCTGCTTTGCTTTGCCTTTTCCCTGATAGTTCTTTTATTCTTTGGTGAGCTTGTTGGGGGTTGGGTTTGTATTCTCTTTCGATTTCGCAGCATTTCCAGTCTAGATAGTTCTCGTGTGCCTCGATGCATTTGGATTTAATGTGGTTGTTCAATGTTTGGTATTCTGCAGACCCTCTGTTGCATTTTCGTCTTTCTTCAAATAGGTTTAGAATTTCATTTGTCATCCATTCCTTTTTGCTGTTTATTTGAGCTTTTGGTAAATGCTTTTCTGCAGTTGCTTTGACACACTTTTGGAATATATCAAATTGTTTTTCACATTTTTCGTTATCAGGTTCACTTTGGCTTTGTATCATGAGTGCATTTTCAAATTCTTCTCTCATTTTTGTTTGTATGCCATTGTCTTTGCATAACCTGTAATCCCTCTTTATTCTACCAGCTGTTCTCTGAATAGCTTTAAACTTTATCCTTACTGTACAAACAACTGGGACATGGTCACTGTTTACATCGGCGCCTGGATAGGTTTTGCAATTTAATATGCCATTTCTGAATCTTGATGATACTGCTATAAAGTCTATCTGGTTCCTTGCTCTGTCCCCTGGTGATTGCCATGTCCAGGTTCTTCTTGGGTGTTGTTGAAACCAGGTGTTTGAAATCATTAATTTATTTGTTCTACACCAATCTGCCCAGATGTTTCCTCGTTCATTTCTGTCTCCGAGTCCATGTGGTCCGATTATGTCACCATCTCTGCCTCTGCCAATCTTAGCATTTAGGTCCCCCTTTACCATAAGGACTTCTTGTGATTTACACATTCGTTTTGCTTTGTCTAGTGAATGGTAAAACTCTGTCATATCTGCATCTGTCGCCTCTTCTGTTGGTGCATAAACTTGAATAATATTGTCGCAATAACAGATACTCTTAAACTCGATGTGTTATTTGGCACTATAAAAATAACTCGTTTAATAAATGCAAATAGATTAATGAATATTCAATATTTTTCTTTATATCTAAGGTTGAGGATAATCTGGTTCGGTCTCCAGGGTTGGGATATTTTGAGATATTAGATGTTTTACAATTAATTCGACTTTAAGGCATTCCTCATGCCTAAAAGGAAATGCATTGTTCAAATCGGAAATTTGGCTTACAAGACTTGTTGGTGATATATATATATATATATATATATATATATATATATATATATATATATATATATATATATATATAAATTATAAAAGCAAATAGCCATGAAAAAGGAGCTATTTATAAACATTTCAAGTATAATCATTATTGTTTATCTTCTACAGTGATGTTTCATGTTACTAGGACAATCCACGGGAAGTGTATGCCCCGTAGATTGTTATAGTGACATGAAACAGTACTGTAGAAGTTAAACAATAATAATTATACTTGAAATGTTTATATATATATATATATATATATATATATATATATATATATATATATGTATATATATATATATATATATGTATATATATATATATATATATATATATATATATGTATATTTGTATTTCTTTAAATTAGGCCATTTAGCAACGGCACCATGAGATCCCATCGCATAGTCATTCCATGAAAGAATAGAGATAATCCAGAGCCTACCGATAGTTGTGACATTTTTAATATGAAGAGTTTAGTTATTCACTCTCTTCTTACCAGCTTTTTTTTTAGAATTCCCCCCGAAAATTCACACCCAAACAGAAAAAAAAAATAGACTTTTCTTACTCAAACAAAAAAGTAACAAATGAGCTCTACAACAAAGTGTTTAGTATTTATAGCTGTAATCAAAGAATTTCTTTAAATTTCTTGATGTACAAGAAAAATCAAGATGAGAATATTGTCGGTTACATCGTAACGAATGTGACGATTTTCCTATGCTGGTAAGGAGAGGTATTCTAATTGTCCCAACTTTCTCGAGCCGATGTGGTGAAATGGTAACACATCTGACCGGCAATCATTAGGTTTGAATTTCGATCCCCAGTCAATGTAGACTGATATTTTTCTATAGGTATTTTGTTTCCTTGTATGTTTCTTTCTTCCATTGTCTGTTATTTCCATACACACTTGTTCAGTTCTTTATCATATAGGGAATGAGATCAGCGGAAGAGTAGCGTCCCTTGATTGGACATCGCCTTACAGAGAGAACGTCAACATGGTTTTGGGCATGCGTCTCTCTCGTCCTCGCTTTCGGTGAAGTGTCTCATGCCCCGGAAGCGAGGACGAGAGACGCATGCGCACAACCAACATGACGTTCTCTCTCTAATAACTTTTCCGCCGTGACGTCCAATCAAGGGACGCTACACTTCCGCTAATCTCATTGCCTATACTACTACACACCATCTTAACCGAAAGTAAACAAATAACCACCACAACTACGACTATTAGTATCGTGCCAGCATCCATCGGCATATCCAGCGGCTATGTGGTCTAGTGGTATGACACTCGTTTCGAATCGGAATGTCCTGGGTTCGAGCCTCGCTCTCGGCGCATAGTTTGAATCCTCGGAAAAGGCTCTTTACTCACATTCTCTCACCGTACTCAGGTGTAAAATGAGTACCTGACCGTTAACAGCGTTGTATGTCCGAAAAATTGTAATATCGCCTAACAGGCGGCATGTACCGTCCTATATATTAAATGTTGCTGTTGACCAGGGACCCCTTGTAAAGCGCTTTGAGCACATTTAGTGGATATTGCGCTATATAAAGCTTAATTTTATTTATTATTATTTTATAACGAGTCATGTGAATTACACTGACCTCGCGGTTTTTAGTAAAATATATTTCAAAATTTTGAAAAGGAAATGATGAATTTTGCAGAAAAAAATAAGTACATTTTGCAATAAATTTGCATAAATTTTAAATGTTTCTAAATATGTTTATCACAACAAACAGCTAGATACCTACATGCACCCTATATAATAAAATATCCCCGCGTAATTACGCAATATCAGACTCAAAATTATACAAAATTATGGTACAATGAATGGCTAATTTTGCCAGAAATTATGCTGATTTGGAAATAGGCAAAACGTTTGGAAATCTAAATTATAAGAAAACGTTGCTGTCAATGAAATTGTTAAAATACAGAAGTAAAGTTAATCGGATGCGAGCTTTTATTTAGCCCAATTCAGAAAACCGTCCCCAAGTTGTGCAGAAAGAAATTAACCGCTGGGCCAGATTACAATAAAAAACAAGAAAGTAATAACTATAATACTAACGATGATAATAATAATAATAATACTAACGATGATGATAATAATAATAATACTAACGATGATAATAATAATAATAATAATAATAATAATAATAATAATAATAATAATAATAATAATAATAATAATAATAATAATAATATAACAATAACAATAATAATAATAATAATAATAATAATAATAATAATAATAATAATAATAATAATAATAATATAAGTATCATAAATAATAATATTTAAATTCATTATCATCATCGTCATCATCATCATCATCATCACCATCATCATCATCATCATCATCATCATCATCATCGTCGTCGTCGTCGTCGTCATTGTGTCATCCTCTTCTTTTCCGTGACCACCACTTACCATATAGATATGATACACCGATAACTTCCAATATTCCCACCAGTAGAATATTCTTGCCGGCACAGTAATAATCTATTAACTGGAATACGTACAGTCCGTTCTGAAATTACCAATTTAAACATTAAATTTTAACAAAAACAAAAACAACAACAATTACAGCAACAACAACAACCTGAACATCAAAAAATCCAACCACAACAACAACAACAACAAAAAAAAAACAACCACAACAACAACAACAACAAAAACAATTAAAAACAGCAAGGAAAATAACTTTTAGATACAAATCGGATTAAAATTAGAAGAAACATGAACTCATCTTACGGCATTCTACAGCTAGTGATCGACAACCAGCCCTACCATGGGGGGGGGGGTCACGATAGCTCAGTTGATAGAGCACTCATTTTACACCAGATCGATCTCGGGCGCAGTGAAGATGAGGCATGATGCCTGTTGGGTGACATTATAAAAATATCCGATAGAGACAAAGAATTCACGACCAGGTACCCATTATAGACATGAGTACCGAGAGAGAATGTGAGGAGAGAGGCTTACCCATGGACTCAACTATTCGCCGCTCAGAGCTGGTCTCGAACACTGGGCATCCAATCAAAAGGCAGGAGTTATACCACTGAAATTCTTTTCATTTTCTCCAAAAAGTTATGTTTTCCTAGCTAAAATAAACGATTGCTTTTATATAGAGCAATATCCCCTGAATGTGCTCAATCCGCTTTACATAGGACACCTGACCAACAGATACGTGTAACATGTAGAACAAGAAGGACATGACGTCTGTTAGGCCAAATTCCATTTTTTCCGTCAGATACATCACTCAAACACAATAGCAGTAAAGTTCTTGCGATAAATAATTTCTTAAGAAAAACATACTCTACAATACACTGTTCATTGTCTTTAAAGTTTATGATGTGCAAAAGAAATTTGAATACGAAAAATGTTGGTTTGTATCGTAACGAATGTGACGATTTTCCTATAGTTGGTAAGGAAAAGGTTAACGGCCATTTACTCATTTTACACCTTAGTAAGGAGAGGGAATGTGAGTAAAGAGCCTTTACCAAGGACTGAACTATGAGCCGGGCGAGCCCCCAACCAAGGAAATTCCGATCCGAAAACGAGTGTAATGCCACAAGACCAAATAGTCACAAACACAGTAAATCCACAACGCATGATCAATAACAATTGTGACCCCTCGTCTCAAAACGGCATTAAGTCGGGATGATTAAGATATTGAAAATTGAATTTTCAGCCAGAAATGTCATGCTTAAGTTTAGTTTATATGCTTTATAGAGGAGAATGTATATCATATTTTACTGTGCTAAATACCAAGTTTCATATTTTGACCAGTTTGACTATAATTTGACTTTTTAGCATCTGGTCCATCCCGACATGATACCGTTTAGCAAGAAACGCTGGTACAATGAAAAACATCATAATGTTTTAAAGCTATGAGGTCTAGTGGTATGACACTCGCTTTCGTATCGGAAGGTCCTGTGTTCGAGACTCGCTTGGCACATAACTGAATACTTGGAAAATACACTTTACTCACATTCTCTCACCGTACTCATGTGTAATATGAGTACCTAGCTGCTAACAGCGTATTCTCTGTCCAAAATAAATGTAACATCGCCTAACAGGCGTCATGTCCCGTCCTGAATGTTAAATGTTGCTGTTGGAAGGGAGCCCTAGTAAAGCGCTTTGAGCACATTTAGTGGATTTTCGGCTATATAAAAAGCTCAATTAAAAAAAGAAAATGCAGAATAAGAAAGTGTACTCACCCTACATACGTATAGCAAACCAACGATGAACTTAATGAAGCACATAACAGCAATGAAGATCTCTTTACGGTAACCACGCATGAGTTTGTTAGGATATTGGTCCACAAAGTTGGTCACAAAAGCCTCGACTCCAAGAAACTGGGGACAAAACAAATTATGAATATTAAGTAAGAATGGATCACGACAAATTGGTGATACGGTAACAACCTCTACTCTCATTAAAACTACCAATTGTCCTGATTGGGTTGAACCAACAACAAGGAAAAATATATTACTATTACTACTACTACTACTACTACTACTACTACTACTACTACTACTACTACTACTACTACTACTACTACTACTACTACTACTACTACTTCTACTACTACTACTAGTACTACTATTACTACTACTACTACTACTACTACTACTACTACTACTACTACTACTACTACCACTACTACTACTACTATTACTATATATATATATATATATATATATATATATATATATATATATATATATAGACATATAACGTATGATCTAAAAATTTACCTGACAGTCGAGTCCTAGTAATAAAATCATCACGAAAAATGTCGCAGACCAGAACTGCGGCAAAGGCATTTGGGCAACCGCTTTGGGGTATGCTATAAACACAAGGCCTGGACCTGGTGAAGTCAATATGTAAGCGTCTTTAGACAAACATGTATGTGATTCGTTCTCATAGAAATCATTATAATCGCTATCTGCATGAAGATAAACTCTCTTCTTCTTCTTCTTCTTCTTCTTCTTCTTCTTCTTCTTCTTCTTCTTCTTCTTCTTCTTCTTCTTCTTCTTCTTCTTCTTCTTCTTCTTCTTCTTCTACTTTTTCTTCTTCTTCTTCTTCTTCTTCTTCTTCTTCTTCTTCTTCTTCTTCTTCTTCTTCTTCTTCTTCTTCTTCTTCTTCTTCTTCTTCTACTACTCTACTTCTTCTTCTTCTTCTTCTTCTTCTTCTTCTTCTTTTCTTCTTCTTCTTCTTCTTCTTCTTCTTCTTCTTCTTCTTCTTCTTCTTCTTTCTTCTTCTTCTTCTTCTTCTTCTTCTTCTTCTTCTTCTTCTTCTTCTTCTTCTTCTTCTTCTTCTTCTTCTTCTTCTTCTTCTTCTTCTTCTTCTTCTTCTTCTTCTTCTTCTTCTTCTTCTTCTTCTTTTTCTTCTTCTTCTTCTTCTTCTTCTTCTTCTTCTTCTTCTTCTTCTTCTTCTTCTTCTTCTTCTTCTTTCTTCTTTTCTTCTTCTGTATGTATCGACCAAGAACATATGATTGACTTTAATATATATATATATATATATATATATATATATATATATATATATATATATATATATATATATATACACACACACATTGCGACACTCATAATATTGTTCGTTAATACGATCGTTTCGGTTGATCGCGCACCTCTTCAGTTGACGGAGAGTTCGTAGTTGGACAATGATGATATATTCATGGTTTCGGTGTGTTTGTTATTAATTGGGCTGTGATTAGTATTGTTAGGTTGTGACAGTCTGTAGTGTATTCTCGTTGTGTGTATGTGTGTTGGATATATGCATGTGTATATACAATGTTGTGATATGGAATGCAGTTGCGGAGAAAAAAGAATAGGAGGGGGGCGGGGGTATTCCAGTCTTCCCTTGGATTAGACTCTAGAGAAACATGCCCCTTTTGGGATGAATAAAGGGATTATAATTTATTTAATTTATTTATTGATATTATAATTTGGTGAACAGTAGTCGCACTGTAACCTCTTCTTGCCTACTTAAAACAATGTCACAATAGGCTTCAACAGTCATGACGTCACTTCCTCGTAATGAAGCATAGTAACTGGCTCTAAACTATCGTAACAATGGCGGTCGCCCTTATGAAAAATTTCTCCGAACGTGCATAAAAGTGTATCCAGAGGAGAAAAACATTATAATTATGATCATGTTTTGACTTTTATACATTCTGATCAAATGACATGAAAAGTTCTAGCCTTGCGTGAAGAATAAATAGTACCCATTTTCTTTGTTGAGAACCAGGCTGCTCGCCGTTACTGGTCGACGTGACATCAGACTCACTCTCTCTCTCTCTCTCTCTCTCTCTCTCTCTCTCTCTCCCTCTCTCTCTCTCTCTCTCTGTGGCATATCACTTGGACGTAGCCTCCCACACAGTCCTTCGGAAGAAGTCTCTGTCTTGTGCCCATCTGCCACATTCCGTCACGCCGTTGTTGAGCCATTCCTATATATCCTGTTGCCATCTTCTTTGTGGTCTTCCTCTGCCTCTTTTGCCCTCCGCCATGCCTCCAGTACATCTCTCTCTAGTGTGTCGTGTCTTTTCAGGTGCCCAAAGTAATTGAGTTTCAGCTTTTTTATCTTACTCATTAGCAGGGACTTTTTTAGTCCCAGTGTTTTCATGATGTTTGCATTGCTTTCTTTGTTTGTCCAGGGGATGCGTAAGATTTTTCAATAGTATTTCATTTCGAAGGCGGTTATTCTCTTTTCTGATTCTTTGGTTATAGACCATGTCTCGCATCCATATATTGCAGTAGGAAAAATACAGGATGTTAGGATCTTCATTTTCAGTCTGACTTCCTCGCTCTTCCAGATTGTCATCATTTTGTTTAGTTTGTTGCTTGCAATTGCAAGTCTTCTCCTGATATCTGGTGCCGATTGGCTTCTATTTGTGCTCCAAGGTAAATGAAATTTGTAACATTTTCCAGTTGTTCTCCTTCTATTTCGACCTGAGCAGTGCTGCTTTTATCTGTGCTCATTATTTTCGTTTTCTTTGCGTTTAATAATAGGTCTTTGTCTTCACTATACATCAGACTATTGAATTCAATTGTCACATAGAATAAGTCCTTCACAGCCATAAAACCCATTGATTCGGATAGTATGTCGGTGTCTAAGGCAGTAAATAGATAATTTGATATTATCTATGCGCTTAAAATGATTTCTTATGTCTCATTGTGTTGTATATGGATTTCTTTCGTATTATATTTACTAATTGGGGTAGAACGTTGTTGGAGTTTGTTTTTGAAGTTACAATTTGAGTAGATTATATCTTGTGTTAAAAGATCATTTTGTGAGACGGATATTTGTTTCTTGTTTTCGTGTCTCTAAGATTGTCTAACCAAGGCGTGATAAACAGCGTTTGAAGTCAAGCTTTTAACGCTAAACCTCCAGCTTACCAACTATTGGAAAATCGTCACATTTGTTACGATGCAATCATCACGTTTCTCATCCAGATTTCATTTCTTTTAAAAATTAAAATTAAAAATTGAGTTTTATATAGCGCAATATCCACCAAATGTGCTCAAAGCGCTTTACAAGAGGTCCCTGGTCAACAGCAACATTTAACATGTAGGACGGGACATGACGCCTGTTAGGCGATATTACAATTTTTCGGACAAAGACAACGCTGTTAACGGCCAGGTACTCATTTTACACCTGAGTACGGTGAGAGAATGTGAGTAAAGAACCTTTTCCAAGGATTCAACTATGCGCCGAGCGCGAGGCTCGAACCCAGGACCTTCCTATCCGAAAGCGAGTGTCATATCACTAGACCACATACCCGCACTATATTTTATATATAGCTATAAAAACTTGACTTTCTGTAATAGAGTTCATATTATTGTCGAACAACCTTACTCAAGTGTAAAATTAGTACTTGGCCGTTAACAGCGTTGTCTTTCTCCGAAAAATTGTAATATCGCCTAACAAGAGTCATGTCCCGTCCTGCATGTTAAATTTTATTTTTTTTTTTTTGTTTTGTTTTGGGGAAAGTTCTGAAATTGGCTGGTAAGGAGTAAGGAGAGAGTTAACTCTCCTCCTTCCCAAATATAGGAAA
>NC_088374.1:5738836-5741336 GCF_034508935.2 Berghia stephanieae
AGTAGTAGTAGTAGTAGTAGTAGTAGTAGTAGTAGTAGTAGTAGTAGTAGTAGTAGTACTTCCTTCCAGTAATTATACATGTAATATGTACGTATACACATAATATAACAGTCTAGCCGAAATCTTTCAATATCTTGATTAGTTAAGGGGATTCCATTAGATTGTAAAAGAATATACATTAGACTCTTTTATGAAAGAGAGCCATCTCTAGGATGTATTTCAGTTTAATAAATAAAATGAATACATAAAATTCATTTTATTCATTCAATAGGGGAATATTTTTCTCAACGGTCTATTCCAAGGGAAGATTGGAATAATCCAGGCGTCAGTCGCAGTTCAGCGCCGGTAATTGAACTAGGGCGAGGTTGTTAGCTCAAGACTCCACAGTCATGCGGCGGGCGATAGAACTAGGTAACTTTCGGGGACGAAGCAAAGACCGCACCTCTGAGCCACGCTGCTCAATTTAATTGAAGGTCACCCATTATTCAACTGAGGAGAATTTAAATTCTCTTATATGAAATTTTGTTAAGTAGAACTGTGAAAGGATAGGTACTAGAACAATGTTAATTAATTTTACCTGCAGAAATTGTGTTTAAATTTGTTGTAGCTACCGATAGTATGCATGATGGACATAGCGACACACGATGAGAAAAACGTCTGTGTACCAGCATCAGTCCAGACCTTAGAAAAATAAAATTATAATTTAAAAAATAGAGATTTTCTGAGCGTTTTCATCTAAGAAATAATCGCTAACGTAGTTAAATTACTTATTCAAGGTGTTCAAATCTAATATCGATACTAAATCTCTCGACAATTATGGTTACGATATTGACCTTATAACAGGAAGTTATCAAACATAACTACCAAAGAGCCCAAGTGGGGCTTCCCCACTAAGGCTCTAGACAACTCTGGTATCGATATTGGCCGTATAACCGTATAACAGGAAGTAATAATAAAAAAACTACAAGATTGCCCAAAACTAAAATCGGTACTAAAGTTCTAGACAACTCAAGTACCGAAATTGACTCTGTAATTGGAAATAATAAAAAAAAGAAACAAGAATGGGTCACAAGTCAGCATTGGTACTAAGGCTCTGAACAACTCTGGTACCCAAATTGACTCTGTAACTGGAAATAATTTAAAAAAAGAAACAAGAATGGGTCACAAGTAAACATTGGTACTAAGGTTCTGAACAACCCTGGTACCTAAATTGACTCTGTACCTGGAAATAATAAAAAAAAAAAGAAACAAGAATGGGTCACAAGTAAGCATTGGTACTAAGACTCTGAATAACTCTGGTACCCAAATTGACTCTGTAACTGGAAATAATTAAAAAAAAAGAAACAAGAATGGGTCACAAGTAAGCATTGGTACTAAGACTCTGAATAACTCTGGTACCCAAATTGACTCTGTAACTGGAAATAATTAAAAAAAAAGAAACAAGACTGGGTCACAAGTAAACATTGGTAATAAGGCTCTGAACAACTCTGGTACCGAAATTGACTCTGTAACTGGAAATAATAAAAACAAGAAACAAGAATGGGTCACAAGCCAGCATTGGTACTAAGGGTCTGGACAACTCTGGTACCCAAATTGACTCTGTAACTGGAAATAATTAAAAAAAGAAACAAGAATGGGTCACAAGTCAGCATTGGTACTAAGGCTCTGAACAACTTTGGTACCCAAATTGACTCTGTAACTGGAAATAATTAAAAAAGAAACAAGAATGGGTCACAAGTCAGCATTGATACTAAGGCTCTGAACAACTCTGGTACCCAAATTGACTCTGTAACTGGAAATAATAAAAAAAAGAAACAAGAATGGGTCGCAATTCAGCATTGGTACTAAGGCTCTGAACAACTCTGGTAACGATGTTGACCTTATAGCAGGAAGTAATAATTTAAAAAACTGCAAGTGGTCCCAAGCAAGAACGCTACTAAAGCTCTGGACAACTTTGGTACCGACTTTGGCCTTATGACAGGAAGGAATAAGAAAATATTAAAGGGGTTTCTAGTCAGCATCGATACTAAATCTCTCAACAACCCTGGTATGGATATTAACCTTATAACAGGAAGTAATCAAAAAAGCTACAACAGTGCCCAAGCTAGCATCGGTACTTAAGCTCTAGACAGTTCTGGCACCGATATTGACTCCTTAACAGGAAATAGTAAAAATAACTCTACAAGGCTTCACTATCCAGCATCGATTCTAAACCTCTAAACATCCCTGGTATGGATATTAGCCATGTAACAGAAAGTAATCAAAAAAGGCTCTAGACAACTCTGGTTCTGACATTGACATTATAACATGAAGAAATAAAAAAAAATAGCAAATGGTTCCAACCATGAACGGTACTAAGCATCTAGACAAATTTACTACTGATATTGACCTTATAACAGTTAGTAATCAAAAAACATAAAAATACATGTAGTCACTGGGTGACTGGTTTTTGAAGAAACTGCTGCTCGGATGTTTTAAAAAAAGTTAAATTTAAAGATTT
>NC_088374.1:5748836-5767069 GCF_034508935.2 Berghia stephanieae
AAGATCAGAAAATTGAAGCCGACCTCTCATCTTCATCAGTCCTCGTTTGTCAAGAAAGGGATTCATTTTATACAACACAGATGTCCTTTTAACCTGCTTATTATTTTCAAGACACTCGATTTCTTCAACGAAATGTAACCTTTGTATTTACAACAACAACTTCAATTTTGCAAACTCAAGTTCATCAACACACAACGTATGATGTGTCGTTTCCACAAGATTTCTTCTTCCTCTTGAATTATTTATGAATCTGAAAATACAAGCAAATATTCTAATAAACTTAGAGAAATCTCCCCACCGTGTAAAATCCAATACTGAATCAGCTTTAGCTGCGCACACTGTGAGACTAGTGGTTGCTGATTCCTCACTAACCACATGGCTACCCTCATTGACTTCGTCCATTTCATTGTTAAGATCACGGTGGAACTTCAAACCACAACGGTTTGTTCATAATTTCCTCAGTTGACAACCCTCTGGTTAAACAATCAGCTGGGTTTTCTTTTCCTATACAATGATGACTCGGGTTCAGTAAGCTCTTGTATTTGAGCTACACGGTTGCACACAAACATTTCCACCAAGTCGGCTCACTAAGATCCACTGCAGCACCACAGACGAATCAGTCCAAAATAAGTACATCACATTGTCTGGGAACTGTAAACTATTGACAACAGAACGGCTCCTAGCAATTCCAGTATTGGAAGAGTGACCTGCCTTAAAGGGCTAACTCTAGCCAACTTCTAGTGGTTTTACCTTGAATAGAATCAAAGAAGCCGCAATTGCAGTGCAATGAGTCTAGAGCTAGGCAGAGACTTGATAATCTTGAGAGAAAGTTATCAAGAGATAGAATACTGAAAAAGGGATCTGATGTTTTTAGGAAAATGGAGGCAGACAGCATCATTGAGGAGGTGCCCTTGGATGAAGGTCAGAACATGACAAATTCAAAGTTCTATTTGCCTCACAGACAAGTTGTTTAGATGTCCAGCCTTTCAACTAAGATACGCCCTGTATTTGATGCTTCTTCCTCATGACCAAACACCATCTCTCTAAATGACTGTATGGAAACAGGCCCAAACCTGTTGCCTCTGTTGACCCATGTGCTCATGCCAATTAGAAGACATAAAGTAGCCTTATGCTCCGACATAGAGAAGGCCTTTCTCCAGATTAGTGTCAGACCAGAAGATCTCTTTCTCTCTCTCTCTCTCTCTCTCTCTCTCTCTCTCAAACACACACACACACACACACACACACACACACAATAGAAACTCACTACAACTTCTCACTGCATAACAATACTAATCACCGTCCCATAATTGACAATGTGGAAATACGGACGTAAATAAATAAACATCACTGAACTCTCGAAAGAAAATCCAGTCTACGAATAAATGCCGGCTGATGAAATGGAGGACATGGAAACGATTGCCTCGGCTAAAAATACGTGACTATATATATATATATATATATATATATATATATATATATATATATATATATATTATACATCGGTTTTGGCTCGACCATTGAACACCGCCCTACTCAAATGCTCGGTTTTCTCTAGCATAATTAATAAGAAAGAGAGACTCGTTCTAACTATACCCAGGCTAAGTCTACCAACAATTCATCAAGCACAGATTAATGTTCCTTAAAAGACAAAGTAAACCAACGCGTTGATTGCCTTACAGAATATTGTTTATTTTTGTTTGTTTGTTAGCTTTCACTAGTACAACAGACAAGCACAATAAATTTCACCCGACTCTGTAATCATTTATATATATATATATATATATATATATATATATATATATATATATATATATATATATGTAAGTATATGTTCGTGAGAAATTAATATACATGGATCATGTAGAGTGTTTGATAATTAACGACCGCGTATTATATTTATTACTTGAGATAATTAGGTTAGATAATAATTACAATATAAACTATAAAAACAAAACCATGAAATAATAGTACTAAACTCTATGATAAAAGGATCTGTTTATAAAACATTTCAAATTAATTAAATTTGATCATATTTATACTTGAAATAATATATATATATATATGTATATATATATATATATATATATATATATATATATATATATATATATATATATATAAATTTATGAGACAGTCAAGAGAGTAAACGTGATTCCAAAAAAAATGTCCTACCTTTCCAGAGGATTTTATTCCTTTTGAAACGCACAGGTAGATCACTACCCATGCCAGGAGTAGACACAGTGTCAGGTCCCATTTGTGTGACCCCATCTCATCGATGCCGCTTGACAAGTCAAGAACTTTCTTCCTAGATTTCACAAATGATTAAAGAGCATTTCCATATTATAGTGATCTGTAATTCATTACTAATATACTATCATTTGATTCTTTAATTGTTCTCGTTTATCAAACGAGATTATGTTCCATGTACCAAATATCACTATGAGCTTGCGAGTATGCGTTATTGCACGATTAAAACAAAACGAATTTAATAAATACTGGGAACGTCTATTCCAACACTCCGATTAAGATAAATAGATAAATCGTGACCAATATTATGGTACTAATACCCTAATTTTTAATTTCTCCAGCTGCCTGAATGACTATTTCACCCAAAGGGTTATTTTTAATAACCAATCAGGTGTCATTTTTACACCTTAATTCACATCAATAAAATTAGTAGTATTCTTAATAGTCGTATTGGTAGTAGTAGTCGTATTGGTAGTAGTAGTAGTAGTAGTAGTAGTAGTAGTAGTAGTAGTAGTAGTAGTAGTAGTAGTAGTAGTAGTAGTAGTAGTAGTAGTAGTTGTTGTTGTGTAGTAGTAGTAGTAGTAGTAGTAGTTAGTAGTAGTAGTAGTAGTAGTAGTAGTAGTAGTAGTAGTAGTAGTAGTAGTAGTAGTAGTAGTAGGTGTAGTTAGTAGTAGTAGTAGTAGTAGTAGTAGTAGTAGTAGTAGTAGTAGTAGTAGTAGTAGTAGTAGTAGTAGTAGTAGTTGTAGTGGTTGTAGTAGTATTAGTAGCATTAGTAGCAGTAGTAGTAGTAGTAGTAGTAGTAGTAGTAGTAGTAGTAGTAGTAGTAGTAGTAGTGGTAGTAGTAGTAGTAGTAGTAGTAGTAGTAGTAGTAGTAGTAGTAGTAGTAGTAGTAGTAGTAGTAGTAGTAGCAGTAGTAGTTGTAGTTGAAGAAGAATTAGTAGTATTTGTAGTTGTAGTAGAAATAGTAATAAGAGTAGTTTTAATGGGAGTAGTACAGTTAACAGAAATTGACGTAATTATTTATATAATCTTACTCCCAAAATTCAGTGACAGGGTCAATTAGATTAGATGCCATCGAATTATCAGCTGTATAGTCTCTGGTGCTGTTCATGTATTTGGTCGTAATGTTTGCGTTTTTCTTGATGGTGGTGGTGGTGGTGGTGGTGGTGGTAATTGTTCCTGTGGTATAATTTACATTGCATTGGTCAGTATTCCACGACCCGTCACATGAGTCCCAAGGTAGATGGGATTTAAAGGAATGGAACAGATACATGAATGCCCAGGCCAGAATGATGCTGTAGTAGCAGTTAATGTAGAAAATAATGGCCACCATTGCCATCCCCAGTCCTTCAAAAGCAGAATAAGAAAATAAGAATGAATGTATATTGAAAATAAGCAGATACTACAAAATAATATACGTGAAGTTTCACTATTTCTACTACTACTATTTCTACCACTACTACTACTACTACTACTACTACTACTACTACTACTACTACTACTACTACTACTACTACTACTACTACTACTACTACTACTACTACTACTACTACTACCTTTAATGCTACTACTACTACTACTACTACTACTACTACTACTACTACTACTACTACTACTACTACTACCTTTAATGCTACTACTACTACTACTACTACTACTACTACTACTACTACTACTACTATACTACTACTACTACTACTACTACTAACTACTACTACTACTACTACTACTACTACTACTACTACTACTACTACTACTACTACTACTACTACTACATACTACTACTACTACTACTACTACTACTACTACTACTTACTACTACTACTACCTTATTACTACTACTACTACTACTAACTACTACTACTACTACTACTACTACTACTACTACTACTACTACTACTACTACTACTACTACTACTACTACACTACTACACTACTACTACTACTACTACTACTACAACACCAACAACAAAAACAACAACAACTACTACTACTACTACTACTACTACTACTACTACTACTACTACTACAACACCAACAACAAAAACAACAACTACTACTACTACTACTACTACTACTACTACTACTACTACTACTACTACTACTACTACTACTACTATTACCAATACTACTACTATTACTATTAAAACCAGTACTACTACTACAACTACTACGACTACTACTATTACTACTACTTTTACTACTACTACTACTACTACTACTACTACTACTACTACTACTACTACTACTACTACTACTACTACTACTACTACAACTACTACTAGTATGATTATTGGAAGGTCTCCTGTTAGGAGCATAGCATCCTGTCCCAACATCAAGATCTGAAAAAATGCCTATGAAATGGCGCCAGACAAAGCAATGAAGAAAAGTAAAAGAAAAAAATCCATCAATAATTAGCTGTCTCACCCCCAGATTTACCTATAAGAAGTGCTACCATTACATTATAGAAATGCCTGCACCTTATTTTCTCAATTTGATTTGTACCAAAACAAGGAAACCATAGCTTTTACAGTAGAATAGGGTTCAACAGTTGTTTAGTCTCTTCCCTCGTGATGACGCATAGTAACATAGAAACTGGTTCTAAATTATCTGAAAAATGGCGAACCCTTTTTTGAAATACTTCTTTTAAGAGCATAAAACCTTATCCAGAGAAGTAAAATATTATAAATCTGATCAAGTTTCGACTTTTAAACATTCTAATCACATGAAATGTGAAAAAGAAATATAGCCAGTACGAAGAATAAAAAGAACATATTTGCTTTAATTAGAACCAAGCTATTGTTGCTTGGAGGACGTGACATCAGACTATTGAATCGTATTATGAGTGTTCGCCGTCGTCTGAGTAGCCGAAGATTGCGGCTTTTAGTGCTACAAAATCGGATTTTGATTCGGTGTAAAAATAGATGGATCTTTCAACCACTAGTTCCAAACTAATGGATCTTTGTTCAACATTATCTATTGTACGTGTATCGTTGTAGAAATAGGAGAATGGGGAGCTAACCTACTTAATCGTATTTACTTGACCAAATTGAAGACTAATTGAAGATCCATGTAAAATCTCCCAGGTCTACATGGAAAACCACGAAAATACTGGGTAGCTGCAAATAGACTACGTCAAAACATACAAGTACAGCTGCCAACATGCACTAATGGGGACTCCGAGAATCACCAACATGCCCAAGGTGCAACTAAGCACCACAAGATGCAAATCACCTCGTACTAAATTGATACTACTACTACTATTACTACTACTACTACTACTACTACTACTACTACTACTACTACTACTACTACTACTACTACTACTACTACTACTTGACCAAAATAAAAGTTATCCTTCTGAGCCATTCTGCCCATGTAGCCGGGGTTTATCCCGGTTTCTATAGTGTGAAACGTGTGAAGAAAGGATTTTTAAACAAAACAATTTTTAAAAAAACTACAACAAAATCAAAACAAATAAAAAAAGTCCTTATCACAAATACAAGTGGAGCGTGACACAGCAGTGTTGTGTTTGCTTCAAACCAGATTCCGAGTTAATCGTAGCGCCGTGTAACTTTGATAAAAATAATCTTGCACTAGTTTGCTTTGCGGCGGTGCACTTGGAATTAGGCGAAGAAAAAAATTGTATTCAACGAGCAACCAAGATTGCCAAACTCATAATGATTAAATAACAACAAGTAAAAGCATTTGTTTTTATCATCATAGATACAATAGACATAAAAAATCATATTAAATATACTCGCCTTACCTTGGAATATAGGCAATATCCCCCAGGCCTTGTGACTCCCAGCTCCCATGTATTGTCCTATGCCGACCTCTAGAATCACTAACGGAAGTGACCCAAAAACAAGGCATATGAAGTAAGGGATAAGAAAAGCCCCTGTAAGAAATGACAAAGAAAAGAAAAAGAAAATACAATGAATTAAAAAAAAAAACGAAATATGTGAATGTAAGACATCTCATTTACAAATCTATTGGCACCATTTTGAATGTAAATTTCTTCCAAACGTCTCTCCTATTATGCTCATGCTTTTTTATATTACCTCAAAAATGTTTTTCTTCATCTTCTTCCGTATTCTTCTTCTTCTTCTTCTTCTTCTTCTTCTTCTTCTTCTTCTTCTTCTTCTTCTTCTTCTTCCTCTTCTTCTTCTTCTTCTCCTTCTTCTTCTTTTCAACCAGACATGTAGAAATCCTCGAAATGCGCTGGAAAAAAATGGAGTTCATTAATCTAAGACAATCCCTCAAAAATACAAGATACAACATCAACTGCATCTACCGACCGCCAGCAAACAAGTAAAAAACAATGCAATTTACCCGACATTGGGAAATAAATCAACGAGATATTAACATTGCAACACAGGCGTCCTGGGCATTCAATCATACTCGGCGACTTTAATCTTTATTTCGACAACATCACGGACACCAATAAATTGTGTCAGTCACTATCAAAGAAAAATATGTTGCAGATCGTAACACCACCAACGCACCCTGCTGGCCATATTTTAGATTGACTAATTGTGGGAAATTCAGAGTCACAAAAAACCAACACCATTGTAGATTACCTCCCTTTTTCGGACCACTCCTTTATTTGGTTCAATCTCGACGTTTCAAAACCATGCCAAGAAACCACCACCACATAAATCACTGACATCAAAGGTATTATTTTGGAACACTTCAGGGGCGATTTATAAACACAACTCACTAATCAAAAAATTCATTGATTTCTCCACACCAGTGGAATGGTTTCATCGAAACTCTCGAAAACATGCGTCATTTCGACCAAGGACCGTCACCAACCGGAAGTATGTTCTGTGGTATACCTCGGACGTAAAAGAAGATAAAATGAAGAAAGACTGCTGAAATAACCAGGTCTTACCATTCAATAATATACAAGAACACACTTCGCACCTGTAAGACATCAATAAAAAGGCAACGATCTCGTATTTTCTTTCAACATTTGAAAATTCCAGACACTGCAAACAATTATTTGGCATTGTAATGATCTATTAGGACGTTGAAGATGAACCATTACCATCTACGACAAACGAAAGAGACTTGCCAAAAACTTTGATCAACTTTTTTCAAGACAAAATCCATAATATTCGTTCAGAACTAGATCAGCATGTGAAATCTGTAGATACAGATACACCCTGTACACAGATTCATACACCCCTTTATACAAATGTAACCCCATCTCATCCAGTATCGTTAATGAGTTGATCACAAAAGCCCCCAATAAATCTTGCGACCTTGATCCCTTACCTGCGTAGGTTTTGCCCAGCTCCATCGATACATTATTACCATCCATTACATCAATCATACATACCTCCCTATTGACTGGCGAATTTTCATTGTATTTTAAAAGTGGCCTCGTCAAACCCTACTGAGAAACCATCACTGGGCCACAATGTAATAAACAATTGTGACCCATCGTCTCAAAACGGTATTATGTCGGAACGAACCATATTCTTTTAAGCCAAATTTAATGTGAAACTGGTCAAAAATATAAATTGTTGGCATTATCACCCTAAAATATGGTATCCATTCTCCTCAATAAAACATACCGATTCAATACAAGTCTGATATTTCTGGCTTTAAATTCAATTTTCAACATCTTAACAATCCAACGTAATACCGTCTTGAGGCGAAGTGTCATAACTATGGTCATGTGTAGTTCTTCCACAATTATCTTATTTTAAAAACAGCAATTTGGAACGATCTTTTTCTGTCAGTCTACAAACAGCAACACAGTACTGACACGGTGCTTCTTAAAAATATTGTAATGCCTTTTGATGTAATGTCGATGCCACCAATATCAATTTGTTATTCTTTTTAGATTTTTCAACGGCTTTTGACATCGTTGACTATGACATTTTGTTAAGGGGACAAGAAAATGCGTCTGGCTTAAAAGGAAATGCCCTTACATGGTTAACATATATTTACAGGTTCGATGGCAGACTGTCGTGGTAAATGGAGTTCGGTCAAAGGAAGTTTTACTATCCTTAGGAGTGCCGTAAGGCTCTATTCTTTGCCCTATCCTTTTCACTGTATGTATGCAGCCCCTTTCTAATGTGATAACCAGATTCATTCTGAGTCATCATTTTTATGCAGATAATACGGACATTTATGATTCATTGCCCCTTAGTTATTTACAATTCTTAATACGCCTATTTTCGAATTGTTTTAACGATATTAAATATTGGATGTATCAACACAAGCTAATACTAAACTATAATAAAACTGAGGTCGACTATCCTTAAACAGACAAGAAATTCAATGGGAAACAATACAATTCGATTGTCCAATTAACTGAAATAATAAACTTTTTAGAAAACCATTTACGTCATCATTGATAAAAATCTTTCCATGGCAAGCCATGTAAATAACACCATACGGTCTATGTACATAGAAATGAAAAAACAAAAAAAAAAAAACAAATATAAAACAAAATTCATCGTTTAATAAAAATGCCAATAGCATAACTTTGGACGAATTCCTTTGTATTATCCAAATTGGACTATTGTAATTACCTCTGGTCGAATTTGACTAGAGACAAAATGTATAAACTTCAGGTTGTTCAAAACAAGGCATTGAAAAAAAAAACAAAAAAAAAAAACACAAATACCCATCCGCATATCTCCTTCTACGTGAGTTACATTGGCTTCCTGTGGAAATATCTACTGTTGTCTACAAATCCGTGAGGACTAGCAGTCCCTCCTATATTAAAGACAATCTAATAAACATATGTGTCTCCAATAGAAACTTGAGGTCAAGCAGTGACCGACATATCCTTGTCAAACATAGGACATTGCGTAAAATAAGTGGCCAATCGCTTTAAATTTCGGCCCCCATATTTGTAACTCTATTGAATTACTTGACAACTTTAAAATCTCGCTTAAAGTTTACTCTTTTCACGTCGTACGTTGCTCTACAACTATCATGATTTGTTGTTGTTGTTAAATTGAATTCGTATCACTTTTGCAGCAACACTTGACTTACTGTAATATGTTTTTTTTTAAATCACTGTAAAAGTGCTTAGAGCATGTGATAATGGGTTTAAACGCAATATAGATGCCATTTATGATTATTATTATTATTATTATTATTATTATTATTATTATTATTATTATTATTATTATTATTATTATTATTATTATTATTATTATTATTATTATTATATTATTATTATTATTATTATATTATTATTTCATTATCAATTATGATTATAATAATTATTATTATTAAATTATAATTATAATAATAATTATTATTATCATTATTATATTATTATTATTATTATTATTATTATTATTATTATTATTATTATTATTATTATTATTATTATTATTATATTATTATTATTATTATTATTATTATTATTATTATTATATTATTATTATTATCATATCATATTATTATATATTATTATTATTATTATTATTAATTATTATTATTATTATTATTATTATTATTATTATTATTATTATTATTATTATTATTATATTATTATTATTTATTATTATTATTATTATTATTATTTATTATTATTATTATTATTATTATTATTAGTAGTAGTAGTAGTAGTAGTAGTAGTAGTAGTAGTAGTAGTAGTAGTAGTAGTAGTAGTAGTAGTAGTAGTTGTTGTTGTTGTTGTAGTACTAGTAGTAGTAGTAGTAGTAGTAGTAGTAGTAGTAGTAGTAGTAGTAGTAGTAGTAGCAGCAGTAGCAGCAGCAGCAGTAGTAGTAGTAGTAGTAGTAGTAGTAGTAGTAGTAGTAGTAGTAGTAGTAGTAGTAGTAGTAGTAGTAGTAGAATTGTTAACTTCTCCTCCGTCTTCTTCTTCTTCTTCTTCTTCTTCTTCTTCTTCTTCTTCTTCTTCTTCTTCTTCTTCTTCTTCTTCTTCTTCTTCTTCTTCTTCTACTTCTTGGAGTTTTTTTTATATTTTGATTTCATTGCTAGCTATGAATTATCCACTACACGTGCCAATGCTCTTTAAAATTGCTCCCTTGCCAACTCGAACACCTAATAGGCTGATGTGGCATGACGCCTGTTCTGTGTAATCACGATTTTCTTTTTTTGTGAACAGTAAGAACGCTATTAATTTTAGACAATGACGCCTTTGGGATTGCAAGAAGTCATTTACAAAAGTGAATATAATAGCTTTAAAAAAGTACAAAATACCAAACACGGGACATTTTGCGCTCAAAACCCTTCTTCAGCCAACAACAACAAAAAAAAAACAAAATAAAACAAATAAAGACATAAATGCATCACTAAATTTCAGATAAAAGACAGGGATATTTTGTAGGTCCTTTTTGTAGAGAATAATATTGGAAAGTAAACAAAAAAGAAAAACAAAAGATAAAAAAATCGTTCGATATGTCACTAAGGAGTTCCAAATTGAACGGAAATGAAACAACAAATACAACGTTGGTGCGAAAAAAAAATTAAAAGGAAAAAAACAAAACAAAATACAACAGGGATATCGATTGAAACAAAAAACAAAAACAAAAACAAAACAGGACTAACTACTTACCGCCACCGTTCTTGTAGCAGAGGTATGGAAACCGCCATACATTACCCAGGCCTACGGACCCGCCAAGGCAGGCGATGAAGAAATCAACGCTACGATTCCAGCTGGGCCTCTCTTTAAGGTCAGATATCGCGGGCTCTTCCGCATCTCCGCCGTCATTCATCATCTGTTCCTCTGCGTTTTCCATCCCTAAGATGATAGCGACTCTGTTTTACAAAAGGATGCAATAGCCTGACGTCACGTCGCCTAGCAGCTTGGTTCTAAACAAAGAAAATCGGTACCTTGTTTTATTCATGCTGGCTCGAACTTTTTCAGATATCGTGTAATCAGAATGTACAATATTCAAAACATGATCAGATTCATAATGTTTTTCTCCTCTGGATGCACTTTCATGAACCTCGGAGGGGTATTTCATAAGGGCGTCCGCCATTATTCCAATAGTTTAGAGCCAGTTGATGAGTTACTCTGCGTCATTACATGGGAAATGACGTCATGACTGTTGGAGCGTATTTTAAAGAAATGAGACTATGCAGTGATTTAAAATCTTCGTCTTTAAGACGATTATCACGCAACCTGTTTTTGTCTTTTTTCCTTTTCCATTTAAGTGTCTTTATCATTTGATTGTAGGACGATCATGCTGTCGATGTTATTGAAATTGCCAATGGCCTTTTTTTTGGTTAAAACTTGAGCTTATATATTGAGCTATATCCACTAAACCTGCTCAAAGAGCTTTAGAAAGAGTCGCTGACCAACAGCAACAGGTAACAGGTAGAGCTAGACATGACGCCTGTTCTGCGATATTGCAATCTTTTCGGGCAGAGACAACCGACGCTGATAACGGCCAGGAACTCATATTGCACATCGAGTACTGTGAGAGAATTCGAGTACAGAGTACTTTCCAAAGATTCAACGATAAAAAGAGCGAGGCTAGAACCCAGGGCCTTCCGATCCGAAAGTGATGATCAACCACAAGAACACATAACCGTGTAAAGAGCCTAAATCTTTTTTTTTTAAATATGCATTACGGTTTAACTCTCTCTAGTTTCATGATTTGAAGAAAAAAGGTATTATATAGCGCAATATCCACTAAACGTCTCAAAGCACTTTACAAAGTCCCTGACCAGCAGCAACACGTAACAAGTAGAACGAGACATGACGCCCTTTAGGCGAATTACAATTTTTCGGACAAATACAGCGAACGCTGATAACTGATTACGCCCAAGTACTCATTTTTCACATTGAATACAGTCAGTGAGAGAATGTGAGTAAAGATTTTTTTCCAATGACTAAACCATGCGCCGATCGAGGCTCGAAGCCAGGACCTTCCGATCCGAAATCGAGTGTCATACCACAAGAACACAGAGCCGCGTAAAGAACCTAAGTCAATTTTTTAAAAAAAATATCTGTTCTTCTTTAACCCAAACCTTATCAACTATAGGAACATCGTCACATTCTTTACGATACCACCAACATTTTTAAAATTCAAATTTCTTTTATCCATCATAAAATTCAAAGAAAATGAACAGCTGCTTTCGTAATCTTATCCGAAACTCCATAATCACCAAACACAAACAAAATAGGAACGAGTATATTCTATATTTTGTTCAGAATAAGATGAGCTGTGCAACACAGTGTCGAGCCATTAGGACCATGGAGCAGGAGTTTATCCCGGATTCTATAGCGTGAAACGGACAATAACAATTGATTGCTACCCTTTCCATAGAACGCTAGTCTATCGCTATGTACTTTTCACCTGAACTAACAGACCCAGTTCTGGATATAACGCTAGTCTATCACTAATTAATTTCCGCCAGATCTAACAGACCCAGTTCTGGATATAACGCTAGTCTATCACTAATTAATTTCCGCCAGATCTAACAGACCCAGCTACCCGATCAGTCATGTGTGAAGGGGGGTGGGTGGGGGGGGGGGGGGCTCAGTATCAGAAACAATCTCGACTGCAATCGGGATCGATCTCGGTCCCTTTGCGTGTCAAGCGAGTGCTCTACCTACTAAGCTATAAGACCCCTTTTATAGCTATGACTAACTATAGCAAAATAAAATCAGAATAAGAAAACGGTTGGTTCCATCGTAATGAATGTGACGATTTTTCTTTGTGAGAGGGTCAAGATCAAATTCATCGATCCTGTCGACCTGGGTGATCTCGACTTTATCCCTACTCATGTTGGTCTGTAAAACGCGACTGTCTGTAAAATGTAATGTGACATCGGGGAACCATCCACAGCCATCCCCCCCCGCCCCCCTCTCTTACAATTCAGGCATCATAATTTTCATTTTTTTTTTTGTTTTGTTTTTTGTTGTTGTATATTTGGACACACTTTGCTTCGTATGCTATAACTCGACCTGGTCCATTTACGTTGAGATTAATTTGTAAATAGTGTAAATTGTGATTGAACCTGCGTAACCATTTTTGGGGTCCCGATGGCTCAGTCGGTAGAGCACTCGCTCCACAGACAAAGCGATCAAGATCGATCCCGGGTGCAGTCGAGATTTCATTCTGACACCCCTCCACTGTCCACCAGGGAGAGAATTGGTAGCTGACTTTGTTAGATTTGGCGGAGAGTATTTTGCGATAGACCTGCGTCCTATCCAAAGGATAGCATGCAATTATTATTGTTCGATTCACGTTATAGAAACTGGGATAATCTCCGGCTCCATAGGCCCAATGGATGTGAATTACTACTTTTTTAAAATTTTAATGTAAATAGCCAGTTGTGATTCCGTATACGGCTATGTGGTCTTATAGTATGATACTCGCTTTCGGATCGGCTGGTTTTTGTGTTCGAGCCTCTCTTGGCGCATAGTTCAGTTCTTGGAGAAGGCTCTTTAATGACATTCTCTCACCGTAATCATGTGTAAAATGAGTACCTGACCGATTACAGGGTTGTCTCTATCCGAACAAAAAATTCGTAATATCGCCTAACAATGTCATGCCCAGTCTTGAATGTTAAGTGTTGCTGTTGGCCAGGGGCCTCTTGTAAAGCGGCTTTGAGCACAGTGGATATTGCGCTAAATTAAAGCTCTATTAAATTTTAAAAAGTTTATTAAACGTGGGAATATCTTTATTGCAGTCGACACGGTTGATTGAAAATGTTTATTTAATTCAAAAGCACGTTTCGCTTCGATGAGTTCGAATTGTGCCTGTATATATATCCACTAGGTATTAAATATATTTAAATTGTTTTTGTTTTTTTTAAAACGTTGATGTTATTAATATATTACTGACAATCGCAGCATGCAAAGCGTCCAGTATATTCAGTTAGGATATTGAATGCGTAAATTCGTGCAACAAAGAGATATTTTTTGTGGTCCTACAGTTGTTGTCTTTTGCATTGGCGTAGAGAAAGATAAAGGGAGTGAATATGTGAACCACGAATACGGGTACAACACAGAACAAACGACGAATTTGGCGTTTGGCCTTTTTCAAACAGTCACGTTATATATATATATATATATATATATATATATATATATATATATATATATATATATATATATATATATATATATATATATATTTATTATTTTATATATGATGGCATAATGGTTGAAAAATTATAGATAAAAATGTGTGAGTATATGTGTGTGCGTGTGCGCGCACGTTCAAGGGAGATATAACGAGAGAGGGGAGAGAGGAGAGAGAGAGAGAGAGAGAGAGAGAGAGAGAGAGAGAAGAGAGAGAGAGAGAATGAATGAGGTAAATTAATGATATCCAAATAACTATATAACAAGAATAAGATAATAATTACTGGACTAGAATATATCGCGGGGGGGGGGGGGGGGGAGGGGGAGGGGGAGAGAGCAAAAAAGTTGATATATATATATATATATATATATATATATATATAATAGAGAGTAGAAAGAAGAGAGAGAGAGAGAGAGGGGAGAACGAGAGAGAAAGAGATGTTCATAAGATTTAGCATTGGGTACCTAGAACTTACTGTCGAATTATGTACGATCATAATTAAGGTTAATTAGTTATATCTGTAAAGAAGTTGAAATATTCTTTAAAATGTTCAATCGATGAATAGACAGAAACTCAAAGTTCAATCGAGTGAAAGAAAATCCTTTCCTAAAACTGTTTCATCGAGTGAATAGCAATACCTTTCCTAAAATTTCAATCGAGTGAATAGACAATCCTTCCAAACTGTTTCAATCGTTGAATACAATATCTTCAAAACTGTTCAATCGAGTGAATAGACAAATATCCTTTCCCTAAAACTGTTTCAATCGAGTGAATAGACAAATATCCTTTCCCTAAAACTGTTTCAATCGAGTGAATAGACAAATATCCTTTCCCTAAAACTGTTTCAATCGAGTGAATAGACAAATATCCTTTCCCTAAAACTCAAATTGTTACAGAAATACATACGGACAAATCAAATCATTTTTTTTTTTTAATTTGGGCGAGCGAAGTTTTTCCGCAATGACAGAATTTATGAAGGCTGATATACAGAGAAGTGTTAAGACATGGAACGAGATAAACAAATTAAGCTCGGGATAGAGAAGGATGGGAAATTTTTGTTTGTGGTCTATACATTGACCCAGGGTGAAAAAGCCGATGATGATGATGATGATGATGATGATGATGATGATGATGATGATGATGATGATGATGATGATGATGATGATGATACATATTAATTTTTAATTGAACTTTTTATACCGCAATATCTACTAAACTTGCTCAATGCGCTTTATCTTTATAAGTGGTCCCTGGCCGACAACAACATTTATCATTTAGGACAAGACATGACGCATGTTAGCCGATCTTACAATAGTTTCGGACAGAGACAACGTTGTTAGCGAGCAGGTTCTCTTTATATACCTGAGTACGATCTACCAATCTCTATGTCTTCCTATTTAAATATCTATCTATCTATGAACCAATCAAAGTATATATCTTTCTCTCTAGTTATTGTCTATCTATTTGCCTATCAATTTATCTTCCATATATATATATAAAATATATATATTATATATATATATATAATATATATATATATATATATAATATATGGATGTCTATCTGTTCGTCTATCTGTAAGTATATGTGTCTTTCTAAGATATATATATATATATATATATATATATATATATATATATATATATATAATATATATATATATATATATATATATATATATATATATATACAAAGTGTTCAACTGAAAATAACGATAACTCTTACCTGAATCGTCTTATTTATGTATCCAATCACAATAAACACCATTTACAATTGACTATACCAGGATAAAGTCCTAATATCTAATCATTTATACACTCGTGATAAGAATTGTGTCAGTCGAGAACCACATCAGCATGGGAGATAAATTTATTCAAATCCTGCCAAACAAGTCAAAATCGAAATGCCAGATGGCTTGAAAATGTCAAATATCTCCAGTCGTCATCTTGAGTCGATATATGTGAAGCATCATCTCAAAACGGTATTATATCGGAACGAACCAAATTTAATGTTAAACTGGTCAAAAATATAGATTGTTGGCAATATCACCCTAAATCATGGTAACCATTCTCCTCAATAAAACATACAAACTCAATACAAGTCTGATATTTCTGGCTTTAAATTCAATTTTCAACATCTTAACCAACCCGACTTATTACCCTCTTGAGGCGAAGGGTCACATATAACGTTGGTTATAGATAATATAAAATATAAATGGAGTCACTCGCATCTTTACTGCCGAAACACATGTTTCTGTGAACTCCACGTCGTCAGTGGGCATATTATTAGAATAGAATGATTTTATTTCATTCGGGGGAGGGGGGGGGGGGTCGATGTTGATTTTCTTGTGTCCATAACTCCGTTGTAATGTTGATTTAGCCGCGATTTGTGTTGTTGTGTATGATAACTACACTAATCACCGCTAAATCAACAACACATCGGAAGTAACGACGCAAGAAAATCCACATCGAAGACCCTGGATGTAACAAAATCATTCTACGGACATAATAATAATGCCGACTGACGATGTGGAGTTCACTGAAACATGTGTTTCGGCAGTAAATATGCGAGTGACTCTATTTCTATTTTTATATTAGCTCTAACCAAAGTTATCGGGCACTCTCGTACCTACAAGTACCCACAAACACTCATAAATACATATATACATACACACACACACACACACATATATATATAATATATAATATATATATATATGTGTGTGTGTGTGTGTGTCTGTACATATTCTTAATTACCTAAGTGAATTTGCATCAACTCTCTTCCTGTTGCCAAATAAGGACAATCTCATGGTCGTGTTATACTTATATCTAGAAAGTACAGAATAAAATGGCTCAAAAAAATCAAACACGTAAATAAATATGCAAAAAATCAAAAACATAATTTTACCAAATCAATCTGATTAAATATTTTAATTATTATTTTTTTTAATTTGGCATTTAAACGCCAACATGGCAATCCGTTGGTGTCAGACTGGGAATTCATGCTATGTCGCGAGGGAGAAATGGCGGGGATAGGTACATTCACACCAAGAAAGCACATTAATGTTTCTATTTTAACTTGCGACTGAAAGCTCAAGGTGAATGGACTTTCTGCGGTGCGTATTGTCCTATTTAAAGTAAGTCTCGTAAAGTATTTGAATAGCCTATGTTTTTGTTA
Organism: Berghia stephanieae; assembly: GCF_034508935.2. NCBI lineage: Eukaryota > Metazoa > Mollusca > Gastropoda > Nudibranchia > Aeolidiidae > Berghia > Berghia stephanieae. The sequence continues at coordinate 5,766,302 of NC_088374.1, forward strand.
TTTTCTTCTAGAAGTAGAAGTGGTAGTTGTTGTTGTAGTAGTAGTAGTAGTAGTAGTAGTAGTAGTAGTAGTAGTAGTAGTAGCAGTAGTAGTAGTAGTAGTAGTAGTAGTAGTAGTAGTAGCAGCAGCAGCAGCAGCAGTAGTAGTAGTAGTAGTAGTAGTAGTAGTAGTAGTAGTAGTAGTAGTAGTAGTAGTAGTAGTAGTGGTAGTAGTAGTAGCAGTAATAGTAGTAGTAGTAGTAGTAGTAGTAGTAGTAGTAGTAGTAGTAGTAGTAGTAGTAGTAGTAGTAGTAGTAGTAGTAGTAGTAGTGGTAGTAGTAGTAGTAGTGGTAGTAGTAGTAGTAGTAGTAGTAGTAGTAGTAGTAGTAGTAGTAGTAGTAGTAGTAGTAGTAGTATTAGTAGTAGTAGTAGGAGTAGTAGTAGTCTTGGTATTATTATTATCATTATTATTATTACTATTATTATTACTATTATTATTATTATTATTATTATTATTATTATTATTATTATTATTATTATTATTATTATTATTATTATTATTATTATTATTATTATATTATTATTATTATTATTATTATTATTATTATTATTATTATTATTATATTATTATTATTATTATTATTAATTAATAGTAGTAGTAAGAGTAGTAGTAGTAGTAGTATAGTAGTAGTAGTAGTAGTAGTAGTAGTAGTAGTAGTAGTAGTAGTAGTAGTAGTAGTAGTTGTTGTAGTACTAGTATAGTAGTAGTAGTAAGTGTAGTAGTAGTAGT
>NC_088374.1:5767169-5769669 GCF_034508935.2 Berghia stephanieae
AATTCAATTTTAACAACAACAACAAATCATGATTGTTGTAGAGCAACGTACGACGTGAAAAGAGTAAACTTTAAGCGAGATTTTAAAGTTGTCATCTAATCCGAGAGAGTTACAAATATGGTGGCCGAAATTTAAAGCGATTTTCCACTTATTTTACGCAATGTCCTATGTTTGAGAAGGATTGGTCGGTCACTTCTTGACCTCAAGTTTCTATTGGAGACACATATATTTATTAGATTGTCTTTAATATTGGAGGGTCTGCTAGTGCTCACGGATTTGTAGACAACAATATATGTTTCCACAGGAAGCCAATGTAACTCACGTAGAAGGAGATATGCGGATGGGTATGTGTCTGGCTGCCTTATTTTGAACAACCTGAAGGTTACACATTTTGTCTATGGTCAAATTCGACCAGATTTAGTTACAATAGTCCAATTTGGATAAAACAAAGTAATTTGTCCAAAGATATGCTATAGGCATTTTTATTAAACGACGAATTTTGTTTTGTATTTTTTTTCATTTCCATGTACATAGACCGTATGGTGTTATTTACATGGCTTGTCATGGAAAGATTTTTATCAATGATGACGTAAATGGTTTTCTAAAAAGTTTATTATTTCAGTTAATTGGACAATCGAATTGTATTGTTTCCCCCTGATTTTCTTGTCTGTTTAAGGATAGTCGACCTCAGTTTTATTATAGTTTAGTTTTAGCTTGTGTTGATACATCCAATATTTAATATCGTTAAAACAATTCGAAAATCGGCGTATTAAGAATTGTAAATTACTAAGGGGCAATGAATCATAAATATCCGCATCATCTGCATAAAAATGATGACTCAGAATGAATATGGTTATCACAGTAGAAAGGGGCTGCATATATACAGTGAAAAAGATGGGGCAAAGAATAGAGCCTTACGGCACTCCTAAGGATAGTAAAACTTCCTTTGACCCAACTCAATTTACCACGACAGTCTGCCATCGAACCTGTAAATATATGTTAACCATGTAAGGGCATTTCCTTTTAAGCCAGACGCATTTTCTTGTCCCCTTAACAAAATGTCATAGTCAACGATGTCAAAAGCCTTTGACAAATCTAAAAAGCATAACAAATTGATATTGGTGGCAACGACATCACATAACAAGGCATTACAATTTTTTAAGAAGCACCGTTTCAGGACTGTGTTGCTGTTTGTAGACTGACAGAAGAAGATCGTTCCAAATTGCTGTTCTTAAAATGAGATAATAATTGTGGAATAACTACACATGACCATAATTGTGACCCTTCGCCTCAAAACGGTATTAAGTTGGGTTGGTTAAGATGTTGAAAATTGAATTTAAAGCGAGAAATATCATACTTGTATTGAGTCTGTATGTTTTATTGAGGAGAATGGATACCATATTTTAGCGTGATAATGCCAACAATTTCTATTTTTGACATTAAAGTTGGCTTTTAAGAATCTGGTTCGTTCCGACATATTACCGTTTTGAGACGATGGATCACAATTATTTACTACATTGTGGCCCAGTGATGGTTTCACAGTAGTGGTTTGACGAGGCCACTTTTAAAACACGATGAAAATTCGCCAGTCTGTCAGGAGGTATGTATGATTGATGTAATGGATGGTAACAATGTATCAATGGAGCTGGGCAAAACCTGTGCAGGCAAGGGGTCACGGTCGCAAGATTTAATGGGGGCTTTTGTGATCAACTCTTTCCCGATACTGGATGAAATGGGGTTACTTTTGTCTAAAGGGGTGTATGAATGTGTGTACAGGATGTATCTGTATCTACAGATTGCTCATGCTGATCTATTTTTCTGAACGAATGTTATGGAATTTGTCTTGAAAAAAAGTTGATCAAAGTTTTTGGCAAGTGTCTTTCGTTTGTCGTAGATGGTAATGGTTCATCCTCAACGTCCTAATAGATCATTATAATGCCAAATAATTGTTAGCAGTGTCTGTAATTTTCAAATGTTGAAAGAAAATACGAGATCGTTGCCTTTTTATTGATGTCTTAAGGCGCGAAGTGTGTTCTTGTATATTCTTGAATGGTAAGACCTGATTATTTCAGCAGTCTTTCTTAATTTTATCTTCTTTTACGTCCGGGGTATACCACAGATCATACTTCCGGTTGGTGACGGTCCTTGGTCGAAATGACGCATGTTTTCGAGAGTTTTGATGAAACCATTCCATTGGTCTGGAGAAATCAATGAATTTTTTGATTAGTGAGTTGTGTTTATAAATCGCCCCTGAAGTGTTCCAAAATAATACCTTTGATGTTAGTGGTTGATGCAGTGGTGGTTTCTTAGTATGGTTTTGAAACGTCGAGATTGAACCAAATAAAGGAGTGGTCCGAAAAAGGGAGGGGATTGAAGTCGCCGAGTATGATTGAATGCCCAGGACGCCTGTGTTGCAATGTCAACATCTAGTTGATTTATTTCCCAATGTCGGGTAATTGTATTGTTTTTTACTTGTTTGCTGGCGGTCGGTAGATGCAGT
>NC_088374.1:5774669-5782169 GCF_034508935.2 Berghia stephanieae
CTTGTTGTAGTGAGATTTCATTGTGTGTGTGTGTGTGTGTGTGTGTGTGTGTGTGTGAGAGAGAGAGAGAGAGAGATCTTCTGTTCTGACACTAATCTGGAGCAAAGCCTTCTCTATGTCGGAGCATAAGGCTACTTTATGTCTTTTAATTGGCATGAGCACATGGCTCAACAGAGGTAACATGTTTGGGCCTGTTTCCATACAGTCATTTAGAGAGATGGTGTTTGGTCATATGGCAGAAGCATCAAATACAGGGCGTTGAAAGGCTGGACATCTTAACAACTTGTCTGTGAGGCAAATAGAATTTTGAATTTGTCATGTTCTGACCTTCATCCAAGGGCACCTCTTCAATGATGCTGTCTGCCTCCATTTTCCTAAAAACATCATCAGATCCATTCTATCTCTTGATAACTTTCTCTCAAGATTATCAAGTCTCTGCCTAGCTCGAGACTCATTGCACTGCAATTGCGGCTTATTTGAATCTACCCAAGGTAAAACCAACTCGATACCTATTGTCTACATACTCAATCCTTTTTGAAAAGTCTTCATAACTCTGGATTCATATGGTGCATTCTTATCATGACATCATTCTAAGAATTCACTATCCCACAATTTTCTAAAGTCAGATTGTGGAATGTCTGTCAAGCAGAGCAGTTGTCTGCAGGAGTCGAGTGGTTTGTTACTCAGATTCGAATAAGCACCAGATAGAACCCATGGTCATAATACAGTTTCTTGGCCAACAAGGCCTGAGGACCACGCATGGAAGACCAATCAAGATACCAATGCTTACATTTTTATCACAATGGATATCTTCTGAGAATATACACTCTTGAAAGTATGATAATACATCCATGGGAATCGCCGGCCTGAACAATGCAGCGCAAATGACCTTAATCTCCCTAAGTAATAAGGTTTCTTTCCCTTCACAGGGCAATTCAAATCTCACAGCATAAACATTTCTCAATGCCTTTTCTGAAGGTTTATCTAACTGACAGGCAGACACATTCAAGCTTTCTCTGCCATAAAAGAATGTTTTATTCTTTTGACAGCTCTTCTCGAGATGAAACTTATATCTGATCCACTGTCGAACAAACTATCAAGAGACACCCTTTATTTTAATTTTCATTGTTTGTAACACAGTGTTTTTGTTTGTAAGTTTGCTTCGACAAAAGGCAACATTGATACTTTCGGGATTTTCAATATGACTAAAACTGGAGTTGAAATTTTTATTGCCCGATTCTGTTTTCATTTGGCCGTTACTACAGAACATCTCATTGTGTTTATGGCCACATATTTTTTTATTTTGAGTAGCATCGTTTCGCAACATGACCCTTTGTGAAGCAAACCCAACAAAGAGTATTCTCTTTGATCTCATCCTAAACATGTTCTGTCTTCATGGTAAAAACTTTCCTACATTTGCTATTGCCATGTTTTCCACAACAGAATGAACACAATAAGTCATTTCCTGATGACAACGTAAGAGCTGAGGCGGTAGAACGAATGTTTGGTTTTCTGGTAGATTGACAACATAGTTCGCGTTATGCGCATAACAAGAGTCCCGTTTGGAAACAAAGCCAGTCCATTTTTCCTGAATGCCACCATTCGTCATCACTTGTCACGGTTTCCAGCCACCAAAGCCATCAAAGAATTGTCTGAGAGCATGTATTGCGATGATTGACTCTTCGGAGGCGACAGTGTGGCCGAGGTTATAAATCTCATGTCTGAAGCTTCAAAAGTCATGAGTGAAGCTGGTATGAAGTTATGCAAATGGACTTCGAATAGTTCAAAGGTTGCAGAAAATATTCATAGACATTTCTAAGACAAAAGCTTAGGAAATGACTCTGTCAAAGTTTTCGGAATACGTTGGAGTCCAGTCGAAGACACTTTCACCTTTGATGGTATCTTGGTTCCAGAGGATGTGTTCGTTACAAAACGGTTGATTTTGAGTTGCATAGCCAAGACAGTTGATCCACTTTGGCTTATCTCCCCCATTATCATGTCTGTCAAAATTGTGTTTCAAGAAGTGTGAGAGTTGAGACTTGATTGGGATGAGCAACTTGAGTTCGAGTTGAGAAAACGGTTTTCGGCATGGGCTGGAGATTTGCTTAGGTTGTGAGAGTTATCGATTCTAAGAGGTTTTGTTTCTCTCACGTGGAAACAGAAACAATCTGTGGAACTTCATTGTTTTTGTGATAGTTCTCTCAAGGGATATGGTGCTGTAATCTATTTGAAAGTTCTTGAAGTTGGCTAGAGTTAGCCCTTTAAGGCATGTCACTCTTCCAATACTGAAATTGCTAGGAGCCGTTGTTGGTGCTAAACTTCTCCGTTCTGTTGTCAATAGTTTACATCTCCCAGACAATGGGATGTACTTATTTTGGTGCTGCAGTGGATCCGAGTGAGCCGACTCGGTGGAAATGTTTGTGTGCAACCGTGTAGCTCAAATACAAGAGCTTACTGCACCCGAGTCATCATTGTATAGGAAAAGAGAACCCAGCCGATTGTTTAACCAGAGGTTTGTCAGCTGAGGAAATTCCTAACAAACCGTTGTGGTTTGAAGGTCCACCGTGATCTTAACAATGAAATGGACGAAGTCAATGAGGGTAGCCATGTGGTTAGTGAGGAATCAGCAACCACTAGTGTCACAGTGTGCGCAGCTAAGCTGATTCAGTATTGGATTTTACACGGTGGGGAGATTTCTCTAAGTTTATTAGAATATTTGCTTGTATTTTCCGATTCATAAACAATTCAAGAGGAAGAAGAAATCTTATGGAAACGACATATCACAAGTTGTGTGTTGATGAACTTGAGTTTGCAAAATTGAAGTTGTTGTACATACAAAGGTTACATTTCGTTGAAGAAATCGAGTGTCTTGAAAATAATAAGCAGGTGAAAAGGACATTTGTGTTGTATAAAATGAATCCCTTTCTTGACAAACGAGGACTGATGAAGATGAGAGGTCGGCTTCAATTTTCTGATCTTACCTGGAATGAAAAGTTTCCTATCATTCTGCCAAAGTTTCATTTGACCTTGTTATTAGTGCGCAGAGAAAACATTGCGTTAAAGCATGTAGGAGTGGCACAAGTTGTGGCATCTTTGAGAAATCAGTTTTGGATAATAGGTCTAAGGTCTCTGACCAAAAGGGTTAAGCGGAAGTGCGTTCGTTGTCAACGATTGGACTCTCAACAATGTTTACAATCAATTTCTCCCTTACCCCAGGAGCGCCTGGTTCGTGCCGATCCATTTACTATTACTGGTGTTGACTATGCAGGTCCTTTATTCACTGTGGATGCTGTATGGAAGAAATTCTATATCTTACTCTTTACATGTTGTGTGGTTAGAGCAGTTTACATTGAGCTACTTTGTGGACGTTTGTCATTGAGTGATTTTCTACTTGCGTTCAGACGTTGTGTTGCGAGACGAGGAATGCCCTCTAAACTACTATCTGACAACGCAAAGACATTTCAAGCGGCGGCAAGATACATTGCTGATCGTTATACCGATGACGGTCCTAAGTGGTCATTTAACGCTCCTAGAGCGCGTTGGAGAGGTGGGGCTTGGGAAAGACTAGTGCGTTCAGTAAAGCAATCTTTAAAAAAAGACAATGGGAAAGCGGAGTTTGAGTAGAGCAGAACTGGAAACTGTCTTGTTCGAACTAGTCTTGCATAAATGACAGCTATGGCAAGATGGAGCTATGGCAAACGAAGCTTCGTTACAGATTAAAAGACAATTAAATAATTTCTGGGATCTCTAGCACAATGAGTACATTCCAAACCTGCCTGTAAAGGTTCTCCGGTTAAGATATGTTCTCTAGTTTTACTCAGAGAAGATAACAGTCCAAGGCTGCGGTGGCCTTTAACTCGAGTTGTTCGTCTTTTACCTGGGCCAGACGGTTGTGTCAGAACTATTGGGATCAGAACTGCTAATGGCCAGTACAGAGGGTCCATGCTCTCTTATTGGTAAATGTACAATATCCTGTTGAAGAATATATTTCTTCATGTGATGATAACGTTGATGAAAACTGAAAGCAGGACAGTGATGATAGATTGAAGCATTCACAAACATCTGTTACCACTAGATGTGGCGATGATAGGTCGCCGCAGATAACTCAGTCTGTTGCTGTTTCGAGAGCTGGTCGGATTATTAAAACTTCAGCTCGTTTACAGACGAAATGAATTAGGTCTAAGATCGTTTACATAAGGTTGACTGTAATTTAAGCATTTTATCACATTATCACATTTAATTTTGAATTGTTCGTATATTTCATTAACCATTTTACTGGTGAAAAGTATTCTTACCATGTGTTTATCAGTAAACTTGTCAGAATATTTTACGAATTTTACGCCGAAGTGGCAACCCAGATTATTTAGACTTGAAACTTATAAGGCAATACATATATGTTGATATTGTACATTATATGCGTGCATTTAAAAGCCTAAATGATGAAGCACCTGATTACATTCAAAACATATTAGAAATGTACGTACCTAATAGAAATACATGAACCTCTAATAAAAATAAGCAAAGCTTACAATCAGAAATAATATTATTTTATGAGGCAGTTACTTTACACACACTGGGACCCTAGTGTGGAATGACCTGCCCAGACAGAGAAGAGAATCAAAATCTATTAAGAGTTTTAAATCAATGTTAAATTACAATTTCACGATATTGATACGATATTACATAGACTGCTGCTATTGTTATCACCCTATTATACGTTTTATATATGTAAATATTGTATTTTTTTAAAATGTAAGTGAATTGAGGATCAAACGGTAATGAGAATGCTGGATATAAATGTCATTATTATTATTATTACTATTATTATTATTATTATTATTATATTATTATTATTATTATTATTATTATTATTATTATTATTATTATTATTATTATTATTATTATTATTATTATTATTATTATTATTATTATTATTACTATTATTATTTATTATTATTATTATTATTATTATTATTATTATTATTATTATTATTATTATTATTATTATTATTATTGTCATCACTATCTTCTTTATTATTTTTTTTTTTTAATCCCTGACAGATTGATATTTGCCATTGGTATCTTCCAAGATTTTTTAATGTTTATCTTTGATGTCATATTATGTGTTTTTTATGTTATGTTTTTTTATAGAGTCTTAACTTGATATTGACTATTTAGACATCATCCTCATCAACAGATACTGTTTATAGAGCAACAACAACAAAAAACACCCAAAAATACCTCTTTTATATCCATTGATGTCCACTAAAGGTGCTCAAAACGCTTTGCAGGGGGTCCCGATCAAACAGCAAAACTTAACATGTATCACGGGACTTGATGCGTGCTTGGCGGTATAACAATCTTGAGACTAAGGCAAAGATGTACTCGATTTACACTTAAATTTGATTAAAGAGCCTTTTTCAAGAACTGAACTATGCGCCGATCAGAGAGGGATCGAATCCTGGTCCTTCCACTCCAAATGCAGTCTAGTGGAATGACACTCGCTTTTGGATCATGTCCAGTCCTAAATGTTAAGGACTGCTTTTGGATAGGGACCCCTTCCTAAAGCCCTTTGAGCACGTTTAGTGGATATCTCGCCATACAACAAAAAAGCTCAAATAATATTAAAGTCAATGGAATCTACAGATTTTTCTACATTCTACCAGGTGATGTACTTTACAGCGCCAGCTCCATACGTGTTCATGATCGTCATCTTGTGCCGTAACGCCACTCTGGAAGGGTCATCTGACGGAGTCGATTACTACCTCAAACCTAATCTCACCAAGCTTTACGAGTTTTCAGTAAGTATTCGCGTGATTTCATATTAAATAGTCCTTCAGGGCCATTACACTCATGGAGCCGAAGTTCATCTGAGAGAGTCGCTTTTCTACCTTAAGCCTAACCGCACCAATCTTTACGAGTTTTCAGTAATTATTCGCGCGATTTGATATTAAGTAGTCCTACTGAGCCAATAGTCTCATGGAGCGGGCGTTCATCTGACGAAGTCGATTACTACGTCAAACCTAACCTCACCAAGCTTTACGGGTTTTCAGTAAGTATTCACGCGGTTTCATATTAAATAGTCCTTCAGATCCATTGAGCTCATGAAGATGGGGTTTATCCCGATTTCTATAACGTAAATCGTACAATAGCAATTGTTTGTCATCCTTTGGATAGTACGCTAGTCTTTCGCAAAATAATTTAGGCCAAATAAAACACACTCAGCTAAGCATTCACTCTGCTGGGTGGGCAGGGGTTTCAGAAATAAATCTTGACTGGAATCGACCTCGGTCCTTTTGCGTGTGAAGCGAGTGCTCAACCAAACGAGCTATCGGAGCACTCCGATTTAATATTTGTGTAATGAAAATGAAAAAAAATGTTAGCACATACGTCTTAAATTGCATATTTTATGAAAGACAACAGCTAAAGACGAAAGGATTCTGCTGAGCTCATGGCGTCTTCGCCAAACAAGAAACTTTGATTAGCCTTGTAATCAAGGGAATGCCAAATCTCTATGCATCATCTTCCTCCTGGCCCAGTTCTTTCATATCCAACCATCTAGGTTTTTGGGCGTCCCTTTTTCCCTTTTCCCGCTAATTGTTAATCCAATACTTTCCTTCCCACGCACTCCCTCCATCGTTTTTTTACAAGACCGAACGATTTCAACCTATCTTCTCTCATCTTTATTGATACATTCTTCAATTAAGTTTGATTCTAAGAAGATTGATGCAACAAGAACATTGTATAGTTTGATTTGGTAATGGGTTCCATGTTCTTGCTATTTAAGCTACCCTTGCATTCATTGAAATAGGATTCAATAGTGTGACGTCACGTTCGCCCAGAAAACATATTTGTACTTTTTATTTTTCATGCTGGCTAGAACTTTTTCACATGTCATGTGATCAGAATGTATAAACGTCAAAACATGATCATATTTATAATGTTTTTCTCCTTTGAATACACTTTTATGGTCGTCGGAGAAGTATTTCATAACGGCGTCCGCCATTGTTCTGATACTTTAGAACCAGTTGCTAGGTTACTATGGGTCATTAGGAGGGAAGTGAGGTCACGACTGTTGAAGCCTAATGCTATCTTATATTTAATTTCGATTGTTTAACAATCATCTGAGGTGGCTGTAGTCTCGAGACCCAAACCGCCCCTTAAAGGGTCGAAACATCTTCAGTTGAGCATCGACCAAATACTATGTTGGCTTTAATATTATCTCTGCTATTCCAAAATCTTTAAATTTAACTTTTTTTAAAAACATCCGAGCTGCAGTTACTTCAAAAACAGTCACCCAGTGACTACTTGTATTTTTATGTTTTTTGATTACTAACTGTTATAAGGTCAATATCAGTAGTAAAGTTGTCTAGATGCTTAGTACTGTTCATGGTTGGAACCAATTGCTGTTTTTTTTTATTTCTTCATGTTATAATGTCAATGTCAGAACCAGAGTTGTCTAGAGCCTTTTTTGATTACTTTCTGTTACACGGTTAATAT
>NC_088374.1:5794669-5837169 GCF_034508935.2 Berghia stephanieae
GTGATGTCCAATCAAGGGACACTATTCTTCCGCTGATCTCATTCCCTATATGATAAAGAACTGAACGAGTGTGTATGAAAATAACAGACAATGGAAGAAAGAAACATACAAAGAAACAAAATACCTATAGAAAGATATCAGTCTACATTGACTGGGGATTGAAATTAAGACCTACTGATTGTCGGTCAGATGTGTTACCATTTCACCACATCGGCTCGCGAAAGTCGGGACAATTTGAATACCTCTCCTTACCATCATAGGAAAATCGTCACATTCGTTACGATGATACCGACAATTTTCTCATTCTGATTTTTCTTGTACATCACGAAATTTAAAGAAATTCTTTCACTACAGCTATAAATACTAAACACTGTGTTGGAGTGCTCATTTGTTACTGTTTTGTTTGAGTAAGAAAAGTCTATTTTTTTTGCTGGTTGGGTGTGAATTTTCGGGGGGAATTCTAAAAAAAGCTGGTAAGAAGAGAGTGAATAACTAAACTCTTCATATTAAAAATGTCACAACTATCGGTAGGCTCTGGATTATCTGTATTCTTTCATGGAATGCCAAGGTGACGGGATCTTATGCTGTAGTTGCGAAATGGCCGAATTAAAAAAAAACAACAAATATATATATATATATATATATATATATATATATATATATATATTTCAAGTATAATTATTATTGTTTAACTTCTAAAGTACTGTTTCATGTCACTATAGTAGTATCGTATGGTGGGGTCACACTTTCAGATCTGTCGCGTCGAGCCAAACATTGAATTCATCTTCACATTTGTGAATGGTTTCATAACCTCCATTCAGCTTGGTAACAGGACAGTGGAGCACAAGGTGATCTACATCTTGGGGGTCAGTTTGGCATTTGGGGCATTCTGTTGGGGCATTCACTATGACAATCTACGGGACAAACACTTCCCGTGGATTGTCCTAGTAACATGAAACATCACTGTAGAAGTTAAACAATAATGATTATATTTGAAATGTTTATAAATAGCTTCTTTTTCATGGCTTTTTGCTTTTATAATTTATATATATATATATATATATATATATATATATATATATATATATATATATATATATATTATATATATATATCGCCAACAAGTCTTGTAAGCTAAATTTCCGATTTGAATAATGTATTTTATTTTAGGCATGAGGAATACCTTAAAGTCGAATTAATTGTAAAACATCTAATATCTCAAAATATCCCAACCCTGGAGACCGAACCAGATTATCCTCAACCCACGATATAAAGAAAAATTTGGAATATTCTTTAATCTATTTGTATTTATTAAACGAGTTATTTTTATAGTGCCAAATAACACATCGAGTTTAAGAGTATCTGTTATTGCACGATGAAAATATAACGAGTTTTAATATATAAATTGAGCTTTTATATAGAGCAATATCCACTAAATGTGCTCAAAGCGCTTTACAAGGGGTCCCTGGCCAACAGTAACATTTAACATTTAGCACGGGACATAACGCCTATTAGGCGATATTACTATTTTTCGGACAAAGACAATGCTGTTAACGGCCAGGTACTCATTTAACACCTTAGTACGGTGAGAGAATGTGAGTAAAGAGCCTTTTCCAAGGACTCAACTATGTGCCGAGCGCGAGGCTCGAACCCAGGACCTTGCGATCCGAAAGCGAGTGTCATACCACTAGACCACATAGCCGCACAATATATGCAGAGAAATGAGATAATACGTTTGTTTCATCCGTCCAAGTTGGATTATTGTATAATATATGACCAAGTGGTATTGTATTAATACTTCTAATCACCATAGTGTGTGTCTTCCAATTCCTCCTTGAATGGAAAACTAAGAATATTGGACTTGTATTCATCCGCACCAGAAGATTATTTACAATAGGATTCAGTAGTCTGATGTCACGCCACCCGGCAACGGCGGCCATCTTGGTTCTAAACAAAGAAAATCATTACTTTTTATTCTTCATGCTGGCTAGAACTTTTCATTCCCTTTTCATATGCCTTGTGATCAGAATGTGTACAATTCAAAACATGATCAAATTTATGTGTTTTTTTTTCCTCTGGAAACGCTTTTATGCTCGCCGGAGAAATATTTTATACGGGCGTCCGCCATCGTTCCGATAGTTTAGAGCCAGTGTTACTAAGTTACCATGCGTCATTAGGAAGGAAGTGACGTTACGACTGTTGAATAGTATTACCAATCAGCTGTTTTTATATCTAATTTCACACCATTAAAATGTGCGAAAATATTATGCAATCGTTGAATATTATATTATATTCAAGTCGTTCAAGGATTAATTCAACGATTACGCATTTACTATTAAATGGCAGGATTTTCAAGTGAGACGTGTGGAATAATATATGTATTATACTTTTATCCATAACACCTTCAGGTTTCCGTCGTTTCTGTGACAACATTGCTATGATGGTGGGTAGCAAGTGGATGAAATTCTTGTACCCGTACCTTGCAGCCTGTTGGACCTTCCTAACACCTCTCTTATGCTTGGTAACTATCGTCCATTAGGACATGTTTCAAAAGTTTTTTCACACCCTTGTGAATGCAACCATTTTTTTTTAACCCTCTCTTACCACCTGCAGGAAAATCGTCACATTTGTTACGAAGCATTATACATTTTCTTAAAATTCAGTTGTATTTGGATATTACAAACTTTGAAGAATAATATTTGTTTAATTAATAAGAACATAACGTTGGTTTGTAGAGAGCTTATTTGGGTTATTAAAAAAACAATTTTCAGCTATTTAATCCTTCCATTATCGGACAATACTGAAAATGATCGGTATGGAGAGAGTTAAAATGAGTTATCTGTAATTTATGTTTGTATTAACTAGACTACAATCGTTTAAAGATACACATAGTTTTATGTGTTAAGAAGTAGAACGGCACAAATTTGTAGAGAATTTGTTTATCACAACCATAATCAATCTAGTTAGTCAATATATTCATGACCTATTTTCAATTTTATACTTAACTTAAAATACGCCAAAGTGGCAACTATCTTCTCAATGATACTTTAAATTTGTTTTTTTTCCTTTTAAATTTTTTTTTTCACAACGATAACACGATTTATTTTCATACACAAAAATATGTTCTAAATGCTTAAATCCCATTTTTTGGTTCAACGAAACAAGCAAATTGCTACCAAAATATGTGCATCTCACTGAAATCAATCACCCACACCTCCATATGCTGAGCATTACTCACAATTTTAACCTAAGCAGTTGAAGAATACATTTTGTTGTCAGGCGCCTCAATGCATTTCCTCCAACAAGGTACAAAATCATTATAATAAGAACGCCATGACTGTGAGGCTGACTGGTTTGGCTGATTGGCATGAAGTAAAGGTTGCTATGATCAAACGTCTCATTGTATTGAAAATGATTCACAACAAGCAAAGATAGTAGAAGTAGCCAAAACTTGAAATAGTCAACATAAAAAGTAATGTAAAACGTTTAGTTACATCAAACCTAGACTAACTTATGCAGAAAAGTGAGTAAGTTTGAACTTGAAAATAGCATTTTCCTGCAGAGAAGAGAAATATAATCAAGGAATTCCTGTTATTGCGCGATCCCACAATATTTCTATTAATTGATTACAAGTTCATATTTGTATCAATAGATTCCAGGTTGATGTTTGTATCAATCGATTCCAAGTTGATATTTGTATCAATCGATTCCACGTTGATATTTGTATCAATCGATTCCAAGTTGATATTTGTATCAATCGATTCCAAGTTGATATTTGTATCAATCGATTCCAAGTTGATATTTGTATCAATCGATTCCAAGTTGATATTTGTATCAATCGATTCCAAGTTGATATTTGTATCAATCGATTCCAAGTTGATATTTGTATCAATCGATTCCAAGTTGATATTTGTATCAATCGATTCCAAGTTGATATTTGTATCAATCGATTCCAAGTTGATATTTGTATTAATCGATTCCAAGTTGATATTTGTATCAATAGATTCCAAGTTGATATTTGTATCCATCGATTACTAGTTTATACTTGTACCACTCGATTGAAAGGTGATATTTATATCAATCGATTACTAGTTTATACTTGTATCACTCGATTGAAAGGTGATATTTGTATCAATCGATTACTAGTTTATGCTTGTATCACTCGATTGAAAGGTGATATTTATATCAATCGATTACTAGTTTATACTTGTATCACTCGATTGAAAGGTGATATTTGTATCAATCGATTACTAGTTTATACTTGTATCACTCGATTGAAAGGTGAATTTATATCAATCGATTACTAGTTTATACTTGTATCACTCGATTGAAAGGTGATATTTATATCAATCGATTACTAGTTTATACTTGTATCACTCGATTGAAAGGTGCTATTTATATCAATCGATTATTAGTTTATACTTGTATCACTCGATTGAAAGGAGATATTTATATCAATCGATTACTAGTTTATACTTGTATCACTCGATTGAAAGGTGATATTTATATCAATCGATTACTAGTTTATACTTGTATCACTCGATTGAAAGGTGATATTTGTATCAATCGATTACTAGTTTATACTTGTATCACTCTAAGGTGATATTTATATCAATCGATTACTAGTTTATACTTGTATCACTCGATTCCAAGTTGATATTTATATCAATCGAATACTAGTTTATACTTGTATCACTCGATTGAAAGGTGATATTTATATCAATCGACTATGCGAATCGTTTCAACCATGAAAAGCTAAACAAATATTTAAAAATTTAAAACTGGTGATTTTTTATTTAACGCAATATCCACTAAACGTGCTCAAAGCGCTTTTCAAGTGGTCCCTGACCAACAACAGCACTTAACTTTTAGGAAGTGAAATGACTCCTGTTAGGCGCTATTATATTACTATATTATTATTTTACAACTGAGTAAATTGAGAGAACTGAGTAAAGAGCATTTTCCAAGGACTCAACTACGCGCCGATCGGGGCTCGAAACCAGGACCTTCCGGTCCAAAGGAGAGAGTCATACCAGAAGACCACATAGTTGCACACACAATAAAAAAACGAAATGTTAACAAAAAGAATCGATTTGTGTTTGTAGACAATATATCTTTAAAATTAAAATAAACACTCCTCTAAAGAGGTGTCTCAATATATTTATTGAATTGAGAAACTAAGGATCAGGCACCGGTGTAAGATAAAGATCTGAACAAGTGTGCATGAAAGGTGCCAGACAAAGCAAGAAAAAAAATCCAAGAAAAAAAAAGAACCATCCCATTCTTGCTTTTTTCTGGCACCTTTCAACCAAACTTGCTTTTGAGATCTTTATCTTATGAAATTTGGTTGCTATCATTGGGTAGCTTGGTAGTCTATTCAATCTCCGGCATTTTAATGTATTAATCCGTCCAAATATATTATACTATTTTATTATGAATGATGAAATTTGATTATATGAATGAGTTAGATAAACTGCTTATCTATACTCTAAGTTTTGAAAATGATTTTCCACAACTAAATTTGAGAAAGTTTCATTCTAGACGTTGACAATATTTACTCATTCCACATCTCTCTCTAAATTTGAGAAAGTTTCATTCTAGACGTTGACAATATTTACTCATTCAACAACTCTCTCTAAATTTGAGAAAGTTTCATTCTAGACGTTGACAATATTTACTCATTCCACACTTTTCAATCAGTCGATGTTCATGCTGGGTGTGGTCTACTATGGTGAGTTACGTTACAGTCGACCCAACGAATCCTTATACTACTATCCTCAATGGGCACACTGCCTGGGTTGGTTAATGTCGGCCTCCACTCTCATATGGATACCTGGAGTAGCACTCTACAGATTCGCCAAATTCGGATTTTCTATGAAGGTATGTTGAGCTTTTGTAAAAATAATGTTGAGCTTTTACATAGCTCAATATCCACTAAACGTGTTTTAAAGCGCTTTAGAATGGACAACAGTAACACTAAATACATAGAACAAGACATGGTGCCATGTTAGGCGATATTACTATTTTTTTCTGACCGAGACAACGATTTAACCGCTAGGTTTTTTCACCTGAATGTTGTGAGAGAATTTGAGTAAATAGCCTTGAGAAGGACTCAACTATGCAGCCGAGCGAGGCTCGAACCCAGGACCTTTGGAAACGACAGCAAGTGTCATACTACCAGAAGACATAGTCACACGTAAAGTTAATTACCATTGAGAGACGTTTATATACTAGGTCTTAAATATAGAATAATTCGGGAAGAAATCTTTCAAGTATTTCTTTTGTCCAGTACGAGGTTGACTTGAATAGTTATTGTTAATTTAGTCAAATATTTTTCGAGTACCAAAATTACCAGAGGAGACCGGTTTACAATCTTAATTGACATTTATAAAACCAGCATAAGGGGATCATCTTATATTAACAGAACTGAAACATTTTGGAAAAATAGCAAGTATTGAACAAAAATGTCTCTTCTGTAGTCAGTTTTAAAATAATACTAGATAAAGAAATAATGAATTTCCGATTGATGCATGATTACAATTAAATAAAAAGTTGTTGTTTTTTTAATCCCTTTTTTCATGGCCAAGAAAATCTAAAACTTCAAAGAAGCGTTTGACGTGTCGGGTAAAAGACCGTTTATATAGTTGAAAGGTTTCTGCTTTTGTATTTTCACAGATCTTTCCAACCTATTTTAAGATTGAGATAAACATTTTCAAAACCCTTTGAGGGGAGGTAACTGTCTTATATGTCCCATACTATTAAAAGAAACTTTATCAGTAATTGGTAGTCTTTTTCATTCATAAGTAAATATGTAAAACAAATGCACTAATGATTTTCTCTTATAATGAATCAAAGGCTATGACTAAATGAACAACAGTTCACAAAGAACCAATTCAATGTCCTTATCACTTTGGTATTGCGTTTGTTAGAGATTATGTACCTTTGTTATATCAAACGCTAAGATTACTTATATGAACAAAACTCAAAAGCGAGCACTATCTCTGAGGAGTTGATAAATTCTACTTGTCAACAACAATCTCAACATGACTCATTTTATCATAACTTGCCGCTACATTTTGTAACCAGTCCCCTGAGTATGTCTTTTCTATATATATATATATATATATATATATATATATATATATATATATATATATATATATATATATATATATATATATATACATATATATATATATATATATATATATATATAGAGAGAGAGAGAGAGAGAGAGAGAGAGAGAGAGATAGAGATGTATATTAGTTGGTCACTAATTAAAACAATAAACACAAAGATACTGGATCCACTAAAATCCACTAGACGTGTTCAACACGCTTTACAAGTTGTTGATGACCAAAAAGAGCAACACGTTTCATGTAGAACGAGACATGACGCCTGCTAGGCGATACTACGACCTTTCCGACAAAGACAATGTTGTTAGCGGCCAAGTACTCATTTAATTTTACAAATGAGTATGGTGAGATAATTTTTCAAGGACTGAACTATCCGCTGATTGAGGTTCGAACCTATTACCTTCGGATCCGAAAGTGAATATCACACCACTAGGCGGTACAATTGGTTTATCATCCGAATACCCGGATACCAATTAACCAGTAGATTGTTGACCAATCAAAACATGGAATTTGTGACACACCTTCACATGTGCTCGGACAAATATAGTTGGTTGTTTATAAATAGTAGCGTGAATGAAATCGACCTATCTCTGATCATTGTTATTGGGGTTTTTTTACCGCCAAATGGGTGACTAGTTATCACACGATTTTCTCGATCATATTATAAACGTTAAAATTTACACATAGTGTTCTGTTTTGGTTCTATTGATCAAGTGGTAGAGCAGTGGGTATTTTATTTAGACACACACCATCGATAGTAAAACCTGTGGAGTTAGTTATATTTACCAATCACTGCCATTGTTTACATAATGACGACTGTCCGAGAGGCGTGGTTATCTAGGTGTCTATTTAAGTTAAGTAAAATAAAAACTGTGCAGTGGGAGAGCCACCTTTTTCATTTGTCCCCATATTTTCCTGGCATTTATCTCATTCATTGTTATCCAAATGCGTTCCTTTTATGGAATAACTATTAATCTTATGAGCAATAATATGCATGCCATCAGAGATTTCTTGTAATTTTTTTACTAGTTTTGGATATGCAACATCGACAGTAATTCTTAGTTTTAGACACTCAGTCGTTACTATGACAGTGAAGGAGGGGGAGAAGAAGGAGAAGAAGAAGAAGAAGAAGAAGAAGAAGAAGAAGAAGAAGAAGAAGAAGAAGAAGAAGAAGAAGAAGAAGAAGAAGAAGAAGAAGAAGAAGAAGAAGAAGAAGATTCGTTACGCTACAATCAATATTTTTCTTATTCTAATTTTTGTTGAACATTGTGTTGTAGAGCATGTTTTGCTTTGCTAATTATGCCATGTATGGCATGAACTTCTCTATTATTATGTATGAGTGATAAAAAATCTAGTTTTGTGTTAGATGGACGTGAAGTTTTGGGGAAAATCCTGAAAATGGATAGTAAGGCGAGAGTTAATTGAAGTAGGCATTAGCAAAAGTATGTGGTAGGTGGGGTGGGAATTAGTCAAGAGACGTGGTAGGCACAGGAACAACTTACTGTAAGAGGGGTAGGCGTTAGCAAAAATTATGTGTTAGACATTGGAAATATATAGTTAAGGTGTGTTAGGCATTAGCAAAATATGTGCTAGTCTCAAGATAATCACGTTGTAGGTAGAGTAGGCTTTACCAAAAATATATGGTAGCCTAAGAAAATAAGGTGTAGGTGTGGTAAGCATTTGCAAAATGTTTGTAATCAGAAAAATACGGTTTTGTTGTGTTAGGCATTAGCAAAATATATGGTAGGCATAGGAAAATCACGATGATGTAGAGTAGCGTTACCAAATATATGTGTTAGTCATTGCAAAATGATACAGTGTAGCTGGTATGCAGGAAGTCGCAAGAAATTCTTGTAGATGGGTAGGCGTTAGAAGCAGATGTGTTAGACATTGGACATTTACGGTGTTTGTGTAGTAGTAGTAATAGTATCGTTCGGCTAGACTTCTATGTTCAAGGTATCAATCCAGGTTCTGAAGTCATCATCACATTTGTTGATGGTTTCAAATCCCCCTTCAAGTTTTGTCTCTGGACAATCTAGTACGAGGTGGTTTGCGTCTTGTGGTGCTTGGTTGCATCCTGGGCATGTTGGTGATTCTTGGAGGCCCCGTTTGTGCATGTGGCAGCTGTTCTTGTATGTTTTGACCGTAGTCTATTTGCAGCTACCTAGTATTTTCTTGGTTGATCCTGTAGACCTGGGAGACGTTTACAGGGATCGTCAATTAGTTACCCTCCTATTGGTTTATTCCTTTTCCATTCCTCGCACCAGGCATCTTGCGTGTTGTAGTTTTCTTTCTTTGATAGGTAGAAAGGTGAACGAGATTTCAGTCTTGATGTTGGGGGCGCAGTTTTGTATATGGTTTGCAGAGGAGTTCCACTATCTTCCTCAGCGTTTGTGTGTGTGTAATAGGCATTACACATAATGTGTGGTAGACGCAGGAAAATCACATTGTAGATATGGTAAGCGCTACCAAAAATATGTGGTAGTCTTTAGAAAATAAGGTGTAGGTGTGGTAAACATTAGCACAATATTTGTAATTAGAAAAATACAGTGTGATTGTGTTGGCATGAGAAAATTATGTGGTAGACACAGGAAAATCACATTGTAGGTATAGTAGGCTTTACCAAAAATATGTGTTAAGCATTGGAAATGTTGTGTAGCTGTGGTAAGCATTAATTATAATGTGTGGTATACACAGGAACTAACCTTGTAAGTGAGGTAGGCGTTAGCAAACATGAGTGTTAGACATTGGAAATTAACGGTGTTTGTGTAATAGGCATTAGCGATATTGCCTAGTAGACGCAATAAAATCACTTTATTAGTGTGGTAGGCATTAGGAGCTGCAAGGTCTGGGCAGGACGTCCCGCTTGCTGAAAGGAAATTGATGTGCATTTCGAACCCAACATCTCTTATTTCCAGGTGCATTGATCGCCGCTTAATCCTGTCTGACAGAGATTATTGCATATGGCCTCTCATGCATTATTGTGTCCATAACAGCACCTTCCCGTGGTGTTCCCTGTTTCTACTGAGTTTGTTATGGGTGCGACAGGGTCCCCGGCGGTATAACCGGGTTAGGGAGTAGGTGGGACCCCTTCCTCTTAAGGTGCAGGAGTCAGAACCTACCGGTGAGTGGTACACGCTCTGCTCCTCACCCACCCACCTCACAATTCTGTAGTGTGGTGTCTTCTGTATGTCCTTACTTTTCTTAACCTACCCCTATAACTCATACCCTCTCTAGCCATCGATGTATGGCTCCACTGCCTTGTGGATACATTCGGGAGGAGGAAAGGCTAAGGAGTAAACCTAACAGAAACCTGCATCCAAACTGATGCAAAACGTATCGCTGTGCGATCCTTTGGACCACACCAGGGAGGAAGAGAGGGAGGTTCTGGTTACTGGGCAGCCCAGGATCTCCACATACTTTACCCAGGCCGCGCCCTGGAGAGGACACTCCAGTCTCACCTTCACCGGTGAAGAGTAACAACACGGAAGACAGCAGTCTACGAGTGATAAGTCCTTGCTCGATTGGCGTAGAGTTGGACGCTACGGGTTGTCTTCGACGGTGGGAGGGATCATCGTAATCCTACTGGTCAGCTACCGCCCGCCCCAAGCTGAGCAGCCCCCAGCCAGAAAGGTGTTGACCCGCCACGATCTGCCTGCTTCAGAGGGTGCCTGGAGCTTAGAGCTTGCAAGCTTGACAAGTGGATCGTTAAACTGTGTACCAGGCAAGCAAATGAAAAAGAAAACGAAGTCCCCAGCTCTTCGATTAGCAATCTGGAATGTAAGAACTATGCGCTCAGGACTGACAGATGACCTTCAGGCCATGGACGATGCTCGAAAAACAGCAGTAATTGATCATGAACTTAACAGACTGAACATCGACATAGCAGCCTTGCAGGAAACACGACTCCCAGAGAGGGGATCCCTGAAGGAGAAACACTTTACATTCTTCTGGCAAGGAAAAGGCACAGAAGACGTGAGGGAACACGGTGTTGGATTTGCAGTACGCCATACATTGCTTCCTATGATCGAACCGCCAACCGACGGCACAGAGAGAATTTTTAAGCTGCGCCTGTCATCCATGCAGGGCTCGGTGAACCATGTTTGCGTCTACGCCCCAACACTGCAAGCTTCGGTTGAAGTAAAGGACCAATTCTTTGAGTCATTCGACGCCATTGTCAACAATATCCCAGAAGTGGAGCACATCTACCTTCTTGGCGACTTCAACGCGCGAGTTGGTGCCGACAGAGAATCATGGCCAACCGTTTTGGGGCACCACTGTATAGGAAAGATGAATGAGAATGGTCAGAGGCTTCTTGAACTCTGCTGCTATTGCAAACTATGCGTGACGAACACCTACTTCCAGAACAAGGAATGTCACAAGGTGTCATGGAGACATCCAAGGTCAAAACACTGGCATCAGCTGGACATGATCATCACTAAACGCGATTCTCTTAACAATGTTTGCACCACCAGATCCTATCAATCGCTGATTGCGACACAGATCACTCTTTGGTTGCCACAAGGGTGAAACTGACACCAAAGAAACTTCATCACTCAAAGAGAAAGGGCCAGCCCAGGATCAATATCAGCAAGACAGCTTACCGGGAAAAGAATATAGAGTTCAACGAGCAACTTGAGAAGAATCTCAACACAGCTCATAGAAAAGCAGAACAAAACGCACAGGACAGCTGGAACTCTCTTAGAAACGCCATCTATAGCACTGCAGTTCTGTCATACGGCAAAAAAGAAGCACAGGAACAATGATTGGTTTGAAGCCAATATTATTGAGATGGAGCCAGTCATTGATGCCAAGCGCAGCGCACTTGTCAGCTATAAACAAAAACCAAGTCAGAGGAACCTGCAGGCGTTGCGAGCTGCACGCAGCAAAGCACAGCAAACAGCACGACGTTGCGCCACCAACTACTGGCTTCAGTTGTCGGACAACATCCAGCAAGCGTCTGACAGTGGCAACATAAGAGCCATGTATGAGGGCATCAAACAGGCGACAGGCAAATCTACAAAGAAAACTGCGCCTATTAAATCCAAGACAGGGGAAGCCATCACAGACAAGGACAAGCAGATGGGAAGATGGGTAAAGAACTACTTGGAACTCTACGCCAGAGAAAACCCTGTCACCCAAAAAGCGTTAGACGCAATTGAAGAACTGCCAGTACTGGAAGAACTAGACGCAGAATCAATTATGGAGGAGCTCAGCAAAGCAATCGATGTTTTGGCCTGTGGCAGAGCACCCGGTGACGACAGCATTCCACCCGAAATCATCAAATGTGGAAAGCCAGCCCTCTTGGAACCACTACATAAACTCCTGTATCTTTGCTGGAAAGAAGGCAAGGTACCCCAGGATATGCGCGATGCCAAGATTATCACCCTCTACAAAAACAAGGGAGACCGTAGTGACTGTAATAACTATAGGGAATCTCTCTACTGATCATTGTGGGTAAAGTCTTTGCGCGCGTTGTCCTCGCTCGACTGCAAGTCCTCGCCGAACGTATCTACCCAGAGTCCCAGTGTGGCTTCAGAGCCAAGAGGTCGACAGTGGACATGATCTTCTCAGTACGTCAACTTCAGGAGAAATGCAGAGAACAGCAGATGCCCCTCTACATTGCATTTATTGACCTGACAAAGGCATTTGACCATGTTAGCAGGAAGGGCCTTTTCCAGCTGCTAAAGAAGATTAGCTGTCCTCCTCAGCAGCTTAGCATCATTGCCTCATTCCACGACGACATGAAGGGCACCATTAGCTACGACGGTGGAGCCTCTGAACCCTTCCCCATGCGCAGCGGCGTGAAACAAGGCTGTGTCCTCGCACCGACTTTGTTTGGTATATTTTTCTCCTTACTGCTGAAGTTTGCATTCAAAGAGTCCCCAGAAGGAGTCCACTTACACATCTGGCACGGCTGAGAGCAAAGACCAAGGCTCGCACAGTCCTCATAAGGGAAATGCTATTTGCAGATGATGCAGCTCTATGCGCGCATACCGAGGAAGACCTCCAGCGGCTGATGGACAGGTTTTCCCACGCATGCAGGGAATTCGGGCTGACGATCAGTATCAAGAAAACAAATGTAATGTGTCAGGATGTCCCCTCTACACCAGCAATTTACATTGACAACGAGGAGCTAGAAGTCACTGATCACTTCACATACCTGGGCACAACCATCACCAGCAACCTCTCACTTGATGCAGAATTAGACAAGCGCATCGCCAAAGCTGCCGCTGTCATGGCACAACTGAGCAAGAAAGTGTGGACCAACAATCAACTCACTTTGAATACCAAACTCAGAGTATACCAGGCATGTGTACTCAGTAGTATTGCAGTGAATCCTGGACGACATATGCCAGACACGAGAATCGCCTGGAAAACTTCCTCATTCGCTGTCTACGACGAATTCTCGGCATCAGGTGGCAGGACAGACTCACTAACAATGCAGTGCTAGAAAGAGCGAACTTCCTCAGTATGCATCTCATGCTCTGCCAGCGACGTTTGCGGTGGCTTGGTCACGTACACAGGATGGACGATGGACGCATACCCAAAGACATCATGTACGGTGAACTAGCTTCTGGACGGCTATCAACTGGCCGTCCAGCTCTGCGCTTCTATGATGTCTGCAAACGAGACATGAAATTGACAGGCATCGACTCAAACACCTGGGAGTCGCTTGCTGACGACCGCAACGGCTGGAGATATGCGGTGATGGAGGGACTGAAGAGAGGTGAGGAGAGGAGAAAGATGAAGTTTGAGGAGAGGAGAGTAAGGAGGAAAGAGAGGCATCAGATCCAAATACCAAACACACAGTCAAACAATGTGTGCAACAACTGCGGTAGAGACTGCCATGCAAGGATTGGTCTGCTGAGTCACACCCGTCGTTGCTCTCAACAAGACTGATGAGACTAAAGCCATACAGGGCGCAAACCATCGTCTCTTGAGACGGAAGGATGCCTAGGCATTAGGAAATAAATTTGTGCTAGGCATTTGAACAATGCAGTGTATGTGAGATAGACGTTAACAAAATATGTGGTAGGATTGGAGTTATGCGGTAGCCGCGTTGGAGGTGGTGTTGTTATAGATATTAAATAATCTGTTGTATGCGTGGTAGGCGTTCACAAAATCCGTTGTAGGCATTGGAATTATGCTGTAGTCACGTTGGTGATAAAGTTGTTGTAGACATTAAATAATACGTCGTATTTGTGGTAGGAGTTGGCAAACAGATGGTAGGCATTGAAAAAAGCACTTTGTAAGGATGGTGGACATTATCAGAAATGTGTTGTATACATTGGAAAATAAAAACAAAATATTGTAGGTGCGCAGACATTAGAAAAAAATAGATATGCTTTTGAAAGTAAAATGAAAAGAAAAATAAACGTACGGTAAACAGTAGCTTAAAATGTCAGGTAGACATTGACAATATGTAATAATAATAATAATAATAAATGGCATTTATATAGCGCTTTACCCCGTTGTCACAGGCTCTAAGCGCTTTACGGTGATATAAAACAAAACATATTACAGTGAGACAAGTGTGAAGGAAACGTGATACGAATTCAATTTAACAACAACAAAATATGAAAATAATATTGCAACATTATGACGTAAAAAGATAAAACTTTAAGCGAGATTTGAACGTTGTCAACGAATCCGAGCATCTCACGTGTGATGAGAGAGGGTTCCAAAAATGGGGGGCCGAAAATTGAAAAGACTGTTCATATATTTTACGGAATGGCTTAGGTTTAACAAGGATTGATTGGTCATTGCATGACCTCAAGTTTCTATTGGGGACATATATGTTTAGAAGGTCTTTAATATAGGAGGGACTGTTCGTGCTCAGGGATTTGTAGACAACAGTACAAATCTTATAGGCAACTCTTTTTCCACAGGAAGCCAATGTAACTAACAGAGAAGAAGAGTTGCTGACGGGTATTATTTGTTATTGCGTACAGTGAGCCTGGCTGCGTTATTTTGAGCAAGCTGAAATTTGCTAATTTTGTCTTTAGATAAATTCACCCAAAAAGAGTTACAATAGTCCAATTTAGATAAAAATGTATGGTAGGCAAAAATGTTTGATAAGCATCTGTCTCAGTGTGTGGTGGGCATTTCAAATTCGTTCGGTAGTAATTAGCAATACATGTATGGACAGAGACAGATATGATATTAACATGATTATATAAACAGTAAGCTTCACAAACCCCAGAAATCAAGTACTGAATTTTACATAAGAAAAAAGGCAATATAAGTCCCATCATACATTGTAATCAGACAGTAACGACACCTACATTCTATAAATAAATAACATGTCCCTGTCACTGACAACCCATAACCCTTCACAAACAATAAATTGAATAAAATTATTATTATTTATTATTATTATTATTATTATTATTATTATTATTATTATTATTATTATTATTATTATCATTATTATTATTATTATTATTATTATTATTATTGTTATTATTATTATTATTATTATTATTATTATTATTATTATTATTATTATTATTATTATTATTATTATTATTATTATTATTATTATTATTATTATGAATTTATCCTTTCTTTTCAGATGTTCAGACTCATGCTAGTTCCGTACAGACTAAAGGCACACCAGAGGCGACCAAAAGACAAATGTGAAAAATGTTTGAATGATTTAGAGATGGAAGAAGTCGTAGAGATGTCTTAATTTGTGCATTTTGTTATTATAACACCCCCTTTAGTTGTCGCTTATATAAATAAACCATTCATTCTAAAAATGCATTTAACGATCATTCGTTGCGTAATAGAATTCATATTGTCTGATGTCACGTCCGCCCAGCAACGAGCAGCTTGGTTCTAAACAAAGAAAATCGATGCCTTTTAGTCTTCATGCTAGCTAGAACTTTTTATCACATGTCATGCGATCTGATTGGATGAAAGTCAAAACATGATCACATTTATTCAGCTGTTCATCTCTGGATACACTTTTATGATCGTCTGAGAAGTAATTTATAAAAGCGTCCGTCATTGTTTCGATTGTTTAGAACCAGTGAATTGTCGTCACGCCTGTTGAAACCTATTGAGTAGGGAATGAGATTAGCGGAAGAGTAGCGTCCCTTGATTGGACGTCACGGGCGGAAAAGTTATTAGAGAGAGAACGTCATGTTGGTTGTGCGCATGCGTCTCTCGTCCTTGCTTCCGATGAAAGCGGCATGAGACACTTCACCGAAAGCGAGGACGAGAGAGACGCATGCGCAAAACGATTTTGACGTTCTCTCTGTAAGGTGACGTCCAATCAAGGGACGCTTCTCTTCCGCTAATCTCATTCCCTATCAAAGCCCAGGGTAAGCTGTCATTCCTTGAAAAATTTAATGACGTCTGTCCTTTACCTATTGGAATAATTTTTCGTGTTCTGCATAGAACAGAACTGGTACACATAAATTGAAATAGGACAGTTGAATAGACATATTGAAATGGGAACGAACTATATAACGATTCCATGTGCCAGAGGTCATTGGTCATATTGCCAAATGTGCTCAAACATATTAACTGCATAGGGCGGGCATCGTGACTCAGCGGTACGGTCTTTGCTTGGTAGCCGAAAGTTATACCGGCCGCTGCGCTGTGTGGCCTTGAGCAAGTCACCTCGCCCAGCCTGGCTCACTTTGCGGCAATGCACTGCGACTGACGCCTGGTCAGTCTTCCATTGGAAGAGACACAAGAAACAAATTTCCCCAAATGGGATGAATGAAGGGAATTTTTCTTATTTTTTATTTTATCAATTTCCTATTTTAAACATGTGGGTCATTTTGGGGTCATCCAGTTCAAGAAATGTTCAACGTCGCAATTGGTCATTTGTGACCCATCGTCTCAAAACGGTATTATATCGGAACGAACCAGATTCTTAAAAGCCAAATTGAATGTTAAACTGGTCAAAAATACAGATTGTTGGCAATATCACCCTAAAATATGGTATCCATTCTCCTCAATAAAACATACAAACTCAATACCAGTCTGATATTTCTGGCTTTAAATACAATTTTCAACATCTTAACCAACGCGACTTAATACCGTTTTGAGGCAAAGTGTCACAAATATGACACTTAAGTATGTATAGTTTTTAATACTCATCATTATCAAATTAACATTGAACGCTGTTTAATAAATTGATGAATTATATCTATATATATAAAAGTTATACAGAACATTTAACGGTTTATAGAACAACACAATAATATGCGATCTACAAATTGTCATATCATTTTATAACACTTATCAATTTTTGACAACAGAATTACAACAAATGGAATTTCAGAAACATGAACAATTATGCATGAGACACATAACAGGTTCGGTGTGTCTTTTATTAAAAAACAAAAGTATAGTAAACTAGATTCCTTTGATAACACAATAAAACACTAAATGCGTAATCGATAACAAAGTGTGTAAAATGTGTAGATAATAATGATAGTAATAAGAATAAGAACAATTAGGCCGAACACAACAGACATATGCTATACTATAATGTAGCCACGAGACAAGAAACAAGAAAAAAAGTAAAAAATAATAAACTGAAATAATAATGATAATACTGATAATAGTAGTAACCATGAAGATGACGTCAATAAAAATAAAATTGTTAATAATAATAATAATAATAATAATAATAATAATAATAATAATAATAATAATAATAATAATAATAATAATAATAATAATGATAATAATAATAATAAAAATAATAATAATAATAATAATAATAATAATAATAATAATAATAATAATAATAATAATAATGATAATAATAATAATAATAATAATAATAATAATAATAATAATTGTAATAATAATAATTAATAATAATAATAATAATAATAATAATAATAATAATAATAATAATAATAATAATAATAATAATAATAACAATAATAATAATAATAATAATAATAATAATAACAACAATAACAATAATAATAATAATAATAATAATAATAATAATAATAATAATAATAATAATAATAATAATAATAATAATAATAATAATAATAATAATGATAATAATAATAATAATATTAACAAGATGGGCGGGGGGGGGGGGGCAGGGACTAATACATTTGACAAAATTGAAATTTATTGAACATAAAATTGAAAACAATTGAAAAGAGAAGAAAAAAACAACAAACCCCCCCCCACACACACACACACACACACACACATACACGCGCGCGCGCACACAGCTCTATTTCTTTTCTTTTTTCTTGCTGGGTTTGTTTTGTTTTTGTTTTCTTTTTCGGGGGGGGGGGAGGGGTTGTTTTTAGACTACAATTCAAGGTTACATCCAAATTTGTATGTTGGTATCAATGCCCACCCCTGTCATCACGTAGCCAAGGCTTTTTGGCGTCTGCTAACACCAAAATATGTTTGTGTCAAGCTCACCCTTGATGTCGCGTCAACGATGAGAAAAAAAAAAAAAAGAAAATAAAGGACAATCCAAAAAAAAAGAAAGAAGAAATTAAAAAGGGTAGTAATGACAATAACTGTCATCTTATCTCATGACATTGGAAATTACGGAAAACTGTTTTATTTTGTATGAAATCCATTATAAATTTTATGGTGATCAAGAACGAAACCTTTTGTTCGTCTTCCTTTTCCTCACTCATAATTTATTAATTTATTTTTTTAAAAGTAACAATACAGCATTTATTTTGGTCCATTATCCACTATACGTGCTCAAAGTGCTTTACGATGGGTCCCAAGACAGCAGCAATACTAAACATGAAGGACAAGACATGAAGCCTGTCAGGCGATATTATAATTTTTTTTTCCGACAAAGACACTAATCGGCCATGTACTCATTTTACACCTGAGTACGATGAAGAATGTTAGTAACGATCCTTTTTCCAAGGACTCAACTCTGCGCCACTCTGAGCGGGTCTCGAAACCTGGACCTTCCAATCTGAAAGCGAGTTTCATACCACTAGGCTCCATCACAGAAAAGGGAGTGGCACTGTTCTGTCGGCCACATAGCTTCACTATTATCTAAAATGTATTTATAAGTTCATCAATTTTTGGAGTAAAGACATAGTTCTTGCTATCAAACCTATTGGAGATTTGACGCTGATCACCAATCTGACCTCAAAACAACGAAAAAAAAATGTCCACTTTTTTAAACTGCCACCCTCCCGATTGCCGATCGCCCCGAAAAATATTAAGCAAGGCGGGCTTTGCGAGCGACCGACCGTCCCTCCCCTCGTCGCCCAGGTATTTGGCCACACACATTGTGTTATCACTACGATTTGCTTCAGCCGTGCCTGTCCCTAGATCGTCCCTGGACGAAAACTGAGCGTGTATGGGCCTTTTAACGCTACAGGCATGGGATCTAACAAAGGGTATTTTTCCTTGGTACTGCAGTACTTTGATTAACCCTCTCCTTACCACCTATTGGAAAATCGTCACATTTGTTACGATACAACCGTCACTTTGCTCATCCTGATTTCATTTCATTTTGCTATAGCTATACAAACTTGACATTCTGTAATAGAGTTAGGCCTAATTGTTCTTATTCTTATTGTCGATACAATATTATGAATCTGCTATCAGTCATGTATCTATCCACATGCATTCCACATTCACCCAAAAGTATGTCAACACACACACACACACACTCACACGCGCACACACACAGACACACATACACACACACACACACACATACATAGACATACGACTAGTTGTATGCATAGAATGTGCCTGTTGCTTTTCTGTTTGAGTCAGAAATGTCTGGGGTTTTTTGTGTTAGGTGGGTGTGAAGTTTTGGGAAAAATTCTGAAAATGGCTGATAAGGAGACGGTTAATCTAATCAAGTATTTACAGCAATAGATTTCTTCTCGGCAACTTCATCAAATTCTTAAAATGACATAGAGACTATTGGGATTCGGTTGTGTCTTTCATCTGTTTTGATTCAGTTCGTTCTTTAAATCTTATGCATACTTCTCTGCCCCTCTGGGTTTATACATCCAATAACTGTAGACATGGAACGAGATAAAAAAAAAGTGAGCTCGGGATAGAGAAGGATAGAAACTGTTTGTCGGTGGCCTATATCCTGACCCAGGGTGAAAAAAGGCAATGATGATGATGATAATGATGATGATGATTTTGATGATGACTCGTGTGTAAAATATGTACCTGGCTCTTAACAGCGTTGTCTCTGTCCGAAACCAATTGTATTAAAAAAAAAGCATTTATATAGCGCAATATCCACTTAACGTGTTCAATGCGCTTTACAAGGGGTCCCTGGTCAACAGCAACATTTAACATGTAGGACGAGACATCACGCCTGTTAGGCGATATTACAATTTTTCGGACAAAGACAACGCTGTTAACGGCCAGGTACTCATTTTACACCTGAGTACGGTGAGAGAATGTGAGTAAAGAGTCTTTTCCAAGGACTCAACTATGCGCCGAGCGAGGCTCGAACCCAGGACCTTCCGATCCGAAAGCGAGTGTCATACCACTAGACCACATAGCCGCACAATAATATTACCGAAATGCTGATGTCATGCGTGCCGTACATGTTAATTGTTACTGTTGGCCAAGGACCCATTGCAAAGCGGTTTGATTAAGTTTAGTGGATATTGCGCTATATAAAAGCTAAAGTTTTTTTTTTTCTTTAACATCAAATGATCTCTCTCGGCAACTGCATCAACTACTTAAAATGTGACCCACCGTATCGAAGCGGTATTATGTCGGGATCCACTCGGTAAGGGAAATTGAATTCATAGCCACCAATATCCAACTTAGGCTTAATTTCTGTACGTTCTGGTGGAGTATAAAGACTATTTCTTGCATTGTAAACACTTCTAAGGTCCAATTTCTCATCAATCTATCTCTAAATTCACTTTTTGGGGTCTGAATCATCCCGACATAATACCGTTTTGAGACGGAGGGTCACAAATAACATAAGGACTATTGAGGTTCTTTGGTGTCGCAAAAGTATGCGCGCAAACACACACACACACACACACACACAAACACACACAAACACACACACACACACGCACACACACAAACACATACGACTAGTAGTCCTTCAGAGATAATATAGGCCCGTGAAGTCAGAGTTTATCCCGGTTTCAATAGAGTGAACAGGACAATAACAAATGTTTGCTACCTTTTGGACAGAACACTAGTCTATAGCAAAGCACTTTCCGCCAGATCTATCAGAGCCAGCAATCCAATCACTCCAGGGGAGTCAGAAAAACAAAACAAAATTCTCAACTGCACCCGGGATCGATCTTGGTCAATTTGCTTGTGAAGCGACTGTTCTACCCAGTGAGCTAACAGGACACCCATATACAAAAGCATACATACGCATATACTAATTATAATGAAATTGTCTTTCATTTTGGAATTATTTTGTTCCGAGCTCCTTTTGTATTCACGCTATTGCTGTGCGATTTTCACGATTAATAGGTTTATTATATGGTTCTTTTTAACGATCATATATTTTGATATGCATTTTTATTCTCCTATACCGCCAGCAAGTTGCACGAGTTATTTTTCGACTAACAATGGACGCGTATCATATTGACCTTATTATTATTGTCACAGTAAAGATTGTTCACAATTATCTTATTAAATTTTATTTTATTAAGAACTGAATTCATCTCACTCCAGTTATATTTCGGTAGGCTTAGATAAACTTTACCTTCTAATATTAGATCGTCTTTCCTTTTATAGCCTTCCCTCGAATTAATTTCTAATTAGTGAATACTTTTCGTTCTACATTCTGTCACGTAGCCACTTATTATAAAAGCTGATAGGTCTAACATTCGACACTCACTTTCTCTCCACAATCTATGCCGGACGGCCAGTCACTCTATTCCTATATATATATATTGTAAGATTTTTATCTTCTGGGACTTTGTAGATATTATATCTACACCATTAAGACGCCGGAGCTTTTAACTTTGATTGTATAATCTTCAAGGATCAAACCCAAGCCCGCTGTCAAAGGACTTCACAATAACTTCTTACCAATTGCCTGGAAGTGGAATTTTACGAGTCCGATCCTGTTATCAGAGGAATAGATCATCCAAGCCCATCAACTGCCTGGAAACGTAAACTTATGAACCTGATATATTATCATAAGTTACGTAAAGTATTCATATCTCTATTTGTAACTACCACGATCACTGTTTATCCCTTTTAATTAAATTTCATCATTATTTTTATTTCATTGTAAACGAATCGTTAATTGTTTTTCATTTATAGTAACTAGTAAATTCTGGGGCCTCATTCTACATATATCTTTATGCATAGTCGAGTAGCTCTTTACTCACTTGAGACCATGACATTTTGGAGGGGACACATATAAAGAATTGAATTTATTTAGTTACTTATATCTATTTCATCTAACTTTAAAGTTTAAATTGTAAAACTCTTAATTGCCCCACTTGATCATATTTTAATTGAACTCCCAATTTACAGGATTAATTTTTTTTTCTTTTTCATTTCTTCATTTAAATGGAATAGCAATTTATCCATTCATTCTTTCATTCAAATTGAATAGCATTTTATTGATTCATTCCTTCATTCATTTATTCATTTATAAATTATTCATTCATTCATTGTTCATTCATTTATTCATTCATTCATTCATTCATTCATTCATCCATTCATTCGTTTATTCACTCATTTATCCAATCATTCATACATTAATTCCTCCCTTCATTCTTTCATTCATACATTATCCATTCATTCATTCATCTATTCACTCAGTTTTTCATTCATTCATTCATTCCTTGTCCACTTTGTTATTATATCACTCATTTCATTTTGTTGTTTGCCTCATTCATGAATTGTTTTCAATATGTTTACATTTCATAACGATTCATTCACCTATCATCCAATCACTCAGTGTTGTGAACACATTTTGTAACTATTATAAATCTTACGATATTTTATTGTTTTGTATTTCAGACATCACTGTTAAACACTCTTCAATGCCTAATTACAATTGATGAACAACCATTGAACAAGAGAGAGGTCCCAGCCACGAACTGAGTTGGTAAATATATCCTTCATTATTCTCTTTTACATGAGTTGGGCATCACATAGTAACTATAGACATCGTGATTAGTTTTGCATAGTGATTTGTTTTAAATGCATTTTTGGCATACTACTGTTACCGAAAACCACTTATATATTATGTTCTGAAAAGTGAGTCTTTAAAAACTAAATAATAATAAAAGGAGTCTACTAGCCGTCGTGTTATATTTAGTGATAGATAACTTGGGATTATTTTGGCATCCTATTATTGTTATCACACTCTAGTATATTAGCGTCATTGCGAATAATTGTACACAAACTAACGACGAGTCACACACATTGGTGATACATTTTTCGTTGTAACATCGTTTAGAGTACACGCGATTGACACATTGTTATTGACACAAGTCATAATAACTCCGCATTGTATTGACACATTGCTTTATAAGATATAACGATAAAAGGCATCAAATTCAACATACATAATAAGTTGAAATAAGAGAGAGAGATTTCTAAAAATAGAACAGTTCATTCCAGTAAGTGTAAATAAATAAAACAGTCAGTAACAGTATCCTGTCAATATAATATATATAAAACATCGTAACTAATTTATTGCAACATGGAAGCATATAAAAGATACTTAAGTCTCGCAAAGGACTTAGAAATACCCCAGGAAAGAATATTTTCATGGTGCGAAGAGAAAGTAAAAGAAGAAAAAGAACATGAAGAAAGAATTCGTAGAGAAGAAAATGAAGAAAGAATTCGTAGAGAAGAAAATGAAGAAAGAATTCGTAGAGAAGAAAATGAAGAAAGAATTCGTAGAGAAGAAAAAGAACATGAAGAAAGAATTCGTAGAGAAGAAAAAGAACACGAAGAAAGAATACGTAGAGAAGACGAGAAGAAAGAGTCCAAGAAAGGGAACTAAAAAGACAAATAGCTTTAGCAGAAGAAGAAACCAAAAGGACCCAAATGATGCTGGAAATTGAAAAAACAAAAACCGGTCATGAAAGAAAACATAATAATAGTGATGAATTTTTCGTGAAACTTCCACGCATGCCAACATACGATGAACGCTCAGACTGTCTAGAATCCTTCTTACACCGATTCGAAGTTCAGGCTAAAGGTTATCGTTGGCCAGAAAGCAAATGGGCCACAGCCTTGATTAACTGCTTATCTGGAGAACCGCTAAAAGTTTTCTATACCTTAACAACTGAAGATGCAGATGATTATGGTAAAATTAAAGACGCTCTACTAAAAAGATTTAGATTAACGGAAGATGGTTACCAGGAAAGGTTTCACACTGCAAAACCGGAAAGTGGAGAAGACTTTAATACATTCGTGAACCGAATTACTCAATTTCTAAATCGGTGGCTTGAGTTGGCAAACGTAAAACAAGACGACTTTGCAGGCCTTTACTATCTCACGATGAAGAATCGAATCTATCAAGCTTGCAACCCAGATTTAGTCGCATTCTTTAAAGAGAGAAAGCCAGAAAACTTGGACAAATTAAAAATCTACGCAGAAAACTTTAACAGCGCACATCCATTGACACCCCTTAGCAGAACATTGAAGGAACCATACTACGCTGCTGCTGCTCAGAGTCCAGGTACACCTAAAGTTCAGTACTCAAATAGAACGAGCCGATCAATCACTCGGAACACGCAAGTGAAACAGGATGATCATAGTAACAAACCATGGAACAAACAGTTCAATAGAGACCATAGCCGATCCTATCAAAACAAAACAAGAAATAGCACTGACAATAATACTGAGTATAAGAAAACCAACAAACCTATAATTAAATGTCAATATTGTGGAATGAAAGGCCACACAGCAGACAAATGTTACAAAATCGTGGGATATCCAAAAGAAACTGCAAATGCATCACTCCAAACAAGTGTAAACAATCAGACACGAGTAATGTCAGGAGAAAATATAAATGTGTATTGCGTGAAAGGTATGTCACTTTTAACACAAACTCACAAATCAGGATCGCTATTTTTTTGTGAAGGCAAAGCTAATGGAACTGATTGCAAAATATTGAGAGACACAGGATGCAGTACAGTAGGAATAAAAGCATCTTTGATCAATGACGAAGACAAAACTGGAAAAACGGTACAATGCATCACATTCAGTGGCACAGTCGAAACCTTTGAAACAGCTAATGTGTACATAGAAACCCCATACTATACAGGAATAGTGGAATGCTGTATACTTCCCA
This sequence comes from Berghia stephanieae, assembly GCF_034508935.2. Lineage (NCBI taxonomy): Eukaryota > Metazoa > Mollusca > Gastropoda > Nudibranchia > Aeolidiidae > Berghia > Berghia stephanieae. The sequence continues at coordinate 5,820,065 of NC_088374.1, forward strand.
ACCCCGTCGCTGATGTTATTGTTGGCAATATAAAAGGTCTTAAAGACAACCCAAAAGATGTAAAAGAATGGTTATTAACCCAAGAAACAGCTTGTCTAGCAGAAACAAGAAAGATGACTAAGACAACAGAGAAGCCAATGACTATTTCTCTTGAACCACAACAATTTGACAGGAACACGTTCATTGAAGAACAGAAAAAGGACCCGACTTTAACATCATATTTCAATATCGCAAACAAAGGGACGAAATCAAAAGTTGAATACATCATTGAAAAAGATATTCTGTTCAGGTTACATAGGAAAAGAAACAAAATAGCTAAACAACTGGTCACGCCGAGTGTTTACAGAAACAAAATCCTTGGAATAGCGCACGATTCAATAACTTCTGGACATCTTGGGAGCTCTTCCACATTGAAGAGAATATCCGAGAATTTCACATGGCCTGGAATTACTAAAGACGTCCGAGAATATGTGAAATCGTGTGACACATGCCAAAGAAGAGTCGCAAAAGGCAGAATACCGAGATTGCCATTAGAGACAACCCCAGTTATTGAAAAAGTTTTTCAAAAAGTTGCAATTGACATTATAGGCCCTTTAACAAAATCAGATAGAAACCATACACACATACTAACACTAGTCGATTACGCAACCAGGTGGCCAGAAGCGATAGCATTGAAATCAACTACATCGGATCACATAGCTGAAACATTGATGACAATTTTTACTAGAATAGGCATACCAAATGAGATACTGTCGGACAATGGACCCCAATTCACATCACATATTATGCATGAAACCATGAAACTCATGGGAATCCAACACTCATTCACAACTCCCTACCACCCCCAAGCAAATGGTCTTTGTGAAAGATTTAATGGCACTCTAAAGAATATGTTAAGAAAAGTGTCAGCAGAAAAACCAGATGATTGGGACAGATACTTACCAGCAATCCTATTTGCATATAGAGAAATACCCCAAGAATCTACAGGCTACTCCCCATTTGAGTTGATGTATGGACGATCACCTCGCGGCCCGATCAATATAGTAGCCGACATTTGTAAAGGGAATGAGGAGGACAATAACGAAATTATGTTTGCTTACGAATATGTAAGAAACCTGAAAGACAGAATAGAGGATACATGTAAGCTAGCACAGGAATCCGTCACTAAAAAAGCAGAGAAATACAAGGAATACTCCGATAGAAAAAGCAAGTCAAGAAAATTTGAGATTGGTGACAAAGTACTAATACTCTTACCCGATGACTCGAGTAAACTTTTAGCTACATGGAAAGGACCATTCAAAATAACAGCAGTAAAATCTAATGTTAATTACGAGATTAAAATGAACAACACAACAAAGACATTCCATGCAAATATGCTAAAAAAGTATTTTGATAGAGACACAGTGTCGCAACCTATGTTTACTAATATCGAAGCTTCAAATGCAGGATTGATCATACCGTTGGTCATGGGACACAGACACCCGAGACAGAAAAACAAACAAAAATCGCACAATTGCAACCACCTAAGACAAAAAAAGAAGTACGCAAAGTACTTGGGCTCCTAAATTTTTACAGGAAATACATTTACAACTTCGCGCACATTGCGACACCGCTAACAAATCTGACAAAGAATGGGTCACCGAACAAAATTGTTTGGACAGAAGCGTGTCAGAATAGCTTTAACCAATTAAAGGCATTACTCTGTTCAGAACCAATTCTTAAATTACCCGACATATCAAAAGAATTTGTTGTAAGAACTGACGCGTCTGATAAGGGCATCGCAGGTGTACTATTACAGGAACATGAGGGAACTCTAATGCCTTGCTTATATGCAAGCAGAAAATTATTGGACAGAGAATCACGATACTCTGTAATAGAGCGTGAAGGACTGGCCATCGTCTTTGCTTTAAAGACATTCAGCAGATATCTACTGCTAAAAGAGTTTGTGGTCGAAACGGACCATAAACCACTCACGTACATAAGAAATAACAAAATGAATAATAGTAGAGTACTAAGGTGGAGTCTATTTTTGCAAAATTACACTTTCAGTATCTCTCACATACCAGGCTGTGAAAATATTCACGCCGACCTACTTTCTCGATTAGTATAAACACGTGAGAAGGGTATAACTTAACCTCCCATGCATACTGTTAGTTACCTCGCAAACTATGCCAAATCAGAACGCACAATTTCGATAATTTTATTTGTAAACATGATGACCCAACTTAATGTAACATTGAGTATTGTTTGGATATATATACCATACCCATTCATGATTTGGGAAATCTTCTCTTTATCTATTATTGTTATGAATTTTCACTCATTTATGATTAATAATTGAAATGTCAATATTTCATTTACATTTTCATTCATTTCATTTAGTAAATTACCTTCATATCATCGACTTTAATCATGCTTCATTGCCATCATTATTGTTTATCACAATGATTTGTAATCACATTGCCATCATATTGTTTATCACAATGATTTGTAATCACATTGCCATTATGTTGTTCATCACAATGATTTGTAATCACAATCTTTCATTGTTATTGTCACCCATTCATATACCTACGTTAATATAAACATTTCCATGTCTAGTTAATAAATAATTTAATTGTAGCACAAATCATAACAATGGATTAATGCTAGAGTATCGTGATAGTAAATTTACTTCCGTTTGTAAAATCTATCTTTCCCATAATGGTTAAAGAGTATATTTTAAACGTGGGTGGGGGTGTCACAGTAAAGATTGTTCACAATTATCTTATTAAATTTTATTTTATTAAGAACTGAATTCATCTCACTCCAGTTATATTTCGGTAGGCTTAGATAAACTTTACCTTCTAATATTAGATCGTCTTTCCTTTTATAGCCTTCCCTCGAATTAATTTCTAATTAGTGAATACTTTTCGTTCTACATTCTGTCACGTAGCCACTTATTATAAAAGCTGATAGGTCTAACATTCGACACTCACTTTCTCTCCACAATCTATGCCGGACGGCCAGTCACTCTATTCCTATATATATATATTGTAAGATTTTTATCTTCTGGGACTTTGTAGATATTATATCTACACCATTAAGACGCCGGAGCTTTTAACTTTGATTGTATAATCTTCAAGGATCAAACCCAAGCCCGCTGTCAAAGGACTTCACAATAACTTCTTACCAATTGCCTGGAAGTGGAATTTTACGAGTCCGATCCTGTTATCAGAGGAATAGATCATCCAAGCCCATCAACTGCCTGGAAACGTAAACTTATGAACCTGATATATTATCATAAGTTACGTAAAGTATTCATATCTCTATTTGTAACTACCACGATCACTGTTTATCCCTTTTAATTAAATTTCATCATTATTTTTATTTCATTGTAAACGAATCGTTAATTGTTTTTCATTTATAGTAACTAGTAAATTCTGGGGCCTCATTCTACATATATCTTTATGCATAGTCGAGTAGCTCTTTACTCACTTGAGACCATGACAATTATTATTATTATTATTATTATTATTATTATTATTATTATTATTATTATTATTATTATTATTATTATTATTATTATTATTATTATTAGTAGTAGTATTATTATTATTATTATTATTATTATTATTATTATTATTATTATTATTATTATTATCATTATTATTATTATTATTATTATTATTATTATTATTATTATTATTATTATTATTATTATTATTATTATTATTATTATTATTATTATTATTATTACTATTATTATTATTATTATTATTATTATTATTATTATTATTATTATTATTATTATTATTATTATTATTATTATTATTATTATTATTATTATTATTATTATTATTATTATTATTATTATTATTATTATTAAAGATAATAAAAATAATAATAATAATAAAAATATTAATAAAAATGATGATAATGATAATAATAATAATAATAATAATAATAATAATAATAATAATAATAATAATAATAATAATAATAATAATAATAATAATAATAATAAGGTCAATATTATACGCGTCCATTGTTAGTCGTGCAACTTGCTGGCGGTATAGGAGAATAAAAATGCATATTAAATATATGATCGTTAAAAAGAACCATATAATAAACCTATTAATCGTGAAAATCCCACAGCAATAGCGTGAATACAAAAGGAGCTCGGAGAAGTGTACACCAGTGGGGAGTGAACCTGAGACTGGTTTTCGGCGGTTTTCAGCGGGATACGTATAAAAAGCAAAGTTAGGGGGTATAACTATTTTTACAAAACCCGACGAAACCTTAGATATTCGACAAAGTGATGGGAATTAGTCAAGATTGGGGAGTGACTCTGGGATTCTGGGAGGTGTACATCAGTAGGGGGTGAATATGTGACTATGAGAAGAGGATACCTGTGGAAAATGAACCTGGGACTATGGGAGGTGTACATCAGTAGGGGGTGAATATGTCACTATGGGAAGAGGATACCTGTGGAAACGGAACCTGGGACTCTGGGAGGTGTACATCAGTAGGGGGTGAATATGTCACTATGGGAAGAGGATACCTGTGGAAAAGGAACCTGGGACTCTGGGAGGTGTACATCAGTAGGGGGTGAATATGTCACTATGGGAAGAGGATACCTGTGGAAAATGAACCTGGGACTCTGGGAGGTGTACACCAGTAGGGGGTGAATATGTCACTATGGGAAGAGGATACCTGTGGAAAATGAACCTGGGACTCTGGGAGGTGTACATCAGTAGGGGGTGAATATGTCACTATGGGAAGAGGATACCAGGGGAAAATGAACCTGGGACTCTGGGAGGTGTACAGCAGTAGGGGGTGAATATGTCACTATGGGAAGAGGATACCTGTGGAAAATGAACCTGGGACTCTGGGAGGTGTACATCAGTAGGGGGTGAATATGTGACTATGGGAAGAGGATACCTGTGGAAAATGAACCTGGTACTATGGGAGATGGATACCTGTCGGAATTGAAGCCGGACTTTGGGATGTTGGTACCGAGGAGAATGAACATTAGACTATAGGAAGCGGGCACCAATGAGTATTTGTGACCCTTCGCCTCAAAACGATATTAAGTCGGATTGGTTAAGATGTTGAAAATTGAATTTAAAGCCAAAAATATCAGATTTGTATTGAGTTTGTATGTTTTATTGAGGAGAATGGGTACCATATTTTAAGGTGATAATGCCAACAATTTATATTTTTGACCAGTTTAACATTTAATTTGGCTTTTATGTATATGGTTTGTTCCGACATAATATCGTTTTGAGACGATGGGTCACATTTGAACCTTGTAGTGCAAGAGGTAGATGCCATTGGACAATGATTCCAGAATGTACAATGGACAATGAACCCGGGACTCAGGGAAATGCACACCAGTGGGGAGTGACCCTGGGACTCAGGAAGGTGTACATGAGTAGGGGGTGAACCTGTGACTATGGGAGATGGATACCTGTGGTAATTGAGGCCTTGCTATAGGGTTTGGGTACCTGAGTAGAATGAACCTTAGACTATAGGAATTGTGACCCTCCCTCTCAAAACGGTATTATGTCGAGATGATTCAGATCCCAAAAAGTGAATTTAGAGATAAATTGATGAGAAATTGGACCTTAGAAGTTTTTACAATGCAAGAAATAATCTTTATACTCCACCAGAACGTACAGAAATTAAACCCAAGTTGGATATTGGTGGCTATGAATTCAATTTCCCTTACCGAGTGCATCCCGACATAATACCGCTTCGATACGGTGGGTCACAATTGGGCACCAATGAGTCTTTGAACCTTGGAGTGGACACTGATTCTAGAAGGTTCAACGGACACTGAACCCGGGACTCAGGGAAGTGTACACCAGTGGGGAGTTAACTTTGGACTATATGAAATGGATACCAGTGGAAATTGAAGCCTCACTATAGGGTTTTGTAAATGTTGCTGCTCGAAGCACGAAGCGTTCATTTGATCTGTTTTTGTAATTAAATTGAAGCTTACAATCAATTTCACAATATTATTCCCTATAGGGTTTGTGTAACGAGAAGTATTAACCTGAGAATATAGGACACTTTTTTCGGACTGAGACAATGCTGTTAATGATCATGTACTCATTTTACACCTGAGTACGGTGAGAGAATGTGAGTAAAGAGCCTTGTCCAAAGACGCAACAATGCGCCGAGCGGGGCTCGAACCCAAATCCTTCTGATCCGAACGCGAGTGTTTTAACATAGCCGCCTCTTTATAAGTTTTTAAGTGTGGATAGATGATAAATCTTTGTTGTTGAATGATATAACATGATTTCATAACCTGTAACAATACAGAGTTAACCATTTCAGTCGTCGGGTGTGAGGGTCGAGAATTGTAATTCACTCGATAAAATTTTCTCTTTCCGTTCTCTCGTCACTACAATTCAGAACGAAAATGGAGCCAGCCTGCCGTTGACTTCAGAAGATGAAGACCATGAGGAATAACGTATCTCATTTTATCATCATTGAACAATTAAACACAGCGACAACATTTGTTCATTTTTGGGAAGCGTTTATCTTGTAGAAGCCGAGATTTTTAGCCCGTCTGACCGACCATCTTGTCTTTAGCTCTCTCCTAACAAACCATTTTCAGGATTTCCCCCAAAGCTTGACTGCCAACTAACACAAAACTATAGTTCTTGCGATAAATAATTCCTTCAGCAATTCATGATCTACACCACGATGTTCATTTTCTTTAACTCACTCAACCCTAACACCGACTATATCCGTAGTCTATCCCAGGTTACATTTACCCCATGCCTATATATTACATATTTCTGAGAAAAATTTTAGGCGTAGTATCAAAGCTAATCTATTTAGTTTTTACATGTCAATGGTAGTTGAATAAAACTAAACTTCTATCTAAACATTTTTTTTTCCAATTTTGAAATGTAGCAAAATTTTCTAGGATTGAGTGAGTCAAATGCTATGGTTTACAAGAGAAATTTGAATGAGAACAATGTTGGTTGTATCGTATTGGATGTGAAGATGTTCCTGTAGTGGGTAAGGAGAGGGTTTATGTTGTGTGCCGGGCTGATGCAATGATGTCAGACTAGAATTCCTCTTCATTTTCCGGGGCATATGAAATGATTGAAATCTGGTTTGATATGATAAATTAAATATATACATATTAAAGTATTATATTATTATATTAGATTAAAATATTAAATATAAACATGGCGTCAGATTGCTCCGTGTTAAACTTCCTTGGCCTGTCTGCGGGAATGATGTGCCCTCAGATAGTGGTGCATTCAGTATTATATATTGTACATTATATTTACTAGTCATGATGGACTAAGTTTATGATAATGATTGGTTCAAGGCTAGTCTAACGTCAGAGCCAATGAACAGGACCAAACGGTAAACAAGCGTAATAATATTGTAGTAAAATACACTATTACGCGAGTGTTTTATGTATTGACTCCTGAATGTTGAATGCTGCAGCCCGGATAGCACGAGTTATGCGGCTATGTGGTCTAGTGATATGACACTCGCTTTTGGATCGGAAGGTCCTAATTTCGAGCCTCACTCGGCGCATAGTTGAGTCCTTAGAAAAGGCTCTTTACACATATTCTCTCACCGTACTCATGTGTAAAATGAGTACATGATCGTTAACAGCGTTGTTCCTGTCCAAAACAAATTTTAAATTCGTCTAACAGGCATCATGTCCCGTCCATCATGTTAAATGTTGCTGTTGGTCAGAGACCCCTTGTACGTTTAGTGGTTATTGCGCTTTATAAAAAAAATCTCAAAATATCAAAAGAGTTCAACAAATGATTGTTACCCCGGTCTCACGATCTTTACAGGACTGCACTAGTCTAGGTAAAGCAAAAATATTATAAAGTCTGATCAAATTACATATGTCCGAGTCAGAATGATGCAATGCATATTATGAGATTGATACGTTTCAGATATTTCAGGTACGCGTTTTGTAAGATTTAACCCTCCCCTTACCAACTATAAGAAAATCATGAAAATGAACAGTGTGTTGTAGAGTTTGTTTTGCTAAAGAAATTATTTATCACAAGAACGTACTGCTATTGTGTTTGAGTGATAGAAATATATTTTTGGGTTAGTTGGGTGTGAAGTTTTGGGGGAAATCCTGAAAATGGATTGTAAGGTGAGAGTTAAGCGAAACTTCCATCGCATCGAATCCCGTGCGTGCTTGGGTCGAAGGAAGAGTGTGTGGTGATGATAGGCGTCTCTTCAAGATGTTTAACCCCCCCCCCTTACCAACCATATAAAAATCGTCAAATTCGTTACGACGCAGCCAAACGTGTTCTCATTATCATTGCTTTTGTACATCGCAATATTTAATCTTTTTTTTTTTGCTCTAGTTAAAGTATATTAACAATGTGTTGAAGAGATCAATTTGCAGGAAAAAAAAAATTGTATAGCAAGAACTATCAGCTATTGTGTTAGAGTGAAATAGATCTATGTTTTTATAGGTTGGGTTTGACCAGTGACATCTATAATAGGGTGTGACTTTTTGGGGATGATACAGAAGATGACCGGTAAGGAGATAGTAAATACGTAAACAAATACAATTGCCCGGTGTCAGGCTGAGCGTGAGCTACACGGCTGGGTAAGGGTTTTCTGCCAAATAGGTGTGAAGTGTCCTACTCGACAGGGGAGATAACTACATTGTCCGCCATTATAATATCAGATGGCTGCTGTCGCGAAAGATACGGGTAATACCATGTTGAATTTACGTCGTGGCTGGAACTGGAAAGTTAAAGAAAAATGTGACCCTTCGCCTCAAAACGGTATTAAGTCGGGTTAATTAAGATGCTGAAAATGGAATTTGTAGCAGGAAATATCATACTTAATTTGAGTTTATATGCTTTTTTACTGTGCTAAATACAAACATTTCATATTTTTGACAAGTATAACTATAATTTGACTTTTTAGGATCTGGTCCATCCCTACATAATACCGTTTTGAGACGATGGGTCACAAATACAACATCCTGAGGTTAAATACAAATAGTATTACCTAGTCATCGTAACCTCATGGCCTGACTCTAGCCTTTGTAATCTAAAGACATGATGCTCACACATCTAAAAAATACGTCTCAAAAGAAAATGATTATCACCAAACGAAAGTAAAAAGTGAGTGGTTGTTAGTATACGCTTCAACAGACGTGACGTCATTTTCCCCATAATGACGCAGAGCAATTTGGCAACTGGCTCTAAACTATCAAAATATTTGCGGACGCCCTTATGAAATAATTCTCCGACGAGCCTAAGAGTGTATACAGAGGATAAAAACATTTAAAATCAGATCATAGTTTAAATTATAGACATTCTGATCACATGAAATATGAAACAGTTCTAGTCCGCATGAATGATAAAAATTACCGATTTTCTTTCTTTAAAAGCAAGCTGATCGCTGCTGGGCGATGTGACATCAGACTATTGAATCCTGTTGGTCAAGAAAATAAATGTTTCCATTGGTTGAACTATTGATTACAACTCAAAATTACCTTTCTCTCCTGATCGTCGTTTTCCTTTATGCCGAATGTTGTTTGGTAAGTAGTAAACGAAAGCTACGGTCTGATTTTTATTTATGTATTTTTTTAGTTATTCATTCATTCAATTATTTATTCATGTTTTATATTTATTTTTGACAATAACTTAAAGGCCAGTATCCTTATGTCTATGTTTAGTGTGGATTCATGTATATGAAGAAGATTAAAATAAGCAGGTGGAATTACTGCAAACGTTGGATGACTCTCACTCATGAGGTTAGAAAAAAGAGCACCATAATCCTTGATTTAACGGAACACAACATTCTTTTCTAAATTGGAGGTAAAAGATTTAAAATAATCTTACTCACACATGACTTGTTCCCATTTACAAGTTTTAATGATTGTGACCCATCGTCTCAAAACGGATTATATCGGAACCAACCAGATGCTTAAAAGCCGAAGTAAATGTTAAACTGGTCAAAAATATAAATTGTTGGCAATAACACCCTAAAATATGGCATCCATTCTCCTCATTAAAACATACAAAATCAACACAAGTCTGATATTTCTGGCTATAATATCAATTTTCAACATCTTAACCATCCCGACTTAATACCGTTTTGAGGCGAAGGGTCACATATATACATTCAATTCCATTGTGCCTTAATTTAGGGTCCTGCTAATTGCCGTCCGGATGCCGTCCGAAGGTCATCTAAAGCATTTTCAAGCCATCCGGAGGCCGAAGTCGTCCGCCTTCCAAAAGCTCCTTGTACTGCTCCTGACGGCTCCGGATGGCAATTAGTAATACTACTGGGTTCGAGCCTCGCGCTCGGCGCATGGTTGAGTAGTAATTCTAATTGCCATCCGGAGCCGTCCGGTGGACTAGAGAAGCCGTCAGGAGGTCATCTAAAGCATTCTCAGTCCAATTGAAAAAAAAAAGAGCCTAGGACCGCTTTCATAATCTTCACGAAACAAAATGGTGACGGAAAACCAAAACAATTTTCGTATCAGGAAAGTTTACTCTTTCACTAATCTGTCAAGGCTTCTCTACAGTTTATAAAAGGATACTATATATCAAAAAATTGAATAAATAAACGCATGACAAAAGATCCACGGTGGAAAAAAAATATTGAAAGAAATGCCAGCACGAGGAGCTTTCAGAAGGCCTCCCTCCCTTTCGGACGAATTCAAGAAAGCTTCGTACATCTTTGAGGGCCCCCGGATTGCTTGAAAATTATTTAGATGGCCTCCGGACGGCTCCCGACGACAATTAGTTTTACAGATCGAAATTCATGTCAGCACGAGGATCTTTCGGATGACTTTTGGAATCTTCAGATGGCTTGAGAATGATTTGGATGACCCCCGAACGGCTTTCCTACGACGCTGGACGGCTCGGGATGGCAATTAGTATTACTAATTGCATTCCAGAGCAGAAAGAAGAGCTTTTGGAAGGCCTCCCTTTCGGACTTCCCATGGAAAGCTTTGTACAGGTCTGAGGGCCTACGGGATGGCCTGATAATGCTTTAGATGACCTCCGGAATGCAATTTGTGGGAACGTTCATTTGTTTACATCGCTGATTCACATTCCCAAAACAAGAACACTGTACACAGCAACAACACCAAAAAGTCTGCATGTTATTTTATGTCTACACATGTAGACTATTTATTATGTCTACACATGTAGACTATTTATTATGTCTACACATGTAGACTATATATTATGTCTACACATGTAGACTATTTATTATGTCTACACATGTAGACTATATATTATGTCTACACATGTAGACTATATATTATGTCTACACATGTAGACTATATATTATGTCTACACATGTAGACTATATATTATGTCTACACATGTAGACTATTTTCCAGTGCCACATTAATTTAGGAAAAAGATGCCAAACGAATTATTGGATAATTCGGAGTGGTCTAAGTAAATGCCAAAATTAACAAGGCATTGCATTTTCTAGGAGAAATGAATGAAAATCTTAACTGTTGTTTCCCATTTCCATGGTTCGTGTCTAGATAGGACTTTTTTTTTTGTTTCTGCAATGCCTATTTCTACATAATGGCATTAAAAGAACAAATGTGGTATCCCTGTGTACAATACTCTTCAACAGTCGTAACGTCACTTCCTTCCTAATGACGCATGGTAACTTAGTAACACTGGCTCTAAACTATCGGAACAATGGCGGACGCCGTATGAAATATTTCTCCGACGAGCATGCATATCCAGAGGAAAAAAACCCATAAATTTGATCATGTTTTGACTTTTACACATTCTGATCACAAGGCATATGGAAAGTTCTAGCCAACATGAAGAATAAAATGTAATGATTTTCTTTGTTTAGAACCAAGATGGTCGCCGTTGCCGAGTGGCGTGACATCAGTTATGTAGAGGAAATCCTGGTTCATGGTAGTTACTATTGATGTTGGTGGTCTCCCTACATATTTGTTGCCGTGTAGGATACATTCTGTCATACGATATTGTAGTTTGGGCTGAGATGTTATAAAAAACATTGAGCTTTATATAGCGCAATATCCACTAAATGTGCTCAAAGCGCTTTACAAGGGGTCAACAGCAACATTTAAAATGTAGGACGGGACATGACGCCTGTTAGGCGATATTACAATTTTTCGGACAAAGACAACGCTGTTAGCGGCCAGGTACTCATGTTACACCTGAGTACGGTGGGAGAATGTGAGTAAAGAGCCTTTTCCTAGGCCTCAACTATGTGGATACCACGCAGTTGGAGGTATGAGAGTCACAGCAAGCGATCTCATGCTTACCATGGTAGGTCACAAGACTCCACTCAGCTTCAGACTCCATCTTATATTTGATTAAACAAACAACTTTTTGATATCATATGTGACCCTTCGCCTCAAAACGGTATTAAGTCGGGACGGTTAAGATGTTGAAAATCGAATTTATAGCCAGAAACATCAGAATTGTGTTGTGTTTATACATTTTATTGAGGAGAATGGCAACCATAATCTTGAGTGCTAATCCCAACAGTTTATATTTTTGACCAGTTTAGCATTTAATTCGGATTTTAAGCATCTGGTTCGTTCCGATATAATACCGTTTTGAGATGATGGATCACATATTCCACATAGGTACAATGAAAAAAATAAACCCAGCTGTCTCTGTTCTGTGGCTTGGTGGTCTTGTGCTAAGACACTCGCTTTTGAATAAGAAGGTCTTGGGTTTTCCAGCGTCTCGCCGCATACTTGCGTCCTCGGCGAAGGTTCGTAACTTACATTCTCTCACCATACTAAGGTGTAGAATAATACCTGGCCATTAAGTGCGTTGTCTCTGTCCAAAAAATATTGTAATATTTTTGCTTAACAGGAGTTATGTCCCGTCCTACATGTTAGGTGTTGCTGTTGGCCAGGGACTCATTGTAAAGCGTTTTGATCCCGTTCAGTGGATATTGAACGATATAAAAGCTTAAATTTATTTTATTTTTTTTAATATATTTAAACTTAACTATTGTAGAATTCTGATGACGTCAAAACAGGCGTGCCAGAAACATTGGTTTGCTTAAAATGACTTGTTTTGTGCTTTGGCATTAAATGAAATCCAAGGAAGGAAAAGATAGAGATACAACCGACAAAGTGCGGAGAGATTGAGGTTTTTTTTTGTGTGACCACCCAATATACGCAATCAAAACAAAACTGGCTCTAAGGCACATGAATAAGACTCCTGGTATCGGAGGCACTTGGTAATATGGAACCTTAGATATAGGTCGTTCTTTAAGGGGGCGAAACTAAACTACCCAGATACATAAATTTACTTAACTCTCAAAGGCAACTTATTCATATTTCATAATGCCATTTGAATGCTGTAGACGATGTTCTTGATATGAAATAAACAGCACCAGATCTTATTCATTTTTAGGAAGTGAATGTTTAATAGAATCAGGTATTCCTGTAGGAAAAGAATAAAATGGCATTGCAATGGAAACTGCAAAAATTGGTTTATAATGTCTATAGCCATTGGGTGTAGAAGGGATATTTCTCTCAAAATAATGATAATATTCATATTATTGGTGATTCGTGCTGATTTTACTGATAGTTGTTTGTCGTGGTTGTGATGGTGATGGTGATGTGGTGATCGCGATGGTTGTAATGGTATTGGTGGTGTTAAATTATATTCTGTTCACGACATTATTAGTAACTTACGTTATTGTAACAAGAAATTTGAAAGAAAATGTCGATAAGAAATAGATGAATAATTCATTATATAATGCCCATGTGATAAACAATGTTTACTGTTTCACAAGGGCAAACAAAAATAGTCTAATAATAAATGATGTAAAATAAATCATGATAAAATTTATACTGATTTCATCCACATTTGATCGCATTGAATATATAAGAACACTTCAGTCAGGAGTATAATATACCCATGGTTTAAACACTTTTAAATACGTAAATTTCTATGATTTTGAAATCATGAACGATACATGCAGGATTGATTTTTCAACTAAATAAAAAGACATTTAATCACGTAAAAACAAATATAATTATATTATTAAATACATTCGTTTAACACGTTTTGGCATGGATATGTATTTCGTATTTCAAAATATGTAGAACGTTGGCAGCTTGATAAATGTGAATGTAAAGTCATAGACACGGGAAGATCTAACCCAATGCAGAGAGGTGATTCACTAGGAAAAATATCTCTAAAAATCACCAGCACATTCGACTGCTTTCTTGCAAGCCAAAGACTCCGTTCAGGGTCAGGACAAACATTAATATCATTCCAAGACAAATATAGAAAGCAATTGGAAAACATATACAGAGGAATAGAAGACACAGAAAGTAACTTTCTGCCCACTATGGGAGGTCAAACCGTGTCAAGTTGTATCGCTTATTAAGATCTCATAGGCTTAAAAAAACATTCCCATTCGCTGTGAACTAAGCTGCATAAATACTTTTTTTCTCAAATTCATATACACAAAATTCATTGTTAGTTGACAACGTTATGTATATAATCCCAGTTATAAATTATTAAATATATTAACATTTGTTGACAAATTGATTGATTAATATCAAATTTGGGAGCTTTTGATGTCTGAACATAAACGTAAATGTCACAATTTATAAATGTCTTATAATAACTGTTATAACATACGGTAATTATATATGGATCCCTATAATGAACAGCTAGTCTATAAAAGTGAATAATATTCGATGATGACGTAGTAGGCTTTTACAAGAATTATCTTTTAACCAAACGTTGAGAGACAACAGACATACGTGTCTCTAGACTACAATAGAATAAGAGGAGATCGACACACCGAGATAAAACTGTCAAATCACAGCAACCCATTAAAAAAGTCGATTCTAAATTAAGTGTAAAATATTGCAAGACTCTATCTTATACATTCAAATATTAATTTACCATAAAAAATTGAAAGTTTACGTTTTACTTCTTTAACAAATCCCGTTCCTTCTCTACAATTAATCAAGAAATGATCATTTGTACAATAGCTTTATAGTTTCATTCAATAACAACAATAAAACAATAATACTCAATTCTCATATATTTGACACTCAATTTCATTCCAAGCACCATGTTCATAACTACAAAAAAAACTTTTTTGAAATAATATGTCATATATTTTCTATACAACAAGAATGAACTTTAAAGACAACCTGCTTACAATAATACCACTGATTAAAGTGTCTTAAGACTGATGTAGAAAACAGGGACTTAAAACACTTTCCAAATCTGTGGACATATTCTAATTTAATTTTGATACAATATCTATAGGATTCGATTTATCCTTTAATTACTTATGCACACTTTAGTGTTTATCTCAAATCTCTCGACATGAAATCCTATATTCTTTGTTCTATGAATTATAAACTTTAGGTTTAACTATGACGGTTTGAGGAAAAGTCAATTCATCACAAAGGTTGTTTCGTGTTTCATCCAGTATTTTTCGAATTTGAAAGGCACTCAAGGTACTCAAATCATTTACATCAAATTATCAATTCAGAGTTTTGCATTTATTTTTAGCGTTATAAGGAATGTGACGACCAAAGTTTGTTTTATCGTATACAAGTCATGTAAACGGATCAAACATACATTTTCACAAAGCATTAGTTTCAATAGCTAAAATAAATTAACAAAGACTGTCAGATGACACAAATAGAACATATCCTTGATCTTCTTAATTATAATGTAAAAAAGTTGTTCATCACATTCAGCCAATCAGAGAAAGGGTTTATTTTATTTTTTCTTCTTTGTTTTAAACTGCAGTGAGAGTGGAAAAAAAAAACTGAAACCAGCCGAATTAAACGAAACCTGGAACGAATTTGATTTTTTTTGTCTCTGTTAAGAAATATTAGAAAATCTACAAATGGAAAATAGCTGAATATATTTTCATGTAGTCTTGACATAATATATTATCATTCTTTTAAAGAAAAGAAGGGGCATAATCGATGTATTTTTAAATAGTAATAATCATTAAGTTATTTCCCTTCAATTTGTATAACCTCGTCGATACGATAAATTACAATTATTAGTAGCCCATCGCGTGTTATGTCGTTCTTACAACCACAAGTCTATCACCAGATCTGGGGTTCGAATCTTTTGGGGCTGATCCTGGTATAGCTATTTACGACAGAGGGTTTCCTGGATGGATCGGAGACTAGCTCTTGGCAAGAACTGGAGTACCTGGTGGTCCGGGAGGACACAACGCTAATACTAAATGCAGTGGAAATAAAACAATCGGTAAACATGTGGTTTTTATTCATACTAAGAATAACATGTTTTTAATTCTCTAAGCCTTTCTCACCCTCTGTCCCTCACACTTTCTCACACACAATCGCTATGAATTAATGACTCGCTCGCATACATTAATTATAATTCCTATTGTATAACATCATACAAAAAAAAAGTTACTAACAAAACGAAATGAAGTTAGTAGGAAACTGCCAGAACCCGCGACCTTACTGGTACGACAACTCCGCTTGGCCGGGGAGAGCGTACTCTAGCTTATGAGCTATACACGAAACCAAAAAAGATCGTCTCTAACCTTAGTCTTTTATTAGAGCCTTCTCTTCCTGACTTCTTCAGGTCACGGGTTCAACTCACACAACCGCCGCGAAGTAGTCACTCACAAATTTATTCAACAACACTAACAAATATTTTATATATTATAAGAAATAGGGTTAGGGACAATGGTTTTACCCTAAGGTTAATATAAGATTTTTATCATCGACCATATACTTACTGACATGACTATAAATACTAAAGCAATTTTTCACAAATTTACATAAAAGTAAGTTGAAAACTTTCCTAAAATTAAGGGTTGAATACCGTTTCCGTTGATTCAAATGGTCATTTGTACTCTTGAGTCATTTTTGACTGTCATTGCGAGTACCATTATTGATTTTACACAATTCTAGCATATCCACAACAAAAGAAGATGACCAAATTTTAAACCTCTTGATACTATCAAATAAAAATATCTATATATTCTTTAAAGAAAATATGTTGGTGGGGTCAACATTGGTCCGTATGATAACATTTATTCAGGTGTGATAACCTGGATGACATTGTTGGCCGATTTTATCATTAGTGTCCAGGCGAATG
>NC_088374.1:5842169-5854418 GCF_034508935.2 Berghia stephanieae
GCCTTCGTCGTCAAGATATTTTATTTCTTCTGCTCTAACACCATCTAGACCTGGCGTTCTTTTGTTATTGACCTTTTGCTGGGCTTCACGTATTTCTTGGGGCGTTAAAGGCGTTTCAAGCTCTGAATTGGTAGAATCGAATGGTTCCACTTTTGAATACCATTGTATTTCTCAGTGCAGTAACGCTTATAGTGTTTATAATTTCTTTATCATTACATAAGATCTTATTCCATTTATCTTTGATTATAAGTCTATTATGTGCTTTTTGTCGTTTGATTGTATTCGCCGCTTTGAACATTTTCATACTGTCACTCGTACTATTTACTTCTGTCACAATCTCATCTATTTTCTTTTTGTGATTATCTGTTGATTGAGATTTGATTTTATGCATGATTTTATTTCTTTGTCTCTTCAGTTTGTTCTTCGCATCCGATTTTGAGCAGCTGTTGATGTAAAGTCTCAGTTGTTTTTGCTGCTGTGATATGTCATGCAGTATTGAACAGTAGTTATTGTTTTTGTGTACTACTTCTCTCAGGCAGTGTTGTTTTCCTGCTCATCAGCACGCTTTGGACAAGATGTTGTTGAATTTCAGATGGATTAGAGGCATCCTTTAAATTCTTTGACGAAGGATTCGAAGCGAGTTTGTTTCCGAAATTTTCTTTGACTAGGTCATCCCTTAGACTGCTGAAGTCTTTGATCGATGTTTTATTTTGTTTGTAATACTTATGACACAGGGGATTAATCCTGATTAAAACGCTCATAAATTCATCATGACAAAACTGTGGCTATCATGGGATCTTGCAATATATCGGCCTTTTTCAAAAAACTGCCAAATTCCTATCCTGTGACGATAATTGGATCTTTGAAATATTTGATGCATATATTGTTAGCAAATACTTGCTTACACAGTCTCACTACACATTACTAACTTGTATGAAACATAAAAAAACGAAAATCGAGAGAGATTCAGGATAGATATGACGTTTTGTATTGACTGGGGTAGAGGAAAGTTCGTAACAATCAGACTTTTTAAAGTTTTATTATATATTAATAAAGTCTGTCCCCAAGGGGGCTACTCATTCCTGTAACGGCAGTGAAAATTAACCAATTAAAATCCTCTTAACAATAGAAGTGCAACTAACAATGTTTTCTCGCCGTAGCTGCCCCTTTTCCATCACGGCTGAAACTACAAACACATGGTTTTTTCATTCAGTGTGATTTCCAGGTCAAAACCGCTTCAAGAATGGTGAGTAATGTTCAACATTAGACCATGACCCTCATTCCTGTTACCAGGGCTTGTTATTTAAATTAGAACTTGTATTAAAAATAAAAAGTATCAGTCTATAGCTTTTTTAAGGCTCTAAATAATAGGCATACTTTAATGTTGGAGTAAATCATATTTTAGGGATAGTAAGAATCGAAGCGAGATAAACTCATCCCTGTTACACTCATTCCTGTTACACCTTGTTTTGTAACAGGAATGAGGGATGTAACAGGAATGAGGAAAACATAACAGGAATGAGTAACAGGAATGAGGAATGTGAACTTTCATAAAATGAAACACATGTTTTATTGTCACTAAGTCCTTTGGAGCATAATGGCCCATAGAATCGGAGCTTATCCCTGTTGCTGTAGCATGAAACAGACATTTAACTTATGAATACGAGGTTGGTCTATAGCAAATTACATTCCCCAGCAGCACTGGTACCGTGATATACACCTGGGTGAAGCAAAGTGAAGCAACCGGAATTAATTTCTTTGATTAAGGAAACCACTCTATGGTTGTGGAGGTTTTCGAACCTGTTACCTCCCAGTCGGGAGTCCCTTTCGGTAACCACTCGGCCACGGCGCCTCCACATGGTTTATCGATTCATAGCATATTCTTTTGTTTCATAAGGATGTGTTTGGTAAAGTGTTTTGTAAACCACTGAAGTGTTACAGGCCTATGTCCATTGAAGTGGTAACATTCATTGTTACAACGTTACCATTAAAACAATTTTTATTGTTTACATATTAATTTCTTCCATTGCTGAAAGACTATTTTTAGTGCAAAGTTACCTTGCCAATACCAAATGCCTAATGTCCAAACATAGTTTGTTGCCTGTTAGGCTCAGATACATTTTAGATGATTACTATGATTTTAACGGCCCGGTATCGCTTGTACAAATGTGACATTGTATCACATAATAGTCTTCTTTGTTTCTTGACTTTATTCATGCTACACCTTGTTTTGTAATAGGAATGAGGGTGGCGAAATGTAACTTGATATTATTGTTCATTTTCAAGGGTCATAACTTTGTTGTAACGATTGTTTTATTTTGTTTTCTTATCACAAAGGCCAAAAAATCCATGATGTCAACCGAGAGCAACGACTTTACCGTCAAAGACGAGATGGAGTTCCTAATCGACGTGCTGTTAATCTTAAAAAAGAACAAGACAAATACCAGAGCGACAAATCGAATGGAAAGAAAAAGTCCATAAAAGATAAGAAACCAAGAGAACAACGCAAACAGAGAAAGAATTGCATAAAAAATTATCACACACACACACTACAAACCGGAAACAGCAAAATCTTGACCTGAGTTACACTCCATCCTCACACTCAAAATCTCCACTCCAGTATGTCTCTCGTCAAAGATATGAAGCTACTAAAACAGCCAATGAAACCTAAATGTTGAAAAACTAAAGTCTTGAAGAAGTGAAAAGGCTGTCCTCTCTCAATCGAAAAAAAAATCCGAAAAGTACAAAAAAGCGCTTGGACAGGTCATTAAAAATAAAAAAAAAACTTTCGTTGACACCCCAATCAAAAACTAGAAAAATTTTTGAAAGATAGCATAAAAAACAAGAAAGTGAAAAGAATATTACAAAATCATTTTGCACTCCTATAAGACATCAAACATTTGAGGAACAGAAGGCACGTGTACACATCCGTGAAACATCTGGCAGCTGGTATGACTCTCAAAAAATATAAACTCTTGGAAAAATTCAGAAACGACGTCAAATGCCTCCAAAATTTCCAGATCTTGCCAAGCAAATAGTAAGAGATTTTTTCCGAAAGGTGACACTTCTAAATTAGCTCCAGGAAAGAGAAATACAAAAACAAGAAATAAAGTCAAGAAACAAAGAAGACTATTATGTGATACAATGTCACATTTGTACAAGCGATACATCTCTTGCAACCCATACGTGTCATTTTCTTCATTCTACCGACTTAAGCCATTTTGGGTTGTTACTCCAAGAAAAAGGGACAGAGAAACATGTGCATGTAAAAAATGTGAAAACATTAACATGCTTGTTTCAGCGCTTTGGAGAAAAGGAGTCAAGAATGTTCAATAATGTTATGACCAAGATGACATAGACATTAAGGTGATGCCGACTGAAATAGATTACAATGGTTTTATCAAAAGATTGAATGAATGTGAAAATCAAGCATTACGTGTTTGTGAAATAGTTGGGGCCAGCAGAAGTGTAATCAAAACTCGCATTGGTATTGACAACAGGTGTACACATTTAATTTCAAATGATATACCTAGACCTCTATGTGATGGGAAACAGTTATTTCCAGTCAAGCTGAGGGCCGATGGGGATTGCCTGCCTGCCTGTGGTGCAGTGGATGCATTTGGCAAAGACACACAAACAGACGAAATACGAGTAAGATTGATACAAGAGCTGGCTTTACACAAGGACCATTATTTGTCAGATTCAAACCTTGCATCACTCAATGTTAACATCCAGACAGTTGTTGAATTTTTGTCACAAACTTGGACCTTTATATTCCCGATGTTAACATAAGTGATAAAGATACCCTGGCAGAGTTGTTCAAACTGGACGTTATGTCATTAAGTAAACCAAAATCATACATGGGTATGTGGTAGCTTCTCGCTCTTTCCATTGTTTTAAAAATGCCTCTTTTGTCTGTTTATCCAAACATTCCGAACTGCCACGAAAGAGTATCCTGAATTTAACAAACAATGTTGGTGCTCTTTTGTGGGTCTCTACCAACATAAGCCCCAAATCATCGTATAGGCGCCCTAACCATTTTGTTCCCCTTCTGAGTTTTAATCACTAAGCGTATTGAATATATAATCCTTTCGAATAAATATGTTGTAATTACTCATTCCTGTAACAGAAAACTCATTCCTGTTACGTCCACTCATTCCTGTTACACAAACTCATTCCTGTTAAGAATGACTTTTTCATGTTTTTCATGCTAAATATAAATACTTGAAAGGAAATATTATTTGTGGTGGTTTAACACTTATATACCTAGACTATGGTAAACAATTTTTATTTTTGCCATTTTCCTATAAATTTTTGGAGATGATGATTGCTCAAATAATATCCTTTGTTTTCAAAAACTGATTTCTGAATGCCTTTTGTAAAACAATAAATGTCATTTTGTTGTCAAAATTAGTATCAATGCTCTGTGTTTATTGTTTTTCAATGTTTTATTTCAATAGTTGTCCAAAAATGTGTTAACTTATGTAATGTGACATATTTTTTTAAGCGTAACAGGAATGAGTCACATGTAGATTGTGATTCACAAATACATGATAAAGTGACCACTGGAAACTCATTAAGCCCTGTTATTACAACTTTATGTCGCATACATATCACAGAAAGCATACACAAAATAATGAGTATGTTGGAAATACTTGACTTTTCAAAAATTGGAGGACTCGAATTTGGCGTTATTTTGAAAACGGCCGATATATATATATATATATATATATATATATATATATATATATATATATATATATATATATATATATATATATATATATATATATATATATATATATATATAAACTAGAAGCAAATGACGACTCAAATGGGAAAGCATCCATGCTTGTGCTTGAGTTTTGCTGTCGTCTGTTATTGTTATTTGTATTCCCGTGTGTATGATGTTAATTTGAGTGATCATTACGAGAATTAGGGGAATTGTGTACCGTCTGATTTGGTTGTAGTATTTGGTTGTATGTTTGCGTGTCTATGTGTGCATACGAGGTACTGAAGTATCTGTTCTAATCATACCTTTTTGAGTGCCATATAAAGTATAATATACAGTCATGGATAAATAGTTATATATATATTCGACCTCGATCCTCGCTTCAATTTATCAACACTCGTCCCCCATCCAATCTAATCACTTCAATGAATAATCCTCACCGTTCCTTGTCAAATGTCAACACTGTCCGTGACAGTCAGTATGAAATTAACGACCACCATGACAACAAGTCGCAGCAACAGCACCGTCTTGAGCAACAAACAACAACAACAACAACAACAACAACAACCTGCACGTAGTGATCATACGAGTATAAGAATCGGATTATTAAATGTTAGATCGTGTCGTAATAAAACTCAAGACATAATCCTCATTATTGAAGATCATAAAATTACTATTTTTGTCATCTTGGACACATGGATTAATCATTCATATGATGATCCAATTATGAAAGCAATTACACCCGAAGGCTTTTGTATTAAATCATTTCCACGCATTGGGAGGAAAAGAGATGGAATTGCAATTATTTACAACTTGTCACTCTTTGACAAGATATCATTCCACCATGATAATTTTAGAAGTTTTGAATACGCTGGATTTGCCATTCATGAAAATAATTTTAAAAAGTCGTTTCACTGTGTCTCCCGCCCACCACCAAGCCAACAAAACAAAATATCAACAATTGATTTTTTATCTGAGTTCGGAGAATTTATGTCTATGCAATCCATAAACAAAAATCATAATATTTTTATGGGTGATTTTAACATTGATTATTTCGGAAACAAAAATGAATCGAAAGTATTTCGGGAGATTATTGACACAAACAACTATATTCAACTTGTAAGCAGTCCTACAAACAACCATGGCCACACAATAGATCATGTCATTACAGACATTGAACATTCTCTCTCTTCACCTGTCTCAAATATTGATAAATTAACCTCTGACCATCATTTAATTGTGTTTTGCGTTTTATTTCCAATGAAACACAAAGTAAAAAAGATGATAACACCTCGTAATTTGAAGAATATAAACATGAACATTTTTAAACAAGACCTTGACCATAACGTTAAAAATAAACATGATGCGAATGGTCTCCACGAGTCAATTGTTGGTACGGTGGACAAGCATGCTCCCTTAACAACTAGAGCAGTAAAAGTGAGACGTCAAGCACCCTGGTATAATACCCAAATAAAAGTGAATGAATTAGCCAGGAGGCGGGCAAAAAGAAAATGGCTCAAGTCCAGAGATGCTGTCGATAAGAAGCGGTACATCGCGGCTAGAAATGATGCAAAAGCCGTCAATTTCAGGGCCAAAAAGAAACTCTATGAAGAAAACCTCAAAAACGTGGGACGTTCGAGACAATTCTTTGCCTTGACCAAGGAACTGCTGGGACAACAGACACAATCAGCTCTCCCATCTTTAATCGATCGTGCAGATCTACCAACTCGCTTTGGTCAATATTTTAAAGAAAAAAAGGATACCATCAGGAAAGAACTCTCGTCTGAATCGATCCATACAGCATTTGGCAAGTTTCATGGTGATTCATTAACACATTTTTCAAAGATTACTGAAGCTGACTTATGTGATTGCATTATGTCGTCTCCAACTAAAAGTTGTGATTTAGACCCCGTAAATACTGCCATTCTAAAAAAATGCATTGATGTAATTTTAACACCATTTACATGTATTGTTAATAATTCGTTGCAGTCAGGTGCTGTACCAGACATTTACAAAGTTGCTCATCACAAACCCCTTTTGAAAAAACCTGATCTCGATAAAGAGAACTTAAAAAACTATCGCCCTGTCTCTAATCTTCCTTTTCTCTCTAAGATCTTAGAAAAGCTTGTTTTGAAACAATTACTGTTTCATCTTAAAAATAATTGTCTTGAAGAAAAATTTCAGTCTGCTTATAGGCAACATCATTCGACGGAAACCGTACTTGTTAGGGTTGTTAATGATCTCCTCTCTGTTATTGATAATGGTTCATGTTCTTTGCTGAATTTGCTTGACCTATCGTCTGCTTTTGATACTATTGATCACAATCTTCTTCTTAAACGTCTTGAAATTACTTATGGCGTGTCTGGTGCAGCGGTTGATTGGTTTAGGTCATATTTGTTTAATCGTAAACAGATTATTACGGTGGATGAATATAGATCTGAGGAAATCTTTCTTGATTGTGGGTTCCCCAGTGTTCAGTACTTGGACCCGTTCTTTTTGTTTTGTACGTTGGCCCTCTGTTTAAAATCATCAGAAGTTTCGGTCTGTCTTACCATCAATACGCTGATGTATACGCAATTGTACTGCGTTTCCAATACGAGAAATTTACAAGAAGTATCAGCCAATAGAAAAGATTCTATCCAAAGTGTTAAGAAATGGATGAATGAGAACAGACTGAAACTGAATGATGATAAGACGGAGGTGCTGTATGTGGGGAACAGGAAGTGGAAAAGTGAAACAGATTTGAAGTTGGGGGATGCCTCCATTCAAATTGTTGACAAAATGAAAAACCTTGGCACGTTCTTAGACTCTGGACTGTCGATGGAGCATCAGGTTAATAATTTGGTTAGATCTCTCTTTTTCCAACTAAAAAAGATTGCTTCCATTAGACGGTTCATATCTGAGGATGTGACCAAGCACCTGGTTGTGTCCCTCGTACTATCGAAATTTGATTATTGTAATGCTCTGTTGTTTGGCGTTTCGCAATACAATCTGAAACGTCTTCAGATTGTCCAAAACAGCGCTGCTAGACTAGTATTCATAAAGCGTAGGTGCGACTCTGCCGGACCTCTACTTCATGACCTGCATTGGCTGCCTGTTGAGAAAAGGATTAAATTCAAAGCTTGTGTTTTAGTGTATCGTTGTCTTGAAGGTACTGCCCCTTCCTACCTTTCAGAACTAATTGAAAGATATTCAAAACCCCGCCCCTTACGTTCGGCCAGTGATTCCACAAAACTAGTTGTCCCTCGAATTCGGAAAAATGCTGGAATGAGATACTTTTCTCATTTCGGACCCTCTATTTGGAACGCCTTACCGCAGAGCATTCGTGAAAAAGAATCTTTGTCTATTTTTAAACGTTCGCTTAAAACATATTTGTTTCGATTTTAGTAGATGGTATGAGAAGCAAGATAGGTTTGGTTTGTGTTGTGTGTTGTGTTGTGTGTGTATGTGTGTGTGTGTGTGTGCTTGTGTGTGTAAATGAGTATGTTTCAGCCAAAGTAATTTGTAATTTAAGCGCTTAGAGTCTGGTGTCTCGGAGTTATAGCGCTATATAAGTTATAAAAGCTATATAAGCATTATTATTATTATTATTATTATTATTATTATTATTATTATTATTATTATTATTATTATTATTATTATTATTATTATTATTATTATTATTATTATTATTATTATTATTATATATTATTATTATTATATTATTATTAGTATTATTATTATTATTATTATTATTATTATTATTATTATTATTATTATTAGTATTATTATTATTATTATTATTATTATTATTATTATTATTTATTATTATTATTATTATTATTATTATTATCATTATTATTATTATTATAGACATTTACAGTAATAGTTGTCACGGTGAAGGTAAGTTGGCCAGAATTCTGTTGTGTGTCTCTTGTAACCAACATTCACTATGTATCTCAATATATATATATATATATATATATATATATATATATATATATTGTGTGTGTGTGTGTGTGTGTGTGTGTGTATACGAATCGTTTTCATATCCGTTAATGGAATGTGACCCTAGGATATGAAAAATGTTGGTGAGCTACTGTTGGTGATTTTTGTTTCGTGCCACCGCATTGCATAAATATAATTTGGACGCACGGTTGTAATTCCATGATAGGAGGATAGGACAATAGGCTTGTTTAATTTTATATTCCTTCAACTAAATTTGTTTCGGTATGACCTATAGGTATAAATGGTCGATGACTAAAAGGCAAAACTTTTCCCTCTGAAGATGGTGAAAACCAGATGTATAGTAATATGCTCTAGTCTAAATTATCGAGAACTCTCTGCCCTACAAGTACCCATCAGCACATTCATATATATGTATAGATATATCTATCTATCTATCTATTGAATCGTGGTGGATGCAAATATGGTACGAAAAGTGCTCGACATGTAGCAATGGATCGAATTATTATTTTAACATTTAACACAATGTTGGAGTCAGTCTACATCAATGTTTCAGGCCTTTTCAGCCATCGTCAGGACTGTTTGTTACATGAGTTTGGTTTGTTGTGTATTGTTGCTTGTTGAACAAAACAAACTCATGTAACACACAGTCCTGACGATGACTGAAAAGGCCTGAAACATCGATGTAGACTGACTCCAACATTGTGTTAAATATTAAAATAATAATCTATCTCTCTCTATCTCTCTCTCTCTCTCTCGTTCTCTCTCTCTCGTTCTCTCTCTCTCTCTCTCTCTCTATATATATATATATATATATATATATATATATCTAAATATATATATATATATGTGTGTGTGTGTGTCTGTCTGTCTGTGTGTGTGTTTCTGTGTGTGTGTGTATGTGTATTGGGGTGAATATATTCGATAATGATACAGACAAAATTTTTCAATATTAATACTTGACATACCAAAGTATTCTTGAAAACGAGCTGATTGGCTTTGTAGGCTACCGATGTCTTCCATTGCTGAAGAGAAAAACATGATTAAACATTTGGATCATTTTTATTTCTAATGTGCTACTCTTTGTTGTGACATACGTATACTAGTTCCATTGCTAGTGGTTGTAGTAGTAGTAGTAGTAGTAGTAGTAGTAGTAGTAGTAGTAGTAGTAGTAGTAGTAGTAGTAGTAGCACTAGTAGTAGTAGTAGTAGTAGTAGTAGTAGTAGTAGTAGTAGTAGTAGTAGTAGTAGTAGTAGTAGTAGTAGTAGTAGTAGTAGTAGTTCAATTTTAAACCTACTGTTTACGAAATCCGTTTCAAGACAAGCGATTTTGTAAATTTTTAAGGGGTTGCCCTAATTTCGACAACATCGAGTAAAAGGCAGTGTTTTCGAGATTTGAATTCTTTTGATTATTTAAATTTTGTTTCCTTTTACATTTACATTATTCCTTTTGTTCAATTAGATGGCATGATGTCCTTTTTTTTCTATGTTCCTAGGATATCAGATTCTGAAGTTGGGCTCTTCTACCTGACTATGTTTCCGTCACTGTAACTTTCTCTCTTTCTCTCTATCTAGACACACCATATTTAAACTTTGTGATGCTTGAGCCTTCCATCTATCGGTCCATCTAAAGTGACGGCTGCATTTTGCAATTATCTTAAGACAATGGAGACATCTTTAATCCTTCTAAAACAACCAGGAAAAAATAGACTTTTCCTATTCAAGGAAAAAACTTATGGAATTGACACTTGACATCAAGTCCTGGAAACGAATTGATTGGTTGTGGATGTTTTCAATGTCTTCAAAGGCTGAGGATAAAATCAAAATAATAAAACTTGAAACCAGTTCTTATATTTTTACCATACACTGTAGCCTTCTAATCTAATTCTCATTTTAACAAATTGGCGTATGATTCATAGTTTTAAGATTTAAACCCAAGACTGGCCGTACTTTTCTTCAAGTAACTTGATGATGAAATACAAGTGATGTCACCATTTAGTTTGTATGATTTTAAAGACACCTGACACAGTAACTAAACAAAAACGATGTAAATCATTAGACAATTATATCTTACAAAAAAGCTGTATGTCTTATCTACGTATACCTTTGTCCATAGAATCTTTTGTAGATTGGCACTGATTCTTTTCCATGTCTTCTAATATGTCCATTCTTGATGCAACTGAAAAAATATAAGAAATCCGAATATAATTTTATAGGCAATTGCTGCCGTTAATATTTTTAATATAACATGTTACTTTCTTTCATAGATGACAACCGCTACATTAAATGTTTTTGTTGTAGCCAAGTGTTTACCGTCACATTTGATTGTAAATGATATCATCTTATTTTGTGGTTCTAGAAGATCCATTGATACATTAAGATCGATATATGTCGTTACTTTACTCTCGTGAATTAACAGATTGTCATAGATGGTTGTCAATCCGTATGACGACTTCTAACTCTCTATTCTCACTTGATTATATTTTAGCCGGTCTAATGCTGAGCATACTCTTACAAAATCACACACTATATTATAAGAAAATATCTTTTTTTGTAATTTATGGTAAAATTTTTTTTGGTTTCCCTAGAAAAAGCAAGGCGAGGCACGAGGGGAGAAACTCTGAAAAACGACGCCAATCCGACACTCCACTTGAATATATTTATATTCTTTAAAATAGAAATTTTTTTTGGCCCTGTCCCAAATTTAACCCCTTTCTTCTAAATTGTTGAACTGCCAGGCCTTCTGATGAACTTGAAGAATATTTTAATGTATACATCATAAAAACGATATGATTTTAAAAGCTAATATCTATTAGTGTAGCTTTATTTTTTGTATTGGTTGACTTAAAATAAAATGTGTTAATTGAAGGACAAAATATCGGGTCATTAATAGCCTTAGACAATCCTTTTTTTTGTTAATCTTACAGACATGTGCATCTTTGGTTTTAAAAAACGCACGTCATGACCTATCAAATGAACACAATGCAGAGTTTCATCAACATCATTGTTTGTTCTTAATTGCCAACAACCAGTTATATTATTTGTCCCAGCGAGTTGTGAAGGTTTTTCTTTCACTATTTTGAATGACATATATATTTTAAAATTTATATATTTTTTTTATATATTATATTATATATATATATATATATAAATATATATAATGTAAATTTTCACTCACATTTTTTGCCCCAGGAAAGACTCGTTTCTGTGTGTTTCTCACACTTCTTCAGTCGGCAAAAATCCATTTTGTCATGTCCGTAGAAAACTCCAAATAAAAATTGTTTTGCTGTTTTAGTGGTGATTTGTTTTGATGGTATTGTGATGTGCTCTCATGTTTATATTATGGTGTGTGTGTTTGTATGTGTGTGGGGTTTGTGCGTGTAGGTGTGTTGTGTGTTTGTGTGTTCATGTGTGTTTTTGTGTGTGAATTGTAGTGGAATGTGGTTGCCGGGGGGGGGGGGGGGGGAGGGGAAAAGGGGGGGGAGGGGTATAATGGGGTCCCGGGGAAGGGGGGGGGGGGGGGGGGGGGGGGGGGTTTTTTGGCCTTTTGCGTTTTGAGCTTGAATTTGTTAG
>NC_088374.1:5854518-5887018 GCF_034508935.2 Berghia stephanieae
GGGTTGTTGTGGAATTAAATAATACGTCGTTTTGGGGGGTAGGCTTAGGAAAGAAATGGGGAAAACCGTTTAGGTGAGGTTGTTGGGGCCCTTAAATAAAAACCCCGAAATTTTGGGGTGGGCTTTTAGGAAAGAAGTGGTTACACATTGGTTTGGGGTTGGGGCTATACATTAATTAAAAGGGTTGCGGTGTAGTAAACTTTTAGCAAATTTGGGAAATTTTTAATAAATTTTGGGTACCAGGTTTTGTGGGGGTTTTTGGGAGCCCATTAAAAAATACGTTGTAGGTTTGGGGGGGGCGTTAAAGATATATGGGGGCAGGGAAATATGTGGTGGGCCCTTTTTTGGGGGGGTTTTGGGGTAGACATTAGATAAACGGTATTTGTGAAAAAATTTAAAAAAAACAATTTTGGGGGGAAGAAGGTTTTTCCTTGGGGGGGTTTTGGGTGACTTTAAATTTAATACGTTTTGGTGTGGGGGCCTAAAAAAATTTTGAAAGGCTTGGGGAAATATTGGTAACACGTTGTGGGTGGGGGTTGTACCCCAAAAAAAACGTTTTTGGGTTTGGTGGGCTTTTTAGCGAAAATGTGGTAGGGGGGGGGAAAAAATTTTTTGGGTGGGCCAGGGTTTTAGGGGGGGTTGTTGTGAATTAAATAAATCGCTGAGGGGGGTTTGGGGCGTTAGCAAAAAGTGGGCAAAAATTTTGGGAAAGCCTGTTTATTTAAAAGGGGGAAAAACCTTTTTTGATAGGGGGAATTTGGGGTAGAAAATTTTAAAAAAAAAGTAGTTTCACGGAAGAGGTCGTGGGGAAATTAAAGATACAGTAGGTGGGGGGGCCCCTTAAAAAATTTTTTGGGAGACTGTTTGTTTTTGGTTTTGTTGGTAAAACAATAGATTCCCGTTTTAGGTGTGGGGGCCCCCAAAAAAATTTGTGAAATTGGGAAAAATGTACCCACCTTAAAAAGGGGTTTTATGTGATCCACTCTTTTAAGGGAAATTAAATTTCATAGCCCAAATACCAATTTGGGGTTTTTAATTTTTTGTACGTTTGGGGGGGAAAAAGGACATTTTTTTTTGCATTGAAAAAATTTTTAACCTCCAATTCTCATATTTTTTCCCCCAAAAATTTTTTTTTTGGGGGGGTCTGAAGAAATCCCCAAAAAAACCTTTTGAGACGGAGGGTCCCCAATGTGGTAGCTCTTGGGGGGGGGGGTTTGCTGTAACTTTTAAATAAATACGTGAGGGGGGTTTTGGGGTTTTAGAAAAAATTTTGGTAGGCTTGGGGACATTTTTGGTCCCCAAGGGTTAGCTGAGTCGGGAAACCCTTAAAAGGGGGAAATTTGCGGTAGACATTAGGAAAGTTTTATTTTTACCCCGTTGTAAGTGGGACGTGTTGGGAATTAAAAATACATTGTAGGTGGGTAGGCCTTTACAAATTTTTGGTAAAACTCGTTGCAAGTATTTGGGTAACAAAAAAAAAACGTTTTGGGTGGTGGGCCTAAAAAAAAGTTGTGGCCCAAAAAATAGTGGTAGCTACTTTTGTATTTTGGGGTTGCGTAACCTTAAAAAATACTGAGGTGTGGTGGGGTTTTGAAATAAAGTGGTGGGTTTTTGGGGGCATATTTGGTAGCCGGTGTGGGGTGGGGTTTTTTGTAGTTTTTAAAATTACGGAAAAATTTGCGGAAATTTTTGGGAAAAAAGTATTTTTCCCACTTTGGGAAATAGGATGGGGGAGGAATAAAAATCCCATTGTAGGTGGGTGGGGCCTTAGCAAAAATTTTGGTAGCCGTTTGCAAGATTTTTGGGGGTAGACAATAATAATACGGGGGAATTTGGGGAAAATAACATTAGGAAAAAAAGGGAAAACCACGATTATTGGGATTGCGGTATTCATTTTAACAATATTTTTTAGGGTTTAAAAAGGCAAAGCAAAAAAAGTGTTAAAATCACGGTAAAAGGGTTGGGTTTTTCATTAAATTATACATTGAAAGGGGCGCGGTGGGGTTTCAGCAAAGGTAAAAAGCTTTGGAAAATTTTCTTTTGCCACGATTTGAGGGGTTTTTGGGGGAAGATTTAAAAAAAATTTTTGGGGGTTTGTGGTGGGCCCCCTGGCAAAAAAGGTAGCATTAAAAAAGCACTTTGAAAGGATGGTGGACATTATCAAAATTTTTTTATTTTTTGGGGAAAAAAAAAAAAAAAATTGTAGGTGGGCGGAAAAAATGAAAAATACTTTGAAAAAAAATTTAAAAGAAAAAAAAGGGTATGGAAACAGTAAAAAAGGTGACATTGACAATACGGGGGGGAAAGGCAAAAATGTTTATGTGTGGTGGCATTTAAAATTCTTTTTCGGTAGTAATTAGAAATTACTTAGGGACAGAAACAAAAAACTTAACTTGTTTTATAAACAAAAAGTTTCCCAAACCCCCCAGCAAAAAAGTATTAATTTTTTACAAAGAAAAAAGGAAAAAAAACCCCCACAAAATTTTTGAAAATCAACAAAACCCCACCTTTTTTCCCAAATAAAAAAAAAAAAGCCCGTCAGTAAAACCCCAAAAACCCCTTCAAAAACAATAAATTTTGAAATTATATTTTTTATTTTATTAAAAATTATTTTTTTAATTATTTTTAAATTTTATTATTTTTTTAAATTAATTAAAAATTATTTTTTTAAATTATTTTTAAATATTTTATTATTTTATTTTTAAATTTATTTTTATTTTTTTATTATTTATTATTATTATCAAAATTATTTTTAATTATCATTTTTTTTATTATCATTATTATTATTATTATTATTTTTTATTATTATTTTTAAATTTTATTTTTTTAAATTAAAATTTTATTATTTTAAATTATAATTTTTATTATTATTTTTTTTTAATTTTAAATTTTCAATTTTTTTTAAAAATTTATTTTTTATTAAAAATTAAATATTATTTTATTATTTTTATTATTTTTTTAAATTTTTTTAAATTTTAAAATTATTTTAATTATTTTTTAAAATTATTTTTTAATTACAAATTACTTTTAAATTAAATTTTAAATTTAATTATTATTATTTTTATTATTTTTTTATTAATTATTTTTATTATTTATTATTAATTATTTTTTTTAAATTTTTAATTATTATTATTTTTTTTTAAATTTTTATTATTATTATTATTTTTAAATTATTATTATTATTTTTTATTTTTAAATTATTATTATTAATATTTTATTTTTTAAAATTTAAAATTAAATTATTGTTTTTTAAATTATTATTATTTTTTTAAATTTTATTATTTATTTTTTTTATTTTTATTATTATTAAAAATTATTATTATTTTTTTTTTAATTTTTATTATTATTTATTATTATTATTTTTATTATTATTATTTTTTAAATTTTTTATTTTTATTATTATATTATTATTATTTTCTTTAAATTATAATTTCTTTTTTAAAATTATTTTATTATTATTTTTATTGTTTTTATTATTATTATTATTTTTTTTATTTTTTATTTTATTATTTTTATTATTATTATTATTATTATTTTATTATTATTTTTGTTATTATTATTATTATTTATTATTATTTTTTATTATTTTTAAAGTTTATTATTATTATTTTTAAATTATTATTATTATTATTATTTATTATTATTATTATTTTATTATTTTATTATTATTGTTTTATTATTAAATTTATTTTTATTATTATTATTATTTTTTATTATTATTTTTTATTATTATTATTTTATTATTAATTATTTTTAAATTTTTTATTTTTTTTTTTTTAAAAAATTTAAATTTTTTTTTATTTTTAAATTAAATTATCATTTTTTTTTTAAAAAATTTTTTAAAAAAAAGGATTTTTTTTAAAATTTTTTAATTATTTTTTTAAAAAAAAAAATTTTTTTTAAAATTTTAAATTATTATTATTTTTAAAAAAATTTTAAAATAAAAATTTAAAAATTTTTTTAAATTTTTAAATTAAAAAAATTTTTGTATTAAAAAATTATCATTTTAATTTTATTTTATTTTTATTAAATTATTTTTAAAAAAATTTTTTTTTAAATTTATTATTTTTAAATTATTTTTAAATTTTTATTTTATTTTATTATTTTATTTTTAAAAATTTTTAAATTTTTATTTTTATATTTTTAAAAATTTTTTTAAAAAAATTATTATTATTAAAATTAAATTTTTAAAGTTTTACCCTTTTTTTCAGCGTTCCCAAAACTCATGCTAACCGTACAGACAAGGCACCCCAAAGGGCGACCAAAAGAAAAAAGGGAAAAAAATTTTTTAAATGTTTTTAGGATGGAAGAAGTCAAAGGGGATGGTTAATTTGGCATTTTTTATTAAAACCCCCCCCCCCCTTTAAAGTTGTCGCTATATAAAAAAACCCTTTAAAACTAAAATGCTTTTAAAAGATCTTTTGTTTTGTAATAAAAATTCATATTGTCTAATGTAAACGTCCCCCGGCAACGAGAAGTTTTAAAAAAATAAAAAAAAAACCCTTTTTTGTTTTCCCTCCTACTAAAAACTTTTTATCACTTCATGCGATCTGATAAATTAAGGGTAAACGACACATTTAAACACCCTTTTTCATCCTGAAAACACTTTTATGATCGCCCAGAATTTTTTCAAAAAACGTCCCCCCTTTTTTTGTTTTTTTAAACCAGTGAATTGTCGTCACCCCTGTTGAAACCTAAAAGGGGGGAAGAGATTAGGGGGAAGTGTAGCGCCCCCGAAAGGCTTTACGGGGGGGAAAAAAATTTTTAGAGAGAGAACGTCATTTTGGGTTTTTTGGGGCATGCGTCTCCCCATCCCCGCTTTCCGGGGAAACGGTGGATACTTCACCGAAAGCGATGGCGATGAGACGCATGCGCAAAATCATTTTGACGTTCTCTCTGTAAGGTGACGTCCAATAAAGGGGGACGCTACTCTTCCGCTAATCTCATTCCCATCAAAGGCCAGGGTAAGCTGTCATTCCTTGAAAAATTTAATGACTTCTGTCCTTTACCTTTTGGAATAATTTTTCGTAATCTGCATAGAACAGAAATTGTATAGATAAATTGAAACAGGAAAATTGAATAGACATGTTGAAATGGGAACGAACTATATAACGTTTCCATGTGCCAGAGGTCATTGGTCATATGAAAAATATCATCATCATCATCATCATTGCCTTTTTCACCCTGGGTCAGGGTATAGCCACAGACACACAGTTTCCATCCTTCTCTATCCTGAGCTAACTTTTTAATCTCATTCCAAGGCTTACCACTTCTCTGTATATCGGCTTCTTTAATTCTTCTCCATGTTCCTCGTGGCCTTCCTCTTGATCTTCTGCCCTGAGGGTTCCAGTCCAATAATTTCTTTGTAATGGTGGAGTCATTCTTTCTAAGCGT
Organism: Berghia stephanieae; assembly: GCF_034508935.2. Taxonomy (NCBI): domain Eukaryota; kingdom Metazoa; phylum Mollusca; class Gastropoda; order Nudibranchia; family Aeolidiidae; genus Berghia; species Berghia stephanieae. The sequence continues at coordinate 5,859,913 of NC_088374.1, forward strand.
GTGTCCAATCCACCTCCATCGTCTTCTTCCTATTTCCTCTCCCACTGGTTTCTGTTGTGTTCTTTTCCATACTTCTTCATTTTTTATTCTATCCATCCATTTTATTCTGAGTAGCTTACACATGCACCTGTTTACGAAATTTGCTCAAACATATTAACTGCATAGGGCGGGCAGCGTGACTAAGCGGTACGGTCTTTGCTTGGTACCCGAAAGTTATACCGAGTTTGGTCACCGGCCGCTGCGCTGTGTGGCCTTGAGCAAGTCACCTCGCCCAGCCTAGCTCACTTTGCGGCAATGCACTGCGATGACGCCTGATCAGTCTTCCATTGGAAGAGACACAAGAGATAAATTTCCCCAATGGGATGAATGAAGGGAATTTTTATTTTTTTTCATTTTATCAATTTTTTTTATTTAAACATGTGGGTCATTTTGGGGTCATCCAGTTCAAGAAATGTACAACGTCGCAATTGGTCATTTGTGACCCATCGTCTCAAAACGGTATTATATTGGAACTAACCAGATTCTTAAAAGACAAATTTAATGTTAAACTGGTCAAAAATACAAATTGTTGGCAATATCACCCTAAAATATGGTATCCATTCTCCTCAATAAAACATACAAATTCAATACAAGTCTGATATTTCTGGCTTTAAATTCAATTTTCAACATCTTAACCAACGCGACTTAATACCGTTTTGAGGCGAAGGTCACAAATATGACATTAAAGTATGTATTAGTTTTCAATACTCAATATTATCAAATTAACATTGAACGCTGTTTAATAAATTGATGAATTATATCTATGTATAAAAGTTATACAGAATATTTAACGTTTATAGAACCTATTAGCACATCTTCTTCTTCTAGGTTCCATGCCTGGTCCAGGCTTCGGATACTGCATGAATTATCTCTCTCCATTCCTCCTTGTCTCTTGCTTTTTCAAACAGCTCTTGATTGTTAGGTTGGTGAAGCCCTTCAGTTGGTCTATGAGTGTTTTTCTTTGTCTCCCCCGGGCGCGTTTACCAGGTATTTTCCACAACTTGCCAGGTATTCATTCTTATATTTCCTTACTATGTGTCCAAAAAAGGATAGTTGTCGATCCGCTATTAAGGGCATTAGTTTCCTTTGTTGGTATGTTTGTTTAGCACTTCTTCGTTCGTTTTGTGTGCAGTGTACGATATTCTCTGCATCCTTCTCAAACACCACATTAGCACATAAACAACACAATAATATGCGATCTACAAATTGTCACATCGTTTTATACCCCTATCAATTTTTGACAACATAATTACAACAAATGGTATTTCAGAAACATGAACAATTATGCATGAGACACATAACAGGGTTCGGTGTGTCTTTTATTAAAAAATAAAAGTATAGTAAAGTAGATTTCTTTGATAACACAATAAAACACTAAATTCGTTATAGATAACCCAATGTGTAAAATGTGTAGATAATAATGATATCTAGTAATAATAATAAGAACGCTTAGGCATAACACAACAGACATTTGCTACAACGTAGCCACGAGACTAAAAGTAAAAAATAATAAACTGAAATGATAACAGCTCTATTTCTTTTCTTTTTTCTTTCTGGTTTTGTTTTGTTTTTGTTTTTTGTTTTTTGTTTTTGTTTTTTTTTTTTGTTGTTGCTTTTTGTTTTGTTTTTTTTTTTTTTTTTTTTTGTTGTTTGTTTTTTTGGTTTTTTTTTGGGGGGGGAGGGGGGTTGTTTTTAGACTACAATTCAAGGTTACATCCAAATTTGTGTGTTGGTATCAATGCCCACCCCTGTCATCACGTAGCCGAGGCTTTTTGGCGTCTGCTAATCCCAAAATATGTTTGTGTCAAGCTCACCCGTGATGTCGCGTCAACGATGAGAAAAAAAAAGAAAAAAAAGTACAATAAAAAAAAAGAAATAAAAAAGGGTAGTAATGACAATAACTGTCATATCATTTCATGACATTGGAAATTACGGAAAACTGTTTTATTTTGTATGAAATCCATTATAAATTTTATGGTGATCAAGAACGAAACCTTTTGTTCGTCTTCCTCGTCCTCACTCATAATTTATTATAATATTATTTTTTTTTTAAGTAACAACACAGCATTTATTTTGTCCAATATCCACTATGCGTGCTCAAAGTGCTTTACGATGGGTCCCAAGCCAGCAGCAATACTAAACATGAAGGACAAGACATGAAGCCTGTCAGACGATATTAATTTTTTTTTTCCGACAAAGACACCAATCGGCCATGTACTCATTTTACACCTGAGTACGATGAAGAATGTTAGTAAAGATCCTTTTCCAAGGACTCAACTCTGCGCCACTCTGAGCGGGTCTCGAAACCTGGACCTTCCAATCTGAAAGCGAGTTTCATACCACTAGGCTCCATCACAGAAAAGGGAGGGCACTGTTCTGTCGGCCACATAGCTTCACTATTATTTGAAATGTATTTATAATTTCATCAATTTTTGGAGTAAAGACATAGTTCTTGCTAACAAACCTATTGGGGATTTGACGCTGATCACGAAACTGACGTCAAAACAACGAAAATAAAAAAAAATGTCCACTTTTTTAAACTGCCACGCTCCCGATTGCCGATCACCTCGAAAAATATTAAGCAAGGCGGGCTTTGCGAGCGACCGACCGTCCCTCCGCTCGTCTCCCCAGGTAGTTGGCCACACACATTGCGGTCATTGCGTTTTCACTACGATTTGCCTGTCCCTAGATCGTCCCTGGACGAAAACTGAGCGTGTATGGGCCCTCTCACGCTACAGGCATGGAATCTTTAAAAATGTATCTTTCCTTGGTACTGCAGTACTTTGAGTAACCCTCTCCTTTCCACCTATTGTAAAATCGTCACATTTGTTATGATACAGCCGTCACTTTTCTCATCCTGATTTCATTTCATTTTGCTATAGATATAAAAACTTGACATTCTGTTTTTGAGTTCTTATTGTCGATAAATTATTATGAATCTGTTATCAGTCATGTATTTATACACATGCATTCCACATGCACCCAAAAGTATGCCAACATACACACACTCACACACACGCGCACAAACACAGACACATACACACACACACACACACACATACATACGAATGCGACTAGTTGTATGCATAGAATGTCCTGTTGCTTTTCTGTTTGAGTAAGAAATCTCTGTTTTTTGTGTTGGGTGGGTGTGAAGTTTTGGGAAAAATTCTGAAAATGGCTGATAAGGAGAGGGTTAATCGAATCAAGTATTTACAGCAATAGATCTCTTCTCGGCAACTTCATCAAATTCTTAAAAAGACATAAAGACTATTGGGATTCGGTTGTATCTTTCATCTGTTTTGATCCATTCGGTTCTCTAAATCTTCTGCATACTTCTTTGCCCCTCTGGGTTTATACATCCAATAACCGTAGTAAAAACATACCTCTAATACTCGGCCGTATTCTGGAAAAAAACTCAAATTTTAAAATTTGGCCAGAAAAATCGTCCTTCAAATCTAGATCGATTTAAATAACCCAAATATTGGAGAAATAAAAAGAGAAAAATCTCAAAACATGGGACTTCACGAAGTTTCTTGTTTGAGAGGTTTTTCAAAATTTATTTTGCCAAGCCGAGGGTCATTTATATCGAATTATATTTGAGTTTTCTGGCCAAATTTTAAAATATGTTCGGATTGTTTTCCAGGGTACGCAGTACGGTGATTAATCGTATCAAGTATTTACATCAAAGGGTCTCTTCTCTGCAATTACATCACCTACTTTAAATGACAAAAGACTATTGAGATTCTGTGGTTTCTCTCATCAATTTAGATTTATCTGATTTTAGAACATATATATTAATATTAAATTAAATTATGCCTTTTGCGCCACGATATCATAATATATCATCGCCTAGGCATTCCACGAAGGAATATAGATAACTCATCAAACAAGATGTCTGATGTCAACAGGAATCACCCATGTTGTCCAAGTGAGCAAATTGGGGGTTAATAATCTTGCTTAAGGAAAAAAACGAAAGTGCCTGAAGCGGGGCTCGAACCCGGGTCATCCAGATCACAGTGCAATGCCTTAACTACTCGGCCACTTCGCCCCATATATATATATATATATATATATATATATATATATATATATATATATGTATTAATACCGGATAGGGAGACTTTTGGTACCCCTATTAGTTCATTTTACAGTACTTTACCAATAGGGAGACCAAAATCCGGTCCCCTATTGATTTGACCTCTAGCACATTCACTTTTCTATTTTTAGTTTAAGGTTGTCAACCCAACCGTCAAGGATATATAATTGTAAATCATAGTATTGAAGTTATTTGTTAAACACCACAGTAAGAAGAGTTATGCCTAAATTTTCACGTTGGTCAATAAGGTGACCGCCTGAAAAAAGTACAATAGGGGTACCAGTGTTTTCATCGATATATTTCAATAGTGAGGCAATATATCTTTCCGAAATTTTCTCTAAAATTCTAGAGCATTATATGGATTTTTATAGTAATGAAAACCTAATATAAAATTGTGTGAAAGTTGATGAACTGAGGAATGAACAAGATATACGAATTATAATCTATTTTTAGAAACAGATTTATCGAATTTTGGTTCGGATTCTTATCTTGGTGACAAGAGACAAGCAAACATAGTAACTCTTTTTTTCGTGAAACGTATGTTTAGTCAATTTCGCGCATAAAGAGGCACTCGGCACTCACTCACTCTGCAAGTCGGTAGTAGGTGGTTATCAGTTATCAGCTCGGCCTTTAGTTCTTAGTCAAACGCTTCATCAAACCCATTATTGAGTAGCATGTTGATGCCTGATGCCAGTTGAAGCCATCTCGACGTCGTGAAATGGAGCATCTTCTGTCATGGCAGTAGAATCGTCAGATGCCGCATTTAAATCCTCCATTCCAGGCGTTGCTGTTGCCATATCGATCTTCGAAATGATTTGGTCTAGACGTCAAGTTGACCCGTTCTATGTCTGAAGAGATTTTAAAGTGCAATACCTAACATTATAACTTGATCTACAAAAGAGTCTTTTTAAATGAACCGCTGTGTTTCTATATTTTTCAAGAACCAAGGATATCTGATAACCACTGACTACTGACTTACAAAGAGAGTGGCCGACGGACGTCCTCTCTATAGCCGCAAGTATTTTTTCGTCACTTGCTGAGTTCCAAACTAGACGTCTATGGCATCGTGGGGTAAATTGATGCTGGAGGCATCATTGAAGAGACACCGAGATAATTATAATGGTAAGTTATTGGCCATTCTTATTACATCACAGTTGATTTAAGATTTTCAATAGGGTAGACATCACACACCGATTGATGATTGTCACTTGTCAGTCAGTCATTTGGAAGTGGAGTCAGATAATTCGGGAACTTCTGTAGACTGTAGATTCACACTAGTGAGTAAGATCTGTCGTTTACTACTAATACTACTACTACTACCACTACTACTTTTAGTTTTAGCGCTATCCAACTCAACACTTCTCGTGTTTATTTTATTTTGGCAAAACTAGAATGGATTTTTGAAAAGAATATAAAATAATTTAAACTTAAACCTGTCTTTGCATCTTGCTTTATGCATACAGTATGCCATATCACAGCCATCACAAAATCATAGTTTAATGTTGAGAATATGCTATTTCTTTTGTAACTTCAGATCAGAGAGATTTGAGCTTTAAAAATCCTGAAAAATGTCTTGCTGTCAATCCAGACAACCCTTTTGATGTGATCTATGATGTTAATGGTAAGAATGTAATTTGATGAGGAAATGAATAACATTTAGGTACACATAGTTTGCTTTTTTTTTTTTTTTTTTTTGAGTCATGATGTGTAATACTATTACAGTCCACTCCGGATAATTGCAACTCATTTAATCGCAACTTTCGGTTAATCACAATATTTCCTAAGCAATGGAAATAATTCTATATAAAAGTCACTGGTTAATTGCAACAAACTTCGGTTTTTTAAAAAGTGGTAAATTCAAGAAATCAAACAGTATATCATGATTAAATTTCATCATGGATGAAATCGTGACAGGTTGAAGAATCGAGAGTGAGCAGGATTTAATGCTACAGTAGTGTGTCACCACTCTGTTAGAGTCGAAAGAGGGCGGGGCTCTGCAGTATGGGTTTGTGACGTCATCGGTGGCCATTAAATAGAAGAGGGGTGGGGCTGGTCATAATCTTGACAACAGGTTATAAATGACAGTTATAAAGAGAGACTGAGCGATATCCTTTGTTTTAGGATTAACAACTGTGCATTGTGACCAATGAGTTTGGTGAGAGCTTATTGTCTCTCATTAAGGCTAATCTCTTTAACTCTGACAAATGTTGAATTGTTGAGAAAAAAGATTGAAACTTCTTCCAATCTGAATAAGATATCGGCTTGCTTCATAGCTGCTTTTGGTTGACAAATCTACACGGGGCTGCCATATGGTTTTTGTTTCAATCAAATTGCTCTATATGTGGTTGACTAAGAATATTATTTACTGGTTTGAGTTGACAATAAATGTGTAAAATGTTGAAATAGTGGACAGGAAACTGAATTTCGGTTAATCCCAACATTTTCGATGATCCCAAGGTATTGCGATTATCCTAAGTGGACTGTACCTGAATCTTGAACGAAAAACTATCATATGGATATGATTATAGACAGATTGGTTTCTGGAATTATATTTCCGTCCTCCCTTGCCAACTCTGACGTTCTTGAAATTTAAAAGAAAATAGCCAGAAGGTTTCGGACTTAATTTTCTTTTTTTTCCAAAGGACAATAGTCATAAGGTAAATAATTTTTTAAAAATCCTTTTACAGCATAAGATGGCATGATTTTATGTTTAAGAGTTTAGAGAAAAACTTGCACATGATAGTCTTCAGCTTTTTTTTGTTGTTTTTATTTTCTATATAGACTCCAACTCAGAGCCTGAAAGTGATGCAGAACAAAGTTCCATATCACATGATTCATTTGTGGTAAGTATGTACATTAAAATAAAATCATAACATTTGTATAGCGTTTATCCACAGTTGGCACCATGCTCAAAATGCTTCACATCACCATATTTTGTGGTGGACAAAACACATTTGCCACAAAAGATGAGACCTGCAGTCTGTTAGGCGCAATACAATATTTCAGGACAAGGACAACACTGTTTTACACCAGTGAGATCTCCTAGTTTTTTGTTGTTAAAAATTTTTCTTTGCAGTGGACTTCGCCAACAATAACACTATTTTAAACCTTCCTCGTTATATTTTGAAGTGATATTCATTGATGAGCCATTCACATTTGAAGTCGTTTGTTTTTTATTTGACAAAATGTGAAAATGATGCGTTTCCAGGAAAAATTAAAATAGCTTCTGTTGGGATTATACTTTTGATCTCGCATTTTGTCCAAATTCTCTTGCATCGTAATGTTTATCAACTTTTTTTGTTAACTATATTGCAGTTGCAAGGTTAGGAAGTTCATATTGTTGCAATGACAACCGTTTATATGTCCAGAATCGTAGTGATATAAAAAATTGTTTTGTAGTTGTTGGTCCTGGTGTAGGATTTAAAGAGTTGGTTAAAAACGGTTTACTGAAACCCTGGTTGGTGTATCTATATTTATCCAAGCACAGTTGAACATATTAAATACTTAGACAATATGTCTGCCTTTCTCAACTCTTTTTTATTATACTTGCATTATTAACCAGCTAATTGTTTAGTTGGATTATTAAACAATGGCTCTTCATGTTTATTGTCAACATGAATAAATTGATTGATCTGTCATCTTTTCCACAAATATACAGGGTCCCGATTTTGTTGCTGACTCCGAGTCTGATTCCTCTACGTACTCTGTGAGGTACCCAATGCTGAGTACATCATTGTCTCTGGAACCTAGTGCTCATTCCCCAACTCAGTCAGAGCCTCATCCACAACTATCACAGACTGAACCTCGTTGCCAGTCTGGGACCCAGGTTCAACCCGAATGCTATACACTTGCAAACCAACGTGTTACGTGCAATGGTGAGTCATTTTTTTTGTCATTCTTCTCCTTTGATATTTGTGGGATCAATTTTAATTTACCCATTCCTTTTAAAAGAAAACTTCCACCCCCTCCATGGTGCTGCATTTGTGTTATTGCATTTTTTTCTGTTTTGGCAGTGCTGCGTCGCAAAATACGCTACCATTTACATAACAAGCACAAATCCAAATTTGATAGGGTGGACATCTTAGAATCTGAAACCCCAATGTGTGAGTGATATCAGTGAAACCAGCCATAAAAATGTTCATGTTTATTTTATTGGGGGTTTTTTTTGTCTGTAATAGACTTAAATTGCTTGTATTGTAAGTGTTAAAATGGTTTTTTTTGTTACAACCCATCTATATATTAAAACTGTTTCTTTGTATTTCTATGATGCTTAAGGCTTTTTTTCACAGACCAGCTGGAAACTTAACGAGAATCAGAGTAGATAACATTTTTATTAATCTTGCAACCTAAACAGTATATGATGATTGGGAGCATTTAAAGAAAAGCACATTTTCTTTTTAATTTGTCGGTACTAAAATTATACTTTGATAATGTCTGCTGTGCTACAAACCCTTTTGACTTCCAGGTTCAATATTTTTCTTTATTCTAAAATTCTTGGGTGTCCTTTCAATGACAACTGAGATCATTAAAATTCAGCTCACAACATGATGTGTGTAGATTTGATGAAAACATATGTTCGAGTTGAGAAGCAGTGTTCACGAACTTGCTGATCGTTTTTACTAGCATTTATTTTCCTAACTTACCTGTGTCAATTAACAAAGGCAAGACTCAAATATTTTCTATCTGAACAGTGTGTTTGTTATTGAAATATTTCCGGCATATACATGTCATATTTCATTCCCACAAAATATAAATCAGGATTAAGTTGTCTGGGCATCAGCATCGTTCAGGCAGTTGGGGGGAAGTCTTTAAGGAATTAATGAAGCCGATGCTCAACCGGTCTGGAGGACGTTTGATTGATGTCGGCTGTTTGTTCTGCCAGCCGGTGATGTTTTCTCACTCCCTCAATGACAAAGAAAGTCATTGTTATGACTATGAACTATAGTCTATTATTACTTTTGTTACTATATTAATTGTTACTTATTGCCGCTACTGTTATTATTATTATATATTATTATTATTATTATTATTATTATTATATTATTATTATTATTATTATGATATTGCCTTCATTGCATTCTATTACTATTATTGATATAATTAATTTCTGATTGTTGTAAATAATTTATGTGAATTGAATTTTGTCGATTGGCCAAGGGCCTACAATAAACTTAAATGAAATGTTAGTCTTTGGATAGGACTTGGGTCTATTCTTGATTGCTTTTCCGCATGGGTCGAGTGAAGCATTTGGAGTAAATTTTGTTGCTCAACGTAAAAAACATGACGCTTACCATTCCGCTGATACTGATCCCTCCAAGGGGTGGTTGGGGAAAAACCTAAAATTCTTTTGACATTCTGTCTGATTTTTCGCTGAAACAACAAAGGACAATCTATGTATTCAGATGAGACTTCAATGTGTTACTATTCCGATTTATGTTCATATTTTGATTATAATGAAGAGGGAACCCTGAACCCAGTGAAGTGGGTGGATTGATCTCTTTATTTCTATTTCAAAACAAAAATATGGCGTCTTTTCACTGGATTTGTTATGTGGCAGAGGTCTCCACAAATCTAACATACCTCTTCCAAAGGAATAGATGGTAGAAAAGTATATAACAAGAAGGAATTATGACAGTTACTTGTCCAGGCCTTAAATATTTGGAATGCTATTCCTCTCTATCGCTGTCATGTAGCTGATGTGCATACGATCTGTCTATTGATTTATTTTCATAGTTCATAGCATGATGTGCTTTATTTTCTTCTTTTTTTTCCCAGAGAAATACAAAAAGCCAAGGAGACCCTGTCCATACTGTGGACAGTTGCAAACAAAACTCTCAAGGCATTTGATGAGGAAACACAAAGATGAGACAGAAGTTACAGAGGCCATGAAACAGCCTGTAAAGGAAAGGGATAGAACAATGGAGAATCTCAAGAAAAAGGGCATTTTTTATTCAAACACTAGAAACAATTCAATAGTTATGCGTGAGAGAGCACAAGGGTCACATGAAGTTGTTATGTGTGCTGGCTGTAAGGGGTTTTACTCTGGACGAAGGGTTTATGAACACAAAAAGAAATGTAGTACTGAGCATGCTCTGTGTACTGGGGTTGTAAAATTTTATCCCGTGGCTCCCAATGCAAGTAAAGAAATAAAGGAGAATATTCTTGACAAATTTCGGAATGATGAAGTGGGAAATTTGTGTCGATCAGACAAAGCTATAGTATTGTTAGGAACAAAATTGTGGAGTAAAAGTTCAAAGAAGGAGAGAAAAGTTATAATGAGTGATTTACGCATCTTAGGAAATTTGATTTTAAAAACTAGGAAGAGAACAAATCAACCTTCTTTCTCTGGAGAGGACGTGGTGAAGCGTTGTAACTTTAATGAAATATCGCAAACCATTTCTGAAATGACTTTGAAAGAGGATGGGACATTGAAAGCAGGCTTGAAGCTTTCAATTGGATTTATATTGAAAAAGTTAATTAATTTCTTAAAAGGGGAATATATAATGCAAAACAAAATGGAAGAATCCGCAGAGATAGATTTGTTCAAAGCTGTCCTGGATTATAATTGGGATAGTATTTTTTTTACAGCCAGAGTTCAATGTGAAGCAAAGAGAACAAATTTGAGAAAACCCAAAGAGATGCCATTAGAGAATGATATAAAGAAGCTACGGCAATTTATTACTGAAGAGATGGTCCGTATTTGTGAGGATGATTATCAATTATTTGATTCACATATGTTTGTTAGGCTTCGCAATGTCATCGTAGCTAGGCTTACAATGTTTAATGCGAGGAGAGGCGGAGAACCCGCAAGGATGTTGTTAAAAGACTGGAATGATGCAGATTCAGGTGTATGGGTTGATCCCCAGCTTGTACAACATGTCACTGATCCTCTGGAAAAAGCGTTACTTGAGAAGTATAAGCTGGCCTATCAGTCTGGAAAGGGAAGCAAGATGTTGGTCCCTGTGTTGATACCCAATGACACAATTCAGCCTTTAAGGAAACTTGCACAGGAGCGTAAAGCTGTTGATATTTCAGACAACCCATTTCTTTTTCCAAATACAGGAATATCCAAAGATCATGTAAGTGGTTACATTGCCATCAAATATGTCACTTCCTTAGTAAAGGATTTAGAGAAACCCCAGTTGTTAATAGCTGATAAATTCAGGCACCGAGCTTCGACATTATTTGCCTTACTTGATGTCCCACAACACGAGAGAGATGTCTTCTATCGACATATGGGACACAGTGAATCAATCAATCAAAACATTTATCAGTGTCCACTTGCAATACGAGAAATAACAGAAGTTGGTCATTTTTTGGGTCAAATTGATAACTCAGCATCGGTCACTGGGGAAGGAAATTGTAACATTGAAACAAATGACTTTGTAGTGAATAGAGACTCAAATGCAAATTTTGGAACATCCATAGTAACAGCTGCAAATCAAGAAGAAATATTTGATGGTGAAGCAGGAGTGCCAAATCAGCTTACGTGTTCTTCAAAACAAACTGAACCCAAGAGGAATTCAAGCAAAAATCGGAGATACATGTCATGGTCAGATGAGGATACAGATAGAGTCAAGTCATATTTTAAAAACTTTGTCGAAGATGTTTCAGCACATGGTTCAAGGGGATCATTACCTAGAAAGTCTGAAATTATTCTGTTCTTAAAACACCACAGGGTATTTTCACAAAAAGGAATCCCTGAAGGTACACTAATTAGTTTGGTGAAGACAAAGATTTTTAATGAAAGAAATAAATATAGAAGGGAAAGAGCGTTTCAATCGGTGTAATGACAATCATGAATTTGATTTGTATTACATTCATTGTATTGTATAGTGTTATTGACATATTTTGGGGGTTTACAAAAACGTTTTATCTTTATATAGTACAATCTGTTCATCATTGCAATATCCTTTTTTATATTATATGAACATTCATTTGCTCAGCTTGAGAGACAAATGCTTTGTAGAACCATAGCTGTCAACCGTTCTGTTAAAAACGGATTTGTTCCGTATTTGACTTCCTGAGTCAGTAAGTGCTTATTTTTAGTTCAAAATCCGTATTTTGTAATTTTTGACTAATTTGTGGTAAAAAAAGCCATGTGAGCCTAATGAATTATTATTATTGATCCATTATTATTACTATTACTACTACTACTATTGTTGTTATTATTATTATCATTATTATTGGTGTCCAGTGAGAGCATAATCTCCATTTGTGTAGCTCTTTAATTTGAATTATGCCTCTATCATAAATGATTTTCAACAATTAAAAAAGTTCCATTCGTTTATATGACGCCTGTATTTTACTCAAACCTTTCATAATGTATTGGAGATTTGCATAGGATATGGATGTTAGCCTCGATATACTTTGAATATTCTAAGACAGTATTGATACTTTCACTATTTGTTACAAATATTATTTTAATTAAGAATAAAATTAAATCCACCTTTTTGATTGGAAGGTATTCAATAAGAAAATCAATTGCTTATATTGATTAAAGATGACAATGATTATTTCCCTTTATTAATTTATGAAATATATAAATTTAATCCCTTTAAAAACATCTTCATCTGATTTTAATTTTTTTTTTCAAGCAAGCTTTTGTAACGGTTTAGGTTCAAGAAAAATAAGTATACTCCATTTTTAGGTGTGTTTATCTTGTCAAAGTAAAGAAGTAGGAATTCTCTAATATTTAGAGGTGCATTTTACTATAACTACTATTATAGTATACTACTTACAGACCATTATGTTGCATGAAAGAAAACATATATGCAATCGTCTACTTTTTATCTGAACTCACCTAATTTTTACCCCAAAACGCCCTCTCAAGTGATGTACCAGGTTGGTAGTTATGCATTTCTAACCATCTTAAGTTATTTCATTTATTTTACAATTGTGCTTCTTGTGTATTGGTCCTTATCAAAGTTGAGGCAGTTGAATTCTTTCTTTATATTGTCCGTTCTGAATTTTGATCTCATTGTGGAAAGCTCCCATAGCGGGCAGGGAGGTACACACTGTGTCTTCTATCCCCTTATATCTGTTTTCCAACATGCTTTCAGTCTTTGTCTTGGAATGAGATTACTTGTTTTTTTCCTGGCCCTCGCCGGAGTCCTAGCTGGGAGGGAAGCAGTCAAATGCATATTTATTGTTTTGGGAGATGATATTTTTTTCCTTGTAAATCATCTCTCTGTTATGTATTATTACTATATTTGTTATTTTTTAATGTATAATGTAAGCATTTGAGTGTGTTCCTCTTTGTTGGATTTTGTTCTTGTGTCCGGATAAGACTTATAGGTGATCTCAAACTAAGTACATTGGTGATACGCTCTTGGAATCTACATCTGATCCCTATTTGTTCCCAGTTCCCCTATGTCTTACTTTCTCTTGGATGCTTCAACTGTAATTCTAGAACTTTTTACTATCCAATTTTCTTCCTTTTTACTGGCGCTGATATAACCTAAATGTGTTGCAAGCGCCGTAAAACCCTTAAAAACAAAACAACAATCATTGTGGAAAGTGTCATTTTAACGATTCAAATGTGCTGGTACTAAACCCGATAATTGAGCAACATTTGGACTAGCCTCTGTCATCTCAAACTTGTTAGTGTTAGTAATAGTAATTAAAAAGGCTGACTTTTATATGTTGCGATTCGATGAAGGGGGGGGGGGGGGGGCGTTCGGCACACATCGTCCCTCATCCCGGGCCAAATGAGCGTTCCTTATTTTATTTTTGAAAAGTTGGCAGCTATGTAGAACTATCTGAAAGAATCAGATATGGCAGAATAAAAAGTCTTTCTACTAACCCTAACTTAATTGGCCAATGTAGCTTTATGTTCAGCATTTTCTAGATACCTAATGTAAAATTTCACTATTCTTTTTATGATAATTTTAAGAGTTGCAATCTTTAGAGGCGACTGTCAAGAAATGACACCTCTGTGCATTTAATTTCATTCTTTCTTTATCCCCTCATCCTTAATCAGAATAATAATAATTAATAATGAAAAAAAATGCAGCAACGACAGCTTAGAACGGCATAAAGTGCTTAAGAATTATTTTTTTTTGCATTAAACTTTATTCAAACGATTTTCAACACTTTTGCTTCACAGTTTATGCTTTTTAACAAATGCAATTAAGCGACTTACCAGCAACAACATATTGGTTTGTTATCATTTGAGGGTTTTATCAGTAAAACTGTTTCTATCCTTTTATGTTGCACTGTACACATAGCAAACTTCATGCTTTTATTTGGTGACCAAAGACTTATGTGATACAGTGGATGAATGTTTGTGATGGCTTTTGGAACTGAAATAAACCTGCAATATGATTTGTAGACTTCTATCGTTATGTATCATTTTTCGGTCAAATGTAAATGTAATTTTACACGAGCTTGATGTATCATAAAACCCACAATGAGCTCAACGTGCAGCTGGTAGTACATTTATATGGACACGAACAGAACAACGTTGTTACAATTCAGTAACGTACTCCAATTAACACAAGTGAGACTGTAAATGAGACTTTTACAATGACTCTGCATCGCCACAAATATAGATTCGAACCCTGGCAACTCGGGCGTCAGACGAACTGTCTACCACGAAACCAAAGCAAGCATTATGCAAGTTAAAGTGAATGAGATGTTGATTGAAGCCGTTCATTGTGTCCATCAGATCTGCTGTCCTATCCATCCAACTCCATTCACTGGGTGGGGTTCCCGACTTCCCATAATGGGCAGGGACGTACTCGTTGCGTCTTCTATCCCCCTATGTCTGTTTTCCAACTTGTTTTCTGTCTTTGTCTCGGGATGGGATTACTTGGTTTTGTCCAGGACCTGGCTGGGAGGGAAACAGTCAAATGTATAGTTCGAGTTTTGGGAGATTATATTTTTCCCTTGTAAATCATCTGTCTGTTATGCTCTTTATTGTTTTGTTTACATATTATTTATGCTTTGTAAACATTTGAGTGTATCCCTCTTTGTTGGGACCTGTGCTTGTGTCTGAATGAGACGTTTAGGTGATCTCAAACTAAGTACTTTGATAGTGGGCTCTTGGAATCTACTGTTTCCTATTTGAAACAAATCCCCTTTGCCTTACTTTTTCTTGGGTGCTCTAATTGTAGTTCCAGAACTTTTTACTATCCCATTTTCTTCCTTTTTACTGGCGCTGATATGACCTTAATGTGTTGCAAGCGCCGTAAAACCCTTAAAAACAAAACAAAACAAACCAAGTCCATTCAGTGGTATACAACAACAACAAATAAACTCCTCTGCCTGGTCCCTTCTATCTCTGATCTTAACCTGGGTCGTCAGGTTTCTAAAGGGGTCGGGGACTGCAAAAACAATGGCGCACGGAGCAACTGGGAATATTTTTTGCCGTGTTTGAGTCCCAGGTTATTTCCTGAGCGCCCCTTCTGAGGGATGGACCTTCCCAGGAGTTAGTAAATGCGTTGCTCGGCCACTTCACTCTACGCACACTGGGACTGGGATAAGCTTCGACACTATGGCCATGAAGCTCTTAATCTTAAGGACTTACTTTATTTTAGACAATTTGGTGGTAGCTCACTTGAAAATGCACTCTTAGGTATACACATATATAAACATATACTGGGCTCCCTAAAAGGGTTTTTTAATGTGGTCTCCCTAAAAACATGTTTTTACCAAATGTCTCCTTAAAGCTACAGAAACACTTAGTAAAACATTAGGGGGACCGAGTAATTTTCTATATACCATTGTGATCATCAAGCATCAGAATTGTGTTCATAAATCATTGTAGGGAATCAAATTATACTCATTTGAACAAAGATTGAACAGTTTAATCAATTTGAACAAGACATATGCTTGGTCCTCCAATTGGTGCATTTCACAGTGGTCACCTTAATAGTGGATTGATACTTATATATATATATATATATATATATATATATATATATATATATATATAATGATAATAATAATAATAATAATAATAATAATAATAATAATAATAATAATAATAATAATAATAATAATAATAATAATAATAATAATAATAATAATAATAATAATAATAATAATAATAATAAAACACCAACAATAACCTGGGAGGTCGTCAGGCAAAGCAGCCCCTACAGATGCGGTGCTAGAAAATGTAACCTGTGCCTGACAGAGAAACTGGAAATATCATTACACAACCACAGAAACAATAGCACCTTAAACAAAAGATCAGAACTAATGACAATGTGCAGACACTCTAATAAATTCAAGCTCAAAACGCAAAAGGTCAAATAACCCTTCGCCCCTCCCCTTCCCCCCCCCCCCTCCCTTCCCGACCCTATTATACCCCTCCTTCGTATACGGCTATGTGCTCTTGCGGTAAGACAATCGATTATGGCTAGGAAGGTCCTAGGTTCCAGTCTCGCTAGGCGCAAAATTGAGTCCTTGGAAAAGGCTCTTTACTCACATTCTCTCACCGGACAAATCAAATCCGCTTTTAGCGAAGTAATTCTGCGCTGACAGAATTTATGAAGGACAAGAGGAAAAACCGAAAGGATATACAGAGAAGTGATAAGACATGGAAGGAGTTAAAAAAAAAAAGTTAGCTCGGGATAGAGAAGGATAGAAACTGTTTGTCGGTGGCCTATATCCTGACCCAGGGTGAAAAAGGCAATGATGATGATGATGATTTTGATAATGACTCGTGTGTAAAATATGTACCTGGTTGTTAACAGCGTTGTCTCTGTCCGAAAACAATTGTAATAATATTCCCGAAATGCTGATGTCATGCGTGCCGTACATGTTAATTGTTACTGTTGGCCAAGGAGCCATTGCAAAGCGGTTTGATTAAGTTTAGTGGATATTGCGCTATATAAAAGCTAAAGTGTTTTTTTTTTCTTAAACATCAAATGATCTCTCTCGGCAACTGCATCAACTACTTAAAATGTGACCCACCGTATCGAAGCGGTATTATGTCGGGATCCACTCGGTAAGGGAAATTGAATTCATAGCCACCAATATCCAACTTGGGTTTAATTTATTATATTATTATATTAAATTAAAATATTAAATATAAACATGGCGTCAGATTGCTCCGTGTTAAACTTCCTTGGCCTGTCTGCGGGAACGATGTGCCCTCAGATAGTGGTGCATTCAGTAGTATATATTGTACATTATATTTACTAGACTAAGTTTATGATTATTATTGGTTCAAGGCTAGTCTAACGTCAGAGCCAATGAACAGGACCAAACGGTAAGCAAGCGAAATAATATTGTAGTAAAATACACTATTACGGGAGTGTTATATGTATTGACTCATGAATAAATGATGCTGCAGCCCGGATAGCACGAGTTATGCGGCTATGTGGTCTAGTGATACGACACTCTCTTTTGGATCGGAAGGTCCTAATTTCGAGCCTCGCTCGGCGCATAGTTGAGTCCTCGCCGTACTCATGTGTAAAATGAGTACATGATCGTTAACAGCGTTGTAAATTCGTCTACAGGCATCATGTCCCGTCCAACATGTTAAATGTTGCTGTTGGTCAGAGACCCCTTGTAAATTGCTTTGGGCACGTTTAGTGGTTATTGCCCTTTATAAAAAAAATCTCAAAATCTCAAAAGAGTTCAACAAATGATTGTTACCCCCGGTCTCACGATCTTTACAGGACTGCACTAGTCTAGGTAAAGCAAAAATATTATAAAGTCTGATCAAATGACATATGTCCGAGTAAGAATGATGCAATGCATATTATGAGCTTTATACAATTCAGATATTTCAGGTACGCGTTTTGTAAGATTTAACCCTCCCCTTACCAACTATAGGAAAATCATCACATTTGTTACGATACAACCAACATTTTCCTATTCAAATTCCTCTTGTACATCATAACATTTAAAGAAAATGAACAGTGTGTTGTAGATTATGTTTTGCTAAAGAAATCATTTTATCACAAGAACGTACTGCTATTGTTTTTGAGTGATAGAAATATATTTTTGGGTTAGTTGGGTGTGAAGTTTTGGGGGAAATCCTGAAAATGGATTGTAAGGAGAGAGTTAAGCGAAACTTCCATCGCATCGAATCCTCTGCGTCTTTGTGTCAAAGGAAGAGTGTGTGGTGGTGATAGGCGTCTTTTCAAGATGTTTAACTCACGCAATCCTAGATATTTTTGCTACTATACTCTTCAAAATTGGAAAAAAAATGTATTAAAAATGAGCATGTACATAGAAATGTTTATTCAACTATCATTAACATGTAAAAACTAAAAACATTAGCTTTGATACTACGGCTATAATTTGTCTCAGAAAAATGTAATACATAGGCATGGGGTAAAAGTGACCCCGGGTAAACTACGGATATAGTGGGTTTTAGGGTTGAGTGATTTAACCCCTCCTTACCAACCATATAAAAATCGTCAAATTCGTTACGACGCAGCCAAACTTGTTCTCATTATCATTGCTTTTGTACATCGCAATATTTAAACATTTTTCTTTGCTCTAGTTAAAGTATATTAACAATGTATTGAAGAGATCGCTTTGCAGAAAAAAAAATATGTATAGAAAGAACTATCAGCTATTGAGTTAGAGTGAAATAGATCTATGTTTTTATAGGTTGGGTTTGACCAGTGACATCTATAATAGGGTGTGACGTTTTTTGGGATGCTACAGAAGATGACCGGTAAGGAGATAGTGAATACGTAAACAAATACAATTGCCCGGTGCCAGGCTAAGCGTGAGCTACACGGCTGGGTAAGGGTTGACTGCCAAATAGGTGTCGGAAAACCAAAACAATTTTCGTATCAGGAAAGTTTACTCTTTCACTAATCTGTCAAGGCTTCTCTACAGTTTTTAAAAGAATACTATATATCAAAAACTTTAATAAATAAACGCATGACAAAAGATCCACAGTGGAAAAAAATATTGAAAGAAATGCCAGCACGAGGAGCTTTCGGAAGGCCTCCCTTTCGGACGAATTCAGGAAAGCTTCGTACAGCTTTGAGGGGCCCCGGATTGCTTGGGAATGATTTAGATGGCCTCCGGACGGCTCCTGACGACAATTAGTTTTACAGATTGAAATGCATGTCAGCACGAGGATCTTTCGGACGACTTTTGGAATCTTCAGATGGCTTGAGAATGATTTGGATGACCTCCGAACGGCTTCCCTACGACGCTGGACGGCTCGGGATGGCAATTAGTATTACTAATTGCATTCCAGAGCAGAAAGAAGAGCTTTCGGAAGACCTCCCTTTCGGACTTCCCATGGAAAGCTTTGTACAGGTCTGAGGGCCTCCGGGATGGCCTGAGAATGCTTTGGATGACCTCCGGACTGCAATTTGTGGGAACGTTCATTTGTTTACATCGCTAATTCACATTCCGAGAACAAGAACACTGCACACAGCAACAACAACAACAAGTCTGCCTGTTATTATATCTACACATGTAGACTATTTTCCAGTGCCACATTAATTTAAGGAAAAAATGCCAAACGAATTAATGGATAATTCGGAGTGGTCTAAGTAAATGCCAAAATTAACAAGGCATTGCATTTTCTAAGAGAAATGAATGAATATCTTAACTGTTGTTTCCCATTTTCATGGTTAGTGTCTAGATAGGACTTTTTTTTGTTTCTGCAATGACTATTTTTACATAATGGCAATAAAAGAACAAATGTGGTATCCCTGTGTACAATACTCTTCAACAGTCGTAACGTCACTTCCTTCCTAATGACGCATGGTAACTTAGTAACACTGGCTCTAAACTATCGGAACAATGGCGGACGCCGTATGAAATATTTCCTTGGCAAGCATGCGTATCCAGAGGAAAAAAAACCCCATAAATTTGATCATGTTTTGACTTTTACACATTCTGATCACAAGGCATATGAAAAGTTATAGCCAACATGAAGAATAAAATGTAATGATTTTCTTTGCTTAGAACCAAGATGGCCGCCGTTGCCGAGTGGCGTGACATCAGACTACTGAATCCAATTTCGAGGGGATTACATATAGATCAGGTATTTATCATCTCTACCTATAGGAAACTTAAATTCATTGAAAAACGGAGCATTTATACACTTTATTCGTATTTCTTAGTTACTCAGGGATTAATTCGACCTCATCTGAATCCAGAAGTTTCTTATATGTAGAGGGGATCATGGTTAATGGTAGTTACTATTGATGTTGGTTGTCTCCCTACATATTTGTTGCCGTGTAGGATACATTCTGTCATACGATATTGCAGTTTGGGCTGAGATGTTATAAAAAACATTGAGCTTTATATAGCGCAATATCCACTAAATGTGCTCAAAGCGCTTTACACGGGGTCAACAGCAATATTTAAAATGTAGGACGGGACATGACGCCTTTAAGGCGATATTACAATTTTTCGGACAAAGACAACGCTGTTACCGGCCAGGTACTCATTTTACACCTGAGTACGGTGGGAGAATGTGAGTAAAGAGCCTTTCCCTAGATAAGCCTCAACTATGTGGATACCACGCAGTTGGAGGTATGAGAGTCACAGCAAGCGATCTCATGCTTACCATGGTAGGTCACAAGACCCCACTCAGCTTCAGACTCCATCTTATATTTGATTAAACAAACAACTTTTTGATAGCATATGTGACCCTTCGCCTCAAAACGGTATTAAGTCGGGATGGTTAAGATGTTGAAAATCGAATTTATAGCCAGAAACATCAGAATTGTGTTGTGTTTATACATTTTATTGAGGAGAATGGCAACCATAATCTTGAGTCCTAATACCAACAGTTTATATTTTTGACCAGTTTAACATTTAATTTGGCTTTTAAGCATCTGGTTCGTTCCGATATAATACCGTTTTGAGACGATGGGTCACATATTCCACATAGGTACAATGAAAAAATATACCCAGCTGTTTCTGTTCTTTGGCTTGGTGGTCTTGTGCTAAGACACTCGCTTTTGAATAAGAAGGTCTTGGGTTTTCCAGCGTCTCGGCGCATACTTGCGTCCTCGGCGAAGGTTTGTAACTTACATTCTCTCACCGTACTAAGGTGTAGAATGATACCTGGCCATTAAGTGCGTTGTCTCTGTCCAAAAAATATTGTAATACTATTGCTTAACAGGAGTCATGTCCCGTCCTAAGTGTTAAGTGTTGCTGTTGGCCAGGGACTCATTGTAAAGGGTTTTGAGCCCTTTCAGTGGATATTGAACGATATAAAAGCTCAAATTTATTTTCTTTTTTTTTTAAACATCTTCAAACTCAACTATTGTAGAATTCTGATGACGTCAAAACAGGCGTGCCAGAAACATTGGTTTGCTTAAAATGACTTGTTTTGTGCTTTGGCATTAAATGAAATCCAAGGAAGGAAAAAATAGAGATACAACCGACAAAATGCGGAGAGATTGAGGTTTTTTTGTGTGTGACCACCCAATGTACGCAATCAAAGCAAAACTGGCTCTAAGGCGCATGAATAAGACTCCTGGTATTGGAGGCACTTGGTAATATGGAACCTTAGATATAGGTAGTTCTTTAAGGGGGCGAAACTAAACTACCCAGATACATAAATTTACTTAACTCTCAAAGGCAACTTATTCATATTTCATAATGTCATTTGAATGCTGTGGACAATTATCTTGATATGAAATAAACAACACCAGATCTTATTTTCATTTTTAGGAAGTGAATGTTTAATAGAATCAGGTATTCCTGTAGGAAAAGAATAAAATGGCATTGCAATGGAAACTGCAAAAATTGGTTTATAATGGCTATAGTCATTGGGTGTAGAAGGGATATTTCTCTCAAAATAAGGTTAATATTCATATTATTGGTGATTCGGGCTTATTTTACTGATAGTTGTTTGTCGCGGTTGTGGTGGTGATGGTGATGTGGTGATCGCGATGGTTGTAATGGTATTGGTGGTGTTAAATTATATTCTGTTCACGACATTATTAGTAACTTACGTTATTGTAACAAGAAATTTGAAAGAAAATGTCGATAAGAAATAGATGAATAATTCATTATATAATGCCCATGTGATAAACAAGATTTACTGTTTCACAAGGGCAATCAAAAATAGTCTAATAACAAATGATGTAAAATATATCATGATAAAATTTATACTGATTTCATCCACATTTGATCGCATTGAATATATAAGAACACTTCAGTCATGAGTACAAAATACCCATGGTTTAAACACTTTTAAATACGTAATTTTCTATGATTTTGAACTCATGAACGATACAAGCAGGATTGATTTTTCAACTAAATAAAAAGACATTTAATCGCGTAAAAACAAATATAATTATATTATTAAATACATTCGTTTAAAACGTATTGGCATGCATATGTATTTCGTATTTCAAAATATGCAGAACGTTGGCAGCTTGATAAATGTGAATGTAAAGTCATAGACACGGGAAGATCTAACCCAATGCAGAGAGGCGATTTATAAGGAAAAATATCATCTCTAAAAATCACAACAATACATTCGACTGCTTTCTTGCAAGCCAAAGACTCCGTTCAGGGTCAGGACAAACATTAATATAATTCCAAGAAAAATATAGAAAGCAATTGAAAAACATATACAGAGCGATAGAAGACACAGAAAGTAACTTTCTGCCCACTATGGGAGGTCAAACCGTGTCAAGTTGTATCGCTTATTCTCATCGGCTTTAAAAAACATCCCATTCGCTGTGAACTAAGCTGCATAAATACTTTTTTTTTCTCAAATTCATAATATACACAAAATTCATTGTTAGTTTGACAACGTTACGTATATAATCACAGTAACAAATGATTTAATATCTTAACATGTGTTGACAAATTGATTGATTAATATCAAATTTGAGAGCTTTCGATGTCTGAACACAAACATAAATGTCACAATTTATAAATGTATTATATTAACTGTTATAACATACGGTAATTATATCTGGATCCCTATAATGAACAGCTAGTCTATAAAAGTGAAGAATATTCGATGATGACGTAGTAGGCTTGTACAAGAATTATCTTTTAACCAAACGTTGAGAGACAACAGACATACGTGTCTCTAGACTACAATAGAATAAGGGGAGATCGATACATCGAAATACAACTGTCAAATCACAGCAAACCATTAAAAAAAGTCGATTCTAAATAAAGTGTAGAATATTTCAAGACTCTATCTTATACATTCAACTATTAATTTACCATAAAAAAAATTGAAAGTTTACGTTTTACTTCTTTAACAAATTGCGTTCCTTCTCTACAATTAATCAAAAAATGATCATTTGTACAATAACTTTATAATTTTATTCATCACAACAATAAAACTAATACTCAATTCTCAGATATTTGACACTCAATTTCATTCCAAGCACCATGTTTATAACTACAAAAAATAAACAGTTTTGAAATAATATGTCATATATATTATACACAACAAGAATAAACTTTAAAGACAACCTGCTTACAATAATACCACTGATTAAAGTGACTTAAGACTGATGTAGAAAACAGGGACTTAAAACACTTCCCAAATCTGCGGACATATTCTAATTTAATTTAGATACAATATCTATTGGATTCGATTTATCCTTTAATTACTTAGCGCACACTATAGTGTTTATCTCAAATCTCTCGACATGAAATCCTATACTCTTTGTTCTATACATTATAAACTTTAGGTTTAACTATGACGGTTTGAAGAAAAGTCTATTCATCACAAAGGTTGTTTCGTGTTTGATCCAGTATTTTTCGAATTTGAAAGGCACTCGAGGTACTCAAATCATTTACATCAAATGATCAATTGAGAGTTTTGCATTTCTTTTTAGCGTTATAACGAATGTGACGGCCAAAGTTTGTTTTATCGCATACAAGTCATGTAAACGGATCAGAAATTAATATTCATAAAGCATTAGTTTCAATAGCTCAAAAAAATTAACAAAGACTGTCAGATGACACAAATAGAACATATCCTTGATCTTCTTAATTATAATGTAAAAAAGTTGTTCATCACATTCAGCCAATCAGAGAAAGGGTTTATTTTATTTTTTCTTCTTTGTTTTAAACTGCAGTGAGAGTGGAAAAAAACTGAAACCAGTTAAATTAAACGAAACCTGGAACGAATTTGATCTTTTTTCTTTGTCTCTGTTAAGAAATCTTAGAAAATCTACAAATGGAAAATAGCTGAATATATTCTCATGTAGTCTTGACATAATATATTATCATTCTTATAGAGAAAAGAAGGGACATAATCGATGTATTTTATAAATAGTCATAATCATTCAGTTGTTTCCATTCAATTTGTATAGTCTTCCCGTTGATACGATAAATTGTAATTAGTAGCCCATCGCGTGTTATGTCGTTCTTACCACCACAAGTCTATCGCCAGATCTGGGGTTCGAATCTATTGGGACTGATCCTGGTATAGCTATTCACGATAGAGTTTTCCTGGATGTATCGGAGACTAGCTCTTGACAAGAACTGGAGTACTTGGTGGTCCGGGAGGACACAACGCTAACATTAAATGCACTGGAAATAAAACAATCGGTAAACATGTGGTTTTTATTCATACTAATAATAACATGTCTTTAATTCTCTAAGTCTTTCTCACCCTCTGCCCCTCACACTTTCTCACACACAATCGCTATGAATTAATGACTCGCTCGCATACACTAATTATAATTCCTATTGTATAACATCATACAAAAAAAGTTACTAACAAAACGAAATGAAGATAGAAGGAAACTGCCAGAACCCGCGACCTTACTGGTACGACAACTCCGCCTGGCCGGGGAGAGCGTACTCTAGCTTATGAGCTATCCACGATCCCAAAAAAAGATCGTCTCTAACCTTAGTCTTTTATTAGAGCCTTCTCTTCCTGACTTCTTGAGGTAACGGGTTCAACTCACACAACCGCCGCGAAGTTACTCGTAGTCACTCACAATTTATTCAACAACACTATCAAATATTTTATATATTATATATAGGGTTAGGGACAATGGTTTTGCCCTAAGGTTAATATAAGATTTTTATCATCGACCATTTATTTACTGACATGACTATAAATACTAAAGCCATTTTTTCACAAATTTACATAAAAGTAAGTTGGAAACTTTCCTAAAATTAAGGGTTAAATACAGTTTCCGTTGATTCAAATGGTCGTTTGTACTCATGAGTCATTTTTGACTGTCATTGCGAGTATCATTAATGATTTTACACAATTCTAGCACATCCACAACAAAAGAAGATGACCAAATTTTAAAACTCTTGATACTATCAAATAATAATATCTATATATTCTTTAAAGAAAATATGTTGGTTGGGTCAACATTGGTCTGTATGATAACATTTATTCAGGTGTGATAACCGGATGAAAGTTTGGCCCGTTTTATCATTGGTGAAATGGAAAATATTTTGAGTTGGTTTGAGAGACGATAACAACTTGGCTTATCAGACCTGCAAATAAATATACATCGCATACATCGCCTTTTCCAAGACCTCAATTATGCGTCGTGAGGACGTTCGGTTCGATATAGTGTATTATACCAAAAATCACATAGCCGCACGTCAATAAATAATAAATGTTGTTATAATAATAATAATAATAATAAATAATAATAATAATAATAATAATAATAATAATAATAATAATAATAATAATAATAATAATAATAATAATAATAATAATAATAATAATTTATTGCATCCCAAAAAGGAAATTTTTTGTACAGACGTGGCATAATTTACACAATAAGATAAAAATACAATGGAAATAGGATGT
This sequence comes from Berghia stephanieae, assembly GCF_034508935.2. Taxonomy (NCBI): domain Eukaryota; kingdom Metazoa; phylum Mollusca; class Gastropoda; order Nudibranchia; family Aeolidiidae; genus Berghia; species Berghia stephanieae. The sequence goes on from NC_088374.1 coordinate 5,885,763, forward strand.
ATATATATAAAAAAGGAGCAGATCCATAACCAGAGCTGCGCTTTATAATATGAATAATTTCAACACTGTAAAATAGTTAAAACTGTCACTATAAATTGAAAATTGAAAAGATTGCAAAACAAATAAATTAATAAATTAATATTTATATTTAAAAAAAGTAAAAATGAGAAATAATTATATAAAATGATTATTGCTTGTTGTTATAAAGCCTAATACTGGACGGCAGAAAAGATTTTCGGTGTCTCTCTGTTTTCGTTGAAATAGAGAAAGGGCGACCACTTCTTTCTGACATAATAATTGATGGTCTTAGTGGATGATACTGGTCATTTAATATTTTAGTTTTTTTTTATTTATACAAAATTTCTCGTATAAAAGATCTACATCGTCAACATCATTTATATAGCGTTTAATGCATTTTTTAATATTTGAATTTATTTTGTTCCTTTCCACTGCTAAGCAATTGCCTCCCCAAGCTGTTACACAAAATGACAAAACACTTTCGATTACTGCTCTATAAAATAATGTGCAGAGGGTTTTATCTATTCTAAACTGAGAGAGTTTTGATAAAAAATATATACGTCTGCACATCTTATGCCTAATTATTTTAAAGTGTTCATCCCACTTGAGCCTGTCATCAATCGTCATCTAAAACAACATGTCGTTATTGATCGCAGCTGATTTAATTGATGGAATTATTAATTGTTGTAAAAGATTAAAGGTTCATTATGTATGTTGGACAATTACAGAAGCTATTAGAAAGAAACTGGAGGCAACAGAATTGTGGTTTCTTAGAGGGATGTTAAGAAATCATGTACAGAGAAGAAAACTAATGATGAAGTATTAGAGCAAGCTGAAACTAAAAGGTTGCTAGTTCGTTTAATAAGCAAAAGACAAATGCAATTGTTATGGAACCTAAATCGACATAAATGTATTGAACATCTTGCTCTCACAGGAAAGATAGAAGATAAAAAGAGTAAAGGTAGACCAAGAAAAAAATATTTGAATAGTTTGAACAGCTGGGTGACAAATACAAAGAAGAGTAATATTATTTTTCTGAGGTTATCTGATCAGAGAGATGAATGGCGTACCATGATCACCGATGTCTGGCACAGACTTGGTACTTGAAGAAGAAGAAGAAGAAGAAGAAGAAGAAGAAGAAGAAGAAGAAGAAGAAGAAGAAGAAGAAGAAGAAGAAGAAGAAGAAGAAGAAGAAGAAGAAGAAGAAAAAGAAGAAGAAGAAGAAGAAGAAGAAGAAG
>NC_088374.1:5897018-5904518 GCF_034508935.2 Berghia stephanieae
AATCTAATTGATATCTTATGTTGAGAAACGTTTCATGTTTAGGAAGATTAAATTGACTTTTCGCTCTAGAATTATCTCACCTTTTTTATGTTCTTTCTTTAGTTCTTTTAGATTTTTCTCCTGGTCCAGCAGTGTTGTGTTCTGCTCTTTCACAACTACTCCCAGGCCTTCAATAATGTTGTTTTGCTTCATAAGAGTTGTGTTCTGCTCTTTCACAACTACTCCCAGGCCTTCAATAATGTTGTTTTGCTTCATAAGAGTTGTGTTCTGCTCTTTTACAACTACTCCCAGGCCTTCAATAATGTTGTTTTGCTTCATAAGAGTTGTGTTCTGCTCTTTTACAACTACTCCCAGGCCTTCAACAATGTTGTTTTGCTTCATAAGAGTTGTGTTCTGCTCTTTTACAACTACTCCCAGGCCTTCAATAATGTTGTTTTGCTTCATAAGAGTTGTGTTCTGCTCTTTTACAACTACTCCCAGGCCTTCAACAATGTTGTTTTGCTTCATAAGAGTTGTGTTCTGCTCTTTTACAACTACTCCCAGGCCTTCAACAATGTTGTTTTGCTTCATAAGAGTTGTGTTCTGCTCTTTTACAACTACTCCCAAGCCTTCAATAATGTTGTTTTGCTTCATAAGAGTTGTGTTCTGCTCTTTCACAACTACTCCCAAGCCTTCAATAATGTTGTTTTGCTTCATAAGAGTTGTGTTCTGCTCTTTCACAACTACTCCCAAGCCTTCAATAATGTTGTTTTGCTTCATAAGAGTTGTGTTCTGCTCTTTCACAACTACTCCCAAGCCTTCAATAATGTTGTTTTGCTTCATAAGAGTTGTGTTCTGCTCAGCCATCATGTTTTTCTGGGTCAAAATCGTATCTTTAAGTTTAGTGACTGAAACAAGAAAAAGAGCGCTGTATGTAGGTCTTAAGACATGAAACATTATTATATGAATTACAATTTGGTATAACTATTAATTAATTTTGAGGAAAAAATATAGATATGTAGAAATATCACACCCATCGTTTGGTTTAATGTAAATAGAAATACACACCCTTTTCTTGCATACTTTTATCCTTTGCTTTTAGGTCATGGCCGTTTGATTAAACATCAATAGAAATACACACCCTTTTCCTGCATACATTCATCCTTTGCTTTTAGGTCATGGCCGTTTGATTAAACATCAATAGAAATACACACCCTTTTCCTGCATACATACATCCTTTGCTTTTAGGTCATGGCCGTTTGATTAAACATCAATAGAAATACACACCCTTTTCCTGCATACATCCATTCTTTGCTTTTAGGTCATGGCCGTTTGATTAAATATCAATAGAAATACACACCCTTTTCCTGCATACATCCATCCTTTGCTTTTAGGTCATGGCCGTTTGCTTAAACATCAATAGAAATACACACCCTTTTCCTGCATACATCCATTTTTTGCTTTTAGGTCATGGCCGTTTGATTAAATATCAATAGAAATACACACCCTTTTCCTGCATACATCCATCCTTTGCTTTTAGGTCATGGCCGTTTTATTAAATATCAATAGAAATACACACCCTTTTCCTGCATACATCCATCCTTTGCTTTTAGATTATGGCCGTTTGATTAAATATCAATAGAAATACACACCCTTTTCCTGCATACATCCATCCTTTGCTTTTAGATTATGGCCGTTTGATTAAATATCAATAGAAATACACACCCTTTTCCTGCATACATCCATCCTTTGCTTTTAGATTATGGCCGTTTGATTAAATATCAATAGAAATACACACCCTTTTCCTGCATACATCCATCCTTTGCTTTTAGGTCATGGCCGTTTTATTAAATATCAATAGAAATACACACCCTTTTCCTGCATACATCCATCCTTTGCTTTTAGATTATGGCCGTTTGATTAAATATCAATAGAAATACACACCCTTTTCCTGCATACATCCATCCTTTGCTTTTAGATTATGGCCGTTTGATTAAATATCAATAGAAATACACACCCTTTTCCTGCATACATCCATCCTTTGCTTTTAGATTATGGCCGTTTGATTTAATATGAATAGAAATACACACCTTTTTCCTGCATACTTTTATCCCTTGCTTTTAGGTCATTGCAGTTTGATTAAATATTGATAGAAATACACACCTTTTTCCTACATACTTTTATCCTATGCTTTATGTCATGATCGTTTGATTTAATATTGATAGAAATACACATAGTTTTCTAGCATACTTTTATCCTTTGCTTTTAGGTCATGGCCGTTTGATTTAATATGAATAGAAATACACACCTTTTTCCTGCATACTTTTATCCTTTGCTTTTAGGTCCTGATCTTTTTTTTCCAATGTTTTTATTTTCTCTAATAAATATTTGACAATGACAGTGATGTCTTTATCTGTAAAAATAATAAATGTTTTATGTATTGACAGTCATCTGTAATAATGGAATGCGATGCAACAATACACGTTATGAAGAACAATATAAGGTGTTTATTCTAACAATTTTAGGTTCTTACAATAATCATCGTATTTTGGGGTTATTATAACATTTGGTTTCATAAAACTCATTTTATCTCAAAAAGTATTATTTGTTTACATGAATGACGATTGTAAGGAGGGAGACTTTTAGAGGATGGAATGTCCATAATTCTGTAACAAAATTGATTCAAAAATTTTAGGCTTTCGCCAGTATTTCATACAACTTGATGACAACATACATGAAAGTGAGAAAATTAAATAGAAAAAAGAGAAAGTATTATAAATGGAGACAAAAAATAAAACGATACCATTAATAACCACACAAAAATACAATGGCAATACCACCAATTCTTACAATAATAATAATAATAATAATAATACTAATAATAATAATAATAATAATAATAATAATAATAATAATAATAATAATAATAATAATAATACTGATAATAATAATAATAATAATAATAATAATAATAATAATAATAATAATAATAATAATAATAATAATAATAATAATAATAATAATAATAATAATAATAATAATAATAATAATAATAAGAATAATAATAATAATGATGATGATGATGATGTCTAGTATCGTTTTTTTCTAAATGAGGTCAAGATTTATACCCCAATCGCTGACAATAAAGAAGATTCGAATTATATCAATGGTGCTTCTGTCTCGGATAATAACGCTAAGAGAGATTTTCCCCAAAACTTCACATCCAACTAACACAAAAATATCTTTCTTATCACTCACACACAATAACAGTAAGTTCTTGCAATAAATACTTTCTTTAGCAAAACGTGCCCTACAACACACTGTTTAGTTTCTTTAAATGATATGAAGAACTAGACAAAATTGAGTTAGAGAAATGTTGGTTCTATCGTAACGGCTGTGACGATTTTCTGTAGTTGATAAGGAGAGGGTTAATGTATATATGTGTGTGTGTGTGTGTATGTGCGTATGTGTAAATATTAAGTGTTTTTAGAGAGACAGTATTTGACTAAGAGAAAGCAAGCCTAAGGAAGCAGAGAGAGAGAGAGAGAGAGAGAGAGAGAGAGAGAGAGAGAGAGAGATAGAGAGAGAGAGAGTGAGAGAGATTGAGAGAGAGAGAGATAACTTACTTGTAACAGTTACGTTTGCTTCTGTTTTCATTTCTTGCATTCGAAAATTTTCATTAAAATAATACATAGAACAGACGTAGGTTCCAGTGTCTTCTTCGCCTGGGTTTTTGATCGTCAATTTGAGAAAACTGTTGCTAGAATCTTTTGTCAGATTGCCTCGAGCCTGAAAGTATCAGTAACACCAAAGTCTTCATTTTATAAACGTTATTTGTTAAATATCATCTGTAAACGTCATGACGAATGTTGTGAATGAAAAAGATTTCTGAAAGCTATACGCTTTCTGGGGCGGTGGAGTGGGGGGGGGGGGAGTGGCCGAGTGGTCAAGGCATTGCACTGTAACCCGGAAGTTCCTGGGTTCGAGTCCCTCTTCAGGCACTTTCGTTTTTTTTCCTTGGGCAAGATTGTTCACCCCCAAGTTGCTCACATGGACAACGTGGGTGATTATTGTTGACACCAGACATCTTGTTTTATGAATTATCAATATTCCTTTGTTGAAAGTCAAGGCTACGATATCGTATGATGTCCTGGCGTAAGGGCATGATTTTTTCAATCACAATATTCATCATGATTTTTATTAAAATTATAAATGCACCCAGGTATCGCTTTTCTATTTCTGTTTAAAACAGCTTAAACAATATTGGACACATCCATGTGTTAAAAAGTGCAGTGTCCTTTCTAAATCGAATTGTATCAATAATTACACCAAGTTATATTCGTGGTTTAGATGCAATTCAGGATTTTAGTAAAATTGATTTCAGTAATTGATTGACTATGCAAACAGCCGCTTACATTAAAAGGCATGTAAAAAGCAATATTATAATTCTGTGTGTAGTATATACACACACTAACAAACTATAAATCTAATTTATTAATAAACTATGATGATATGATCTCATGATCACTAAATTAAAAGTTTGACATCCCGAAAAGAAATGTTATAAATCCAATATCTCCAAGTGATGGCACCTGATCGCAATATTGAAGACACATACGTCTTGGGAAAATGTGTCAATACTATTGATTAAAAAGATCAACAACTACGAAAAATACTTCAGGATGATTTTGTGTCTTTAGGTGTTGTTAGATATCATCGAATAATTTTTAATTGGATTCAAACCAACCATCTGTAATCGTTTGTGGTGCTAGGAATACATTTTGTATTCTGAATGAATATATAGTATCATTAGTCAAATACGACTTCACTTTGTCTTTAAGGAATAAAAATGTTGAGATTTGTTGCTTCAAAGTATTCAATAAGAGCCACTGAAATGCGCTGTGTTCATCTGTGTGTCTTTCAGTAGATTATCTGTATTAAAAAAAGAACACATAAAACCAGATATATTAACCGCCTTTTGAATGGCATTTGCTTCGAAACACCAGGAACAAAAAACTGCTATTTTAAAAAGTCAACACTCAGGTTTGTCCTTTTTAAATCAAGCAGAACTTTCTAGTTAGGACAACACAAAAAAAAAAACAAAGGAAGATGAAATAGAGACCCAAATTTTAATAATCGCGTTTGAAACTGATTATATGCATGATGATGGCGATGATGATGATGATGATGATGATGATGATGATGATGATGATGATGATGATGATGATGATGATGATGATGATGATGATGATGATGAAGAAGATGATGAAGATTGTTATTATGATTATAATCATGCCTTTATTATTATTGATTCAAAATGTAACATGTTTTGAATAGTGGTTATTGTTATGTTTGGCATCATACCTCTAAATTGTCTTTCCATTTAGCTCCCTGAGCGAGTCCTTTAAAGCTTATAATTGCAATTGGATGTTCTCACTTCTTCATAATCTCAAGTGACGCAATAGAACTGACCCAGGCAGGGCCGTTAGAAACACAGGTGAGATCCAGTTGGTCAGTGACCATTGTGTTGAATGATTCAGGAGATACCTCCAGACGGAGGGCTGAACCTGAAAATAAAACAGTAGTAGATATAGTATGCCCTTGCCAAAGAAGCTCACAACATTGCCATCCGGAAGTATAACGGATCAACACACACAACTATGTGAAACCATAAACTTTTATAGTCTGGTTAATATCGTTTAGTGAGAATTACTCATAAAAGCGGATGGCAAAAAAAAAAAAAAACAATAGCAATGGCCCCAGTGACGTCAACTTCGATCTATCTAGAATATATGCTGAATTTATGCAGAGTCTAGTTCCCATTCTGGAGTAACGAGAATATGGATGTAAAGTGAGAGCATTAATTTTTGTTTACTGTTCTGGAAAAAAACGGTGTGTCATTGACACTATACATTTCTGAATGTCGCTCACAACAAACACACACTAGCAAACAAAACTATGTGTAACCAAGGAAGTCTGTATTACGATTCAAATATTTGTTTAGTGAGAACTGATCATCCAAAGGTGTTCAAAATATAATAACAAAGAAACGCCGTGTGTTGTTTTAATTTGTTGGTAGGAATCTGGAAGAAAATATAATTCCGAGATGAAATAAAAGGTTCGCGCTCGGTTCCTGTTTGATTCGGCAACTAAAAACGAGCGAGTAGCACTCACTTTGCTATGATAAATCAAGTGACCGACTGAGAGATCAAATGGAGGGCAAGACGGGCCGGAGAGGAAAATAAATGCAACCAGTTTACAGACTTAGTTGATAAAACACCGGCTTCTCACTCGAAAATGTTCAAGATAGATTCCAGCAGATGCAGTCGTATTTTATTTCTGACCCCCTGTCCACCCAGCAGTGATAGGGTACCTGGTTCTATTAGATCTAGTGAAAGTACAGTGCGATAGACTAGCGTACTATCTTAAGGATAGCAAGCAATTGCTAGTGTGAGTTTCATGCTTCAGAAACAGAGACAAATTCCAGCTCCATGCGTCCTATAACTCAAAAGGACTGATGCTATTTTTAAACGAGTTGCTCAATTCCTGGCACTTTATATGCGTCTTTTGATCGGAAATTCCTGGTTTTGATTTGAGCCTCACTCGGCGCATAGTTGAGTCCTTGGAAAAGGATCGTTACTCACATTATCTTACCGTAATTGAGTGTAAAATGAATATTTGGCCGTAAAATGGCATGTCTCCGTCATAAAAATTATAACATCGCCTCTCAGGCGACAAATCCGGTCATACATGTAAAGTGTATTTCTTGGTCAGGTACCCATTGTAAAGCAGTTTGAGCAAGTTTGGTGGTTATCGTGCTATACAAAACCTCAAGTTTTAATTTATTTGTTTGCTATTTTTTTTTTTTGGGGGGGGGGGGTATTTTTGCTTCCATTTTCTTTGCATGATCATATGACAATATCAGGTGCACATTAAATTGGGTGAGAGAAACCAAAAAATTGGAAAAAAATTTGACGCTGTTCTATTACAAGGAACAAATCAGAATAACAAAAAATTGCAATTGACAAGAATAATACTTTATGTTAACACTTCCAAGTTTGATTACAAATCTATGGTTTGGAAATGAAATATGCTGGTTTAAATAAAACGATTTTTTAAAGGTTCCAAAATTGCGCCTTGTTTTTTAGCAGTGTTGTGTGAATAGCGTATACATTTGCTCCGTCTTGTTGAAAACCGAATGGCCTATTGGGGAATATTCTAGAATAAGTTTTCCTTGTAACGATGTTACATGATTGTCAATACGACGCAGAAAACATATTTGATTTATTTCTAGAGATAAAATTGTCTACAATGAGTCCTGGCTTGAATAGAATAGACTAAAGCAACGTGTACATTTATGCAGGTCTGACATCGGAACCCACTTATAGGGCCTAATTTAGATTGTTGTGATGGTCAATATAATGCGTCATGATTTGATATCTCTTATACAACAATGAGCCCATAAGGAATGGGGTTATCAGACCTGCAAAGACGTACACTTTGGACTACAGATTCATATGG
>NC_088374.1:5922018-5942018 GCF_034508935.2 Berghia stephanieae
GCATCGCAAGAACTTTACTGCTTTCTATTCTGTTTGAGTGAAAAAAAATGTGTGAAGTTTTGAGGAAAATCCTGAAAATGGCTGATAAGGAGAGAGGTATATTTCCTCTTAATAATCCACCATTATAATTTATCATCCAGGCCAATAAAACATGGCATATGAAGAGCTTCTAAAAAAATATTGAGCTTTTATATAGCGCAATATCCACTTAACGTGCTCAAAGCTCTTTACAAGGGGTCCCTGGTCAACAGCAACATTTAACATGTAGGACGAGACATGACGCCTGTTAGGAGATATTACAATTTTTTGGAAAAAGACAACGCTGTTAACGGCCAGGTACTCATTTTACACCTGAGTACAGTGAGAGAATGTGAATAAAGAGTCTTTTCCAAGGACTCAACTATGCGTCGAGCGAGGCTCGAACCCAGGAGCTTCCGATCCGAAAGCGAGTGTCATACAACTAGACCACATAGCCGCACACACAGCTTCCACCACGTCGACAATCAACACAATATCTTCTTCTTCTAGGTTCCATGCCTGGTCCAGGCTTCGGATACTACCAACATATGTGACCCTCCTTCTCAAAACGGTATTATGTCGGGATGCTTCAGACCCCAAAAAGTGAATTTGGAGATATAATGATGAGATATTGGAGGTTAGAAGTTTTTGCAATGCAAGAAATAGTCTTTATACTCCACCAGAAAGTACAGAAATTAAACCCAAGTTGGATATTTGTGGCTATGAATTCAATTTCCCTTACAGAGTGGATCCCGACATAATACCGCTTTGATACGGTGGGTCACAATTATCTCTCTCCATTCCTCCCTGTCTCTTGCTTTTTCAAACAGCTCTTGGATTGTTAGGTTGGTGAAGCCCTTAAGTTGATCTATGAGTGTTTTTCTTTGTCTCCCCCGGGCGCGTTTACCAGGTATTTTTCCACAACTTGCCAGGTATTCATTCTTACCTTTCCTTACTATTATGTGTCCGAAAAAGGATAGTTGTCGATCCGCTATTAAGGGCATTAGTTTCCTTTGTTGGTATGTTTGTTTTAGCACTTCTTCGTTCGTTTTGTGTGCGGTATACGATGCAGAGAATATCGTATACTGCACACACAACACAATATAGCCACATTTATAAACCTGTTGAAAAGCAAATATACTTAGAGTTTGACTAAAACCCTTGATTTCCAGTCGGAGCATAGGCCATCAATGATGCCTCCCCATTTAAAATTGAGCTTCTATATTATATAGCGCAATATCTACTAAACGTGCTCAAGGCGCTTTACAAGGGGTCCCCGATCAACAGCAACACGGAACATGTAGAACGAGTCACGCCACGATATTGTCATTTTTTTTTTTTTTTCGGATAGAGACAACACTGTTAAAGTAAGGCCATGTACTCATTTTACACTGAGTACAATGAGAGAATGTGTGTAAAGACCCTTTTCCAAGGACTCGACTATGCGTCGACAGAGAGCGAGGCTCAAACCCATGACCTTCCAAACCGAAAGCGAGTGTCATACCACGAGACCGCACAGCCGCATTTGACTCTTCCATTGAGCTGTCTTGGAAAAAAAAAAAAACAAATAAACTTAACACAATTATATACAATAATTTTATTTTTTTAAAAAGCAAATTCAATATATACATAACAATATATCTTTTTTTTTCTTTTTAAATTGTTACCCGAGTATTTCCCTCACAGTCAAAAAGACAACTGGGAGTTAAAATTTGATTGTAAAATGCCACGTCATTAGTTACATTACAATGTGTAAAGGAAAAAAATGTCTAAAGAAAAATTAAAACTAAAACTAAAACTAAAAATAAAAACAAACACCACAAAAATAAAAAAAGGATAAAAAAAAATCATTTGATAAATAAAAACTAGAAAACATTGCCAGCATGTTATAGAAAATAATATTATAGATGTTTGCGTTTTTCTAGACTTGCTTTTTGATTTTTAAGAGTTTTACGGCGCTTGCAAGACATTAAGGTCATATCAGCGCCAGTAAAAAGAAAGAAAAGGGGATAGTAAAAAGGTCTAGAATAACAATTAAAGCAACCAAGAAAAGGTAAGACAAAGGGGAATTGGTTCAAATAGGAAACAGATGTAGATTCCAAGAGCACATCATCAAAGTACTTAGTTTGAGATCACCTAAAGTCTCATCCAGACACAAGCACATGTCCCCACTAAGAGGAACACACAAAAGTTTACAAATCATATATATGTAAATAAAAATAATACAGTGCATAACAGAGAGATGATTTACAAGGAAAAATATATCATCTCCCAAAACTAATTATACATTTGACTGTTTCCCTCTCAGCCAGTATTTGACCACGACCAGGACAAAACCAAGTAATCTCATTCCAAGACAAAGACAGAAAGCAAGTTGGAAAACAGATATTATAGGGGGATAGAAGACACAATAAGTACCTCCCTGCCCACTATGGGAGGTCAGGAACAACACCTAGGATATAAGGGGATGGAGGACATAATAGGTACCTCCCTGCCCACTATGGGAGGTCAGGAACCCCACCCAGGATATAGGGGGATAGAAGACACAGTAAGTACCTCCCTACCCACTATAGGAGGTCAGGAACCCCAACAAGGATATAGGGGGATAGAAGACACAGTAAGTACCTCCCTACCCACTATAGGAGGTCAGGAACCCCAACCAGCTAAATTGTACTAGTGACCATCTGACTGTGTATGTGTACCTACGAGATAATAAAAAAATATTGATGTTTGAGGCTTGAAGGGAAAAAAATAACACTAAGTAATGAAATGGTCGCTTCAATTAATTAACTCACTCAACCCTAACACCGACTATATCCATAGTTTACCCGGGGTTACTTGTACCCCATGCCTATTTATTACATTTTTTTATGAGAAAAATTATAGGCGTAGTATCAAAGCTAAAATATTTTCATAGTTTTTATTTTCATGTTAATGGTGTTTGAATAAAACTATCTATGTTCATGCCCATTTTTAGTTCATGTTTTTTCCAATTTTGAAAAGTACAAATAATATATCTAGGATTGAGTGAGTTAAAAGAAGACAGATAGATAATGTGGACGTTTCGAGTTTTTCCCTTTATCAACAAAACACAATGAATGAAACACAAAGGACGAATGAGCTATGTAAGAATGGCTTAGTTAAGTCACCTGAAACTTTGTTAAAAATAATAAACAAAAATGATTATAACAGCTTCAAAAAAGAAAAGAAAAAAACGAAATACCAAACACGGAACATTTCGAACTCAAAACCCTTCTTCAGCCAACAACAAAAAACAATAAAGACATAACTACATTACTAAATTCCAGACAGACGATATTCAGTCGTCTATCTGGAAGTTACTAATGTATTTATGTTTTTATTGTTTTTTGTTGTTGTTGGCTAAAGAAGGGTTTTGAGCCCGAAACGTTCCATGTTTGGTATTCTTTTTTTTTTTTTTTAAGCTGTTATAATGATTCTTGTTTATTACATTTAACAGTCCACAGCTTCTAGCAGCCTAGCATTACTTAAACTTTGTTGTCGACAGCCACCATTACGAATTGACAATGGACTTAGCTATCATTGGTATCTAACTGAGTAATGTTTATGACTTAAAGGAAATATTAAATGATATTTTTTTCTCCTTAAAACTGCGGAAACCCAGGTGGTGAGTCACATTTTGATTCCAGCTCTGTAAATTTTGCGACAACACATCCGATTTTTAACTCACTCAATCCTATAGATTTCTGCTATTTCCCAAAAGTGGAGAAAAAAAATGTATTACAAATGAGCATGTACGCGAATAGATAGTTTTATTCAACTATCAATATGATCCAAAAATTAAAAACATTAGCATTGATACTACGTCTATAATTTGTCTCAAAAAAAATGTAAAAAAAAATAAATAAAAAATTGAGCTTTTATATAGCGCAATATCCACTAAATGTGCTCAAAGCGCTTTACAAATGTAATAAATAGGAATGGGGTAAAAGTGACCAGGGGTAAACTACGGATATAGTCGGTGTTAGGGTTGAATGAATTAATCAAAATAAACCATAAACAGCATGAGTGGGAGCAATGTACTGTTATTCTTACCTCAACAACAGACACAAAATAAAATGAAAATATATAAGTTTTGTTAAATTTCTTGGTTTTACATACGTTTGAAAAACAGGTTATTACAGTGCTGATTTGTTTTTATTTTTTAGCTCATTGTTTTACGGCGCTTGCAACGCATTTAGGTTATATTAGCGCCGGTAAAAAGGAAGAAAGTGGGAGAGGCAAATAAGGTCTAGAAATACAATTAAAGCACCGAAGTAAAAGTAAGACAAAGGGGAACTGGTTTGTTTTGTGTCTGTGCTATGTGGTCTAGTGGTATGACACTCGCTTTCGGATCGGAAGGTCCTGGGTTCGAGCCTCGCTCGACGCATAGTTGAGTCCTTGGAAAAGACTCTTTACTCACATTCTCTCACCGTACTCAGGTGTAAAACGAGTACCTGGCCATTAACAGCGTTGTCTTTGTCCGAAAAATTGTAATATCGCCTAACAGGCGTCATGTCTCGTCCTACATGTTAAATGTTGCTGTTGACCAGGGACCCCTTGTAAAGCGCTTTGATCACGTTAAGGGGATATTGCGCTATATAAAAGCTCAGTTTTTTGGGGTTTTTTTTTTTGTTTTAAGGGTTTTACGGCACTTGCAACACATTAAGGTTATATCAGCACCAGTAAAAAGGAAGAAACTGGGATAGGCAAATAAGTTCTAGAAATACAATTAATAATTAAAGCAGCAAAGAAAAAGTAAGACATAGGGGAACTGGTTCAAATGGAGAACAGGTGTGTAGATTCCAAGACCAGATTATCAGAGTACTTAGTTTGAGATCACCTAAAAGTCACACTCAGACACCAGCACAAGATCCTACTATGAGGAATACACTCAAATGTTTATAATAATAATTAAAAAAGAAAAAAAATAACAGTACATGAGAGTAAGATGATTTACAAGGAGAAAAATATCATCTTCCATAACTATAACTATACATTTGACTGTTTCCCTCCCAGCCAAGGACTCCGTCAGGGTCAGGACAAAACAAAATCATCTCATTCCAAAACAAAGACAGAAAACTATTTTGAAAACAGATACAGGGGGATAGAAGACACAGCAAGTACCTCCCTGTCCACTGTGGGAGGTCAGGAACCCCAACCAGGATATAGGGGGATAGAAGACACAGTAAGTACCTCCCTGTCCACTGTGGAAGGTCAGGAACCCCACCCAGGATATAGGGGGATAGAAGACACAGTAAGTACCTCCCTGTCCATTGTGGGAGGTCAGGAACCCCACCCAGTTATTACAGTGCCAGTAAAAAGGCTATGTGGTAGTGTGGTATGACACTCGATTTCAGATCGGAAGGTCCTGGGTTCGAGGCTCGCTCGGCGCATAGTTGATTCCTTAGAAAAGGCTCTTTACTCACATTCTCTCATTGTACTCAGGTGTAAAATGAGTACCTGGCATCCATTCTGAACTAGTATTTTTACAAAGTCAGTCCCTGGTTTTTAATGAAGAACTCATTCATACCTGAAAGAGTCAGGGTAATATATTTTGTAAAGTGAATTAGCCGAGGATGCAATGATGATGATGGTGATGATGATGATAATGAAATTGGTGATTATTTATAATGAAGATGATGATGATGATGACGATAATGATGATGATGATGATGATGTTGATGGTGATGATGATAATGAGAATAATGATAATGATAAAGATGATGATGATGACGATGGTTTCAGATCAGAATGCAAAGTAAAAGTTCATGGGACATTTTCCCTACAACAAATCCAAAAGTAGAGTTACAAAGAACCCACTGACCTGTCCCTTGATTTTCAGTAATCAATGAAATAAGTTCATCTTTGCAAACAGAATGGGACAGTCACTCCGTCACGGGGGTGTTTGCCACTATCAGCTCGAAACTGGGAGAGAAGTTGCCAACAAGAGTTACTGCTGTTTTGTTGGGAGTATATTGTTCTGCGGAGAAGTTGGGAGTTCTCTTTCCACCTAATCTCCAGTGTTTTCCAATGCAAAAATTTCAAGGCCTTTCCACTGGAGTATGGTTTCCCCGAACAACACTCTTCTTCTTCTTCTTCTTTCAGCTTATCCCGTAGTTTGCAGGGTTGCCATAATGAATGCCACATCTCCATGCATCTCGGTTCAGAGCATCATCTTCCTCCAGGCCACGTTCTTTCATATCGTCCTTTACCTTATCCAACCATCTAGTCTTTGGGCATCCTTTTTTCCTCTTTGTAAATCCAATACTTTCCTTCCCACGTACTTACTCCCTCTCTCGTCTTTTTACATGTCCGAACCATTTCAATCCATCTTCTCTCATCTTTATTTTGATACATTCTTCACTTCAGTCAACCTTCGAATTCGTTCATTTCTCACTTTATCTTTTCTTGTCCAGCCAAATGACCATCTCAACATCCTCATTTCTGCCACCTCAACGTCTTTATCTTATTTCTTTGTTGTAGTTGTTGACTTTAGTCCCCTGGACAACACACTGTGTCCTCGAGAATGCATTCAATTGTCATGATGTCATTTACTCTTTATTACAGTTTCCTCCAAATCCATTTACACGACCAAAGGATTTTTTAAAGGAAACCATGCTAGCCCTGTTACTGAAAAGACGACTATACAATTTTCAGCCTTAAGCTTTGGCCTTAATGGCAGAAGAAGTAGTAGTCAGAGTATCAGTTATTTTTCATGAGGGACATTAGCAACGACACAGTCAAAAGTAGACATGACAGTCGGTAACTCCTGATCCTCCCACCACACCCAGGATTCCTTGTCACCGTCCAGCTTTAACCAACAGATCCCTGCCATCCAACTTCTGTTGTCCTCTCCACTGACCACCAAGTGTCATTTACTCTTTATAACAGTTTCCACAAAACCCTTTGACATGATCAAAGGATTTCGAGGAAACCGTGCACCACTGTGAATCAGTTATTTTTCAACAACTCATGAGGGACATTGGCAACGACACAGCCAAAAGTAGACATGACAGTTGGTAACTCCTGCCCCTCCCACCACACCCAGGATTCCTTGTCACCGTCCAGCTTTAACCAACAGATCCCTGCCATCCAACTTCTGTCGTGCTCTCCACTGACCACCAAGTGTCATTTACTCTTTATAACAGTTTCCTCAAAACCCTTTTACATGATCAAAGGATTTCGAGGAAACCGTGCACCACTGTGAATCAGTTATTTTTCAACAACTCATGAGGGACATTAGCAACGACACAGCCAAAAGTAGACATGACAGTCGGTAACTCCTGCCCCTCCCACCACACCCAGGATTCCTTGTCACCGTCCAGCTTTAACCAGCAAATTCCGGCCATCCAACTTTTGTCGTCCTCTCCACCGACCACCAGGATGGTGTCTCCGTATTTCACTACACCTGATGATGAAAACAATTTTTAGAAATGTGTGTTGTGTCAGTGCGACCCAAGTCAGTCAGAAGGTGAAAATTTTGGATTTGCATTTTTCTTTTTTTTCTTCTTCTAATTTTCTGAAAGAACATGCTCCCCAGAGCAGTTTAATCTTTATTTGAAGTAAATCGCTTGATTTTTCATGAAGTTATGGTCAGATGTATGGGAAAGGTATCCAGCAACTTTTTTTTCTCAAATTTCATACTTTTTCAATTTGATTAGCTGTAAAAAAAATATTTAGAAGTGAAATTAAGCTCTGATATTCCCCGAATGTACAAAAAGGGTTGATTTAATCATTTATGACAAGGACTCATTTTTAATAAAAATTTGACCTTCTCACTAAACTTGACAATATCTCAGTTCAAACCTTTTCACCAGTCGACTGATTATGTCATTCACTGTAACAATCTCAGTTCAAACCTTTTCACCAGTCGACTGATTATGTCATTCACTGTAACAATCTCAGTTCAAACCTTTTCACCAGTCGACTGATTATGTCATTCACTGTAACAATCTCAGTTCAAACCTTTTCACCAGTCGACTGATTATGTCATTCATTGTAACAATCTCAGTTCAAACCTTTTCACCAGTCGACTGATTATGTCATTCACTGTAACAATCTCAGTTCAAACCTTTTCACCAGTCGACTGATTATGTCATTCACTGTAACAATCTCAGTTCAAACCTTTTCACCAGTCGACTGATTATGTCATTCACTGTAACAATCTCAGTTCAAACCTTTTCACCAGTCGACTGATTATGTCATTCATTGTAACAATCTCAGTTCAAACCTTTTCACCAGTCGACTGATTATGTCATTCACTGTAACAATCTCAGTTCAAACCTTTTCACCAGTCGACTGATTATGTCATTCACTGTAACAAATATTTGATTTCCACGCACCGGGAACAACTGATGAAGAAACTTAATTTTTACACCAATACAGACATGTCCACTACTACAAGAATTTCGAAATTTTAACTCCAATTTCAGAACTTCATTAACATTTTCATTCGTCTGTAGTGTTTCATTCATCCTAAACGTCCATCTCATCTGTTTTACTATATTCAATTGACACTTACATTCAATTTCACATTGTTATTTAACTTTCCTGAGTAATTAAAAACTTATTGAAAATATAATTTAATGTCGGAGTACATAATTTTTAGGAATTTAAAGTGCTATTGAATCCTTGTGAGGGTAAATGTTTAATCAATAAAGTTAATTATAGCAACTATCACTGATATTTCATAAAAAAATAATATTTTGTTAAACATTCCAAGTAGGCCAGACCACCGTTACACAAAGCCAAAAGACAGTATAAACTCAGCAGGCTATTTCCTTGGAAGTAAGTTAGTAGGGAAGAGAAATTTTTTAAAGCATATGAAGAAATCATATCTGACTATCTGATATGGCGTTTTATTGCAAGAAAAAATCCCAAATTAATTTTGCAAGCAAAATCCCAAATTTTGCAAGCTAAAACCAGCAAAATTTACGATTAATTTTCCTAAAAACCAATAATTAGTTCATGAGAGAGAAAGGTATTTGTTTGTTTTTAAGGGTTTCACAAGGCTTGCAACAAATGTAAGGTCATATCAGCGCCAGTAAAAAGGAAGAAAATGAGATCGTAAAAAAAGTAACTTCTCGATTAATTATCTTTCACGTTCTACACGAGCTATCAAATTAAAAGAAAAAAAATTCGTCTTTTTAAAAAATTATATTAATGTTTTTTTTAATCATTATTATTGTTTTGTTTTATTTTTCTCTGCAAAATCTCAAAAAAACTAGCAAAAATTTCCAAACAACTGCAGATTTTGCGGCCGCAATGCAAATCAGTGAAGAAGAAGAAGAAAAAGAGGAAGAGGAAGGAGAAGAAGAGGAAGAAGAAGAAGAAGAAGAAGAAGAAGAAGAAGAAGAAGAAGAAGAAGAAGAAGAAGAAGAAGAAGAAGAAGAAGAAGAAGAAGAAGAAGAAGAGGAAGAGGAAGAAGAAGAAGAAGAAGAAGAAGAAGAAGAAGAAGAAGAAGAAGAAGAAGAAGAAGAAGAAGAAGAAGAAGAAGAAGAAGAAGAAGAAGAAGAAGAAGAAGAAGAAGAAGAAGAAGAAGAAGAAGAAGAAGAAGAAGAAGAAGAAGAAGAAGAAGAAGAAAAATGAATATTTATCACCTAAAGATAGCACATTTAAAAATTAAAAATGATTTTGAGATTGGTGTAAACTGTGCATTGTTATAACAACAACAACAACACCAACCACACACATCCCTACATACCAGCACCGCACAAAGCATTCGCCAAGGCAGGTCCTTCAGACCAAGTCTCTGTCACCGGGTCGAATATCTCTACGCTGGCGACACAGAACTCGGGCAGATATTCTTTCTTCCATTTCTCACTTCTGGATGTGTTCCCACCTGGTGATCACAATGATGATGACAATGGCGATGATGATGATAATAATGATACTGATGATGATGATGATAATAATAACATTAATATAATAGGCATCATATATCATCCTAAATGTTATGTGTTGCTGTTGACCAGGGACCCCTTGTAAAGCACTTTGAGCATGTTTAGAGGATATTGCGCTATATAAAAGCTCATTTAAAAAAAAAAGACAGCAGAGATAAAAAAAACTAGACCAAAATACAGACAGATGGACAGACAAGGATGTACAGACAGACAGACAGACAGACAGACAGACATTGATACATCATACCTATGATGCAGATCTTATCCTTAAAGACCTAGACCTGTAAATGAGCTCTATAAAAATTGACTGAAACTGAAACTCTTCGTAATTCGTCGTAGCGGTAAAATCCAAAGAATCAAAATGAAAGGTAAACAGCAAGCTCACTTGAGCAAAGCAATGGCAGAAAACTAAATTTCGAGGGAATTAATTAGGCTACTTACCATTGTTCCTTGTAATTAGGTACCCAATCAGTGAAGAAACTTAGAAACGGTCAACCAGTTTGTTTACAACATGAGGTAATCGAGATGTGCTTGTAGCAATCATTTAACTTTCGATTTGAAGGTGTCTACATAACGAACTTCCGGTGTTTCGAATTTTTCTTTCTCATACTTTTCCTGTTCTTCAAGTAAATGTGGTCAATTTTGGCTTAGACGAAACAGTGAAATTTATCGCTCGGCGGCTCAGTTAAAATTGGCTACGACAGGTTTCGAAAGTGAAAAAATAATTTCACGAAGGCTGTGTGAAAATACACTGGGGTGTGTTCAGACACGGCAATTCTAAAAAGCGTCGCTTAGCCTTGGCAATATATATCCATCATTAATATAAACGGCCCATGAGCTATGCGTGGGGCTGTGGAACATTCCTAGTTAACTTTACAGTCAATCGACTACGATTCATGAATTCTTTCTTTATTCATTTCTTTCTTCCCTTTTTAAAAATATTTGAATTTGACGAATTGACTGATTTCAGTTAATTGACTGAGAATTTACAGGTCTAAAGACCACACTGGAAGCCAGTACACGAAGACAACTAAACCAATATACA
Source organism: Berghia stephanieae (assembly GCF_034508935.2). Taxonomy (NCBI): domain Eukaryota; kingdom Metazoa; phylum Mollusca; class Gastropoda; order Nudibranchia; family Aeolidiidae; genus Berghia; species Berghia stephanieae. The sequence continues at coordinate 5,933,005 of NC_088374.1, forward strand.
GACAGATGGACAGACAAGGATGTACAGACAGACAGACAGATATTGACACATCACACCTATGACATAAATCTTATCCTTAAAGACCACACTGGCAGCCAGAACACGAAGACAACTAGACCAATATACAGTGTTATGCCCCAGCAACTTGGTTGCTAGGCATCACCCGAACGAGTCTGGAGTCTGCTCATACCTTCCCAGGGTGCTATGCATTTTGTATCCCGCCTTTAGCCAACCAGGGTTCGGGTCTGATGCTTATATAAGCGTAGCGCAGGAAAGCAGAGGGGTCTTTGTAAGTTATGTTGAGTTAAACAGAATACCACTTTCTTGTTCTTTATTATTTTATTATTGTAGTGTTCCCTATTCGTGGGTGTAAGAAGAGGTAGGATAAATGGACAAGTAAAGTTGTATCGTTCTATTTTATGTTATACATGTTATTTAGTTCTGTAATAAATGTATCGTGTTCGTAAATCTTGCTCTCTATTCATATTATCGTTACAATTGTCAGGCCGTGACGCACGGACTTTTTCCTTTCTTTCTTTTCCCTTCTTCAGGCTAGGCCCAGGGCAGTGGCCTGATCTTCTTCTCCGAGGAAACTTAACAACGAGTCCCCTCTGTCTATCATTCTAGTCATTTCCCTATCTTTTCTTTTGTCGACGTTTCGAGTTACCTGGCTCTATCGACTAACCGAGAGCACCCAAATCGTTACAACAGACAGATGTAGAGACAGACAGACATTGACACATCATACCTATGATGTAAATCTTATCCTTAAAGACCACACTGGCAGCCAGAACACGAAGACAACTAGACCAATATACAGACAGATGGACAGACACGGATGTACAGACAGACAGACAGACATTGACACATCACACCTATGACATAAATCTTATCCTTAAAGACTACACTGGAAGCCAGAACACAAAGACAACTAGACCCCAATATACAGACAGATGGACAGACAGACAGACATTGACACATCATACCTATGACGTAAATCTTATCCTTAAATACTACACTGGCAGCCAGAACACGGGGTGTTTTCATGGAAGGTAACTCAGCCCATGCATCTTCTGTTGGATTGTATCTGATAAAAAAAACAAAACAAAAAAAATTATGTCTTTTTCGCTACGACATCATACGATATCGTCGCCTAGGCATTCCACGAAGGAATATAGATAACTCATCAAACAAGATGTCTCATGTCAACAGGAATTACCCAAGTTGTTCAAGTGAGCAAATTGGGGGTTAATAATCTTGCTCAAGGAAAAAAATGAAAGTGCCTGAACCGGCCGGGTCCTCCTGGGTCACAGTGCAATAACTTAACCACTCGGCCACTTCGCCCCCCTAATCTGATAAAAAGACACAATAAATGAAAAGAACAGCTCTGCTCTGCCTTCATTATTTCCAGGCATCGGATAGAAATTTCACTCAATTTGTGTTAATTTAAAAATCATACACAACTCAGCTGTTTTTCTGAGCTCTCTAGCGGCTATGTGGTCTAGAGGTACGACACTCGCTTTTGGATCGGAAGGTCCTTGCGCGGTGCATAGTTGAGTCCGTGGAGAAGGCTCTTTACTCATATTCTCTCACCGTAATCAGGTGTAAAACAGCGTTGTCTCTGTCCGAAAAAATTGTAATATCACCTAACAGGCATAATGTCCCGTCCTTTATGTTGGCCAGGGACCCCTTGTAAAGCGCTTTGAGCATGTTGAGTGGATATTGCGCTATGTGAAAGCTCAATAATGTTAGTCTCTAGATCTGTTTAACGCAATGCACACTCACATTGCACAATGTTGAATTTACCTTAAAAAAATGATCATGTCAGAGAGAGAGAGAGAGAGAGAGAGAGAGAGAGAGAGAGAGAGAGAGAGAGAGAGAGAGAGAGAGAGAGAGAATGAGAGAGAGAGAGAGAGAGAAAATAAGTAGGAGTGAAATATCTGTTCAATGTTACAGTTATCGTTTAACGTTATAACAAGTGTAACTAAATGACAAATTGCCATATTTATGGACAATAAAGATCTATTATTATGTCTTGTAAAGTACCACGGAGCACATCAGGTGGAGGTTGGTGCTTTACAAACTGAGGCAGCGTGGCTCAGCAGTACTGTCTTTGCTGCCCTGTGTGGCCTTGAGCAAGTCACCTCGATCTAGCTCAATTTGTGGAGCTGCCCTGCACTGTTTTATTTTTAAGGGTTTTACGGCGCTTGCAACACATTTAGGTTATACCAGCACCAGTAAAAAGGAAGAAAATGGGGTAGTAAAAAGTTCTAGAATTACAATTAAAGCACCTCAGAAAAAGTAAGAAAAAGGGGAACTGGGAACAAATAGGGATCAGATGTAGATTCCAAAAGCATACCATCAATGCACTTAGTCTGAGAAAACCTATAAGTCTCATCCGGAAACCAGCACAAGATTCAACAAAGAGGAATACACTCAAATGCTTAGTTTTCATTATACATTCAAATTAACAAATATAATAATACATAACAGGAAGGAAAAAAATATCATCTCCCAAAACAATAACTATGCATTTGAATGTTTCCCTCCCAGCCAAGGACAGGACAAAACTAAGTAATCGCATACCAAGACAAAAACAGAAAGCAAATTGGAAAACAGCTATAAGGGGATAGAAGACACAGTAAGTGCCTCCCTGCCCACTGTAGAGGTCCGGAACCCCAACCAGGCACTGCATTGAAGCTGATGCCTGGGTTATTCATCATTGTGCAGCTATGTGGTCTAGTGGTATGACACTCGCTTTCGGATCGGAAAGTCCTGAGTTCGAGCCTCGCTCGACGCATAGTTGAGTCCTTGGAAAAGACTCTTTACTCACATTCTCTCACCGTACTCAGGTGTAAAATGAGTACCTGGCCATTAACAGCGTTGTCTTTGTCCGAAAAATTGTAATATCGCCTAACAGGCGTCATGTCTCGTCCTACATGTTAAATGTTGCTGTTGACCAGGGACCCCTTGTAAAGCGCTTTGAGCACGTTAAGTGGATATTGCGCTATGTGAAAGCTCAATTTTTTTTTTTTTAAATTCCATTCTTCTCTTGGAGTAGACCCTAGAGACAAATAATATCCCCTGTGAGATGAATAGTTGGGGGCATGTCTGTCACCGACCTGATGAAACACTGATAAGCTAGGCTCTGCGCCGGACACCCCAAGAAAAGAGGAAGGGAGGCCGCCCCAAGGAGACCTGCAACAGAGAGGTCTGTCCCTCGAGATGGCCACAAGGATAGCTGCTAACAGGACCAGGTGGAGATCCCTTGCATGGCCTCAAGTGCCAGCAGGCCCGGAGAGGATTGAGTCAGTGATGAATAAAGGGAATTTTATTGATATCTATTTTAGTTTTATTATTGTTATTATAATTATTATTATTATTATTATTATTATTATTATTATTATTATTATTATTATTATTATTATTATTATTGTTATATATTATTATTATTATTATTATTATTATTATTATTATTATTGTTATTTATTATTATTATTATTATTATTATTATTATTATTATTATTATTATTATTATATTATTATTATTATCATTATCTTTATTACTATTGTTATTATTACTATTGTTATTATTATTATTATTATTATTATTATTATATTATTATTATTATTATTATTATTATTATTATTATTATTATTATTATTATTATTATTATTTACCTGTAAACCTGTTGCGTGAAATCTGACTTGGTCTCTCCTCCAAAGACATACAGCATGCCCTTGTAGGACACACTCGTGGCAAATCGTATGCTTTGGGGAAGGGAGGCAACCATCATCCACATGTTCTGTACTGGGTCGTACCGTTCCACAGTCATGAGAATCTCAGTACCGTCATGGCCGCCCACTGCGTAGATGTAACTATGGGGCAGAGAGAGAGAGAAATTAAAATATGCATGGGTGCAAGCAACTGGACCTCAAAAAGCCTGCAAGTCTACTTATGACCAGACATATAATCTGAAAAAGCCTCCAAGATTCACGGACTTAACTCGTCATATGAAATACTAATGTTGAAACAAAGTCTACATTTAATAATTATTGAAGGGTATACAATAGTAAGACACAATTGATATGATACAAAACACTTAAGCTTAAAATACTGCAATCACTTGTCAAACACAATTTGCAACCACACAAGAAAAAAAATCAATCAAATCCAAATCACAAAAAGCCGGCGACGTTTTTTATGGTAATCAAATCGGCCGGCAGGCCGGCTGTAGCCGGCACTCTTGCACCCATGAATATGTTACGGTGAATGACATAATCAGTCTGACTCATCTATGCACCGAGTGTGAGTGAGACTCGCAGTCCAAAGGTAATTGTCATACCACGTAGCCGCTCACAATATTTGTTTATGATACAGGAAATCCAAAGAATTTAATAATATGTGTCAGTGCATGACATAATCAGTCGGATGTTGCAAAGGTTTGAACTCAGATATTACCAAGTTTGGTTAGAAGGTCAATTTTTATCCAAAATGAGTTCTTGTCATAAATGATTACATCAAACCCTTTTTGTACGTATTCGGGAAATATCAAAGCATAATTTCACTTCTAAATATTTATTTCTACAGCTAGTCAAGTGGAAACCCTATGAAATTTGAGAAAAGTTGCTGGATACCTTTCCCATACATCATATCTGACCCTAACTTTATGAAAAATCAACAGATTTACTTCAAATAAAGATTAAAATGATCTGGGGTGCATATTCTTTCAGAAAATGCTGGAAAAAAAAAAAAACAAATAAAAAAATGCAAATCCAAAATGTTCTCCTTCCGACTGATTATCTCATGCACTGACACAATTGTGTTTGGCTATCAGACCAGCCTGTGAATATGTACACGTAGACAAAAACGAAAATAAGTTATCATTCAGCAATAGATTTTTTTAATTTTTTTTCGTTTGCATAAAATCTAAACAGAAAACAAAAAATCCTCAACTTTTATATAGCGAAATATCCACTAAACGTGCTCATAGCGCTTTACAAAGGGTCCATGACCAACTTCAACACGTAACAAGTAGTCTGTTAGGCGATATTACAATTTTTTTTAATGTGGACAAAGATAACACTGTTAACGGCCAGGTACCCATTTTACACCTGAGTACGGTGAGAGAATGTGAGTAAAAAGAGCCTTTTCTAAAGGAATCAACTATGCCCAGCTCAGAACAGGTTTCTAATCCAAGACCTTTCCGTCTGAATGGGTAGAGTCATACCATTAGACCTTATAGTTGTACAGGACTTATCAAAACCTGCAATTTCATACCCGAAATTTCTCATCAATACTTTAACTCAGGGAGGACATCTCATAATATTTTTACTATTACGGTTAAGTAAAATTGGACATTTCCCAAAATAAAAGGGAGATAATAATATATTTCATTATAAGATTATATATATCATCATGAATTTCAAATACAGTTCATGTGCCACTTATAAACTCGTCTAATCAAGTGCACCCATGTGGTCTAGAGGCATGACACTTGCTTTTGGATCAGAAGGTCCTGGGTTCGAACCTCGCTCTGCGCATAGTTGAGTCCTTTGAAAATGCTCTTTACTCACATTCTCTCACCGTACTCAGATATATTATGAGTACCTGGCCGTTAACAGCGTTGTCTCTGTCCGAAAAATTTCAATTTCAACTAACAGGCGTCAAGTCCCGTCCTACATGTTAAATGTTGCTGTTAACCAGGGAACCTTTGTAAAGCGCTCTAAGCAATTTTAGTGGATATTGCGCTATATAAAAGTTCACGTTTTTTGTCTTTTTTTAAATGAGAGCTTTTAAAGAAAAAACAATAGCTGATCTTTTATATAGCGCAATATCCACAAAACATGCTCAAAGAGCTTTACAAGAGGGGGACCAACAGCAACACGTAACATGTAGAACGAGACACAACGCCTATAAGGCAACACTGTAATTTTTTCCGACATAAACAATGCTGTATAACTGCCATGAACTCATTTTACACCCGAGTGACAGTGAGAGAATGTGAGTAAAGAGCCTTTTCCAAGGACTCAACTATGCGCCGAGTGAGCGAGTGAAGCTTGAACCCAGGACCTTCCGATCCGAAAGTGAGTGTCATACCACGAGACCACATAGCCACACAGTTGGCTTATAATTCATGTTTATATACCCTCATTACAGGTAAGCGAATTAAACTACATGTTCTCCAGGATAGTGACGTTCCTATCAAAAGTCTTTACTATCTCCTAAAAATTAATAATAAAGCCCATTATTGTAACTGAGCGACACCACCAAGCGTATAATGTACCTATCCACAACAACCAGAGAGAACTGCGATCGTGACATGTTCATCTTAGCCTTGGGGAGCCACGTGGCCTCGGTCTGATCAAAGACGTGGACGCTGTTGGAGACACCCTCGGTGGTGATGGAACCCCGGTAGTTTATTTTACGAATGGCACCCCCTGCCAGGTAGATTTGGTTGTCACCCGTTGCTGCCACACCTTAATATATGACACAAAAGAACATGAATAGAAACAAATAAAAACATCAATAAATGAATGATGATGAAGATTAATAACAATAATAATAATAGTAATAATAACAATAATAATAATACTAATATGTGACCCTACGCCTCGAAGCGGTATTAAGTCAGGATTTGGAAAAAGAGGAAAACCGGTTTTAAAGTGGGAATGGTCAAAATTATCAAATTTCAGTTTTTGGTTGTTTCAGAAACTACAATCATTTTTCTACATGAAAACATAATAATTAAACATAAATATTGACGATAAGTTATATACATTTAAAGTTTAAAAAAGCAACTATCAATAACACATTCAAAACGAGAGTTGACTTTCTCTCAGAGAGCAACCATTTCCAAGACTTAGTAATATTAAGTCTTTTCCTCCACCAATACCATGTAAGATACCACAACAAAGGGCGTGTCTTTATCTATCTCAGAGAAAGTATGCCTGTTTTCACAATTTCATGGTTCAACCAATAATGAACTTTAAAAACTGTAAACAAGTCTAGGTTTTTCCCTGACAACTTTACAAATGAATGATTCTGATTAGTCAACGCTCATCACATGCGCTAGTTGGCCATTAAAATGCCCGGGAAATGTGTCATGGCGTCAGCATGCGTGTGTTACATATGTGTGTGTTTGTGCATTTTGATACACACCACATGCTATTATTTCTTTCTAGCTGCATTGGTTAATGATCGAGGTGAGGGTCCTTTGTCCCTCTTTCTTTATTCATGAAATCAAAGGACATGCTAAGACTTTATTTGGGTGGGGTTCCCGACCTCCCATAGTGGGCAGGGAGGTACTTACTGTCTTCTACTCCCCTATATCTGTTTTCCAACTAGCTTTCTGTCTTTGTCTTGGAATGAGATTACTTGGTTTTGTTCTGACCCTGACCGGATACCCTGTATAGTTAGTTTTGGGAGATATTTTTTTTTCCTTGTAAATCATCTCTCTGTTATGTAACGTATTCTGTTCTGTTTACATATCATAATATGATTTGTAAACATTTGAGTGTATTCCTCTTAGTGGGGACCTGTGCTTCTGACTGGATAAGACTTTTAGGTGATCTCAAATTAAGCACTTCGATAGTTTGCTCTTGGAATATACATCTGTTCCCTATTTGAACCAATTCTCCTTTTTCTTACGTTTTTTTGGGTGCTTTAATTGTAATTCAAGAACTTATTACTATCCCATTTTCTTCCTTATTACTGGCGCTGATATGACCTTAATGTGTTGCAATCACTGTAAAACACTTAAAACAATTAAAAACATAAGACTTTAATAGGACAACAGTTGCCTAATCTTATACTTACATATATCGTTGTAGGATAAACATTTAGTTTTAAGTACAAAAGCTGGATGGTAAATAGAGCCTTCAACAACCAATAAACTGCCGATGGAAATACGTGTAATTAAAAAATGAAAAAGGTTAAATGTATGGATAGACAAACAGAAAGAGAGACAGACCTATTAATGGATAAATAGATAGGTCGATATGTAGATAGATAGATGGATAGATATATAGATAGATAGATAGATAGATAGATAGATAGATAGATAGATAGATAGATAGATAGATAGATAGATGAAAAGGAGAGAGGGATACAAGAGAGAGAGAGAGAGAGAGAGAGAGAGAGAGAGAGAGATGTTCGTTTTGTCGTGCTTTCTTTATATAATGAAAGAAGGGGGGGGGGGGGCGTGGGGTTGAGGGGGGGGGGTTCTTTTTAGACAATCAACAATGTGGGTGAACGCTAAGAAAAACTTGAGAGAATCATAACATGTTTCCATGTAAATCATTGCAAATAAGCCCCAATCCCTCCTCCTCAAACTGAATAGTTCGACCAGCCTATTTCTTTAATTGTAATCTCACTGGTCAATATGTTTCCAGTTGATTGGCTATCATTTACTTGTTTCACACACACACAGACACAGACACACACATACACACACACACACAAACAAACAATTATACAGGCAGGCTTCAATCTTTACTCTATTTCCCTCCCGCCCTCTTAATGCACAAGCAGTCTCATTCTCTCTCTCTCTCTCTCTCTCTCTCTCTCTCTCTCTCTCTCTCTCTCTCTCTCTCTCTCTCTCTCTCTCTCCTCCCCCTCTCGCTCCTCTTTTTTCGTTATCTCTCTCTCACGTGTGTGTGCGTGTGCGTGTATATGTGTGTGTGTGTGTGTGTGTGTATTTTACTCTCTGATTTTTTCGCCTCATCTGTCATCCTGTTCCTTGATATTTCTTTCTCTGCCCACCCGGCTTCACATAGTTTCAAAACTGTACTTTGAAAATATAAATACCTCTCTAAATTTTGGCATTTTGAAATCGTACTTCCTCTAATAAATAAGACAAAAATGTCACATTAATAATTCTTATTTTATTGATTCTTTATTTAAAGATCAAAAATTCTTCAACAGTGAGCAATGTCATAAAATTGTCGGCATTCTTTTTTTTTTTTTTTTTTTTTTTTTTGGGGGGGGGGGGTGTTATTTATTTTAAGGTCAT
>NC_088374.1:5949518-5964518 GCF_034508935.2 Berghia stephanieae
TGTTGGGTTTCCCCGTAATCAACAACGACACACAATGAATAAAACACTAAGGATGAATGAATGAGATATGTGTGAATGGTGTAAGACAAATACTACAGATTTGTTGGGTTTCCCCGTAATCAACAACGACACACAATGAATAAAACACTAAGGACGAATGAGATATGTGTGAATGGCGTAGTTGGGGTGAATTTTTCCTTTGAGCTTCAAGCAGCAACATTTTCATTCCTGGAAATAAATCAATACTTTTTCCCCTTTGTTTTTAGATCTGATAGGCTGGTGTTGCATAGATATATTTCAAGACTGAGATCCACCCTGTTTTGTTTTGTTTTTAAGGGTTTCACGGCGCTTGCAACACATTAAGGTCATATCAGTGCCAGTAAAAATGAAGAAAATGGGATAGTAATAAGTTCTAGAATTACAATTAAAGCACCCAATAATAATCAAGACAAAGGGGAATTGGTTCAAATAGGAATCAGATGTAGACTCCAAGAGCACATTATCACTATCAGTGTACTTAGTTTGAGATCACTAAAAGTCTCATCCAGACACAAGCACAGGTCCCCGCCAAGAGGAACACACTCAACTGCTTACAAAACATATATGTAAAAGGAAAAAAATGCATAACAGAAAGGTTATTTACAAGGGAAAAAAATATCCCCTCCCAAAACTAACTATACATTTGACAGTTTCCCTCCCAGCCAGAGTATCCGGCCAGGGCCAGGACAAAACCAAGTAATCTCATTCCAAGAAAAAGACAGAAAGCAAGTTGGAAAATAGATATAGGGGGATAGAAGATATAGTATGTACCTCCCTGCCCACGATGGGAGGTCAGGAACAACACCTAGGATATAAGGGGATGGAGGACATAATAGGTACCTCCCTGCCCACTATGGGAGGTCAGGAACCCCACCCAAGATATAGGGGGATAGAAGACATAGTAGGTACCTCCCTGCCCACTATGGGAGGCCAGGATCCCCACCCAAGATATAGGGGGATAGAAGACATAGTATGTACCTCCCTGCCCACTATCGGAGGTCAGGAACCCCACCCACAGATCCACCCTGAGTAAAGTTGAGATTTGTATCTGACTCATCCTCCCCTCCTGTCCACCCAGCATTGATTGGGTAGTTGGTTCCAATAGATTTGGCAGAAATTACTTTGCGATAGACTAGGGTCCTATCCAAAGTGTAGCAAGCATTTACTATTGTCCGTTTCATTAAATAGAAAGTGGCTCCATGGACCTAGCAGTTCTGAAGGACGACTAAAACAATGCAATGAACACTAAAATAAACTGGAAGGCAATTTGTCATTAGCAAAGCATGAGGAAATAAAATATCTTATTGGTTAAACTATTGAATACAACTCACGACTCATTGTGCGGCTATGTGGTCTTGTGGTATGACACTCGCTATCGAATTGGAAGGTCCTGGGTTCGAGCCTTGTTGTAAAAGTTGTAAAATGAGTACCCGGACTTTAACATCGTTGTCTCTGTCCAAAAAAAAAAAAATTATAATATCGCCTTACAGGCATCATGTCTTGTCCTAAATGTTAAATGTTGCAGTTGGACAGGGACAACTTGTAAAGCACTTTGAGCACATTTAGTGGATGTTGCGCTATATAAAAGCTCAAAGCTAATTCTACTTTGGTATTTATTGTCTTGTATTTCAACGTCATTTTCAGGTTAAGCATCAGGCTATGAGTATAAAAAAGTCTAGGCTTGAATAAACCCATACTCACCAGGGGTATACAAACTGAGAGGCAATTTGCATATGCTAATGACCTCTCCTGATTTGGGCAGCAACATCTCCATACAGTTGTATTTCTTTAACACGTCTTCCGTGTACGGATTGGCAATGATCATAATGCCGCGTTCGTAGACCATGCCACGTCTTGGCATCAACTTGATGTCCATTTCCTGCTGCCGATTCTGTAGATGAAAAAGAATGAAAGTTCATTTTACACATAATCAAACATTGGATTAAATCACACAGTTTTGTGTCTTATGGTTTTAAATAAGTTACAGTGCTTGAAACACATCCAGGTCATTTCAGCATCAGTAAAAAAAAGAAAGAAAAAAAATGGGATAGTCAAAATCAGTTATAGATTTACAATTGAAAGCACACAAGAAGTAAGAAGAGTAAGACCTAGGGGAATGGTTCAAATATGGAACAGATGTAGATTCCAATAGCATACCATCAATTTTCCTGAGTTTGAGAGATCACCTAAAAGTCTCATCCAGACACCAGCACAGGATCCCACTAATAGGATTACACTCAAATTTTAACAAGATATGTTCAAAACAAAAATAGAGAGATGATTTACAAGGGAAAAAAAAATATCACCTCCCAAAACTAATACGTTTCATTTGACTGTTTAACTCTCAGCCAAATTCTCCAGCAAAGGCCAGGGCAAAACCGAGTAGTCCCATTCCAAGACAGAGACAAAAAGCAGAGATAGGGGAATAGAAGACACAGCAAGTTACCTCATGCCCACCATGGGAAGCTAGTTCATTTTGCTTATTCGCACATTGGATAGAATCGCACACTCACGTGACACGTGTTGAACGTGCATAGTTGAGTCATTGGAGAAGGCTCTTTACTCACATTCTCTTACCATACTCGGGTGTAAAATGAGTACCTGGCCATTAACAGCATTGTTTCTGGCGGAAAAAAAAATGTAATATATTCTAACAGGCGTCATGTCTCGTTCTATATGTGACGTGTTACTGTTGGTCAGAGACCCCTTGTAAAGCAATTTGAGCACATTCAGTTTTAGTTTTAGTTCTAGTTTTTTTTTGTTTTTGTTTTTATTCCTCTTCTGCACAATGATTGAAAGAAGAAATCGTGTAATTATGGTAGCGGTACCAACGGTAAAGGTGTAAACTATATTTATAACGACAAGATATAAAGTGAGTAGAAAAGTGCCAGAAGACAATAGAGAATAAAAATTTTTCGCGGCGGTGGTGGGGTTTGAACCTGCGACCTTATTGGTACGACAACTCCGCCTGGCAGGTGAGAGCGTGGCTCTACCGTGTGAGCTATCCACAAACACAAAAATATTTGTATCAAACCCAAGTCATTTCTAGATCCCTCTCTCACCCACTTCTGAGATCGCCGATTCGTTCTATATTTACCTTCAACATGTGGTAGCATCGAATCTCATCGAGCAAAGCCCGTAACTCTGTCTTCTCTCGCAAGAGGGAGTTGGTGTCGATTTTATCACAGAAATAATAGGAACTGATATTGGCAAAACGTACACAGTTCATCACCTGGGCAAGGGAGAGAAATAATGAGGGTTAAATAAAATGAAATAAAATAAATAAATAAAAGATATTTTTCCCTTTTTTTTTTCATCAAATAGGTGACCCATCGTCTCAAATCGGTATTATGTCAGTACGAACCATATACTTATAAGCCGAATTTAATTTTAAACTGGTCAAAAATCTAAACTGTTGGCATTAGCACCCTGAAATATGGTATCCATTCTCCTAAACAAATCAGATAAACTCAACACAAGTCTGATATTTCTGGCTATAAATTCAATTTTCAACATCTTAACCAACCCGACTTAATACCGTTTTGAGGCGAAGGGTCACATAGGGGAAAGTTGTCTTTGGGGCCTATTCCAAGGGAAGACTGGAATAACCCAGCCGTCAGCCGTAGTGCAGCGCCACAAACTAAGGTAGGGTAAGATGTCTTGCTCAAGGCCACTTAGTGCAGCTGGTATTCGAACTCATTACCTTTCAGGTCCAAAGCAAAGATTGTACCACTGAGCCTCGCTGCCCCCCCCCCCCCCCCCAATGATCCTGTATACATAAACTTGACCCCAAACACATCCTACTACTTTGACCTAGAAAACTGTTAATCAATTCCTATTTATCTTTTAATCTGGTTGAGTTTTTCCTTTGATATTATCATGATTTACGCTAGAATGGTCAAAACGATAACATGAATTGAATTCAAGTAAGTCTACATGTGCGGCTACGTGGTCTTGTGGTATGACACTCGCTTTCGGATCGGAATGTCCTGACTCCGAGACTCGCTCAGCGCATAGTTGAGTCCTTGGAAAAGACTCTTTACTTACATTCTCTCACCATACTCAGGTGTAAAAAGAGTACCTGGCCGATAACAGGTCTGTCTCTGTCTGAAAATAAAATTGTAATATCGCCTAACATACGCATGTCCCATCCTACATGTTAAATGTTGCTGTTGGTCAAGGACCCCTTGTAAAACGCTTTGAGCACATTTAATGGATATTGCCCTATATAAAAGTTCAATTTTTTTTTTACATCAAACATCCTCTCAGTTCTTGCGACTATGTGGTTTAATGGTATGAAACTCGCCTTTTCTGTCAGAAAGATTTGTAATGTCAGCTAACAGGCGACATGTCTAGTCCTACATGTTAATGTTAAGTGTTGCTGTTGGCTTGGGACACTCGTTTTCGGATCGGAAGGTCCTGGGTTTGAGCCTCACTCGGCGCAAAGTTGAGTCCTTAGAATAGACTCTTTACTCACATTCTCTCAACATACTCAGGTTTAAAATGAGTATCTGGCCCCGCTAACAGTGTTGTCTTTGTCCGAAAAAAAATTATAATATCATCTAACAGGCGTCATGTCCCATCCTACCTGTTAAGTGTTGCTGTTGGCCAGGGACCCCTTGTAAAGCGCTTTGAGCACATTAAGTAGATATTGCGCTATATAAATGCTCAATTTTTTTTTTTTTAGCATAATATGGTTCCATTCCAGATGGCGGTGACCCGGAGTGTGAATCGGATCCAATTTGCCATTTGGACTTTGCTGATATGGTCGATTTTGAAGATCCTGTGACTCATAAAATGTTCTTGCCGGAGACGAGTTGTGAGAACGATCATCATCATCATCATCATCATCATCATCATCATCATCATCATCATTAGTGGATATTGCGCTATATAAAACTCATTTTTTTTTCTTTTTCTAGGGACCACTTGCAAAGCGCATTGAGAGGTTACATGGATATATTGATAAGTTCTCTTTGAATTCTCTCAAACACACTCAAAATAATTGTGTGTGTTGGTTTCAATTGTTTTGGTTTTTTTTTTTTTGGCAGGCCAAACTGGTGAGTACACGGACGCCATTTGCTAAAATAAAAAAGGCATGAAAATTATTTCCACAAAAAGCAATAAAAAATAAAGTAAAATATTTTTTAAAACTTGAGTCTTTATATATAGTGCAACATCCACTAAACGAGCTCAAAGAGCTTTATAACGGACCCTAGTCAACAGCAACACTTAACGTGTAGGACAATCAAGCCATATTACAATGTAATCTTGGGTCAGAGACAACGTTGAAAATGGCCAGGTACTCATTTTACACCCCAGTACGGTGAGAGAATGTCAGTAAGGAGCCTTTTCCAAGAACTCTACTATGCTCCGCTAAGAGATGTTCTTGAACCCTGGACCTTCCGATCCAAAGACGAGATTCATACCACTATGAAAATATCTCATGCAAAGCTTCTCTCCATTAAATGGTATCACCCTTAAATCATAGAAAAGGATAACACATTCATCTAGCTTTCCCTTAACTGAAACCAATAGTTTTATTTTTTTTAAAATCAACTCACCAATACTAAACTTTAGCCAGAAAAAAAGGGGCATCCCTATGAGTATTTCATTTAATTGCATTCTATCAATAGGATTCAATAGTCTGATGTCACGTCCACACAGCAACCAGCAGCTTGGTTCTAAACAAAGTACTATTTATTCTTCATTCTGGCGAGAACTTTTTCACATGTCATGTGATCAGAATGAATAAAGTCAAAACATGATCCGATTTATAAAGTTTTTCTCCTCTGGATACACTTTTATGCTAGTCTGAGAAGTATTTCATAAGGGTGGTGATGGAGATAATATGACAGCTATTGTTTCGATAGTTTAGAACCAGTTACTATGCGTCTTTACGAGGGAAGTGAAGTTACGACTATTGAACCGTATTGATCAAGCGAAAAGAGGATTACTAACTACCAACCTCTACCAGGTGCGGCCCTCTCTCATCCTTGTCTTCGTCTACCCAGGCCATGCAAGCCTCGTAGACCGTCTCCTCCAGGGTAACATTGAGGTCGTCGTCGCTGACAATTTCCACCAGCTTGTCGACGGGGAGCATCAGGAACTCTTGTTGTTTACAAAGTTGTGAAAACTGGGGGATAACAATTTTTTTTTTTAATTTAAAAAATTAGCTTTTATATAGCGCAATATCCACTAAACATGCTCAAAGCGCTTTACAAGGGGTCCATGTCCAACAGCAACATTTAACATTTAGGACAAGACATGATGATTCCTATTAGGCAGGTGATTGGAAAATATACTTAGGGTTTATAACATACTGAATTTTGAAAATATACAGAAAATTGGCAACTTTGAAATTTTTTTTTAAAAATGAATATAGAGTTGAAATCATAAAGAATACAAACTTTGAGATGTTTGCCATGAAATGATTTTTTTCTTTATTCTCCACCACAATGAATTGAAATTAAACCAAAGTTTCATATCTTTGGCTACGAATTAAATTTTCTGCACCTAGCTCATAAAATAAAGAAAATAAAATATTTTTTTAAACTTGAGCTTTTATATCAGCAATATCCACAAAACAATCTGAAAGCACTTTATAAAGGGTCGCTAACCAACAGCAACACTAAACATGTAGGACTAGACATGGAGCCTGTCAAGCGATATTACAATGTAATCTTGGGACAGAGACAACGTTGAAAATGGCCAGGTACTCATTTTACACCGGAGTACGGTGAGAGAATGTGAGTATAGAGCCTTTTCCAAGGACTCAACCATGCTCCGCTCCGAGCGGGTCTTGAATCCTGGACCTTCCAATCCAAAGACGAGATTCATACAACTAGACAACATAGCCGCACATATCATAAAGAATACAAAATTGGAGCTTTTTGCGATGAAATTATTTTTTTCTTTATTCTCCACCACATCGAATGGTAAATAAAACCCAAGTATCAAATCTTTGGGTACAAATTAAAGTTTTTGCAACTAGTTCATAAAACAAATAAAATAAAATATTTTTAAAAACATGAGCTTTTATATCGCCTTTGCCACTTTTTCTCCCATATGGAAAGCAACAGTTATCTCCAATACAAATAAACCTAGATTATTTGGTTCCAACGTGAAACCAATTCTTCTGTATTGATTCTAAACCTAGAGAGTCACAAACACTCTTACTCACAACTTCCAAACTTTCGTAAACAAATGCCTCTGCAGCAGGATTGTTAAAAATCAGATGGAAAGATTACATTTCGATCATATGTTTGTTTTTAAGGGTTTTACGGCGCTTGCAACACATTTAGGTCATATCAGCGCCAGTAAAAAGGAAGAAAATGGGATAGTAAAAAAATCTAGAATTACAATTAAAGCACAAAAGAAAAGGAGAGACAAAGGGGAACTGGTTCAAATAGGGAACAGATGTAGATTCCAAGAGCACACCGTCAAAGTACTTAGTTTGAGATCACCTAAAAGTCTCATCCAGACACAAGCACAGGTCCCAACTAAGAGGAATACACTCAAATGTTTACCAATCATATAATATAATATGTAAACTAAACATAATACAATGCATAACAGAGAAGTGATTTACAAGGAAAAAAATATCATCTCCCAAAACTATAACTATACATTCGACTGTTTCCCTCCCAGCCAAGGAACTCCGGCAAGGATCAGGACAAAACTAAGTAATCTCATTCCAAGACAATGACAGGAAACAATTAGAAAACGGGTATGGGGAGATAGAAGACACAGCATGTACCTCCCTGCCCACTATGGGAGGTCAGGATCCCCACCCAGACATTTCGATCATAGAATTATAGAAAATGTCAAATCAAGAAGAAACCCATTAGCACCCAAATTATGAAGAGGAAATGAAGACGGGTTGGTCACAGCCTGAGAAGAAGACAAGTGAGCAACGTCACCCACAACAGGAATCAATAGTCTGATGTCACATCCGCCCAGCAACCAACAGCTTGGTTATAAACAAAGAAATTCGATACCTTTTTTATTCTTCATGCTGGTTAGAACTTTTTGACATACATGTCATGTGATTAGAATGTATAAAAGTCAAAACATGATCAGATTTATAATGATTTTCTCCTATGCATACACTTTTATGCTCGTCGGAGAATCATTTCATAAAAGTGTCTGCCATTTTCCCGATAGTTTAGAACCAGTTACTCCGATAGCGAGTGTGTCATACCACAAGACCACATAGCCGAGAAACTCAGTTCATCCACACACACACCCAAAACTTCATTGACACAGTGAGCCTCGTTTGACTTACCCTGTTATTGATAATTTCTTTTGCCTTCAACGCCAACACGTTGCACTGGTGCGCTTTGGCAAAGAAGTACACGCCTATACAATTTGACACCGTCACGTGACTCATCATGAACTCAGCACACCCGTCTCTGAGAGGAACTAGCTGGAAAAGATTGGCGGCCGATAGAAGGTTCTGGACTGTCTCTTGTGTTAGTGATACCTGAAAAAAAAAATGGGGTTTGAAATATTGTATGACTTTTTTTGTTTTTTGTTTTTTGTTTTTTTTTAATTTTTGGGGTTTTTCAAAATTGTTTTTTTTAAAGTAATAAACAAAAATGAATATAACAACTTCATTTTGGGCTGTTTGTTTTGTTTTTTTGTTTGTTTTAAAGGGTTTTAGGTCCCTTGCAAAACAGCAAGGTCATATCAGCGCCAGCAAAAAGGGAAGAAAATGGGATAGTAAAAAGTTCTAGAATTACAATCAAGCTATCCAAGAAAAGGTAAGACAGATGGGAACTGGTTCAAATAGGAAACAGATGTAGATTCCAAGAGCACACAATCTAGTACTTAGTTTGAGATCACCTAAAAGTGGTACTACACATTAAGTGTTGCTGTTGGCTTGGGCTTTTTTTCTAGCATATTGCGCAATATATTAATGCTCAATTATTTTTTTTAAATATTTTTTTGTTGATGTTTTCTTATGTGCTCTGTAGGCTTCTAAAGCCGTACAAGTGCCTCATTACTGATCAATCCGGAGACCCCAGACTGAGGCAGTAAACCACTTGATATCACAAATTGAGCTTTTATATAGGGCAATATCCACTAAATGTGCTCAAAGCGCTTTACAAGGGGTCTCTGACCAACAACAACACGTAACATGTAGAACAAAACATGATGTCTTTTTAGGCGATATTACAAATTTTTTTTTCTGACAGAGACAATGCTGTCAACAGCCAGGTACTCATTTAACACCTGGGTAGGGTGAGAGAATGTGAGTAAAGAGCCTTTTCCAAGGACTCAACTATGCTCTGAGCAAGTGAGGCTCGAACCCAGGACCTTCCATCTGAAAGCTGGTGTCATACCACAAGACCACACAACTAGGTGGAGAAAATTTAATTTATAACCAAAGATATGAAACTAGGGTTTAATTTCTATTCACTGTAGTGGAGAATAGATTTTGAATTGCGACTGTCATACCAAAGACCAAATAGCCGCACATATCATATGTACCACCTATGTGGTCTAGTGGTATGACACTCGCTTTCGGATCAGAAGGCCCTGGGTTCGAGCCTCGCTCGGCGCATAGTTGAATCCTTGGAGAAGGCTCTCTACTCATATTCTCTCACCATACTCAGGTGTAAAATGAGTACCTGGCCGTTAACAGCGCTGCCTCTGTCCGAAAAAATTGTAACGTCGCCTAACAGGTGTCAGGTCATGTTCTAAATGTTAATTGTTGCTTTTGGCCAGGGACCCCTTGTAAAGCGCTTTGAACACATTTAGTGGATATTTCGCTATATAAAAGCTCAATTCTTTTATTTTTGAATTTTTTTTTTACCAGCTACCTGTCCGGTGTAGATGTAGTCCAGAACCAGTTCCAGGGTGGTGGGCTCCATGTCTTTGAGGGAGATGCGGTCCTGCTGTCCCTCGGCCAGCTGGGTGGAGAACATGACGAGGAAGTAAGGGGACGAGGCTGCCAGGACGTTTTTGTGACAAGGGAAATCCTGATCATCAACGACCAGGGTCACATCGACAAACTGTTTGTTTCTGTAGAGGGTGGAAAACCCTGAAGAATGGAGGACATAATAATAATAATATAATAATAATAATAATAATAATAATAATAATAATAATAATAATAATAATAATAATAATAATAATTAACAATAATAATAATAATAATAATAGTAATAATAATAATAATAATAATAATAATAATAATAATAATAATAATAATAATAATAATAATAGTAATAATAATAATAATAATAATTATAATAATAATAATAATAATAATAATAATAATAATAATAATAATAATAATAATAATAATAGCAATAACAATAATAATAATAATACTTTATTACATCCCAAAAAGGAAATTTTTTGTACAGAAGTGTTATAATTTACACAATAAGATAAAAAATACAATGGAAATAGGATGTATATATAAAAAAGGAGCAGCTCCATAACCGGAGCCGCGCTTTACAATATGAATAATTTCAACACTGTGAAATAGTTAAAACTGTCACCATAAATGATAAATATTATTTATGAAATGGCAGTTTTTGGAAGAAAAAAAAAGGAGAAAAAAAAATCCCAAAATTTGCAAAAAAAATGTGTGATTAATTTTCCTAAAAACACATAATCAGTTCATGAAAGATGGTATTTGTTTGTTTTTAAAGGATTCACAGCACTTGCAACAAATGTAAGGTCATATCAGAGCCGGTAAAAAGGAAGAAAATGAGATAGTAAAAAAGAAACTAATCTTGATTAATTATTAATCATCTTTCACATTCTACATGAGCTATCAAATTAAAAGAAAGAAAAAAAATTGTCTTTTTTTGTTGTTGTTGTTGTTTTTTTTCTTTGCCAAATCTGGAAATTTTAAAGAAAAAAAAATGCAGATTTTGCGGATGGATGCAAATCAGTGATATTTTGTGATTTTTTTGCGAGTGCAAGCAATGCAAAAAAAACCTACCATGCCAGATTATTAAATTCTTAGGATTTCCTGTATCATAAACGAATAATGTGAGCCGCTATGTGGTATGACAATTACCTTCGGACTGTGAGTCTCACTCTGAGCAGCACCTAGTTGAGTCCTTAGAAAAGGCTCTTTATTCAAAATGTCACAGTACTCAGGTATAAAATGAGTACTAGCAACACTCAACATGTAGGACGAGACATGACGTATGAAAAAGCGATATTACAATTTTCCCCGAAAGACAAAGCTGTTAACACAGCCAGGTTTTCATTTTACACCTGAGTACAGTGAGAGAATATGAGTAAAGTAGGGCCTTTTCCAAGGACTCAACTATGCGCAGCTCAGAGCGGGACTCAAACTCAAAACCTTCTGATCCACAAGACCACATATAGGGAATGAGATTATCGGAAGAGTAGCGTCCCTTGATAGGACGTCACCCATAGTCTGTGACGTCACTGGCGGAAAAGTTATTAGATAGAGAACGTCATGTTGGTTGTGCGCATGCGTCTCTCGTCCTTGCTTCCGATGAAACCGGCATGAGACACTTAACCGAAAGCGAGGACGAGAGAGACGCATGCGCAAAACCATTTTGATGTTCTCTCTGTAAGGTGACGTCCAATCAAGGGAGGCTACTCTTCCACTAATCTCATTCCCTATAATGATAAAGAAGTACTGGGATAAGAAACGTCGACTACCTGCAAGTAGGTTGGCAGCTCTGAGGTCATCTTTGAACAAGTATTCCGAGGCTGTGTCTGTTTCACTGGTGGGGGACGAAGCCGAGTCAGCCATACACAAGCTGGTCATTTTCACTGTTTCAGCATCGAGAGCCTGAAAGTATTGAGAAATAAGTTTAATTATATAAGTCAGTGCATGACATAATCAGTCAGAAGGTGAAAATTTTGGATTTGCATTTTTTGGGGGGGATTTTCTCAAAGATGCTCCCCAGAGCATTTAAATTAAATCTTTATTTGAAGTAAATCAGGTGATTTTTAATGAAGTTATGGTATGGGAAAGGTATCCAGCAACTTTTCTCAAATTTCATACTTTTTCAACTTGACTAACTGTAAAAAATATTTCGAAGTGAAATTAAGCTTTAATATTTTCCTGAAGATGTACAAAAAGGGTTGATTTATGATATCTATGACAAGACTTTATTTTTAAATCAAAATTGGCCTTCTAACTAAACTTGGCAATATCTCAGTCTCAGTTCAAACCTTTTCACCATCCGACTGATTATGTCATTCAC
Organism: Berghia stephanieae; assembly: GCF_034508935.2. Lineage (NCBI taxonomy): Eukaryota > Metazoa > Mollusca > Gastropoda > Nudibranchia > Aeolidiidae > Berghia > Berghia stephanieae. The sequence goes on from NC_088374.1 coordinate 5,961,770, forward strand.
TGTAACATGTAAAAATTGGGAGAACAGCTGGAAGCATGAAAAAGTGGGGGCTAGCTGAGACTAGCTTATGTACATGTGGATGCCCAGAGCAGACGATGGAGCACATCCTTAGAGAATGTCAGGATGGACCCAGCTGTAATGACCATGACCTAAGAGTCTGCTCCATAGATGCTGTGGAGTGGGTTCAGTGTTAGAGCGACAAACTATGATGATGTAACAAGTTATGGAGAAGCCTAGACTCTGCATTTACAACAACATTTAAAAACAAGTCACAACCTTGCGGAGATGGTACAAAATACAAGGGCATGTAAATAGATTTTGAACTACACGGTTGTAAATGCAAAAAATACTTTTCTGTCAACATTAAGTAATAAGATTACTTGCACACAAGGCAATATGAAGACAATTTGCTTGCTTAGTCAAATATTACATTTGTGCGGCTATGTTCTTTTGTGGTATGACACTCACTTTCAGATCAGAAGGTCCTGGGGTCGAGCCTCGCTCGGCACATAGTTGAGTCCTTGAAAAAGTCTCTTTACTCACATTTTCTCACTGTACTCAGCTGTAAAATGAGTACCTGGCAGTTAACAGTGATTCTGACCGAAAAAAAGTGATAACATCGCCTAACAGGCGTCATGTCTTGTCCTAAACGTTAAATGTTGCTGTTGGTCAGGGACCCCTTGTAAAGCATTTTGACACATTTAGTGGATATTGCTCTATATAAGCGCTCCATTTTTAATTTTAATTTTTACAGTCACTGACAGTCCAGTTATGTAATCACTTCTTCTTTAAATTAAAATGATACTAATATTTTTTTAAAAAAATAACTTGAGCTTTCAAATAGAGCAAAATCCACTAAACAGGCTCAAGGCGTTTACAAAGGGTCCCTGACAAATAGCAACACATAACATGTAAAGTAGAACGAGACATGACGCCTGTTAGGCTATATTACATTTTTTTTTTTTTCACCCGAGTATGGTGAGAGAATGTGAGTAAAGAGCCTTTTCCAATGACTCAACTATGCGCCGAGAGAACCCAGTACCTTCTGATCCGAAACCGAGTGTCATACCACAAGACCACATAGCCGCACTAAGCTGCTACAGGCTGTGGACTGTAAAAGTAAAAGGTAATGACATGTCTGAGAATAATCACAGCGATTAATATGGTTTTTACGCTGTGATTATCCCCAGACACCTGGCTGAGGATAATGAAAATTCGTTATCCCCAGACAGATATTTGAAATTCAGCTCTTTTAAACAATTGTCCACAGTCCAGAATATGGAATGTTTCCGAATGCACATAGAAATAAGGAAACTTAATAAAATATCTATAAAAACATAAAATTAACCAACATTAAATCAGTTGTTACTACAAATATACACAATATGCGTCGACCTCGAAGTGGGTGTCATGGCCGAATGGTTTAGTCGTCTGCTCTGGAAGTTTTACCAGAATTGACGTTGTGGGTTCGAATCCTGGTTCGAATAACGAATTTTCAATATCCCCAGACAGGTATCTGGGGATAATGACAGCCTGGTTTTTACGGGTCTAGCTACCATTAGCCACTTCACTAGACCTCTTGTATCTATCTATCATAATCATAGATTCTCATGTAAAAAATAATTAATGTTTTTTTGTTGTTTTTTTAAATATCAAATTAGAATTTAAACAATAGAGGCTAAAGGTTTACGGTTTACGCCACAGTGACTGAAATTTAGTTGGTCGACTAAGACTAAGTTTCTACTTTTTTGACAGACTTTACTTGGGACTTTGAGTTGGGGAGACTCGAGACTACCGACAGCTTATTGATACTCTATACTATTACTATTCTAAATACTTTTGATGTATTTTGATAGCAAGATCATTAATTCACCTATTTAATTTTGCCAAAAAACACAAAATTCAACACTATAAGTTGCCGTTACAACCTGTACGGAATGACTTCTATCTTTTGTGTCTAGTGTCTAGTTTTGTGTTTACTTGGCCAGATGGTTGCTTTTCAAATACTAGCTAAATATTTGACCGTTCCACTTGAGTAAAAAAAAAAAAAAAAAAAAAAAAAGTATGTAACCCACGATATTCAATCTAAGGTTATCAGATCGAATTCAATCTTTTATTTCTCATCCTACCATGAAATCCGAAAGAAAATCATATTATTTCAACAGTATAAACTAACCATTTGGCATTGGTCTTTTGTTTAACTTGTTACAGTGAATGAAAATGTTTCTGCTTGAAGCTCGAAAGAAAAAATGACATACTTCGAAAGAATGATCAAATGAACAAAACACTAAAACCATGAATGAAATTAGAAAATTACAAAGAAAAGAAAAGATAGCTTACAAAGGAAAGAAGAGATTACAGCCAATATTCTAATATGAAACCGTTTCTGGTGAAACAATGTATTTTGCCAAATCTTTAGAACTTGGTATTAGAATGCCATTCTGGCAATCTGGTCAATTCGATCTTCGTCTGACCCGTTCGAATTTTCGTTTCATTAACTATTCGCCGAAGAGAACAAGATTATTATTATTGTTATTATTATTATTATTATTATTATTATTATTATTATTATTATTATTATTATTATTATTATTATTATTATTATTATTATTATTATTATTATTATTATTATGATGATGATGATGATGATGATGATGATGATGAGATGATGATTATTATTATTATTATTATTATTATTTTTATTATTATTATTATTATTATTATTATTATTATTATTATTATTATTATT
>NC_088374.1:5969518-5972018 GCF_034508935.2 Berghia stephanieae
ATAATTTCTTTAGCAAAACATGCTCTACAACACACTGTTCATTTTCTTTAAAGTTTATGATGTACAAAAGAAATTTGAATAAGAAAAATGTTGGTTTTATCGTAACGAATGTGACGATTTTCCTGCAGTTGTTAATTAAGGAGAGGATTAAACAAATTTCACAGGATGTGTTCTTGTATTTTGACACTCGCCTTTAGTTAGGAAGGGTCTGGTTTGAGTCCCGCTCTGAGCGGGGCATAGTTGAGTCATTTGAAAAGGCTCTTTACTCTCATTCTCTCTACGTGTTCAAGTGTAAAACGAGTAACTAGCCATTTACAGTCTTTTCTGTGTCGAAAAAAAAATATTATATTGCATAACAGGCTACTTGTAAAGGGCTTTGAATACGTTTAAATGAATATTGCTGTCTATAAAAACTCGAGTTTTATTATGCCTACCATGCTTAGCGCCTGAAAATAGCAAAATTTTACTCTAAAATCAATTAGGCAGGTCTGAAAAAACATAGCACGTCTGACAAGTAATCCGTAGGCAGTGGCGGTTCTAGCCTATTTACAGTGGTTGGGCAAAGATGATCCGGTCATATATATATATATATATATATATATATATATATATATATATATATATATATATATATATATATATATATTATTTATTTATTTATTTATTTATTTTAATTATAATTTTTTTTTTCACCTTTAAAAAAAAATATTTCAACCACAAATAATCACATTCACAATGAAATGACAATACCAGTAGATTTTAATTATTCCAAACGTAATCAAAAAATAATCACGAAAGAGAATACAACTAAAAAATAAAGCGACGAGACATAATGCGACAACACCTTGACAATAGAAGTCCATTTCGTTCACTCGAAAAATTAAAGAGATGCTTTAATCCCTCAACGGCGAGATTAATATTTCTGTTACATTACTGGTTTTCAGTAGTATGTAGTAACCTTTAAGTTTTCATCGAGAAGCAACAACAGCGATATGACTCGAGTTTCAATCAGAGCTGAAATTGCATCATTTTTACTGCTGTCTTGGTGGTTAGAATGATTGTGCCGGTGGTGGTAGTGGTTGGAATAGTGGTAGTGGTGGTGGTGGTGGTGGAGGAGGAAGGGGAAGACGAGGCGGTGAGGGAGGATGTAATTATGATAGTGGTTTTTGGTGGTGCTGTTGGTTAGAATTATAGTTGTGGAAACGATTGTTGTACTTGTTGTTAATATTGTTGTTGTTGTTGTTGTTGTTGTTGTTGTTGTTGTTAATGTTGTTGGTGGTTAATGATGATGATGATGATGATGATGATGATGATGATGATGATGATGATGATGATGATGATGATGATGATGACAACGACGATGTCGTCGACAATGATGGTTACCACCATACGATATTACAAAGTTTATTTAATATTAGGCTTTCGCCAATAATGTTACCAATCTCTCCTCATGCATTCGTTATACTATCACAATAACGACCGTGTTATCTTTACTCCTTCCCCAACCAACCCCTAGCTTCCCGCCTCTTCGTCGCGAACCATCTTATGTATTAGCTTCAGGACGGGCAAGTACGGAATCTGCCCACCCTTCCTTTAAACGTATTTATTTCCTCTATAACTTAGAATTCAACTCTCTCCTTACTCAGAAGAGTATTTCTCGTATACTAATTCAATTGTTGAGAAAACCAAAATGGTGGTTGTATTTTATATATTTATTTAGTCGTGACTTTTGAATAAAAGTGTTTTATTTTATTAGAGGGAATACAATAAAAAATTACATTGTTTTGCAAAATTATTTAGTCTGGCAATAAAAATACAGCGGTAATTACTTTAAGAATAATAATAATAAAAAAAAGAACTAACAAATTAATTTGTTAAAAAACAAAAACAAAAAAACAACAAAAAAAAAATAAGAAAACAATTTAAATAAATGAGTTTTGAGAAGTACTTAAAGAAAACGAGAAAAAAAAAAGAAATAATTTAAATGGATAAACAAATATATAAAAACAACACAAATTAATACTAAATTGATATAATATTAGTAAGTTAATAAATTTAATTCAATACTGGAACCTTCCCAAAGTCATTACATCAATGGTACCAGCACAAGTAAGGCAATAAATAAGAAAAAGTTCGTTTGCCAAAAGCTCTATTCAGTGTTCACTGGTTATTAAGGTGGGCTCATTTGAATTAGCCCGACCTAGAACTAGAGAGGCCAGACAGCAAAAATCGGAGTTACTTCACCGTCAGGCGACGTGACAATGAGATGACGATGTGGGCGGAGTGGAGTGGAGTGGTTGGGGGGGGGGGGGGGGGGTGATAAAAAGAACAGGAGCGTATCCTGGTTTATGCATTACGGGGTGCAGGGTGATTCGCAATCTATCAAAAATACACACAAATTGATTTCAGTACGAAGTATCAAGTTTAAGTAGTAACTTTTGAAATTATCTAATTTAAATTTGATCATTTTGGACCTGGTAATACAGCTTATAACTCGAAA
>NC_088374.1:5977018-5987018 GCF_034508935.2 Berghia stephanieae
ACTGTTGAAGGAATTCCGTAGTTTCATAGTTGACTGATAGATGTTTGCGTTCCTTTATGCTCTTATGTATCTCTTTCTTTACGTCAAGTGTGGTTTCAGTCAGGTGTTTGATGATTGTATATTCCTCCTCTAGGAAGTAAAAACATTGTTGTGTTGATGTTGAGCTGTTAGAATTGAGCTTTTATATAGCGCAATATCCACTAAACATGCTCAAAGCGCTTTACAAGGCCCCCTAACCAACAGCAGCACTTAACGTATAGGACGAGACATGACGCCTTAACAAGCGATATTACAAAAAACATTAGGGCAGGGACAACGCTGTTAACGACCAGGTACTCATATCACACCTGAGTACGGTGACAGAATGTGAGTAAAGAGCATTGTCCAAGGACTCAACTATGCGCCATGCGAGTCTCCAACCCAGGACCCAAATTGGTTATTTTTGTACTTAAGTACATCTGTAAAGGTGATAAATCTGTCAATCAATCAATGTACGAACAACAATATCTGAATTATATCATAATTAAATGTTGTGAACTGAGAGAGAGAGAGAGAGAGAGAGAGAGAGAGAGAGGAGAGAGAGAGAGAGAGAGAGAGAGAGAGAGAGAAAGAGAGAGAGAGAAAAAAAAAGAGAGAGAAAGAAAGAGAGAGAGAGAGAGAGAGAGAGGGAGAGAGAGAGAGAGAGAGAGAGAGAGAGAGAGAGAGAGAGAGAGGGAGAGGTGGCAATGAAGGCAACCTAAGATGTGTGTAGACACAATTGTTCTCTATCACCAAGAATGAAGTTACTGAATAATGTTAAACGTTAGATTGCCATTTATTGATTACAACATCCATTGTTAACTCACTCAACCCTAACACCGACTATATCAGTCGCTAACCCAGGTTACTTTTACCCATGCCTATTTATTACATTTTTCTGAGACAAATTATAGGCGTACTATCAAAGTTAATGTTTTTAGGTTTTACATGTTAATAAAACTATCTATATACATGCTCTTTTTAAATATACTTTTCCTAATTTTGAAAAGTAGCAAAAATCTCTAGGATTGAATGAGTTAATTTGACAATTCCGGTACTATAGATAGTTTGCAGACGTCGTCACTCAAGCCTTCGTTATTGTATTTTGCCATCCGCGTTTGTGAGCGATTCTCACTAAACTGTATTACCCCGACTATAAAAGTTCATGATTACACAATGTTTTGTGTGTTGGTCCGTTATACTTCCGGATGGCAATATTATGAGCTTCTTAGCCAAGCGCATACTATCTATAGTTACCATTAACTCTGGAATAACATGACTTGATATGACAATATCTGGCCAATAAGATCCGTCATTCAGCCTCTCCTTACCAACTACAGGAAAATCGTCAAATTCGTTACGATGCAACCAACATTTTTCTTATTCAAATTTCTCTTGTACATCATAAAATTTAAAGAAAATGAACAGTGTGCTGTAGAGCATGTTTTGCTAAAGAAATTATGTATCGCAAGAACTTATTGCTATTGCGTTTGAGAGATAAAAAATATATTTTTGTGTTAGTTTTGTGTGAAGTTTTGGGGAAAATCCTGAAAATAGCTGGTAAGGAAAAGATTAAACAGTAGCTTTAGACGCTCGTTCGTTCTTTAAACGATAAAGACAATTATTTAAAACAGCAAATGGAATGTGATTTGGAAGATAAGACATAAACATGAGTTGCCAAGTAGGTTATAGTGATAACGGTGTGTTACTTTTACTTGTGTGTGTTACTTCTACTTGTGTGTGTTACTTTTACTTGTGTTATGTGAATCGTTTGAAATTCTGTTAAATTGCTCTAGATCTACACGCAGTTGTCCAACCAAAAATATTATTATATATGGCACAGGCAGAAAGAAAAAAGAAAGAAAGAGCTTTTGTATTGCGCAATATCCACCAAACGTGCTCAAAGTGCCTTACAAGGTGTCCTTGACCAACAACAATACGTAACATGTAGAACAAGAATGACGCCTGTTAGGCGATATTACAAATATCTTTTCGACAGAGACAACGCTGTTAACGGCCAGGTGCTCATTTTACACCCGATTACGGTGGGAGAATGTGAGTAAAGAGCCTTTTCCAAGGACTCAACTATGCGCCGAGCGAGACTCGAACACAGGACCTTCCGATCCGAAAACGAGTGTCATACCACTTGACCGCACAGATAGGCAGATAGACAGGTGCATATATATATATATATATATAATATATATATATATATATATATATATATATATATATATACGATATATATATATATATATATATATAATATATATATGTATATATATACATATAAATTAATAGATAGATATATAGATAGATCGATTGATTGGTAGATAGATAGATAGATAGATAGATAGATAGATAGATAGATAGATAGATAGATAGATAGATTGATAGATAGATAGATAGATAGATTGATAGATAGATAGATAGATAGATAGATTGATAGATAGATAGATAGATAGATAGATAGATAGATAGATAGATAGATAGATAGATAGATAGATAGATAGATAGATAGATGCTTGTATTGTTAGTAGGCTGTTTTTAACAGCCAAGTCTTTTCACGGTGCTAGCCGATTCGCCAAAAAATCTGGGTCAGTTTTCTTGGGAATGTAAGAAGAGATAATTGAATAGACGAATAAATAGACAATTAGTTGTATTATTGGTTGGATGGTTGTATAAATGGTTTGAAATGTTTTCACTCATCTTCAAACAGCCATGATTCCACATTCAGCGTGCTGGCCGGATCGTCAATCAGCTGGATCAAATTTGGGGATTACCGAAAGAGATATCAAATCAGCAGCATTCACATACCTGACGGGTAAGTATTCATTAAATCTCTCCTTACCGGTCATTTTCCGGATTTTTCACAAAACTTCACACCCAACCTATACAAAAATAGATTTATTTACCTCAAACAGAAAATCTGTTAGTTCTTGTTATACATATATTTTTGCTAAACGAGCTCTTCAATAGTAGTAGTAGTAGTAGTAGTAGTAGTAGTAGTAGTAGTAGTAGTAGTAGTAGTAGTAGTAGTAGTAGTAGTAGTGGTAGTAGTAGTAGTAGTAGTAGTAGTAGTAGTAGTAGTAGTAGTAGTAGTAGTAGTAGTAGTAGTGGTAGTAGTAGTAGTAGTAGTAGTAGTAGTAGTAGTAGTAGTAGTAGTAGTGTAGTAGTAGTAGTAGTAGTAGTAGTAGTAGTAGTAGTAGTAGTAGTAGTAGTAGTAGTAGTAGTAGTGGTAGTAGTAGTCGTGGTAGTGGTAGTAGTAGTTGTTGTTGTTGTTAATATAATTTAACTATAATAAACATTTTTGTTCAAATAATTTGATATACAAAAGAAATTAGAGTGACAAAATGTTGGCTGCATCGTAACAAATGTGACGAATTTCCTATGGTGGTAAGGAGGACATTAATGTATTTTATCGTCACAATAATAGTTCGATTTTTAGTTAAGTATAGAAACTAAGGGGAATTCGTGTCCATTAATTTCTACCCGTTGAACAATGTAAAATAAACCAAAAATCTGATTATCTAGCCTCAATAGGATAGCAGAAATAGTTTCTGAAATTTTCAAAAAGGTAGACAGAGCATCAACTTTATCAAAGAATATTCCTGTAGTTCTGAGAGTGCTAAATAGTCAGAGCAGTATAAAATGAATGAAATCAACTCACATTTATCACAACAGAATGCTTGTTTTTTAGACATTCCCAAGGCGTTTAAAAACTAGAGGATTCATCTTCGAAAATGAGAAAATCTATTGCAGCTTCCTGTCGCTGACTCTCAGTCGTAAGGGGGAAACAAGAAAATATATATCAGATACTATGGCTGACTGTGAGACGTAGGGAAAAAAGAAAACATGTTACAGCTTCCTGTCGCTGAATTACAATCATAGGGGGAAAATAAAACATATGACAGCTTCCTGTCGCTGACTGTCAGTCGTAGGGGCTAAACAAGAAAACATATGACAGCTTCCTATCGCTGACTGTTAGTCGTTGGGGGGAAAACAAGAAAACATATGACAGCTTCCTGTCGCTGAATTACAATCATAGGGGGAAAACAAAACCTATGACAGCTTCCTGTCGCTGACTGTCAGTCGTAGGGGCTAAACAAGAAAACATATGACAGCTTCCTATCGCTGACTGTCAGTCGTAGGGGCTAAAAAGAAAACATATGACAGCTTCCTATCGCTGACTGTTAGTCGTTGGGGGGAAAACAAGAAAACATATGACAGCTTCCTGTCGCTGAATTACAATCATAGGGGGAAAACAAAACCTATGACAGCTTCCTGTCGCTGACTGTCAGTCGTAGGGGCTAAACAAGAAAACATATGACAGCTTCCTATCGCTGACTGTCAGTCGTAGGGGCTAAACAAGAAAACATATGACAGCTTCCTATCGCTGACTGTTAGTCGTTGGGGGAAAACAAGAAAACATATGACAGCTTCTTGTCGCTGAATTACAATCATAGGGGGAAAACAAAACCTATGACAGCTTTCTATCGCTGACTGTTAGTCGTAGGGGGAAAACAAGAAAACATATGACAGCTTCCTGTCGCTGAATGTTAGTCGAAGGAGAAAACAAGAAAACCTATGACAGCTTCCTGTCGCTGAATGACAGTCATAGGGGCTAAACAAGAAAACCTATGACAGCTGACGATCATTCGTGGAAAGGGGGAGGGGGGGGGGGCATTTTAAACTGCCATAACGTTTTCAAAATTTGACAGAAATACAATTTTAAGCTTTTGGTTTCAAGAGTACATAATGTGTAAGTTCAATTGTGTCAACTATTACGTCATATGATAAAAGAAATGAACTCATTAGGACATTTGTCCAATTGTATTTTGCCTCACCATCGTATGTTTTGATTTATGGGCAAACGGTACTTATAAATTAGTCCACCCTTGTAGTATCACTTAATTAATGGGTCATTTTATTTCTTTCTCTGTATTATCATCCGTTCCAATCACTAAAGCGATGACCCCACAGTAGGCTTCGATATGGCTTTGACGGTTAATTTTCTTCGCTCTTGATTGTGTGGTTATGTGGTTTAATGTTATGACACTCGCTTTCGGATCGGAAGTTCCTGGGTTCGAACCTCGCTCGGCGCATAGTTGAGTCCTTGGAAATGGGTCTTTACTTACATTCTCTCTCCGTACTCATGTGTAAAATAAGTACCTGGCCGTTAACAGCATTGTTCCCGTCTGAAAAAAATTGTAATATTGCCTAACAGGCAGCAGCCTCTTATGGTTCTCACACTACTATGTTATGACGATCGACCCAATCAGAAAAGTCCGGTCCGCATTCGTGCACTGTCGCAAACCCGCCGGGTAGTATCGTCACAACACACCTTTCGACTAGATGCTCTGCCGTCTCGGGTTCTTGCCCACAGCGGGTACATATAGGCGTCATGTCCTTCCCACATGTTTAGTGTTGCTGTTGGTCAGGGACGCACTGTAAAGCGCTTTGAGCACGTTTAGTGGATATTGCTCTAATTAAAAGCTCAATTCTTTAATTCGTTCCAGTTATAAATCAGATCATCCCATGACTGGCTACGATATTGCCTTGATCAAGCTTAGGAGACGCATCAGTCTAGGCGGTACCTTGACAAGATCTGTGTGTCTGCCGGCCAGGGATGACGATTTCACAGATCACTCGTGTGTAGTCACTGGTTGGGGTTACACGGTTGAACGTAAGTTCATATAATATAGATAGAATGGCATTGACGTCACTCGGGTCTTTTTAATTGCTTTTTGCCATCCACGATTATGAGTGATTTTCACTAAACTGTATTAACCAGATTAATCAAACGTTTAATGTTACACATAATTTTGTGAGTTGGAGCTTTATATTTCCGGATGGCAATGTTGTGAGATTCTTAGCCAAGCGCATACCTGTCATCTGCATTTTTTGCGGCCGCAAATATAAGGGCCATCCGCAAATTTTGGCAAATTTCCCAAAATTGGCAAATCGTGGCAAATTTTGGGAAAATTGGCAAATCGCGTGGCAAAATTTTGGAAAAAAAAAAGAAGTGAAAACAAAATAACGAAAAAAAAAGTACGAAACTTGAGAAATGTTGCAGCTTTGCCTGGGCCCAAACCAAGGGAAGCTACTCTCTACGGATAATGATCCATTAAAATCTTTGTTACAACGCTATTCACAGTCATTTCATTTCTCAAGTCAAATAAATCGAGTCACTTACACTTCCAACTTCAGTCATGGATCGTTTCGTCAAAAATCTTAGTTCTCCTCGGCAAATTTTTTGGCAAATTTTGATCTTTTTGGCAAATTTCTTGGCAAATTTTGGGTTTTTTGGGGGCAAATTTTGGCAAATTTTAGGTCCCAATTTGGCAAAAAAAAAAAGCAGATGACAGGCATACTATCTATAAGCCAAACTGAAACTAAGCTGATGGAAGTTGTGGACTGTAAAATGTAATAATCAAAATTGGTTGTGGTGTCATTGTGTCGGTGGAAGTCGTGTGAGAAACTGCAGCAGTAACAGTAGTAGCTGTATTAGTCCTAGTGGTGGTAGTATTAGTATTAGTAGTAGTATTAGTATTAGTAGTAGTAGTAGTAGTAGTAGTAGTAGTAGTAGTAGTAGTAGTAGTAGTAATAGTAGTAGTAGTAGTAGTAGTAGTAGTAGTAGTAGTAGTAGTAGTAGTAGTAGTAGTAGTAGGAGTAGTAGTAGTAGTAGTAGTAGTAGTAGTAGTAGTAGTAGTAGTAGTAGTAGTAGTAGTAGTAGTAGTAGTAGTAGTAGAAGGAGAAGAAGAAGAAGAAGAAGAAGAAGAAGAAGAAGAAGAAGAAGAAGAAGAAGAAGAAGAAGAAGAAGAAGAAGAAGAAGAAGAAGAAGAAGAAGTTGTTGTAGTAGTAGCAGCAACAGCAGTAGTAATAGTAGTAGTAATAGTAGTAGTAGTAGTAGTAGTAGTAGTAGTAGTAGTAGTAGTAGTAGTAGTAGTAGTAGTAGTAGTAGTAGTAATTGATGATGATGATGATGATGATGATGATGATGATGATGATGATGATGATGATGATGATAATTATGATGATGATGATTTAAAGGCCTTCTTAAAATTACCATTTATTAAATAACAATTCAAAAATTGTCTTTTTTTTCAGCGAAAGACAACGCGAAGAGTCAGGGTGGCTCTAGACGACTAAAGTCTGCGATTCTTCCGATCGTTAGTCAAGCTAAGTGCTCCACATATTTAAAGGAGAAGCATCCAGACTATATCTGTGCTGGGTACAAAACTGGAGGGGAAGATCCATGTCAGGTTAGGGCATGCGCCCCCTCCCCCCCCCTCTCCCCAACTATAGATAGTTCGAAGATGACGTCACTCAGGCCTTTGTTATTGTTTTTGCCATCTGCGTTTGTGAGTTGTTCTCACTAAACTGTATTAACCAGACTATAAAAGTTCATGGTTACACAGAGTTTGTGTGTTGGTCCGTGAAACTTCCGGATGGCAATGTTGTGAACTCCTTGGCCAAGCGCATTCTATAGGGAATGAGATTAGCGGAAGAGTAGCGTCCCTTGATTGGACATCACCTTACAGAGAGACCGTCAACATGGTTTTGCGCATGCGTCTCTCTCGTTCTCGCTTTCGGTGAAGTGTCTCATGCCGCTTTCATCGGAAGCGAGGACGAGAGACGCATGCACACAACCAACTTGACGTTCTCTCTCTAATAACTTTTCCGCCGGTGACGTCACAGACTATGGGTGACGTCCAATCAAGAGACGCCACTCTTCCGCTAATCTCATTCCCTATTAATGTTATTAATTGAGCTGATTCTTCACTTGGCGCTGGGCTGGAAGACCTATTGGGTGAAGACGTCTTCTGACTGTGCTACAGTGTTCTGAGTATGTACCGGAAAACTGCACAGTTTACATCTGAGGCTATGTGGTCTTGTGGTATAACACTCGCTTTTGGATCGGAAGGTCCTGAGTTCGAGCCTCCCTTGGCGCATAGTTGAGTCCCTTGAAAAAGGCTCTTTACTTACATTCTCTCACCGTACCCAGGTTTAAAATAAGTACCCGACCATTAACAGCGTTGCCTCTTTCTGCCAAAATTTTAATACCACATAACAGGCTTATTTTTTGTTATACATATGACATGTTGCTGATGATCAAGGACCTTTTGTAAAGTGCTTTGAGCATGTTTAGTGGATGTTGCGCTATAAAAAAGATCAAACTCAAGATGAAATCGACAGACCATGCTCATTGAGGGCTTGTTTAATCTCATGACTAGACAATTTAGCATCTTTAACACTTTCTCTCAACAGCAAAATATTAACTCGAGGCATAATAATGTTCCAAAATCGTGACATCACTTTCTCCTAAAAACTTTCACGGCAACCAAAAGTTGCTCCACTTGGAAATTAGTAATATAAGCGATTGATACAATAAAAAATCGAAATATTATGGTATTATATGGCTTCCTGTGTGTTTGTGTGGGGGGGGGGGGCAGGGCAATAAATATAACATTGTGAAGCGCATAGAGCATGGACAATCAGCGAAATTACGCTACATTTTATTTTTATTTATTCATCTAAGTGTTTTCTTTTTAATTTTACCTTTCCATTTTCAAATAGGGTGACAGTGGGGGTCCTTTGGTGTGCCAAGGAAGTGACGGAATATGGAAACAAGTAGGTGTCGTAAGTAGCGGAGATGGCTGTGGAAGAGCCGGAGAGTTGGCAATGTTCACCTCGGTGTCAAAATATTCCTCCTGGATTCATGATACAATCAAGGCAAACTCCTGATCCTAAACCTCGTGTTTACATTCAAACCTAAATTTTTATCCATCTTCTTACCAACTATAGGAAAATCCATACATTCGTTACGATATAAACCAACATTTTTCTTATTCAAATTTCTGTTGTACATCATAAATTTATATGAACATAGTGTGTTGTAGAGCATGTTTTGCTAATGAAATGATTCATCGCAAGAACTTTATTGCTATTGTGTTTGACTAATTTAAACAAATATATATTTGTGGTAGTTGGGAGTGAAGTTTTGGGTAAAATCCTGAAAATGGCTCATGAGGAAAAAGTTAACCAGTGAAATATCGTACTCTGGAGGGGCAATTATTTATAGATTTGGCCAGGAAACTCGTCCTTCAAATTTGGTTCTATTTAAATAACCCTAATCTTGGCAAACACTCTGAAACCATTGATCTCACGAGGTTCCAGGGTTGTTTTAAAAAAAACTAGATTAGAGTTATATAACATTTTACGATATTTCAATATAAATGTTGCTGCTCGAAGCACGAAGAAAAAAATAATAATGTGAAATTGATTGTAAGCTTCAGTTTAATTACAAAAACAGATCAAATGAACGTTTCGGGTTTCCCCTTTATCAACAAAACAGGATGAATGAAACACCACAGATGAATGAGATAATGTGGTAGTGGCGTAATTAAGATGAGTCTTCTTTTTTCATCTTAACTACGCCACTACCACATTATCTCATTCATCTGTGGTGTTTCATTCATCCTGGTTTGTTGATAAAGGGGAAACCCGAAACGTTCATTTGATCGGTTTTTGTAATTAAATTGAAGCTTACAATCAATTTCATTTATTACGATATTTGCCCAAATTTTCAATATCCTACCCGTCTTCTTTCCAAAGTACAAGAGATAACTGGATAAACATCTCCTTACCAGCTGTAGGCAAATATTTCCATCTGATACGATACGATACAGAACATGACGCCTGTTAGATGATAATACAATTTTCCAACAGTTCTGTTAAAGGCCAGATACTCATTTTACACCCTAGTGCGGTGAGATAATGTGAGTAAAGAGCCTTTTCCAAAGGACTCAACTTTCCGGGGGTCCTCCGAAGGCGAGTGTCACACTACAAGACCACATAGCCGCAGGAAATTCGTGATGGCATACCTCCAATTTCCGGTTCCAAAATCATAGAAAGGCTGTTTATAACCAGCCCTTCGATTGACTATCTATGAATAGGTTACATAGTGAATCCTAAGTTG
>NC_088374.1:5992018-6012018 GCF_034508935.2 Berghia stephanieae
ACTATAAACGTTTAAGGGTACACATGGTTTAGTGTGGTTGTCCGTTATACTTCCGGATGTCAATTTTTCTGAGCTTCTGAGCCAAGCGCATATGCTATCTATACATACTATTGTTCAGATCTGCCTAGTATTACGAATTTTTCGCAGAAATACGAATTTTTGCCATCCAACTATTCATACAACAAATTGTCAATCTATTCGTCTATTTCTTTATCTACTCGTATATATGTGACCCTTCGCCTCAAAACGGTATTAAGTCGGGCTGGTTAAGATGCTGAAAATTGAATATATAGTCAGAAAAATCAGACTTGTGTTGAGTTTGTATGTTTTATTAAGGAGAAAGGATACCATATTTTAGGGTGCTAATGCCAAAAACTTATATTTTTGACCAGTTTAACATTTAATTCGGCTTTTAAGCATATGGTTCATTCCGACATAATACCGTTTTCAGACGATGGGTCATATATTCTCCAAGAAAAAAGACCCAGCTTTGGCGATACGGCCAGCGCTGTGAAGAGACTTGTCTGTTAATAGTGTTGGTTGGATCAATTCATTCCTCCATGCAAACGACATACAAATAATCTATCTATCTATCTATCTATCTATCTATCTATCCATCCATCCATCCATCCATCCATCCATCCATCCATCCATCCATCCATCCATCCATCCATCCATCCATCCATCCATCCATCCATCCATCCATCCATCCATCCATCCATCCATCCATCCATCTATCTATCTATCTATCTATCTATCTATCTATCTATCTATCTATCTATCTATCTATCTATCTATCTATCTATCTTATTTCATTCCGTACTGATCAGGCAGTAAAGTGCAGGAAAAAATCATTGACTGGAAATTATCTGTTCTTGAAACGGTGCTCCGACAAGAACAACAACAATAACAACAACAACAGCAACTGCTTAACGTTCCATTCTTGCACAGATGACTTGCACATATTATGCTTACTCTTCAACGCAGTGAGCTGCTGTGAGAATCCATTTATCAGCAATGATCGAACCTCCACATACTGGTTGTCCAAACTGTTCCACTGTAACCTGAGGCAAGTAAGAAAAAGACAGCATAATATAATGCATTGTTTATGGCCAGAGAAGGAGAAAAAGACGGAGGTGGCAAAAGTTTTGAGGAGAATAATAATGAAGAGGGGTGAATAAGGTGAGATGAGGGTATATAATGTCGGGTGCAAGAGAAAAAATGGAACAGTCTGGAAGCTTGAAGCCGCCAGGCTATACATTATTCAAATTCGTAATGTTACCACTATCAATCCCAATCATCAAATTAGTCTACTAACTTTTTTTTTCTGGAAAGTATATTTTTAAAAATTAATTCTACGGTTGATTTGATCTACGCACCATACAAATCACATTTCTATATAAGAACGGACTCAGCGAAATTAGGCATTTCTCTCATTCTATCACTCTAAAATCATAATGCTATAGTGATCAATTGAAATCATATTTGGTGGAAAATACTGTGTGGTCAAGGGTACCAAATACTTGTATCAATCTTATAGCTGTGGATTAAAATTTTGTTAAGATTGATTAATGCCATTTAAAACTAATATGTGTCGTGAGTAATACTTAATACAGTGGGTCCTAAGTAGATGCAACCTATAATATAACAGAAAATAACAGAAATCGATATCTCATGTTATTAACAAAAAATAATAACTCATGCTATTATAAAAGAAAGTATTTCATTCACGCTGAATATATTATTGCATATTTATGTATGCCTTCCAAATGAATGAATTAGATTTACACGAATTGCATTTAAAAATGTGCGATCGCTAATTGTATTACTGTGTTTATACTTATATTTATTCTTATTTCATCATTGTATATTTATTTGTCCCCATCACCTGTATCCCGTTAATTAAAGATGATGACTAACACAATTTAGATCAGTGGTGATGTCAAGGGTTTGTTAAGTGAAAATCATCACGACATCATGTCTCATAAGGAATACAAAAGTTTTGTAATTAGTCAAGGATTTGCTCCTGTATATTCACAGATCTGGTTAATCGACCATCTGGTTACCCTTGAATCGACCACTTGGTTGCACATTGATCCAGAGCTGAAGCTATCAAATGACCCACTAGGACAACCAAAGAATGACAAAGAGTCTCCTTCATAAAATAAATAGGCAGAAGCAACCCTAACGAGGAACATGGAGAAGAATTAAAGAAGCTGATATACAGAGAAGTGGTAAGACCTGGAATGAGATAAAAAAGTTGGCTCAGGATAGAGAAGGATGGAAACTGTTTGTCTGTGGCCTATACCCTGACCCAGGGTGAAAAAGGCAATGATGATGATGAACCCTAACGCCGCCACCAGTGATAGCAAGGTCACCACCAGTCACATCCAACCAATCAGATAAGGAACCAATGATGATAATTTGAGAAACGGACCATGAAGAGATGAAATTTAACTTAGCCATAGCCTAACTTTAATTAATTAAAATGTACTATTATTCTTTTGACTAATTATTTGTTAACGTGTTATTGTGTGAGGGAACTCTGTTGATTTATATTAAAGTATTTCTGCTTTAACAGAGATTAATACTTACCTTCTGAACCTATTATATCCCTATATATAACGTGCCTAAATCTATCACAACTTCTACTAACTAATTCTTTAAACTTAAAATTTTATTACAATCCGTCGTGTTGTCAGGAACATTAACCCAACTAGAACAGGGTAAAGGAGGCACCAGGTACTTATAAGTCTTAGTCTCATCCGGATAAAAGCACAAGATCCTACATGGAGGAATACACTCAAATGACTAAAATATACATTCAAAATATGAAATAAAATAATAATACATAACAGAGAGATGATTTACAAGGGAAAAATATCATCTCCCAAAACAATATATATGCATTTGAATGTTTCCCTCCTAAGCAAGGACTCCGGCCAGGGCCAGTACAAACCCAAGTAATCACATTCCAAGACAAAGGCAATACGCAAATTGGAAAACAGCTATAATAGGGATAGAAGACACAGTAAGTGCCACCCTGCCCACTATGGGAGGCCAAGAACCCCTCCCAGAGAGAGAGAGAGAGAGAGAGAGAGAGAGAGAGAGAGAGAAAGAAAGAAAGGCATAAAGAAAGAATAAAAGATAGAGTGAGTGATATATATATATATAAATAAATATATATATATATATATATATATATATATATATATATATATATATATATAAATCTATTTCTATATATATCCTATAGGGACAGAATTTCAAAATACAGAAATTTACGCGATTTACAGTTGTTTTCTTTTTCGTCGATAAATATTGTTGGTTTAAAGCATTTCCCTTAAATTTATGGTTTAAAGCCTGATACATGCATATGCAAGTTAAAAAAAACAAAAAACTTAATTTCATTCCATAACGACGGGCTCATATTTATAGGTCTGGTTAACGAACGCATCCAGCTTGACTTAACCTTGTTGTATTGGATATTATTTTGTGTTGGTTTGGGGTTTTTTTTCCATCTCAACAATGGGCCCATAACACTTTGAGTTATCAAACCGACTAATAAGCATACGTTGTGCTACAGCTAGCAGGTAATTTAAATGCTTTACTTGCTATTAAAAATTTACCTTCTATCGTCAAAGGGAATCAACCAAAGATATGAATTAACATTGAAAAGTTATTCCACAGTTATGTTTCCTGGCCTACATAGAGTTTAAAATGTATAAAACAGAATGCTTTATGCTCTGCTCTCCATCTATGCGCTCGCTTGTCACATGAAACATACTTTTTATAATAACTAAGTTCGGCATTCTGTGTGGTCTTTTTTTAAATCTCATTTTCGCATAGTTGTCTTTTGTAACCACGGATATGACGGCCATCTTGTTTGTATTTCATACTAATAAAACTCCGATTTATCTTTAAGACGAAAGCGGAAATCATAAATTATCATAAATACACGGGAAATGTTGTTACTCGATCGGAAAACAAATAGAGAGCAATATCTATTTCATAATGTTTATTGCGCTGCGTTTGATATAAAGGTATAATAGTTTTAAAAAACATCGTTGGGTCAAGTATGGCAAAGAATGTGTGGAGGAAATCGACAACAAGCAGTTTGCAGTTGCAGTTGGCTCGTCTGACTGACGCAAGTAGGTCAACGTTGATTTACGATCCTTTTCACCTTTGACCTTTTTTGTTTACGTCGGTGAGGACGACACAACTCGCTTTAGCGAGTGGGAGGGACTGGTGGGGATTTGTGGCTGTGATGTGCGTGAGTTGTATTGTCAGCTAGCCAAGAGGATAACATTTGTCCACTGCAGATAAAAATGTAAATCAATAATTCACGCCATTTATCCCTTCAAATCTGGTCACTCAGTGTCTCCGGAGTCCAGAGATTTCAGGACTTCAACTCATGATTTATTATTAATTTTAATTTATTTTTTGGTGCTCAGTTCAGTCTCATTGACCACTGAAACTTACACTTCTAAACAATATGGTAGCGAAGCCATACTGCAGGACTTTTATTTGAGGTTTAAGTTCCATTTATTATCCTATCCCTGAATCTCAGAGGAGAACATTGATTTGATTTAGATAGACTAGATCAGGTAAGTTTGAAAATAAAAAGTATTTAAATTTAGTAACCGTTACTACTGTAACGCCACACCAATAACCATAGAGGAGCAAGAGGGCATGGTTTGTTTCACCATAATTTACTTGGCTGTCATTATCCCCAGACACCCGTCTGGCGATAATCAAATTTAGTTATTCCCAGACAGATATTTGAAACTCCGCTCTTTTAAACAATTATCCACATTCCAGAATATGGAATGTTTCCAAATGCACATAGAAATAAGGAAAGTTAATAAAATATCTATAAAAACATGAAATTAACCAACATTAAATCAGTTGTTACTACATATACACAATATGCGTCGACTTCGAAGTGGGTGTCATGGCCGAATGGTTTAGTCGTCTGCCCTGGAAGTTTTACCAGAATCGATGTTGCGGATTCAAATCCTGGTTCCGCCACTTTTTTTTTTTTTTACATTCCGTCTTCTTTTTACAGAACATTGCAAGGGATAAATGTCCCATCCATCCTCCCCCCAACTCTTTTTTTTTTTAAACTCTCTCTCTCTCTCTCTCTCTCTCTCTCTCTCTCTCTCTCTCTCTCTCTCTCTCTCTCTCTTAGTTCCTTTCTAGTTTCTAGCAAATTGTCATATTCATCCCCACTCCGATCTCAAAAAGTGTCTAAAAAGAATAAATAATTAAAAAGCAAACAAACAGAAATATTCAGAGTGCGACCAAATGGTCAGATAAAGGAGAAAAGAAACAAACAATAATTTAAAAAATAATAAAAACAATTTTAAGACATGCTCAGAAACGGAACAAAAGGTCAAACAAAAAGGAGAAAAGAATAGACTCGCACAAAAAAAAAAAGAGGTGGGGGGAGGATGGATGGGACATTTATCCCTTGCAATGTTCTGTAAAAAGAAGACGGAATTAAAAAAAAAATAATATAAAAGTGGGGGAACCAGGATTCGAACCCACAACGTCGATTCTGGTAAAACTTCCAAGGCAGACAACTAAACCATTCGGGCATGACACCCACTTTGAAGTCGACGCATATTGTGTATATGTAGTAACAACTGATTTCATGTTGGTTAATTTTATGTTTTTATAGATATTTTATTAACTTTCCTTATTTCTATGTGCATTCGGAAACATTCCATATTCTGGAATGTGGATAATTATTTAAAAGAGCAGATTTTCAAATCGGTGTCTGGGGATAAAGAAATTTGGTTATCCCCAGACATTTTTATTCTCTATTGTCTTCTGGCACTTTTCTACTCACTTCATATCTTGTTGTTACCAACATAAGTGCCTGCTCCACTCACTTTTCTGAATTAAAAATTCACCCCATACACCGGAGCATACTCAATGTCTCAATCGTTTCTATGTTATATGTTTGTGATGAGAATATTGGCTATTAAGCTTAACTGCTGGTCAAAATTATTTCGCGAAGGTGGTGAACGAATCGGCGATCTCAAGAAGTGGGTGAGAGAGGGATCTAGAAATGACTTTGGGTTTGAAACGAATATTTTTGTGTTCGTGGATAGCTCACACGGTAGAGCCACGCTCTCACCTGCCAGGCGGAGTTGTCGTACCAATAAGGTCGCAGGTTCAAACCCCACCACCGCCGCGAAAAAATTTTTTTATTCTCTATTGTCTTCTGGCACTTTTCTACTCACTTCATATCTTGTTGTTACCAACATAAGTGCCTGCTCCACTCACTTTTCTGAATTAAAAATTCACCCCATACACCGGAGCATACTCAATGTCTCAATCGTTTCTATGTTATATGTTTGTGATGAGAATATTGGCTATTAAGCTTAACTGCTGGTCAAAATTATTTCGCGAAGGTGGTGAACGAATCGGCGATCTCAAGAAGTGGGTGAGAGAGGGATCTAGAAATGACTTTGGGTTTGAAACGAATATTTTTGTGTTCGTGGATAGCTCACACGGTAGAGCCACGCTCTCACCTGCCAGGCGGAGTTGTCGTACCAATAAGGTCGCAGGTTCAAACCCCACCACCGCCGCGAAAAAAAAAAAATTTATTCTCTATTGTCTTCTGGCACTTTTCTACTCACTTCATATCTTGTTGTTACCAACATAAGTGCCTGCTCCACTCACTTTTCTGAATTTGAAAAAGCAAGAGACAGGGAGGAATGGAGAGAGATAATTCATGCAGTATCCGAAGCCTGGACCAGGCATGGAACCTAGAAGAAGACGAATCAGGCATGGAAAAAAGTACTTTGTGAGTAATTCTCACTAAACTGTAGTAACCAAACTATAAACGTTTAAGGGTACACATGGTTTAGTGTGGTTGTCCGTTATACTTCCGGATGTCAATTTTTCTGAGCTTCTGAGCCAAGCGCATATACTATCTATACATACTATTGTTCAGATCTGCCTAGTATTACGAATTTTTCGCAGAAATACGAATTTTTGCCATCCAACTATTCATACAACAAATTGTCAATCTATTCGTCTATTTCTTTATCTACTCGTATATATGTGACCCTTCGCCTCAAAACGGTATTAAGTCGGGCTGGTTAAGATGCTGAAAATTGAATATATAGTCAGAAAAATCAGACTTGTGTTGAGTTTGTATGTTTTATTAAGGAGAAAGGATACCATATTTTAGGGTGCTAATGCCAAAAACTTATATTTTTGACCAGTTTAACATTTAATTCGGCTTTTAAGCATATGGTTCATTCCGACATAATACCGTTTTCAGACGATGGGTCACATATTCTCCAAGAAAAAAGACCCAGCTTTGGCGATACGGCCAGCGCTGTGAAGAGACTTGTCTGTTAATAGTGTTGGTTGGATCAATTCATTCCTCCATGCAAACGACATACAAATAATCTATCTATCTATCTATCTATCTATCCATCCATCCATCCATCCATCCATCCATCCATCCATCCATCCATCCATCCATCCATCCATCCATCCATCCATCCATCCATCCATCCATCCATCCATCCATCCATCCATCCATCCATCCATCCATCCATCCATCCATCCATCCATCCATCCATCCATCCATCTATCTATCTATCTATCTATCTATCTATCTATCTATCTATCTATCTATCTATCTATCTATCTATCTATCTATCTATTTCATTCCGTACTGATCAGGCAGTAAAGTGCAGGAAAAAAATCATTGACTGGAAATTATCTGTTCTTGAAACGGTGCTCCGACAAGAACAACAACAATAACAACAACAACAGCAACTGCTTAACGTTCCATTCTTGCACAGATGACTTGCACATATTATGCTTACTCTTCAACGCAGTGAGCTGCTGTGAGAATCCATTTATCAGCAATGATAGAACCTCCACATACTGGTTGTCCAAACTGTTCCACTGTAACCTGAGGCAAGTAAGAAAAAGACAGCATAATATAATGCATTGTTTATGGCCAGAGAAGGAGAAAAAGACGGAGGTGGCAAAAGTTTTGAGGAGAATGATAATGAAGAGGGGTGAATAAGGTGAGATGAGGGTATATAATGTCGGGTGCAAGAGAAAAAATGGAACAGTCTGGAAGCTTGAAGCCGCCAGGCTATACATTATTCAAATTCGTAATGTTACCACTATCAATCCCAATCATCAAATTAGTCTACTAACTTTTTTTTTCTGGAAAGTATATTTTTAAAAATTAATTCTACGGTTGATTTGATCTACGCACCATACAAATCACATTTCTATATAAGAACGGACTCAGCGAAATTAGGCATTTCTCTCATTCTATCACTCTAAAATCATAATGCTATAGTGATCAATTGAAATCATATTTGGTGGAAAATACTGTGTGGTCAAGGGTACCAAATACTTGTATCAATCTTATAGCTGTGGATTAAAATTTTGTTAAGATTAATTAATGCCATTTAAAACTAATATGTGTCGTGAGTAATACTTAATACAGTGGGTCCTAAGTAGATGCAACCTATAATATAACAGAAAATAACAGAAATCGATATCTCATGTTATTAACAAAAAATAATAACTCATGCTATTATAAAAGAAAGTATTTCATTCACGCTGAATATATTATTGCATATTTATGTATGCCTTCCAAATGAATGAATTAGATTTACACGAATTGCATTTACAAATGTGCGATCGCTAATTGTATTACTGTGTTTATACTTATATTTATTCTTATTTCATCATTGTATATTTATTTGTCCCCATCACCTGTATCCCGTTAATTAAAGATGATGACTAACACAATTTAGATCAGTGGTGATGTCAAGGGTTTGTTAAGTGAAAATCATCACGACATCATGTCTCATAAGGAATACAAAAGTTTTGTAATTAGTCAAGGATTTGCTCCTGTATATTCACAGATCTGGTTAATCGACCATCTGGTTACCCTTGAATCGACCACTTGGTTGCACATTGATCCAGAGCTGAAGCTATCAAATGACCCACTAGGACAACCAAAGAATGACAAAGAGTCTCCTTCATAAAATAAATAGGCAGAAGCAACCCTAACGAGGAACATGGAGAAGAATTAAAGAAGCTGATATACAGAGAAGTGGTAAGACCTGGAATGAGATAAAAAAGTTGGCTCAGGATAGAGAAGGATGGAAACTGTTTGTCTGTGGCCTATACCCTGACCCAGGGTGAAAAAGGCAATGATGATGATGAACCCTAACGCCGCCACCAGTGATAGCAAGGTCACCACCAGTCACATCCAACCAATCAGATAAGGAACCAATGATGATAATTTGAGAAACGGACCATGAAGAGATGAAATTTAACTTAGCCATAGCCTAACTTTAATTAATTAAAATGTACTATTATTCTTTTGACTAATTATTTGTTAACGTGTTATTGTGTGAGGGAACTCTGTTGATTTATATTAAAGTATTTCTGCTTTAACAGAGATTAATACTTACCTTCTGAACCTATTATATCCCTATATATAACGTGCCTAAATCTATCACAACTTCTACTAACTAATTCTTTAAACTTAAAATTTTATTACAATCCGTCGTGTTGTCAGGAACATTAACCCAACTAGAACAGGGTAAAGGAGGCACCAGGTACTTATAAGTCTTAGTCTCATCCGGATAAAAGCACAAGATCCTACATGGAGGAATACACTCAAATGACTAAAATATACATTCAAAATATGAAATAAAATAATAATACATAACAGAGAGATGATTTACAAGGGAAAAATATCATCTCCCAAAACAATATATATGCATTTGAATGTTTCCCTCCTAAGCAAGGACTCCGGCCAGGGCCAGTACAAACCCAAGTAATCACATTCCAAGACAAAGGCAATACGCAAATTGGAAAACAGCTATAATAGGGATAGAAGACACAGTAAGTGCCACCCTGCCCACTATGGGAGGCCAAGAACCCCTCCCAGAGAGAGAGAGAGAGAGAGAGAGAGAGAGAGAGAGAGAGAGAGAAAGAAAGAAAGGCATAAAGAAAGAATAAAAGATAGAGTGAGTGATATATATATATATAAATAAATTATATATATATATATATATATATATATATATATATATATATATATATATATATATATATATATATATATATATATATAAAACTATTTCTATATATATCCTATAGGGACAGAATTTCAAAATACAGAAATTTACGCGATTTACAGTTGTTTTCTTTTTCGTCGATAAATATTGTTGGTTTAAAGCATTTCCCTTAAATTTATGGTTTAAAGCCTGATACATGCATATGCAAGTTAAAAAAAAACAAAAAACTTAATTTCATTCCATAACGACGGGCTCATATTTATAGGTCTGGTTAACGAACGCATCCAGCTTGACTTAACCTTGTTGTATTGGATATTATTTTGTGTTGGTTTGGGGTTTTTTTTTCCATCTCAACAATGGGCCCATAACACTTTGAGTTATCAAACCGACTAATAAGCATACGTTGTGCTACAGCTAGCAGGTAATTTAAATGCTTTACTTGCTATTAAAAATTTACCTTCTATCGTCAAAGGGAATCAACCAAAGATATGAATTAACATTGAAAAGTTATTCCACAGTTATGTTTCCTGGCCTACATAGAGTTTAAAATGTATAAAACAGAATGCTTTATGCTCTGCTCTCCATCTATGCGCTCGCTTGTCACATGAAACATACTTTTTATAATAACTAAGTTCGGCATTCTGTGTGGTCTTTTTTAAAATCTCATTTTCGCATAGTTGTCTTTTGTAACCACGGATATGACGGCCATCTTGTTTGTATTTCATACTAATAAAACTCCGATTTATCTTTAAGACGAAAGCGGAAATCATAAATTATCATAAATACACGGGAAATGTTGTTACTCGATCGGAAAACAAATAGAGAGCAATATCTATTTCATAATGTTTATTGCGCTGCGTTTGATATAAAGGTATAATAGTTTTAAAAAACATCGTTGGGTCAAGTATGGCAAAGAATGTGTGGAGGAAATCGACAACAAGCAGTTTGCAGTTGCAGTTGGCTCGTCTGACTGACGCAAGTAGGTCAACGTTGATTTACGATCCTTTTCACCTTTGACCTTTTTTTGTTTACGTCGGTGAGGACGACACAACTCGCTTTAGCGAGTGGGAGGGACTGGTGGGGATTTGTGGCTGTGATGTGCGTGAGTTGTATTGTCAGCTAGCCAAGAGGATAACATTTGTCCACTGCAGATAAAAATGTAAATCAATAATTCACGCCATTTATCCCTTCAAATCTGGTCACTCAGTGTCTCCGGAGTCCAGAGATTTCAGGACTTCAACTCATGATTTATTATTAATTTTAATTTATTTTTTGGTGCTCAGTTCAGTCTCATTGACCACTGAAACTTACACTTCTAAACAATATGGTAGCTAAGCCATACTGCAGGACTTTTATTTGAGGTTTAAGTTCCATTTATTATCCTATCCCTGAATCTCAGAGGAGAACATTGATTTGATTTAGATAGACTAGATCAGGTAAGTTTGAAAATAAAAAGTATTTAAATTTAGTAACCGTTACTACTGTAACGCCACACCAATAACCATAGAGGAGCAAGAGGGCATGGTTTGTTTCACCATAATTTACTTGGCTGTCATTATCCCCAGACACCCGTCTGGCGATAATCAAATTTAGTTATTCCCAGACAGATATTTGAAACTCCGCTCTTTTAAACAATTATCCACATTCCAGAATATGGAATGTTTCCAAATGCACATAGAAATAAGGAAAGTTAATAAAATATCTATAAAAACATGAAATTAACCAACATTAAATCAGTTGTTACTACATATACACAATATGCGTCGACTTCGAAGTGGGTGTCATGGCCGAATGGTTTAGTCGTCTGCCCTGGAAGTTTTACCAGAATCGATGTTGCGGATTCAAATCCTGGTTCCGCCACTTTTTTTTTTTTTTTTACATTCCGTCTTCTTTTTACAGAACATTGCAAGGGATAAATGTCCCATCCATCCTCCCCCCAACTCTTTTTTTTTTTTTAAACTCTCTCTCTCTCTCTCTCTCTCTCTCTCTCTCTCTCTCTCTCTCTCTCTCTCTCTCTCTCTCTCTCTCTCTCTCTCTTAGTTCCTTTCTAGTTTCTAGCAAATTGTCATATTCATCCCCACTCCGATCTCAAAAAGTGTCTAAAAAGAATAAATAATTAAAAAGCAAACAGAAATATTCAGAGTGCGACCAAATGGTCAGATAAAGGAGAAAAGAAACAAACAATAATTTAAAAAAAAATAAAAACAATTTTAAGACATGCTCAGAAACGGAACAAAAGGTCAAACAAAAAGGAGAAAAGAATAGACTCGCACAAAAAAAAAAAAAGAGGTGGGGGGAGGATGGATGGGACATTTATCCCTTGCAATGTTCTGTAAAAAGAAGACGGAATTAAAAAAAAAATAATATAAAAGTGGGGGAACCAGGATTCGAACCCACAACGTCGATTCTGGTAAAACTTCCAGGGCAGACAACTAAACCATTCGGGCATGACACCCACTTTGAAGTCGACGCATATTGTGTATATGTAGTAACAACTGATTTCATGTTGGTTAATTTTATGTTTTTATAGATATTTTATTAACTTTCCTTATTTCTATGTGCATTCGGAAACATTCCATATTCTGGAATGTGGATAATTATTTAAAAGAGCAGATTTTCAAATCGGTGTCTGGGGATAAAGAAATTTGGTTATCCCCAGACAGGTGTCTGGGGATAATCACAGCGAATTTACTTTTAGGTACTTTGTGGTAGACTGCCATTTCAGTACTTCCTTTCAGTTTTCTGTGAGTGATTTTAGTGATTTTATTGATTATATATCTATATATCTTCACATTTTGTGGAAAGGTCTAGCTATAGAAATTACTTATTATTATTATTATTATTATTATTATTATTATTATTATTATTATTATTATTATTATTATTATTATTATTATTATTATTATCATTATTATAATGATTGATATTATTATTATCATTATTATTATTATTATTATTATTATTATTATTATTATTATTATTATTATTATTATTATTATGACTATGATTGATATTATTATTATTATTATTATTATTATTATTATTATTATTATTATTATTATTATTATTATTATTATTATTATTATTATTCATGGCCTAGCTTAGGCCAGACTACAGTGAATCATACCCAGACATTGTCGTGTTGAACGATTTAAATTTACTTATTACCACCTGTGCACTGCAGCAAACATAAGCACACGAAAACAAAAGGAACGGTTACACGTCATCATGAAGTATACCTACTGGCTAGGGGCTAACATAACAACCTTGTGCAAAGGATTTAATTCATGGACTTATTATAGAGATACCGATAGATCAATCAAAATGAAGTTAAAGGAAAATTTATACGGGATTGCCAATTGTCCAGTTTTTTTCTTCCTGGCTTTTCTGGGATTTTTTTTTTCACACCTCAGCAGGTTTTCTTTTCTCCAAGAAGAAGGCCACTGAAAGTTGAAAGTATTTCTTTATAAGATAAATAAATAATATTATTAGAATTGATGTGCAGCTATGTGTTCTAGGGGTAAGACACTCGCTTTTGGATTGGAAGGTCCTGGGTTCGAGCCTCGCTCGGCGCATAGTTGAGTCCTTGGAAAAGGCTCTTAACTCACATTCTCTCACCGTACTCAAGTATAAAATGAGTACCTGGTTAACAGCGTTGTCTCTCTCCGAAAAAATGTTAATATCGCCTAACAGGCGTCATGTCCTGTCCTAAATGTTAAATGTTGCTGTTGGCCAGGGACCCGTTGTAAAGCGCTTTGAGCACATTTAGTGGATATTGCGCTATATGAAAGCTCCATTTTATGTAACAAAGGCCCCATGGACTCGCAAAGGAAAGACAAGAGTAGAGTGAGAGATGGTTTTTCTTTATGGTACATTTACAAAGTTTGTTTTAGGTGATAGGTGAAATATGCTGCTTCTGCTTATTCCTTTTTTCAAAATTCATTTGGCATCCTCCAAGACACAAACTAGCCATCAGAGTGTGGCTCTTTGGTTTTGTGGTATGACACTCGGATCGGAAAGTCCTGGGTTCGAGCCTTGCTCAGCACATAGTTGAGTCCTTGGAAAATGCTTTTTACTCACATTCTCTCAATGTACTCAGGTGTACAGCGAGTACCTGGCCGTTAGCAGTGTTGTCTCTGTCCGAAAAATTGTAATATCGCCCTGGCCAATAGCAACACGTAACATATAGAACGAGACATGACACCTGTTAATAAGTGATATTATTACTTTTTTTTTTTCTGACATAGACAATTCTGTTTACGGCAAGGTACTCATTTTACACCTGAGTACGTGAGAGAATGTGAGTAAAGAACATTCTCCAAGGACTCAACTATGTGCCAAGCGAGGCTCGATCCGAAAGCGAGTGTCATACCACTAGACCACATAGCCCCATTATTAATCCTCCGAAGAACTGGTTACATACACATACTCGCTTTTGGACCAGAAGGTCCTGGGTTCGCAGCCACACTCGGTGCATAGTTGAGTCTTTAGAAAAGGCTCTTTACTCACATTCTCTCCTCGAATTCATGTGTGAAATGTTGTCTCTGTCGGAAAAATTGTAATATTGCCTTACAGGCATTGTGTCTCGTTCTTCATGTTACGTGTTGCTGTTGGTCATGGACCGTTTGTAAAGCACTTTGAGCACTTTTAGTGGATCTTGCGCTATATGAAAGCTCAAGTTTTTAAACTGAAGTTTTGGAACCTGCCCCACTCCAACAAAACAAGATTGGGTCAATGGACACTAGTCACCGTGATGGATTTTCAAATAACATGTGTAGCCTTTTCCAATTAATGTGGTTTCTACATTCTTTCAGACTAGAACAAGGAGTAGTAGTAGTAGTAGTAGTAGTAGTAGTAGTAGTAGTAGTAGTAGTAGTAGTAGTAGTAGTAGTAGTAGTAGTAGTAGTAGTAGTAGTAGTAGTAGTAGTAGTAGTAGTAGTAGTAGTAGTAGTAGTAGTAGTAGTAGTAGTAGTAGTAGTAGTAGTAGTAGTAGAGTAGTAGTAGTATTAGTAGTAGTAGTAGTAGTAGTATAGTAGTAGTAGTAGTAGTAGTAGTAGTAGTAGTAGTAGTAGTAGTAGTAGTAGTAGTAGTAGTAGTAGTAGTTAGTAGTTAGTAGTTAGTAGTTAGTAGTTAGTAGTTAGTAGTTAGTAGTTAGTAGTTAGTAGTTAGTAGTTAGTAGCTAGTAGTTAGTAGTTAGTAGTTAGTAGTTAGTAGTTAGTAGTTAGTAGTTAGTAGTTAGTAGTTAGTAGTTAGTAGTTAGTAGCTAGTAGTTAGTAGCTAGTAGTTAGTAGTTAGTAGTTAGTAGTTAGTAGTAATAGTAGTTTAGTAGTTAGTAGTTAGTAGTGTAGTAGTTAGTAGTTAGTAGTTAGTAGTTAGTAGTTAGTAGTTAGTAGTTAGTAGTTAGTAGTATAGTTAGTAGTTAGTAGTTAGTAGTTAGTAGTTAGTAGTTAGTAGTTGTAGTTAGTTAGTAGTTAGTAGTTAGTAGTTAGTAGTTAGTAGTTAGTAGTTAGTAGTTAGTAGTTAGTAGTTAGTAGTTAGTAGTTAGTAGTTAGTAGTTAGTAGTTAGTAGTTAGTAGTTAGTAGTTAGTAGTTAGTAGTTAGTAGTTAGTAGTTAGTAGTATGTTAGTAGTTTAGTAGTTAGTAGTTAGTAGTTAGTAGTTGTAGTAGTATTAGTAGTTAGTAGTTAGTAGTTAGTAGTTAGTAGTTTAGTAAGTTAGATAGTGTTAGTTTAGTAGTTAGTAGTATAGTAGTTAGAAGAGTAGTAGTTAGTAGTTGAGTAGAGAAGTATAGAGTAGAAGAAGAAGAAGAAGAAGAAGAAGAAGAAGAAGAAGAAGAAATGAAAAGAAATAAGACGAAAGAAGACTTTTTTAATAGCTCAATGTGATTATGACTATTAGTGTTAGAACACCTTGTGAGATTGTTATTGTCCTTGTATTATTTTACTAACTTATGACATTTTGTTTATGTTCATTTTATAAGGATGTCGGTGTCCTCATCCACAAGTTCATCTCACCAGAATAAAGGGGAAGGACGGTCAAGACAGAAAGGTTCGTCATCACCTTGGTTCTCTGCCTTACTGAAAAGGTAAATGATACTGATGGTGATAATAATAATAATAATAATAATAATAATAATAATAATAATAATAATAATAATAATAATAATAATAATAATAATAATAATAATAATAATTAATAATGAATATGATGATTATGATAATAATACAACTAATCATGATAATGTGGATATTAATGTATAATTCATGTTTTTATTATTTTCTTTTGTAGTTGGCTGAAGAAGGTTTTTGAGCCCGAAACGTTCTTTTTAAAGCTGTTATAATCATTTTTTATCATTACTTTACAGTCCACAGCTTCTATCAGCTTCTTATCATTTTGGCTTGTTAGAATTTGCGTGCTATCT
The DNA here is from genome assembly GCF_034508935.2 of Berghia stephanieae. Classification (NCBI taxonomy): domain Eukaryota; kingdom Metazoa; phylum Mollusca; class Gastropoda; order Nudibranchia; family Aeolidiidae; genus Berghia; species Berghia stephanieae. The sequence goes on from NC_088374.1 coordinate 6,008,527, forward strand.
TAATTATTTATAACTTTGACTTCCCATGGTGGGGCAGGAAGGAAGGAACTCCTTTTTCTCTTTATAATATCTGTTATCAAGTTCCTTTCTGTCCTTGTCTTGTAATGACTGGTCGGGGTTCCTGGCCTCCCATAGTGGGCAGGGTGGCCTAACTGTGTCTTCTACCCCCTTATATCTGTTTTCCAATTTGCTTTCTGTCTTTGTCTTGGAATGAGGTTACTTGGTTTTGCCCTGGCCCTGGCCGTAGTGCTTGGCTGGGAGGGAAACAGTGAAATGTATTTTGGGAGATACTATTTTTTTTCCCTTTGTAAATCATCTCTCTGTTATGCATTGTTATATTTGTTATTTTTAATGTATAATGTAAACACATGCTTGTATTCCTCTTAGTGGGATCTTGTGATATCGTCAGGGTGAGACATTTAGGTGATTTCAAACTTAGTACACTGATAGTGTGCTCTTGGAATCTACATCTGTTTCCTATTTGAACCAATTCCCCTTTGTCTTACCTTTATTTTTGGGTTTACTTAAATTGTAATTCTAAAACTGTTAATATCCTATATTCTTCCTTTTTACTGGTGCTGATATGACCTAAATGTGTTGCAAGCGCCGTAAAACCCTCAAAACATAAAATTGTCTTGTAATGAGATTACTTGGTTTTCTCCTTTCCCTTGCCAGAGTCCTTGGCTGAGGGGGAAACAGTTAAATGTATCAGTTTTGGGAGATGATATATTTTTCTCTTAAATCATCTCTCCATTATGTACTATTATTTTTAGTTGGTTTGAATATTTCATGATTTGTAAACATTTGAGTGTGTTCATCTTAGTGGGATCCTGTGCTTGTGTCTGGATGAGACCTTTTGGTGATCTCAAACTAAGACCACTGGTAGTTTGCTCTTGGAATCTACATCTGTTCCCTATTTGAACCAATCCCTTTTGTCTTGCATTTTCTTGTGTGCAATTGTAAATCTATAAATGTCCGATTTTCTTCCTTTTTACTGGTGCTGAAATGACCCTAAAATTGTTGAAAGCACCTTAAATCCCTTAAAAACAAACAAATTAATTATGATATTTTATGCCCACTGTTTCATTCAAGGTCTTCGGACCGCAGCAAAGAAGATGTCAACAAGGCTTTTCTTGTGCTGAAGGAGAGAAAGGAGTTACAAAAGTTCCATCCAAACCTTCTTCACCAGATGTGCGTCTATGCCCATTATGACAGATTGGATAATAATGTTATCGGTGTGTATTTTACAAATAAATAAACAAAAGCAAAAGAGAACTAGAGCATTCATATAGATAGTGCACGCTTGGCTAGGAAGCTCACAACATTGCTATCTGGAATCATAATGGACTAACACACAAATCTATGTGTAACCTTAAACATTTATAGTCTGGTTAATATTAATATAGTTTAGTAAGAATTCCTCATAAACGCTAATGGCAAAAAACAATAACAAAGGCTGGAGTGACGTCAGCTTCGATCTATCGGTAGCACAATATCCACTATATGTACTCAAAGCGCTTTACAAGGGGTTCCTAGCCAACAGCAACACTTAACATATATAGGACGTTTGTGTTTGTTGAACCTGTGACCTCAATCTTACTCTGCTCTGTGGAGAAGGGAGTCAGAAGAAGAAGAAAAAAAAAATATCGGCTGCACCTGGAATAGATCTTGATCCCTTTATTTGCTTGTGAAACGAGTACTCTATCAACTGGGATATCTGACCCCCTATTCCTAGAATAGTTTGTCTCATTCACCTGTTGATGTATATTCTATTTTTGGTTAATTTTTCTATTACAGTGATACGTCAAGGTGATTTTGGTACCAACTGGTATGTGGTGTTGTCAGGTACCCTCGCTGTCTATCCGTCGGAGACTAGGCGAAAAAAGGTATCAGCCAGTTTTTGTTTTGTTTTTTGTCTGTTTTAAAATCATTTATCATTAGTACTATTATTATTATTATTATTATTATTATTATTATTATTATTATTATTATTATTATTATTATTATTATTATTATTATTATTATTATTATTATTATTATTATTATTATTATTATTATTAGTAGTAGTAGTAGTATTATTAGTATTATTATTGCTATTGTTATTATTATGATTGTTATTGCTATTATTATTATTATTATTATTATTATTATTATTATCATCATCATCATCATCATCATCATCATCATCATCATCATCATCATCATCATCATCATCATCATCATCATCATCATCATCATCATCATCATCATCATCATCATTATTATTATTATTATTATTATTATTATTATTATTATTATTATTATTATTATACTATTATTATTATTAATTATTATTATTATTATTATTATTATTATTATTATTATTATTATTATTATTATTATTATTATTATTATTAATAATATTATCATCATACTTTCATCCAGCCTGGTATTTCCCCGCTGTGTCAACTCGACCCTGGTGCTTGTTTCGGAGAGTCTGTTCTCACCACCAACCCCCACCCAATGAGCATTGTGACCACGTCTAAGATAGAACTGCTTCGATTGGATGTCAAAGACCTCAAGTTTTTATGGGAGGTATGGGAAGTAATTTGTTATTTTCCATTTTTTTTTTTTTAGATATGTATTAATGCAAAGTCTGACAAAGAGATCAGGAGACGAATAATGCTGGCCAAAAACGCGTTCATGAAACTAAAGCCTATCCTCACCAACACAAATATCTCCATCAGAACACGAATGAGATGCACCAAATGCTATGTGTGGTCCATTTTCTTTTATGGTTGTGAAACGTGGACACTAACCGCACAGACAGAACAACGTATTGAAGCTTTTTAGATGTGGACGTACAGGAGAATGCTGAAAATACCTTGGACAGCAAGAAAAACAAACATTGAAGTCCTCGACCTAATGGGCCAAAAACAAAAAGAACTTCTTTTGACTGTGAAGCACAAAAAGCTGTCATATTTTGGACATATGCGAAGACATGATAGTCTCGAAAAAAGGATAATGGACGGAAGAATTGAAGGAAAGAGAGGCAGTGGAAGACAAAGGAAATCCTGGACAGATGGCATCAAGGAAGCTACAGGACGGCGCATGGCAGACTGTAACGAGGCTGCAATGGACCGTGAAGGATGGAAGGCCATGACATCCGACCTCTGGAAAGAGATGGAACCCGGGTAAGTAAGTATTAATGTATTTTTTATTTGAGATCTGCCTCATATACAGTTCACTCTGTTTAACGGCTGTGTGACTATTTGGTCTTGTAGGATGACACTCACTTTCGGATCGGAAGGTCCTGGATTTGAGTCTCGCTCCGCGCATAGTTGAGTCCTTGGAAAAGGCTCTTTACTCACATTCTGTCACCGTACTCAGGTGTAAAATGAGTACCTGGCTGTTAAAAGCGTTTTCTCTGTGCAAAAAAAAAAAATATATAATATCGCCTAACTGGTGTCATGTCTTGTCCTAAATGATAAATGTTGCTGTTGGACAGGGACC
>NC_088374.1:6017018-6037018 GCF_034508935.2 Berghia stephanieae
TGACAGGAAGTACTATCTGAGGACTTACAGACGATGTCTGGTTGGCGCAGAAATGGTAAGGTTTGTGTAAACTTTGTTTTTCTATAGATGGAATGAAATTGACATCACTCGGCTCTTTGTTATTGTTTTTTAGACAGCCGTTTTAATGATTAAGTCTGACTAAATTATGTAAACCAAGTTTTCACATTTAGGATTATAAATATTTTTGTGTGCTGGTTCGTTATAGCTGGCAGGCGGTTGTTGTGAGGATTTTGACCAAAGGTGCAGCATCAATACCTGTTATCATTTTAATTGTTATTGCCGACATAGGGGATTTTTTTATTTTCTGGATTTATTTTTTTCGTTGATGTAAAAATTATCGACGATATCAGTATGGCTGTTACCGGTACTCAATCCGACACTTCTTGACACTATTATAAACATTAATTTATCCATGCCATAAAACTCTATCAAACAAAATTTAAAAAAAAAAGTTCCAATCCACACAGATCGACTGGATCATGAAATTATCGACGATATCAGTATGGCTGTTACCGATACCCAATCCGACACTTCTTGACACTATTCTAAACATTAATTTATCCATGTCATAAAACTCTATCAAACAAAATTTAAAAAAAAAAGTTCCAATCCACACAGATCGACTGGATCATGAACCTGTATCCACGAGTGGACAGTCGGGATTTGGCAGTCGGTATGTGCCAATCATTGGTGGAGGAAGGAGTTTTGTTGCATGGTGGGTATCTTATTTATATATAATATACTAGTAATAACCAAAAATGAGTATAACAGCTTCAAAAAGGGATTAAAACACCAAACACGAAACGTTTCGGGCTTAAAAGCCATCTTCAGCCAACAACAAAAACAGTAACATTGAATAATATGAAGGCATATATGTGTTATTATTTCAATTCTTAATAAATTAGTCCTTCAGAGCCATTCAACCCATGGAGCTGGTGTTTATCCCAGTTTCTATAACGTGAAACAGACAAGAGCAATTGTTTGCTATCCTTTGGACAGGACGCTAGTCTATCACAAAGTACTTTCTGCCAAATCTAACAGACTCAGCTACCCATTCACTACTGGGTGGACAGAGGGGTCAAAAGAAATTTGTACTGCACCAGGTCATTTTGCATATGAAGCGAGTGCTCTACCAACTGAGCTATAAGGACCTCTTTTGGAGCAAGATTAAAATAAAAATGTTTTGTTTGTTGAAGGTAATTATATAACAATTTCCAGGGGAGAAACCAAATCCAAATTTTGACAATCATTGTTTTCACTTTGCAAACTAAGACTAAACGTTATGAGTCATCTTTTTAGAGTCATTAGACACGTGGAGCTGGAGTTTATCCTAGTTTCTAAAGCATGAAATGGACAATAGCAATTGCTTGCTATCCTTTGGATAGGCCGCTGGTCTATCATAATGTATTTTCCACCAAATCTAACGAACTCAGCTACCCATTCACTGCTGGATGGACAGGGGGGATCAGGAAAAAAATCTGGACTGCACCCAGGATCGATCTCGCTCCCTTTGCATGTGAAGCGAGTGCTCTACCAACTGAGCTATCATGACCCCCTACAGTCTCTATTGCCTTCTTAATATTCATTTAAAAAATCTTAACACAAAGTTTGAAGTCGATTTATCAATAGATATAAAATTGTTAAAGATTAAATCATCTCAAAATAGTAGCTCTTGACTTCATTATATATATTTTTTAAATGTATTCCTACCTGAACATAGAACTTATATATGTACACGAGGCTTTAAATATATTCATGAACCGTATCGGGCTCTTGACCTTCCATAGTGGGCAGGGAGGCTCTTACTGTGTTTTCTATACCCCTTGTCGGAGTCCTTTGCTAGGAGGGAAACAGTCAAGTTAAAAGTTTTGAGAGATGATTTTTCTTTTCTTTGTAAATCATCTCTCTTTTATGTATGGTTTATATTTGTTGTTTTGAATGTATAATGTAAGTACAGTAGAACTCGGAAATAGCGAGTTCGACGGGTCCACTCCTGATTACTCGCTATTTCCGAGTTCTCGCTATTCCCGAGTTGCCAGGAAAGGTTATAATATTGCTGGTTATCCCCCTCAGTGCGTAATTCGAGTAAAAGCCGTCGCCCCTATTTCAATTTCTTCACAGAAGTGGCAGAATGCTTGGTTTTTTGTTTTTATTTTCAAGTAAAATCATGACTAGAAAAAGAACAAGAACATAGAAGTGTGTGCGTGTGCGTGTGCGCGCGAGTGTTTGTATGCACTCGGCATGTTTGACGAGGAAAGCAAGCGCATCACTCAATCACTGACCCATTGAAATAATGGTTCCACACTCCCCTCTCTCGCTGATCGTGTCGTTCGTTAACGATGCTACTCGCTGACCGATGCTGTGAAGTGAGGCATGTTGACACCACATTAGGTGAATAATTGACCCCCACCCCCAATACACACATACGCACACAAACCCAACCCCCACCCAAATTTGTTTCGCCTATTATGTACTACTACAGACTAGGTTACTATGTAATATTACTCGTAACGAAAAATAAGAAAAGAAAAGAGGCTAGGCTAAAAATATTTAAATTGCCGTTGTCTCTTGTTTTGCTTTACTTCGTTCGCAGTCCTAGGCTGGGGCAGGAAATGCTCGTTATTTCTGAGTTGACCTCTTTTTCATACTCGCTACTTTCATGCTAATTTTATTGACTCAAATAAGGGAAAAAAACGGGGATTTAGATTTTACTCGCTATTTCCGAGTACGTTACTTTCATGTTCTACTGTAGTTGAGTGTGTTCCTCTTTGTGGGATTCTGTGCTTGTGTCCGAATGAGACTTTTTAATGATCTCAAACTATGCCCAATGATAGTATGCGCTTGGAATCTACACCTGTTCCCTATTTGTACCATTCACCTTTTTCTTACTTTTTCTTGTGCGCTTTTAATTGTAAATCTATAATTTAAAAAAAAAAAAGAATTAATTTAAATTCATTTGATTTCAAACCATTTCTACAGTTTGCAAACAACATGCATTTGAAGATCAGTACCTTTTCTATCGATTTGCCGTGGATGAGAGTGAGGTTGGCGGTGGATTTCCTTCTGATGCTGAGATTGAAAAGGCGGAAGAGGATTTGCTGGAAGTTTTTGCTTATCTGTACAACAACAGTCCTGACGCCATGCTGAGGTGTATTCTAAGAAAATCGTGAGTTAACTTTTCTCTTCGAAATAATACAAACTTTGCTGTTTTATCCAGCTGCAAAAGTTGTTATGCTTAGGCAATGTGATTCATTTTGTAACTGTCTGTACCAAGATAGAATAAATTTGCCTAGATTTTAATTTTGATTGATTTTTTTTTTTCTTTTCTTTCTTTTTTTTTTTTTTTTTCTTTGCCGAAAGTGAGTAGCATGACACGGACAATAGCAATTGCTTGCTACCCTTTGGATAGGATACTAGTGTATCGCAAAGTACCTTCCACCCAATCTTAACAGACCCAGCTACCCAGTCCCTGCTGGGTAGACACAGGGGTGGATCAGAAAAAATTCTCCACTGCACCGGGATTCAATCTCGGTCCCTTTGCGTATGAAGTCCTTACTCGACCAACTGGGCTATCGGGACCCCCTTATTTAATCAGGTTAAATTAAACTGAATTAATGTAACTTGGTGATTATATCACTCACTCACTTACTATCCAGCGTCGTCCTCATTGCCGTTTGCTGTCCGCACTCCGTGATGACAAAAGTCCACCCATTCCCTTCGTCTGTTTGACGGTATCATAATATAACTCTCTCCCTTTCATCTTTGTCCATTCTAGGATATTTTTTTTATAAAACTAATTATCTAGATGTTTTTAATCAGATTGATTTAAGCTTTTCCATTGCTTTGTATTGATTATTTGACGTGGTCTGAGGGAGTGTCAGTCTTTACCTACCTTTAAAAAGAATCTCAAGACATATCTTTACTGTATTTGTTTTCATTGACTCTATGAATCCTTGATTTGGCTATGAATTATTATTATTATTATTATTATTATTATGATTTTTTTTTTTTCACTTAAAATTGATAATTTATATTATAAAGTGCCCACAAAACCTCACAACACTTGGACAAAGCATTAGTCTCATAACGGCAGGGGACCTTGAAAATCTGAGAACCCTAGCAGAGGACCGGCAATATTGGAGACACCTCACACAGGAAATACTGGAAACAGCCAAGGCGACCCGATCTTTCGGTCGAGACGCGAAAGGCATCTAAGTCAAGTAAGTCAAAGTGCCCACGAGAATGAGTGCTGTATAAATGTGTATTATTATTACTATTTATTTCAGTCCTGATCAGCGAAGTCCAGATGACATCGACATGATCTACGAAGAGTTTCTGACCCTTAAGCCTCTGTCACATCTGTCTTGTACAGTCAAACGAGAACTAGCATCTGTCATCGTGTTCGAGGCTCATACCAAGGCAGGCACAGTGTGTAAGTGTTGTTTTGATTCGTCTATAGATAGAATGTAGCAATGACTATCCCGCACAAATCTTTGGGCCTCTTTTTCGCTCACGAAGTGCCCTAATTCGCGTCAAAATATGGGACGAAGCCGTTTCGTATATGCAATTTTAAAAAATTAATTACGATGCTGTTTATCGATGAATATGACTGAAATTTGGCACACAGTTAGAAAAAAGGTCATTTTAGATTATGTCAAGCGACAAAACTCGTGCAATTACCAGAAGACCGTTAAAAATAGATTTTTACTCTTTGGAGTAAAATATTTCTAAAACTACCGGGCTTGGAGGTTTTGTCGCTGACAAGGTAATACATGAACATTTCTTCTTTTTGGTTGCAAAATTTCATATGAATATGACGAGTACATTTCCCGTATTTTACAAAACACCATCCTAATTTGCTCTTCAAGTTTCAATCTTTTAATTCACTTATTACGCAAGATACAACCAAAGGTCGAAAAAAAAAATGCCGAAAAAGCGTCCCATATTTTCGCTTTTTTTCCTCTTTGCGGGTCATCCAAATAAATGACACCTTTGAAACTGCATAACTTGTTTATTTATGAATGGATTTTCAAAATTCAAATACATTTTTACTCAGTGGAGATAGGGCTTTGATTTTGGACAAAAATTTTCCTCAAACAGAGAAAAAAACATTTTTCATAGTCCTTGCTATAGAATGTGAACGGCTGGATTGGTGGAGGAGGAACAGGAATCGAGCTATTGAGAAGATATGAGGACATATATGGTTGGAGGGACATGATTGCCGATGTCTGCCACAGGCCTGGCACTTGATGATTATTATTTGCTTTTTGCCATCTGCGTTTATGAGTAATTCTCACTTAACTGTATTATCCAAACTATAAAAGTTCATGGTTACACATAGTTTCGTGTGTTTATTCTGGATGGCAATGTTGTGAGCTTCTGAACCAAACGCATAAACTGATTTTGTTTGATAAACGGTTAATAGTCTGGAGCTTCTATATAGCGCAATATATCAACAAAAAATGCTCAAAGCACTTTACAAAGGGTCCCTTGCCAACAGCAACATTTGACATGTGAGAAATGACATGAAACCTGTTAGGCGATATAACAATGGGTTGTTTTCTGACAGAGACAACAGCTAGGTACTCCTTTACACCTGAGGACGGTAAGAGCATGTGAGTAAAGAACCTTTTCCGAGGACTCAGCTATGCACTGCTCAGAGCGGGTTTCAAACCCATAACCTTCCGGTCTGATGGCAAGTGTCATAATAGTCTATTATTATTATTATTATTATTATTATTATTATTATTATTATTATTATTATTATTATTATTATTATTATTATTATTATTATTATTATCATTATTATTATCATTATCATTATTATTGTTGTTGTTTTTTATAAAAGGATTTATTTGTGATTTTTGCTGGATAAAGAGTGATTATTGTTTTTCTGAAATTATCGATTCTTTTATTTTTACACTTTTATCTAGTATTCAACCAAGGAGACGAGGGCCAGTCATGGTATATTATCATTAGGGGTTCTGTTAATGTAGCCATCCATGGGAAGGTAAGCCGGCCTTCAACTTCTACTTTACACAGAAACGAAAAGCCCCTTGCCTTTAGTTGTTCAGTGAACTCAACCTGACCGGACGCCTTACCACCCAGTCAGCCCCCTTCTCCTTTGTGGCGGCGTGACCTCGGGGTCATGATAACAATTACCTGTTGAATGATTGTTACTCACAGTCATTACGCGCGTTTGTTTACTTTGTAAACCTGCTATCCCAAGTTTACGAAAAAAAAAAAAAATTTTTATTCTCTATTGTCTTCTGGCACTTTTTCTACTCACTTCATCTCTTGTTGTTACCAACATAAGTGCCTGCTCCACTCACTTTTCTGAATTAAAAATTTATCCCAAGTTTAATATGGTCATGAACGCAAAGACATTTACAGAATGAAAATATTTAGAAAATAATTGCAGGATTGACCGCTTGACCCTGAGGTCAACCTGACCTATAGTGTGAGTAAAGGCTCGCTCAGGCACGTAATTCGTGGGTGTGTTTAAAGAAACCTTACTAATAGCTAGAAGAAAACTAATGAAGAAGTATTAGAGAAAGCTGTCACTAAAAGTTTACTAATTCGTACAATAAGAAAAAAACATGCAATTTTTAGAGCACCTAGATTGACATAAATATATTGAACATCTTGTTCTCACAGGAACGATAGATAGTAAAAGAGTAAAGGTAGACCAAGAAAAACATATTTGAATAGTTTGAACAGCTGGGTGACAAATAAAGAGAAGAGTAATATTATTTTTCTGAGGTTATCTGATCAGAGAGATGACAGACGTACCACGATCACCTATGGTACTTGAAGAAGACTAATAGCTAGGGGGTGAAGTTGCCGAGTGGTTAAAAGATTGCACTGTGATCTGGAAGATCCCGGGTTCGAGCCATGCTTCAGGGAATTTCTTTTTTTTTTTTCCTTGAGCAAGGTTATTAACCCTCAATTTGCTCATTTGGACAACATGGGTGATTCCTGTTGACATCAGACATCTGGTTTTGATGGATTATCTATATTCATTCATGGAATGCCTAGGCGACGATATCTAATGATACCGTTGTGGAAGGGCGTAATTTTATTTACTAATAGCTATATAGTCCTGTACTCTCATATCTACTTTATCTAAATCTACTATTGACTAGCTCAATGGGACATAACCCACGTTTAGTCTGATGAATGCTTACACAATAATCGGGGGAATGTATATGCTGCTGCTCGAAGAAATAAATAACAATGTGAAATTGAGTGTAAGCTTCTATTTAGATGTGCATCTATGTTTTGTTTATTCATCTTAACAACGCCACTACCACATCATCTCATTCATCTGTAGTGTCTCATTCATCCTGTTTGTTGATAAAGGGGAAACCCGAATCGTCCATTCTATCTGTTTTCGTAATTAGATTGTAGCTTACATTCAAATTAACATTGTTTTTCACAATAATCGGGAATATTTCACAGCACTACACGTAGCACGCGTAGCACGCGGGTCACATTATCGAAGGATTGCTTTGGCTCCATCCGCATTTTTGCCACCTCAACTTCTTTACCTTGTTTCTTTGTTGTAGATGCTGTCTCTAGTCCATACAATGTATATATATATATATTATTTTAATATTTACCACAATGTTTGAGACAGTCTACATTAATGTTTCAGGCTCCATTACTACATCTCGAGCACTTTTCGTACCATATTTGTATCAAACACGATTCTATATATATTTTTTGTTTTGTTTTGTTTTATTTTGTTTTTTTCAAAATATACTTTAAGGAGTGCTTGTACTTAATTGTGACAGTTTATTACAAGAAGCAAAATGCTATTTCTTCTTTCACTTTGTTTTGGTGAATGTTATTTTTGTTGTTGTTTGTTTGGTTGGTTTGTTGGCTTTCAGGCCGTGGTGTATGTTCTTAATGAGGGTGATCCACGTTTTTTGGATATTGTGCTATATCAATGCTCAAATAGACAGAATATTGCAAGAAGCAAAATGTGACCCTGTGTCTCAAAATGGTATTATGTCGGGATGATTCAGACCCCTAAAAGTGAATTTAGAGATAGAATGATGAGAAATTGGACCTTAGAAGTTTCTGCAATGCAAGAAACAGTCTTTATACTCCAGCATAACGTACAGAAATTGTACCCAAGTTGGATATTTGGGGCTATGAATTCAATTTCCCTTACCGAGTGGATCCCGACATAATACCGTTTCGATACGGTGGGTCACAAATGATATTTACTTCTTTCACTTTGTTTTGGTAAACGTTTTTGTTTGTTTGTTTGTTTGATTGTTTGTTTGGTTTTCAGGGCGTGGTGTGTGTCCTTAATGAGGGTGAGGATTTTGGGAAGCTGGCATTGATGAATGATGCCCCGAGGTAACTCTCTCTCTGTCTCTCTCTCTCTTTCTCTCTCTCTCTCTCTCTCTCTCTCTCTCTCTCTCTCTCTCTCTCTCTCTTTCTCTCTCTCTCTCTCTCTCTCTCTCTCTCTCTCTCTCTATCTCTCTCTCTATCTCTCTTTCTATCTCTCTCTCTCTCTCTTTTTCTCTCTCTCTCTCTCCATGTCTCTCTCTTTCTGTCTCTCTGTCTGTCTCTCTCTCTATCTTTCTTTCTTTCTCTCTGTCTTTCTCTCTCTGTCTCTCTCTTTCTGTCTCTCTTTCTATCTCTTTCTCTCTCTTTCTCTCTCTCTCTATCTCTATCTCTCTCTATCTCTCTCTCTATCTCTCTCTATCTATCTCTCTCTCTCTTTCTCTCTCTCTCTGTCTCTCTCTCTCTATCTCTCTTTCTATATATGTCTCTCTCTATCTCTCTTTCTCTCTCTCTCTGTCTCTCTCTTTCTGTCTCTCTGTCTGTCTCTCGCTCTATCTCTCTTTCTTTCTCTCTGTCTTTCTCTCACTGTCTCTCTCTCTCTCTCTCTCTCTCTCTCTCTCTCTCTCTCTCTCTCTTTCTCTCTCTCTCTATCTCTCTTTCTATCTCTCTCTCTATCTCTCTTTCAGTCTCCCTCTCTCTCTCTCTTTCAGTCTCCCTCTCTCTCTCTCTTTCAGTCTCCCTCTCTCTTTTCTCTCAGTCTCTCTCTCTCTCTCGCTCTCTCTCTCTTTCTCTCAATCTCTCTCTCTCTCTCTCTCTTTCTCCCTCTCTCTCTCTTTCTTTCTCTCTCTGTCTCTCTCTCTTTCTTCTTTCTCACACACACACTCTCTCTTTTTCTCTCTTGATGACGTACTCTGTGTCAACTTGTAAAAATACATTCTATGAACAGAGGTCTTGCAGTCATTACTTTAAGATCTTGTATATTTCCCTTTGTAGATCCGTTTCTCATTTTTTCTCTCTTCTTCATTATCAGGGCAGCTACAATAATTCTGAGAGAGGATAATTGCCACTTTCTTCGCGTGGACAAGGACGACTTCAATCGTATTCTCAGGGTAAATTCTAACAAATTTTTTTTTTTTAAGCGCTGCTGCAGAAACAAATTTTGATCGTACAGATGAATATTTTTTCATTATTATTATTATTATTATTATTATTATTATTATTATTATTATTATTATTATTATTATTATTATTATTATTATTATTATTATTATTATTATTATTATTATTATTATTATTGTTATTATTATTATTATTTTTATTATTATTATTATTATTATTATTATTATTATTATTATTATTATTATTATTATTATTATTATTATTATTATTGTTATCATCTTTATTTCTTATTATGCTCACACAGGACGTAGAAGCCAACACAGTCAGACTGAAGGAACACGGACAAGATGTGTTGATTTTAGAGAAAATTCCTGTGGCGATGGATTTACACGGTTCTTTTCAGTGCAATTACAAGTAAGGTTTTTGTGTTTTTATATCGGAATGAGGGGAGAGGGTTGTCGGCGGATGATACACCAGGCTCGTAATTTTTCGCAAAAATACTTTTGTTTTCAGTGTGGCCAATATCTGCTTTATTTATTTATTTATTTTTTTTTTTTTTTGTGCGGATATATGGTCTTGTGATATGACACTCGCTTACGGACCGGAAGGTCCTGGGTTCAAGCCTCGCTTGTGCATAGTTGAGTCCTTGGAAAAAGACTTTTTACTCACATTCTCTCACCGCACTCAGGTGTAAATTGAGTACCTGGCTGTCAACAGCGTTGTGTCTGTCCTGAGTGACCACTTTTTTAAATCTTTTATGAATCCATATTTATCTTATGATAGGACATAGTTGACGTCACTGGGGTCTTTGTTATTGTTTTTTTTGCCATCCGCGTTTATGAGTAATTCTCACTAAACTGTATTAACCAGACTATAAACGTTTATGTTTACACATGATTTTGTGTGTTGGTCCATTATATTTCTGGATGGCAATGTTGTGAGTTTCTAAGCCGAGCCCACACTATCTATAGTCTCAAAATTGTTTCATGTCAGGATGAAGTGGACCCCAGAAAATTGATAGTGCCCACCTGCCTACTTGAAATGTTAAAAATTCGAGTTTTTTAGAGGGAAGAAATAGACTTGACTTATCCCTCTTGGCCTCATCTTGGCAAAGCATTGGGCCTCAACAGCACTCTTTCATCTTCTTCTGTCCTTGGCACAGACTTTTGCCTCTCTCCAGGTAAGATTGGAGACGCACAAATCTTGGTGAAGGCTTCTCCTCCCCGTTTCCTCTTGCCCTGTGGGTTCCCTGTGGAAGAAATAGAAGTCCCTATAATTAACTTTACAAATCAATATTTTACCCTTAGAAGTATTTAATATGCCTTCAAAACCCTGAATAGATGCCTTGTGGCCCCAAAGTTTTCTTTTTAACACATTGTATTGAATCAAAAATGTTTGAAAAAAAATAATTTCTGCCTTTGAAGCAAAAAAATTGTAATTTTACGGATTTTTCGTAGTTTGAGGCAGGTCTGATATTGAAATGAAATGATGAGAAATATCAACTTTCTCCCATAGTGGGAAGGGAGGTACTTACTGTATCTTCTATCTGTTTTCCAACATGCTTTCTGTCTTTGAGAATGAGATTACTTGGTTTTATCCTGGCCCTGGCCGGATACACTAGCTGGGAGGGAAACGGTCAATTGTATGGGTAGATTTTTGGGAAAAGATATTTTTTGTCTTGTAAATAATTTTTTCTGTTACGCACTGTATTGTTATGATTTGTAAACATTTGAGTGTGTTCCTCTTAGTGGGGACCTGTGCTTTTGTCAGGATGAGACATTCAGTTGATCTTAAACTTAGTGCACTGATAGTGTGCTCTTGGAATCTACACTTTTCCTACTTGAACCAATCCGTCTTTGTCTAACCTTTTCTTGGATGCTTTAATTGTAATTCTAGAACTTTTTAATTTTTACTATCCCATATTTTTCCTTTTTACTGGCACTGATATGGCCTAAATTTGTTCAAGCCCCTTGAAACCCTTAAAATCAAAAACAAAGAAATATCAACTTTGAGTGTTATGCGGCATAAGCATTTTGATTTATTCTCCACCATAAAAATTTTAAAATTAAATTCAAGTTTCATATTTTTTGTTGTAAATTAAATTTATTCTACCTTGTTTACCAAGATTCGTTGGGCTGTTTGGGAGGCTATGTTCAAGAAGGACCTACCTATAAGAAGAAGAAGAGGAAGAGGAAGAAGAGACTTCTTCCTTCCCTAGATCACTCAAGTCATTTGGAGGATTTATGTAGACCATTGTAGATTATTATCCCCCAATTTGCTCTCTTGGACAACATGGGTGATTCCTGTTGACATCAGACATCGCGTTTGATGAATTATCTATATTCCTTGGCGGAATGCCTAGGCGACATGATCTTATGATGTAAAGATGGAAGGGCATAACACTTTTTTAAAAATAATATATCTTCATCGTACTCGTCGTGTCTTTTTTTCATTTATTTTAAAACTATTTAACTTTTCTTTTCTACTTTTGAATGGTTCTAGGTATTCTGTGATGGCGGGGACACCAGAGAAAATGTTGGAATATTTGCTGGAGACAAAGGTTGATAGAAAAACAGAACAACAGACGATGGGTAAATAGCAAAAAAATAAATGATGACTATGTAAATGAATTAAAATTAGAGTTCCTGGTTCTCGTTAAAACGTTTGATTTTACAATAATTTTCAAAGCTTTAAAAATTTTGTTGTATGTAGTCCTTCAGAGACATGAGGCTCATGGAGCCGGAGTTGAGCCATCATAGCTTGTCGCTCCAACACACTAGGTGGGGTTCCTGACCTCCCATAGTGGGCAGGGTGGTACATACTGTGTCTTCTATCCCCCTATGTCTGTTTTCCAACATGCTTTCTGTCTTTGTCTTAGAATGAGATTACTTGGTTTTGTCCTGGCCCTGGCTGGGAGGGGAACAGTCAAATGTTAGTTAGTTTTAGGAGATGATGTTTTTTACCTTGTAAATCATCTCTCTGCTGTGCACTGTATTATGCTTTGTTTATGTATTATATATGATTTGTAAACATTTGAGTGTATTCCTCTTAGTGGGAACCTGTGCTTGTGTCTGGATGAGAATTTAGGTGATCTCAAACTAAGTACACTGATAGTGTGCTCTTGGAATCTACATCTGTTCCCTATTTGAACCAATTCCACTTTGTCTGCCTTATTCTTGGATGCTTTAATTGTAATTCTAGAACTTTTTACTATCCAATTTTCTTCCTTTTTACTGGCGATGATATGACCTTAATGTGTTGCAAGCGCCGTAAAACACTTAAAAACAAAAAAAAACAAACAACATCGCTCCAACACCGAACCCACTCCACAGCATCTGTGGAGCAGACTCTTAGGTCATGGTCAGTGCAGCTGGGCCCATCCTGGCATTCTCTAAGGATGTGCTCTTTCTCTGCTCTGGGCATCCACATGTACACAAGCTAGTCTCATCCAGCCCCCACTTTTTCATGCTTCCAGCTGTTCTCCCAATTTTTTCCTGTGCTCTGTTCAGTGTTACCCATTCATTCCTGTGTAGCTCAGTTCCGTAGGGCAGTTCTTCTCTGAGATCTTCAACAGCTTCATTTTCATGATTGTCCCACTCCCTCCATGTGGAAAGTCTGTATACAGCTGCATGGTCAGGGTTGATACTTTCTTCCATCATTAAGCTCTAAAAGGAATTTCTATAATGTGAAACAGCCAATTACAATTGAAGAGTGGTTTTCCAAAACCCGCTAACTCCTTTTTTTTTCCCATTTTGAGATATTGAGAATTATTTCCCCCTAAAATTTCTCATTCGGTCTATTGTTATATCATATCTAAACTTCAAATTCACTCCAATCTAAGGAAATTCTTGTGTCATTTCATGCTTAAAATAAAGTTTACATTTCAAATTATCTCATGGATGGAAAATCTCAACAGTAGAAAAATCGACTTAACGAGTTTTGGAAAACCAGCCTTCAATTGCTTTAGATAAGACACGGGTCTACCGCAAAGTACTTTCTGTCAGCTCTGTCAAAACCAGCTACCCAATCACTGCTATCAGGACAAGGGGGGGGGGGGGGTGGGGTTAGAAAATACCTCGACTGTTCCCGTGATGGATCTTGGTCCCTTTGCTTGTGAGGTGAGTACTCTACCAACAGAGAGCTATTGGGATCCCCTTTTATCGTCGGTGGAGGAATGCAATTGTGACCCACACACCCACACTCTTAAAATGGTTTCCAGGCGGGCTGATTTAGACCCAAACAAATTAATTTGGTATTTTTTTTTTTTTTAATTTAGTAGTCCTTCTGAGCCATTGGGCCCATGGAGCCGGAGTTTATCCCAGTTTCTATAGTGTGAAATGGACAATAGCATTTGCTTTCTATCCTTTGGATAGGACACTAGTCTATCGCAAAGCACATCCTGCCAAATTTAACAGACTTAGCTACCCAGTCACTGCTGGGTTTGTCAGGGGTGGAGGGGGGTCAGAAAAAAAAATCTCGACTGCACCCGGGATTGATCTCAGTCCCTTTGCATGTGAGGTGAGTGCTCTACTCTACCAACTGAGCTATTGTAACCTCCACGCTATATAAAAGCTGAATTATTAAAAGCTCAGTTATGATTTACTTCACTTAAAAAAATTTTTTGAAAAGCATTTTTGCGAGATAAATTCTTGGAAATATCTTTTTCCCTTTCAGACACTTTCCTGGACGACTTCCTGTTGACCCATGTGATTTTCTTTCCCGAGGACAATCTCTGCCAAGCCATTTTGGAACAGTATCTTTTGCTTGTGGATAGTTCTTTTGTGTGGAATATAATATTTATAGTAGTAATAAGGATAATTATGATGATATTTTAATGGTAAATAATCATAATCATAATCATAATAATAATCATAATCATGATGTTATTAATGTTAATAATAATAATAATAATAATAACAATAATAATAATAATGATAATAATAATAATTTTAATAATAATAATAGTAGTAATAATAATAATGATAATAATAATAATAAGAAGAAGAAGAAGAAGAAGAAGAAGAAGAAGAAGAAGAAGAAGAAGAAGAAGAAGAAGAAGAAGAAGAAGAAGAAGAAGAAGAAGAAGAAGAAGAAGAAGAAGAATGATAATTTATTTTAAAAAATAGGTCAACACCATTCTGTACTGCCAATGTTAATTTTTTATCATCAAGCACCGATTTACTGGCAGATCTAAGAATTATAAATGTATTTTTCATTTTTTTACAAGACGGGGAAAAGAACCACAAAGGTCGTCCTATTGCCAAATTCATTTGCGTACATTTACAGACTTTATCTGTCATCTGCATTTTTTGCCAAATTGGGACCTAAAATTTGCCAATATTTGCCCAAAAAACCCCCAAAATTTGCCTAGAAATTTGCCAAAAAATTTGCCGAGGAGAACTAAGCGTTTCAGTAAAAAATTAACGCGCGATACAGAAAAAAAATATATAAAAGACATTTTTTTACATTTAAGGAGGCTACATTTATTAATTTACACAAAAGCGTTGTTACAAAGATTTTAAAGGATCATTGTCTGTAGAGAGTAGCTTCCCTTGGTTTGGGCCCAGGCAAAGCTGCAACATTTCTCAAGTTTGACACTTTTTTTCTTCGTTATTTTGTTTTCGCTTCTTCTTTTCCCCAAAATTTGCCACGCGATTTGCCAATTTTCCCAAAATTTGCCACGATTTGTCAATTTTGAGAAATTTGCCAAAATTTGCAGATCGCCCTGATATTTGCGGCCGCAAATTGCCATTTGCGGCCGCAAAAAATGCAAATGACAGCTTTATTACTGGACTTATTTTGATTGTTGACGGCTCAAAAGATTAGTCTTGGTCTGTGTTAATTTCCACAATACAGTAGTACAATAATAAGTATAATAAAAGACTACCTGTTGGTAATGTTGGATCCAATATGCGAGGTCAATGACCTAAGTAATATTATATGTTGGCTCCAATTGGTAGTGTTATTGAGTACAGTCAGCTACTTTCCCTATTTATTTTGAAAAAAAAAAAATTTAATTGGGTTTTATATAGCGCCATATCCACTTAATGTGCTCAAAGCGCTTTACAAAGGGGTCCCTGGTCAACAGCAACATTTAACATATAGGACGGGGACATGACGCCTGTTGGGCGATATTACAATTTTTAGGACAAAGACAATGCGGTTAACGGCCAGGTATTCATTTTACACCTGAGTACGTGAGAGAATGTAAGTAAAGAGCCTTTTCCAAGGACTCAACTATATGTCGAGCAGGAGACTCGAACCCATGAACTTCCGATCTGAAAGCGAGTGTCATATCACTAGACCACATAGCCTTTATTTCTCCACAAATATTAGAAAACGGTGGGGGCTGCCTGAAGCCGGTGATCGTAAAATACTAACGAAAGAGTAAAAATGGAGAGGCTTCGTATGGGAACAAAACAGACAATGGACGTTTCAGGTACAAGCCCTTTGTCAGCACAACAATACACAAATAAACGTGGAAAACAAATAAAATATGGTACAAACCCTTCGTCAGCACAACAGTACACATATTGTTTTCCACGTTTATTTGTGTACTGTTGTGCTGACGAAGGGTTTGTAACCGAAACGTCCATTGTCTGTTTTGTTCCCATACGAAGCCTCTCTTTCGTTAGTATTCCACAACTATTGCAGGTTCTCCACTAGTGATAATGATAATAACAATGATGATTACAATTGATAATGATAATAAAAAAACACAAGCGGAAATGAATATATAACAACTTAAAAAAAGAACAAAATACCAAACACAGAACGTTTCGGGCTCAAAATCCTTCTTCAGCCAACAAAAAAAAACAACAAAAAAACAATAAAGACATAAATACTTGACTAAATTCCAGATAGACGACAGAGATAATTTGTATTTTGTGCTCTTTTTTGGAAGATGTTATATTCATTTTTGTTTATTGCTCTTTACAGTCCACAGCTTGTAGCAGCCTCTGGGTACCTGTGATGTTCGCATGGGTGTACGATCCGATAGTGATGTCGTTTCTTCTTCTCTTTACTAGCCTATCCTGCTTCTTTGGTTTGTGATTGTATTTTTGACAGGGGATATTTTTTTTCCTGTAAATCTTCTGCCTGTTTGTTCTTGGTTATTTATAATTTAGCTTATGATATCTTTAGGTTATGATTTTGATTTACATTTGTACTATTTTTGTTAGATTGCTTGTTTTTTTGTTTCAGCGGTCTCTCATATAACCTCAATTGTGTTGGAAGAGACCTAAAGCAACAAACAAAAAAAAAAAGCCTCTGGGTGAGGATCCTGACACCCCATAGCGGGCAGGGAGGTCCATGCTGTGTCTTCTATCCCCTTATATCTGTTTTCCAACATGCTTTCTGTCTTTGTCTTGGGATGAGATTACTTGGTTTTGTCCTGTCATTGGTTGGAGTCTTGGCTGGGAGGGAAACAGTCAAATGCATAGTTATTGTTTTGGGAGATGATATTTTTTCCTTGTAAATCATGTCTCTGTTATGTATTATTATATTTGTTATTTTTAGTGTATAATGTAAGCATTTGAGTGTATTTCTCTCTGTTGGATTTTGTGCTTATGTCCGGATGAGACTTATAGGTGGGCGGGTGGTTGGATGGGAGCATCACCCTTGAATCATATACCTATGATGTTCGCATGGGTGTACGATCCGATAGTGATGTCGTTTCTTCTTCTCTTTACTTGCCTATCCTGCTTCTTTGGTTTGTGATTGTATTTTTGACAGGGGATATTTTTTTTTGTGTAAATCTTCTGCCTGTTTGTTCTTGGTTATTTATAATTTAGCTTATGATATCTTTAGGTTATGATTTTGATTTACATTTGTACTATTTTTGTTAGATTGCTTGTTTTTTTGTTTCAGCGGTCTCTCATATAACCTCAATTGTGTTGGAAGAGACCTAAAGCAACAAACAAAAAAAAAAAAGCCTCTGGGTGAGGATCCTGACACCCCATAGCGGGCAGGGAGGTCCATGCTGTGTCTTCTATCCCCTTATATCTGTTTTCCAACATGCTTTCTGTCTTTGTCTTGGGATGAGATTACTTGGTTTTGTCCTGTCATTGGTTGGAGTCTTGGCTGGGAGGGAAACAGTCAAATGCATAGTTATTGTTTTGGGAGATGATATTTTTTCCTTGTAAATCATGTCTCTGTTATGTATTATATATTTGTTATTTTTAGTGTATAATGTAAGCATTTGAGTGTATTTCTCTCTGTTGGATTTTGTGCTTATGTCCGGATGAGACTTATAGGTGGGCGGGTGGTTGGATGGGAGCATCACCCTTGAATCATATACCTATGATGTTCGCATGGGTGTACGATCCGATAGTGATGTCGTTTCTTCTTCTCTTTACTTGCCTATCCTGCTTCTTTGGTTTGTGATTGTATTTTTGACAGGGGATATTTTTTTTTTGTGTAAATCTTCTGCCTGTTTGTTCTTGGTTATTTATAATTTAGCTTATGATATCTTTAGGTTATGATTTTGATTTACATTTGTACTATTTTTGTTAGATTGCTTGTTTTTTTGTTTCAGCGGTCTCTCATATAACCTCAATTGTGTTGGAAGAGACCTAAAGCAACAAACAAAAAAAAAAAAGCCTCTGGGTGAGGATCCTGACACCCCATAGCGGGCAGGGAGGTCCATGCTGTGTCTTCTATCCCCTTATATCTGTTTTCCAACATGCTTTCTGTCTTTGTCTTGGGATGAGATTACTTGGTTTTGTCCTGTCATTGGTTGGAGTCTTGGCTGGGAGGGAAACAGTCAAATGCATAGTTATTGTTTTGGGAGATGATATTTTTTCCTTGTAAATCATGTCTCTGTTATGTATTATTATATTTGTTATTTTTAGTGTATAATGTAAGCATTTGAGTGTATTTCTCTCTGTTGGATTTTGTGCTTATGTCCGGATGAGACTTATAGGTGGGCGGGTGGTTGGATGGGAGCATCACCCTTGAATCATATACCTATGATGTTCGCATGGGTGTACGATCTGATAGTGATGTCGTTTCTTCTTCTCTTTACTAGCCTATCCTGCTTCTTTGGTTTGTGATTGTATTTTTGACAGGGGATATTTTTTTTTGTGTAAATCTTCTGCCTGTTTGTTCTTGGTTATTTATAATTTAGCTTATGATATCTTTAGGTTATGATTTTGATTTACATTTGTACTATTTTTGTTAGATTGCTTGTTTTTTTGTTTCAGCGGTCTCTCATATAACCTCAATTGTGTTGGAAGAGACCTAAAGCAACAAACAAAAAAAAAAAAGCCTCTGGGTGAGGATCCTGACACCCCATAGCGGGCAGGGAGGTCCATGCTGTGTCTTCTATCCCCTTATATCTGTTTTCCAACATGCTTTCTGTCTTTGTCTTGGGATGAGATTACTTGGTTTTGTCCTGTCATTGGTTGGAGTCTTGGCTGGGAGGGAAACAGTCAAATGCATAGTTATTGTTTTGGGAGATGATATTTTTTCCTTGTAAATCATGTCTCTGTTATGTATTATTATATTTGTTATTTTTAGTGTATAATGTAAGCATTTGAGTGTATTTCTCTCTGTTGGATTTTGTGCTTATGTCCGGATGAGACTTATAGGTGGGCGGGTGGTTGGATGGGAGCATCACCCTTGAATCATATACCTATGATGTTCGCATGGGTGTACGATCTGATAGTGATGTCGTTTCTTCTTCTCTTTACTTGCCTATCCTGCTTCTTTGGTTTGTGACTGTATTTTTGACAGGGGATATTTTTTTCCTGTAAATCCTCTGTCTGTTTGTTCTTGGTTATTTATAATTTAGCTTATGATATCTTTAGGTTATGCTTTTGATTGACATTTGTACTATTTTTGTTAGATTGCTTGTTTTTTTGTTTCAGCGGTCTCTCATATAACCTCAATTGTGTTGGAAGAGACCTAAAGCAACAAACAAACAAAAAAGACTTATAGGTGGTCTCAAAATAAGTACATTGGTGGTATGCTCTTGAAATCTACATCTAATCCCTATTTGTTCCCAGTTCCCCTTTGTCTTACCTTTTCTTGGGTGCTTTAATTGTAATTCTAGAACTTTTTACTATCCATTTTCTTTCTCTTTACTGGCGCTGATATAACCTAAATGTGTTGCAGGCGCTGTAAAACGCTTAAAAACCAAAAAAACATTCTAGCAGCCTGGTATCACTTTAAAACGTATTATAGCTCTTTACCCCGTCTAAACATGCACCAAGTGCTGTACACAGACATGTAGTTTACAAATTGATGTGAAGAAATGCATAGTCTATGCACCATTTTAAGTTCTCATTCAAATACCCTTCCGCCCATAGTGGGCAGGGGGGTACATACTGTGTCTTCTATCCCCCTATATCTGTTTTCCAACATGCTTTCTGTCGTTGTCTTGGAATGAGATTACTTGGTTTTGCCCTGGTCCTGGCTGAGAGGGAAACAGTCGAATGTATAGTTAGTTTTGGGAGATGATATTTTTTTCATTGTAAATATCCTCTCTGTTATGCACTGTATTATGCTTTCTTTATATTATATATGATTTGTAAAACATTTGAGTTTATTCCTCTTAG
>NC_088374.1:6042018-6072018 GCF_034508935.2 Berghia stephanieae
ATCAGACCTCTTGTTTGATGCATTATCTATATTCCTTCGTGACATGCCTTGGCTACATCTTATGATGAAAATGAAACAAAATTCCCTTTATGCATCCCATAGGGGAAATTTGTCTCTGGGGTCTATTCCAAGGGAAGACTGGAATAACCCAGGCATCAGCCGCAGAGCAGCGCCGCGAAGTGAGCTAGGGCGAGGTGACTTGCTCAAGGCCTCACAGCGCAGCGGCGGCTGATCGAACTCGGTACCTTTCGTGTACGAAGCAAAAACCGTGCACTGCTGAGCCACGACTTAGCAGAAGGGCATATTCATTTTGAAATATAATGACATAAGAAATGACTTGAACAACGAAACATGACACCTGCAAGGTGATCGTACAATTTTTTAATATTATTATTTTTTTTTTTTGTAGACAGAAACAATGCTGTAAATGGCCAGGTACTCATTTTACACCTGATTATTGTAAGAGAATGTGAAGGACAACTTGAGTTGTTTTTTTTTTGCACTTTAAGAACCTTTATATTGTGCGGCTATGTGGTCTAGTGGTATGGCACTCGCTTCGGATCGGAAGGTCCTTGGTTCGAGCCTCGCGCTCGACGCATAGTTGAGTCCTTGGAAAAGACTCTTTACTCACATTCTCTCACCGTACTCAGGTTTAAAATGAGTACCTGGCCGTTAACAGCATTGTCTTTGTCCAAAAAATTGTAATATCGCCTAACAGGCGTCATGACTCGTCCTACATGTTAAATGTTGCTGTTGACCAGGGACCCCTTGAAGAGCGCTCTGAGCACGTTAAGTGGATATTGGGCTATATAAAAGCTCAATTTATTTATTTATTTATTTATTTTATATATATAGAGACCTGCCCAATACTACGAAAAATTAGTATAAATGCGAATTTTTGGCTCTAGCTACAGAACTGCATTCGCCTCATTGACTCAATAAATCTCGTTGAGAAGAAAAGTTTAATTCGGTAGGATCTCTATTATTCAGGACTTTGAACCATTTTTTTGGATCATGCTGAGGGTAAATTGTTTATTTCTAAAGCCATTTAAAGTTAATTTTTGTATTATTCCTTTGGAAACTACGAAGTTTTGAAATTTCAAGTAGCCAGCTCTGTATATATATATATATATATATATATATATATATATATATATATATATATATATATATATATATATATATATATATATATATATACTTCTATAATGGCATTGTAAAGCAGACCAGAGATATTACTGGTACTTTAGATTGTGTATAATATTAATACTACAAGTCGTGTTTTCTGAGCATGTTAGTCGTGTCACGTCCTCCCTCAAGTCTGCTATGTCATTATGATACAGAGCAGTGATATCATTGGTTGATCGGCCACACTTTCAGAAAACCAGCAACAAACGTTAGGAGACAAGCTGTGGACTGGAATCCTCAGGAAAAAAGGAAGTTTGGGAGACAAAAGAAAACATAGAGAAAATCTTGTGAGGAAGAGGTGAGGTTGGCTGGAATCTCTCATGGAGAGAGATGAAGAAAACATAGAACAGAATACTTTACAGATGTACTGTTGTAGCCTTAAATAACAATATGAAATTGAATGTAAGCTTCAATATGATATGAAAACATATAAAATAGATGTTTCGGGTTTCCCCTTTATCAACAAAACAGGATGAATCAAACACTACAGACAAATGAGATAATGTGGTAGTGGCACCATACCACATTATCTCATTTGTCTGTAGTGTTTCATTCATCCTGTTTTGTTGATAAAGGGGAAACCTGAAACATCCATTTTTATCTGTTTTCATATTATTTGAAGCTTACATTCAATTTCTCATTGTTAGTTATTTCTTTGAGCTTCGAGCAGCAACATCTACATGTTGAAGCCTTATGAAGCCCTAGGAATGTAAAGGATTAAATGATGAAGTGATATTATTACTTTTACAGAGAGGGTTGTGTTTTCTGAGCGTGACAGATGTGTGACGTCCTCCCTCAGTCTGAACGGCCGTCTGTTTATTGCACCAAGGGAGCATTTAGACGCTTTGGTAAGTTGCTCAGAACTACGAATAAACGACTCTTGCTTGACCTCTTGTATTTGGCTGGGTGGAGTTACCGACCTCCCATAGTGGGCAGGGAGGCGCTTACGTTTTCTGCTATCCCCCTACATCTGTTTTTCAACATGCTTTCTGTCTTTGTCTTGGGTTGAGATTACTTGGTTTTGTCCTAGCTGGGAGAGAAACAGTCAAATGTATAGTTAGAGTTAGGGCTTTGGGAGATGATATTTTTTGTATTGTAAATCATCTCTCTGTTATGTATTGTATTATGTTTGTTTTCATATTATATATAATTTGTAAACATTTGATTGTATTCCTCTTAGTGGAGACTTGTATTTGTGTCTTGATGAGATGGTGATTTCGAACTAAGTACTTTCTTAGTGTGCTCTTGGAATCTACATCTGTTTCCTATTTGAACCTATTCTCCTTTGTCTTACCTTTTCTTAGGTGCTTTAATTGTTATTCTAGAACTTTTTACTATCCCATTTTATTCCTTTTCTCTGGCGCTAATATGACTTTAATGTGTTGCAAGCGCCGTAAAACCCTTAAAAACAAACAATCTTGTGTTTGGTTTTCTTAATGAGGCCCGTGTAACAGCTGTGCAAAATTTGGAGCAATGCATTTGGAATGGTTTCGAAGTGTCATATTTAAGGTTACAAGAATTATTTTATTATCGGCCTTTGTTATGTTAAAGCTCACTTTTATTTTATTTTATTAATATTTAACCCCCAATACTTCGCCTTTGATATTTCCGATTAAGATAAATTCTTCCTTTTTTAATTAATTTTTTTGTTCACCTTTTGACCGTAAGAATCTTTGACCTATTGGAGTCAATCGGTTATGCGACCTGACAGGAGGCTGATTTTGATCAGCTGTTGCTGTTTTTTATGATATAATTGTGCGGCTATGTGGTCTAGTGGTATGACACTCGCTTTCGGATCGGAAGGTCCTAGGTTCGGGCCTCGCTCGGCGCATAGTTCAGTCCTTGGAATAGACTCTTTACTCACATTCTCTCACCATACTCAGATGTAAAATGAGTACCTGGTCATTAATACCGTTGTCTTTGTTGGAAAAAAAAATGGTATTATCGCCTAAAGGCGTCATGTCTCGTTCTTTATGTTCCATGTTGTTGTTTGTCAGGGACCCTTTGTAAAGCGCTTTGAGCACATTTAGTGGATTTGCGCTAGGTAAAAGCTCATTTTTAAAAAAAATGATATCATTGACAAAAACTAACACATAATATGATACTTCAGACTCCACTACCGGAACAAGAAGGGCCCACGTCCAGCACTCTCCCCTCTCTGGAGTTGATGGGTACCAAAGAACTGGCCAATGAGATGACAGCTTATGACTGGGAGCTTTTTAACGCTTTTAATGAGGTGGGTACTACTATAGACCGATCCATTCGTGCAGCTAATGTGGTCTAGTAGTTGGATGCCTGCCTTTCGATTGGAAGGTTTAGGGTTTGAGCCCCGCTCTTGAGCAGTGCATAATTGAGTCCATGGATCTCAGGTGTAACATTAGTATCTGACCGTTAACAGCATTGTCCTTGTCCAAAAAAAATAATGTAATATCGTCTAACAGGTGTCATGTCTCGTCTTATATGTTATATGCTATTGGCTTGAGACCTCTTGTAAAGCGCATCGAACACATTTAGTGGATATTGCATAATATAAATGCTTAAGTTTGTTTTTTTTAGTTTTTGTTTTGTTTTTCTTTGGGGCCAATGGTCATTATATATATATACTGCCTCGAAGGTCTCTTTATATATATATATATATATATATATATATATATATATATATATATATATATATATAAATATAAATTTTCACTCACATTATTCTTGCCAAGACGATTTCGTTTCTGTGTTCCCACTTCATCAGTCGGCAGAATCCATTTGTAAGTAATGTCCGTAGAGAACTCCAAACTAACGTTGTTTCGCTGCTTAGTGGTGACTAGTTTTGATGTGTAGTGTGATGTGTTCTCGTGTTTATATTATGAGTGTGTGTGTGTGTGTGTGTGTGTGTGTGTGTATGTGTGCGTGTAGGTGTGTTGTGTGTTGTGTGTGCATGTGTGTGTGTGATATTGTAGTGGAATGTGGTTGCGGCGGGGGGGGGGGGAGGGGGGGGGGGGGGGGGGAGGGGGAAAAAAGGGGGGGGGGGGAAAGGGGAGGGGGGAGGGTTATTTGGCCTTTTGCGTTTTGAGCTTGAATTTGTTAGAGTGTCTGCACATTGTCATCAGTTCAGATCTTTTGTTTAAGGTGCTATTGTTTCTGTGGTTGTGTAGTAAAATCTCCAGTTTCTCTGTCAGGCATAAATTGCATTTTCTGGCACCGCATCTGTAGGGGCTGCTTTGCTTGACGACCTCCCAGGTTATTGTTGGTGTTTTTTGTGTGTTTATTTGTTCCCAATAGTGCATTGCTAATTTGGTGCTTTTTGCTTTACTTTCGTGTGTTATGGAGGCTTTGTGGTTGTTGTATCGTGTTTTGAATGGGGGTTCTGTGCTGCCGATGTATTGTGCTGCGGTGTTATCAGTGGTTATGGTGGCCTTGTAGACTATTGCGCTTTTTTGGCAGTTTCCTTTAAGAGGGCAATTGTCTTTCTTTCTGCATTATATATATATAATGAAAAGGTGAAAAGGGAAAGCCTTTGGATAGAATTAGTATAAACAACCCTTTGACCCTTTGTCAGTAAAACAATAAACAAAAGAAATGTTGAAAATAAATAACACAAATGGAATGTTCCTTTGCTCTTATTGTTTTGCTGTTGTTCTCGTTAACAATGTTTATTTTGTTTATTCGCCTTAACAATGCCATTCTATCATCTCTGTAGTGTCTCATTCACTGCGTTCCACTACCAAAGTAGTAATAAGCGGGTGGTTGGATGGGAGCATCACCCTTGAATCGTATACCTATGATGTTCGCATGGGTGTACGATCCGATAGTGATGTCGTTTCTTCTTCTCTTTACTAGCCTATCCTGCTTCTTTGGTTTGTGATTGTATTTTTGACAGGGGATATTTTTTTTTCTGTAAATCTTCTGCCTGTTTGTTCTTGGTTATTTATAATTTAGCTTATGATATCTTTAGGTCATGATTTTGATTTACATTTGTACTATTTTTGGTAGATTGCTTGTTTTTTTTGTTTCAGCGGTCTCTCATATAACCTCAATTGTGTTGGAAGAGACCTAAAGCAACAAACAAAAAAAACAAAAAATTCACTGCGTTCCACTACCAAAGTAGTAATAATAATAGTAATAGTAGTGCTTCATAGCCATTGAGCCGGAGTATATCCCAGTTTCTATAGCGTGAAATGGACAGTAGCAATTGCTTGCTACCCTTTGGATAGGACGCTAGTCTATTGCAAAGTACTTTCCGCCTGATGTAACGGACCCAGCTACCCAATCACTGCTAGGTGGACAGGGGAGTCAGAAAAAAAATCTCGACTGCACCCGTTATTGACCAAGGTCCCTTTGCCAATGAAGTGAGTGCTCTACCAACTGAGCTATTGGTAACCCCAGTTAGTCAGTTGAGATGAACACCAATTAACTCAGCTCTTTTGAATCCGATCGTCATAGACATTCATAATATTCATATCTTTATTTATATTTAAATGCAGATTTATTTTATGTATTAATAAATTTATTTATCCGTTGGTTTATTTAGTTCATTCTTTATTTATTCAATAATGTATGAATTGTTTATATATTTGTTGATTTATTTAGTTATTTTTAAAATTTATTTAACAATGTATAAATCTATTTATTTATTTATTTATTTTTTTTTTTATTTATTTATTTATTTATTTATTTATTTATTTATTTATTTATTTATTTATTTATTTATTCATTTATTTATATATTTATTTATTTATTTATTTACCTACTCCAACCAGGAGGAAATGGTGATCAAAGTTTTCAAGTGTCCAGATTTTCCCTACTCCATCTCAGCCAACCTCGACCAGTTCTTGTTTCATTTCAATGAGGTTGGTTTGCTATCCCATTATTATTGTAAATGGTGCTGCTCAAAGCAATAAATAACAACGTGAAATTGAATGTAAGCTTCAATTTAATATACGAAATCAAATGAAATGGATATTTCAGGTTTCCCCTTTATCAACAAAACAGGATGAATGAAACACTAGAGGCGAATGAGATAATGTTATCTTGTTCGTCTGTAGTGTTTCATTCATCCTGTTTTGTTGATAAAGGGGAAAGCCGAAAGGTCCATTTCATTTGATTTCGTATATTAAATTGAAGCTTTCATTCAATATCACATTGTTATTTATTCTAGTATTAATATATTTTGCTCAGTCGTGCAGTGTTTCTTTTTTTTCTTTTTTTTTTTCTTCCTGAATTCTATCGAAACCATCCAAATCCTTCAACTATCTTTCAGTGAACGTGTGAAGTCCCAGGTTTTAATATTTTTGTCAAGATGAGGGTATTTTTACGTGATTTATATTTGAAGGACAAGTTTTCTGGTGAAAATTTAACTAAGTGTTTTTCTGGAGTATATCCATGGATGTCATTTTTCGGGCCTATGCTGGGATTTCTGTTTCACAGCTCCCAAAGCGGGCTGATTCCGGTTTCAAGGTTTTAGAGATATCCCATGCATGTAGACCATAGCTACAAAGGCAAGCATGCAATGAAAAGTAGGTTTTAGATCCACTTTATGAAGAGAAGTATATTCAGGTTGAGAATGTTGACCAATTCTGGATTTCAGGTTTTTGCATCTTCAGTCTCTGGCACCCATTAGTATGGCAGAGTAGTTGAAATAAATTTATATAATACCAAGAATCAACATGACATTAATGTAAATTTTGTAAATCGATAGGTAAATGAAACGATTGGAAACAGGACGAAGTAAGTGATTTTTAATGTGAAAAGTCCTTGGTGTTATAAATAAATAAATAAATAGATAAATAAATAAATAAATAAACAAATAAATAAATAAATGAATGAATGAATAAAATAAATAAATAACTAAATACATAAATGAATAAACAAATAAATAAATAAATAAATAAATAAATAAATAAATAAACAAATAAATAAATAAATAAATAAATAAATAAATAAATAAATGAATGAATGAATGAATGAATAAAATAAATAACTAAATACATAATATATAACTAAATACATTAAATTCTTAAGCATGTTCAGAATTTAAAAGTCTGACACAAGAAGGTTGGAAAGATTTTTCGTGTTTTTAACTTCTAAGTCCGTAGAGATAATACGCTATAAATATTCCATCCATTTATCAGATCCAATTCTGGGTGGTCACAGAGATGGTCCTGGTCAGTCACGTTGGTAAACGTGTTCAACTGTTGCGGAAATTTACCAAGCTGGCACAACAGTAAGCCATTCTTGACTTTCTGACTCTCATTCTTGATTTCTGACTTTCATTTTTGACTTTCTGACTTTCATTACTAACTTTCTGACTTTCATTCTTTCTCTGACTTCATTCTTGGTTTCTGACTTTCATACTTACATTTTTGACTTTCTGACTTTCATTTTTAACTTTCTGACTTTAATTCTTGACTTTCATTCTTGATTTCTGACTTTCATTCTTGATTTCTGACTTTCATTCACGATTTTTGACTGTCATTTTTGACTTTCTGACTTTCAAGTTTGACTTTCTGACTTTATTGGTGGCGTCAATCAATTGGTTTCCTTTTGAAGAAATAAAATTTTTTTTTCAACATTTTAAAAGCAAAACAGGTTGAAATCGCATAAAAATGTAACTCGTCTCTATGGTTTAATGGTATGACACTCACCTTCAGATCTGAAGGTCGAGGGTTCGAATCCTACCCTGAGCTGTCCATAATTGAGTCCTTGGAAAAGGCTCTTTACTCACATTTTCTCACTGTGCTCAGGTGTAAAATGAGAATCCGGCTGTTAACATCATTGTATCTGTTGGAAAAAGAAAAATAACATCACCTAACAGGCGCCATGTCTTGTTTGTAATCAACCCGTTATGTGGTGTGTCAAGAACCTACTGGGTAATCATCATCATCATCATTATCATCATTATTATTATAATTATTATTATTTATTATTATTATTATTATTATTATTATTATTTATTATTATTATTATTATTATTATTATTATTATTATTATATTATTATTATTATTATTATTATTATTATTATTATTATTATTATTATTATTATTATTATTATTATTATTATTACGTCATCGTCGTCATCATCATCATCATCATTATTATGTGTAGTAGTAGTAGTATTGTCATCATCATCATCATCATCATCATCATCATCATCATCATCATCATCATCATCATCATCATCATCATCATCATTATTATTATTATTATTATTATTATTATTATTATTATTATTATTATTATTATTATTATTATTATTATCAATATTATTATTATTATTATTATTATTATTATTATTATTATTATTATTATTATTATTATTATTATTATTATTATTATCACCATCATTATTATTCCCAGCTGTCTCAATCTCAAGAACATGAATGCATTCTTTGCCATCATGTCAGGACTTAGTAACATCGCTGTCAGTCGTCTCTCACAGACTTGGGAGGTAAGAACATCTCGTCCATCTTGTGAACCCACACCTCCGTAAACACGTGTCATCTCGGCGTGGACGAAGCATCAAACAAAAATACTGGTCGTTAACAGCTTTGTCTTTGTCCGAAGATTTGTAATATCGCCTAACAGGCGTCATGCCCCGTCCTACATGTTAAATGTTGCTGTTGACCAGGGACCCCTTGTAAAGCGCTTTGAGCACATTTAGTGGATATTGCGCTATATAAAGCTCAATTTTTTTAAAACAAACTTGAGCACTGAGTGGGGTTCCTGACATCCCATAGTGGGCAGGGAGGCATTAACGGTGTCTTCTATCCCCTTATATATTATGTTTTCCAATTTTCTTTTTGTCTTTGTCTTGGAATGAGATTACTTGGTTTTTTTCCGGAGCTTGGCTTGGAGTGTTGCTGTCAGTCGTCTCTCACAGACTTGGGAGGTAAGGACAACTCGTCCATCTTGTGAACCCACACCTCCGTAAACACGTGTCATCTCGGCGTGGAGGAAGCATCAAACAAAACTTTAAAAAAGAATTTAAAAATTGACCTTTTTATAGCGCAATATTCACTTAACGTGCTCAGAGCGCTTTACAAGGGGTCCCTGGTCAACAGCAACATTTAACATGTAGGACAAGACATGACGCCTGTTAGGCGATATTACAATTTTTCGGACAAAGACAACGCTGTTAACGGCCAGGTACTCATTTTACACCTGAGTACGGTGAGAGAATGTGAGTAAAGAGTCTTTTCCAAGGACTCAACTATGCGTCGAGCGAGGCTCGAACCCAGGACCTTCCGATCAGAAAGCGAGTGTCATACCACGAGACCACATAGCCACACAAACATTACAAACTTGAGCACTGGGTGGGGTTCCCGACATTCCATAGTGGACAGGGCGGCATTTACTGTGTCTTCTATCCCCTTATATATTATGTTTTCCAATTTGCTTTCTGTCTTTGTCTTGGAATGAGATTACTTGGTTTTGTCCCGGCCATGGCCGGAGTCCTTGGCTTGGAGGGAAACAGTCAAATGTATAGGTATCGTTTTGGGAGATGATATTTTTTGCCTTGTATAGCATCTCTCTGTTATGCACTGTATTATGTTTTGTTTACATATTATATATGATTTCTAAACATTTGAGATTGTCCCTCTTAGTGGGGGCATGTGCTTGTGTCTGGATGAGACTTTTAGGTTATCTCAAACTAAGTACTTTGATAGTGTTCTTTTGGAATCTACATCTGTTTTCTATTTGAACCAATTCCCCTTTTTTCACCTTTTCTTGGGTGCTTTAATTGTAATTCTAGAACTTTTTCTATCCCATTTGCTTCCTTTTTACTGGCACTGATATGACCTTAATGTGTTGCAAGCGTCGTAAAACCCTTAAAAATAAACAAACAAACAAACTTGAACATTCATATAAAGAGTTTTACAAGGGGCTCTTAGCCAATAGCCTGGGTGGGGTTCCTGACCTCCCATAGTGGGCAGGGAGGTACTTAATGTGTCTTCTATCCCCTATATCTGTTTTCCAACTTGCTTTCTGTCTTTGTCTTGGAAAGAGATTACTTGGTTTTGTCCTGGCCCTGGCCCGAGTCCTAGCTTGGAGGGAAACAGTCAAATGCATAGTTATTGTTTTGGGAGATGATATTTTTTTCCTTGTAAATCATCTCTCTCTTATGTATTATTATGTTTGTTATTTTTAATGTATAATGTCAGCATTTGAGTGTATTCCTTTTTGTTGGATTTTGTGCTTGTGTCCGGATGAGACTTATAGGTGATCTCAAACTAAGTACATTGGTGGTATGCTCTTGGAATCTACATCTGATCCCGATTTGTTCCCAGTTCCCCTTTGTCTTACTTTCTCTTGGGTGCTTTAATTGTAATTCTAGAACTTTTTACTATTTTCTTCCTTTTTACTGGCGCTGATATGACCTTTATGTGTTGCAAGTGCCGTAAAACCCAAAAACAAAACAAAAACAAATTAGCCAATAGCAACAATTAACATGTAGGACGAGACATGACATTTGTTATGCGAGATTACAAATGTTTTTCTCCAATCAAGACATCACCTTGTACCTACCTCACTCTAGCTCAATTTGCAATACTGTACTGTGGCTGATACCTGGGTTATTCTAGTCTTCACTTTGAATAGACCCCTCAAGACAAATTTCCATTTAGGGGTGAATAAAGGGAAATTTATTTGTTTATTCATTCATTCATTTATTTATTGACAAGGTATCATGCATATTTTTTGTGTGTTGAGGTTTGCAAGGTTGGGTGCTCTGTTCTTATTATAATGTTTCAAAATTTTGTACTCGTTTGTGCGGCTATGTGGTCTAGTGGTATGACACTCGCTTTCGGATCGGAAGGTCCTGGATTCGAGCCTTGCTCGACGCATAGTTGAGTCCTTGGAATAGACTCTTTACTCACATTCTCTCACCGTACTCAGGTGTAAAATGAGTACCTGGCCGTTAACAGCGTTGTCTTTGTCCGAAAAATTGTAATATCGCCTCACAGGCGTCATGTCTCGTCCTACATGTTAAATGTTGCTGTTGACCAGAGACCCCTTGTAAAGCGCTTTGAGCACGTTAAGTGGATATTGCGCTATATAAAAGCTCAATTTTATTTTCTCTCCTAACAGAAGCTACCAAACAAGGCCAAAAAGCTGTTCTCAGAGTTTGAGTGTCTCATGGACCCCGGACGCAATCACAGAGCCTACAGAACGCATGTGTCTAAACTGTCTCCCCCTATCATTCCCTTCATGCCTCTCCTTATCAAAGGTAAGTGAGGAAGATGTACGGTGATCGTATTGTAATGTCATGTAACAATGGATTAAAACAGCGTACAAAATCCATCAATTGCGGGTGGTTGGATGGGAGCATCACCCTTGAATCATATACCTATGATGTTCGCATGGGTGTACGATCCGATAGTGATGTCGTTTCTTCTTCTCTTTACTAGCCTATCCTGCTTCTTTGGTTTGTGATTGTATTTTTGACAGGGGATATTTTTTTTTTCTGTAAATCTTCTGCCTGTTTGTTCTTGGTTATTTATAATTTAGCTTATGATATCTTTAGGTTATGATTTTGATTTACATTTGTACTATTTTTGTTAGATTGCTTGTTTTTTTGTTTCAGCGGTCTCTCATATAACCTCAGTTGTGTTGGAAGAGACCTAAAGCAACAAACAAACAAAAAAAAAAAAAAATCCATCAATTCCTCTAAGATGCTGCATACATTAACAATAGGTAACACAAAAGGCAAATTAATACTGATACGACTCAAAAGCCTTCTTGAATATGTAGTAATGTTTTCAAAATTTACCTAAAATTTTGATATTTTAAATGTAATTTGTTCCATACTTTTGGGGCCCTGACAGAGAAATATTTTTTCAGCTAGAGATAATATAAATATGAGGACATTAATCAGTCGTTCATTTTGGGACAGGAGTCGTCTAGCGGATATGTAAGATTCAAGAAACTCTAAGAGATAAGGTGGCACTATGTATGTCATTTAGGCATTTTAACAATATTGTGGCAATTTTGAACTCCAGATATTACAGAAAAAAAAAAAGAAAAGCAAGAAAATAATACCAGTGATAATATTTATTTATAAGAAAATAACATTGATCATTTACTATTGAAATGTATAATATCGTCTTTTACCATTGATGAAAAGAATAAATAATAATAATAATAATATATAATAATAATAATAATAATAATAATAATAATAATAATAATAATAATAATAATAATAATAATATAATAATAATAATAATAATAATAATAATAATAATAATAATAATATAATAATAATAATAATAATAATAATAATAATAATAATAATAATAATAATAATAATAATAATATATGATAATAATAACAATAATAATAATAAATAATGAATTAATATAGTACCTCAACATCTATGTTAATCGTGTTCTGCAGTGCTTGACATAATTTTTAAAAAATAAAATCCTGACACCAGACAATAAGCCTGAATACAGAAACAAAATCTAAGCAACATCTATTTTTCATTAAAAATAAACATGCCTTGCGGAACAACTCAGTCTTCAGACATTTCCTGAAAGACGATAATGGAAATTAGGCCTATTTGCCAGAGACGAAATGCAAAATATCCCACAATTGTTTGTTTGTTTTTAAGGGTTTTACGGCGCTTGCAACACATTTAGGTTATATCAGCGCCAGTATCCCACAATTGTTAGATATCCGATAACATTTCCACAATCTACTTACTCTTTCCATCATCTATTTACACTTTAAGTAAGCATTTTGACTTGAATCACAGGTGTCTTATGGTCCTTGACAATTTTGTCAGCTGTCACTTATATGTCTGAGTTTTATTTATTTATATTTATATATACATTTCTATTTTTATCAATTTATAGATTTATAAAATAATATAATAATGTAATATATTTAGAAGTTGATCATAATTATACTTGAAATGTTATATATATATATATATTATATATATATATATATATATATATATATATATATATATATATATATATATATATATTTATAGTCGTTTTTTGTTGGTTTTTTTTTTTTGTTTTCTTTCTTTTTGGATATATAATTCTTTAAATTATTTATTTCTTCAAAATATCTATTGACCAGATATGACCTTCACACACGATGGCAACAAGACATACTATGACAACATGGTCAATTTTGAGAAAATGGTTCGTGTGCTTTATATTGTATTTTATCATCATGATTTACATTGAAATGCAGCCATATAAGCCAGATTAAAGCCTGGTTTTAGGTCCACTGATTTAACGTAAAAAGTTAATAGTCCTTCAAAGCGTGGGGCTGGAGTATACACCAGTCTTACTTTTTCCTCAAGTCCTTTTTAATTGTACATCTAGAATGTCTTAACTATCCAATTTCCTTCCTTTTTACTGGCGCTGATATGACCTTAATGTGCTGCAAGCGCCATTAAACCCTTAAAAACAAAAACAGATCATACAACTTGATTGCACATCATAAGATGGAAAAATGATTTTCATTTTCATCATTCAGAAAAATGTGATATTTTAAAAAATGTATTGTCCTTTATTTAGTGACTTAACGATGGAATTAATTTGTCTTGTTTGTTTCATAGAACAACACCTGTGGGTGGGGTTCATGACCTCTCATAGTGGGCAGGGACTGGGTGGGGTTCCTGACCTCCCATAGTGGGCAGGGGGGTACATACCGTGTCTTCTATCCCCTATATCTGTTCTATCCAACATGCTTTCTGTCTTTGTCTTGGAATGAGATTACTTGGTTTTGTCCTGGTCCTGGCCAGATGCCCTGAATGAGAGGGAAACAAGTTGAATGTATTGTTAGTTTTGGGAGATGATATTTTTTTCATTGTAAATCATCTCTCTGTTATGCACTGTATTATGCTTTCTTTATATTATATATGATTTGTAAAACATTTGAGTGTGTTCCTCTTAGCGGGGACCTGTGCTTGTGTCTGGATGAGACTTTTAGTGATCTCAAACTAAGTACTTTGATAGAGTGCTTTTGGAATCGACACCTGTTTCTTATTTGACCCAATTCCCCTTTGTCTTCCCTTTTCTTGGATGCTTTATTGTAATTCTAGAATTTTTTACTATCCCATTTTCTTCCTTTTTACTGGCGCTGATATGACCTTAATGTGTTGCAAGCGCCGTAAAACCCTTAAAAGCATAAAGCATAGTGGACAGGGAGGTACTTACTGTATCTTCTTTCCCTCTATATCTGTTTTCCAGTTGTTTTCTGTCTTTGTCTTGGAATGAGATTACATAGTCCTGACCCTGACCGGAGTCCTATTTGTGCCATTTCCATTTATCTTACTTTTCTTGTGTCCTTTCAATTGTAAATCTATAACTTTTTTGACCATTCCATTTTTTTCCTTTTTACTGTTGCTGAAATGACCTTAATGAGTCGCCAGCACTGTAAAACCCTTAAAAACCAACAAAACAAAAACAAGTCCTATATCATTTTAAACATTAACTTGTCTACGGTTGTTCTAAGGTGTCCAACATAAATATTGTTTGAGAGTTTTAATGGCGATGTGGTCTTGTAGTATGACACTCGCATTCAGATTGAAAGATCCTGGGTTCAAGCCTCGATGGGCACATAGTTGAGTCCTTGGAAAAGACTTTTTACTCACATTTTCTCATCGTGCTCAGGTGGAAATTGAGTACATGGGCGTTAACAGCGTTGTCTCTGTTGGTAAAATAAATGGTTATATCGCCTAAAATTGAGTTTTTATATAGAGCAATATACACTCGAAGTCTCAAAGCGCTTTAAAGCGGGTGGTTGGATGGGAGCATCACCCTTGAATCATATACCTGTGATGTTCGCATGGGTGTACGATCCGATAGTGATGTCGTTTCTTCTTCTCTTTACTAGCCTATCCTGCTTCTTTGGTTTGTGATTGTATTTTTGACAGGGGATATTTTTTTTTCCTGTAAATCTTCTGCCTGTTTCTTCTTGGTTATTTATAATTTAGCTTATGATATCTTTAGGTTATGATTTTGATTTACATTT
This sequence comes from Berghia stephanieae, assembly GCF_034508935.2. Lineage (NCBI taxonomy): Eukaryota > Metazoa > Mollusca > Gastropoda > Nudibranchia > Aeolidiidae > Berghia > Berghia stephanieae. The sequence continues at coordinate 6,057,194 of NC_088374.1, forward strand.
GTACTATTTTTGTTAGATTGCTTGTTTTTTTGTTTCAGCGGTCTCTCATATAACCTCAATTGTGTTGGAAGAGACCTAAAGCAACAAACAAACAAAAAAAAAAGCGCTTTAAAATGGTTCCCAGCAACACTAAACATTTAGGATGAGACATGACACCTGTTAGGCGATATTACATTTTTTAATAAAAACAAAACAACGCTGTAACGGCCTGGTACTCATTTTACACCTGAGTACAGTGAAAGAATGTAAGTAAAGAGCTTTTTTCCAAGGACTCAACTATGCGCCGAGAAAGGCTCGAACCCAGGACCTTCCAATCCAAAAGCGAGTGTCATACCATAAGGCTATATAGCCACGCAGGTGTCGTGTCTCGTTCTACATGTTACGTGTTGCTGTTGGTGAGGGACCCTTTGTAAATCGTTTTGACCACGACTAGTGGATATTGCGCTATATAAAAGCTCATGCTCTCAAGTGTCTCATTTTATATCTCAATGTGACTTAACTCGTGGTCGTCAGGGGTTGACTTTTCTGACTAGTTTGAAGCTTTCAACAAAGGAGCATACTATTTCCTGCCCATCAATGTTTTTGTTTATTCATCTTAATAACACCACTACCGCATTATCTAATTCGTCTGTAGTGTTTCATTCATCCTGTTTTGTTGATAAAGGGGAAAACGGACACGTCCATTTTATCTGTTTTCGTATATTAAATTGAAGCTTACATTCTATTTCACATTGTTATTTATGAATATCAACAAGCAACATCCCTGCAAACTCCGAGTATACAAGGGAGACGGAGGATTAATAATCGTGGAGGCATATGATAGGCAATGTGTATACAAGCGTAGGCCATGGATAAGTAAGTAAGTGAGTGATTTAATAGGTCTTGTTAGTCATCTTCTCAGATTGTTTATAGAAAAATATAGGAAATATAAATTATGCATGAAAATTGAAGTAAAATACTGTATTGTTCACCTTTATTTAAGTCTCAAAACTTTTGTTTGTTTCAGCACATGATTGGTCAAACACTGCGGACTGTGCGGTTCTGTAAGGAGCAGCCCCTGGGTGAGTTAAACTTTCAAAGTTAATTGTTGGTGGTACGTTTTGTACTGTTGATTTGAAAGGTGATCGGTTCGAAACCAGTTGTTGGAGGAAATGTTGTTTTACTCTCTTGGAGTTGTTGTTGCTGTTGTTGTCGATGATGATGATGATGATGATGATGATGAGGAAGAGGAGGTGGATGGTGAGATGAAGTTGATAATAATAATAGTGGTAAAGATGACGAGGAGGAGGAGAAAAAGAAGAATGATTTGATGATGACAATGAGTAAAATCAAAGTGTTGATAATATATAAATATTATCAGTGCCTTTATGGTAAGTTATAATCAACCTCAGACCTAGAGCAGTGGTTTGCTTTATTCCTTTATTGTAAGTATTAACTCACTCTCTCTCTGGTCGCGTAGTGTAGCAATCAGTCTCCTTCAGAGAAGGATTACAGGAGCACGACGTGAAAAAAGAAAATTTTTAAAAATAAAATTGAGCTTTTATATAGCGCAATTTCCACTTAATGTGCTCAAACATATAACTCGCTCACTCGTCCGAATGCTCGCTGGGACCTCACCTGCACCAATGCTGACCTGAGGGAATGCAACCAGACTGCCCGGGACTGGGTGACTCACTGGCGCGACAAGATATGATGATTAACTCACTCTACCTTAACACCGATTATCTCGGTTTTGCAGAAATCTGCATATTATGGGTGAGGACTTTTCCACTAAAATAATCTCACAACAAGTCATTCTCAACAGTCATGCTAAATAAATGCCATTTATATAGCGCTTTACCCCGTTGTCACAGGCTCTAAGCGCTTTACAGTGGTAGAAAACAAAACATATTACAGTAAGACAAGTTTGATGGAAAAGTGATAGGAATTCAATTTAACAAAAGCAGAATATGATAATAGTATTGCAACATTATACTAGTGGAAACAAAAAAGATCTGAAAACAAAACAAAAAGAGATAAAGAAGGTAATATCTAGTTGTAGAGACAAGTACAAAAATAAAATTGAAAAATGTTTTTCTTCTGGGGATATACGGGACACGTGGCGGGGGCTTAAAACTGCTGTGAACTATAATCCAAAGCCCACGATTATATCAGAAGATATCGACATTGAAACTTTAAATAAATTTTATTCACGTTTCGACACAGCAAACAAATTTGATATTGAAAATGAAAAACATAAATTAGACAGGGCTTTGGAAGATGAAATGGCTGTTGAGGTCAGTGAAGAGGAAACGAGATTCGTATTTTCGAAACTAAACGAGAGGAAGGCTGCTGGGCCGGATGGATTGAAAGGAAAACTATTAAAAGAATGTGCCCACCAGCTTTCCCCCATTTATACACATATTTTTAACTGGTCCCTCCAATGCGTTTCAATCCCTGAAATTTGGAAAACTTCGAAAATTATTCCTGTTCCAAAAAAAGAAAAACTTGAAACTATGAACGATCTCAGACCTGTTGCACTGACTTCAATAGTCATGAAATCTTTAGAAAAACTTGTTCTTGTTAAAATTAGGAATCAGTTTATGCCATTGAGTGATAGTCATCAATTTGCTTACAAACCAGGACGTGGCGTAGAGGATGCCATTTTGCTGTTTACAAACAACATCTACAGGCATCTAGATCACGCTAGGAGCTATTGCAGATTGCTTTTTGCAGATTTTTCTTCAGCGTTCAATACAATGCAACCTCAGTTGGTTGTTCAAAAATTGACTAGTCTGAATTTAAACAAGTATATAATTGCTTGGGTGCTCGAATTTCTTACGGAGAGAGCACAATATGTTCAATTAGGGCAAAACAAATCTTCCTGTATAACTACAAATACTGGCGCTCCTCAAGGTTGTGTATTGTCTCCTGTATTATTCACAATATACACGAATGACTGTAGAAGTCAAAACCTGAGTGTACCTTTAATAAAGTTTGCAGATGACACCGCTCTTCAAGGCCTCATAACAAATGGCAACGAAGTGGCTTATAGGCAAGAAATTGATAGATTTGTGTCTTGGTGTGATGCCCACCACCTAGAGCTTAACATAAGCAAGACAAAGGAGCTAGTGATTGACTTTAGGAGAGTGAAGGAACCGATAGAACCGTTAAAATTAAAGGACCAATTCGTCCAGCGAGTTCCTCACTACAAATACCTTGGTGTAACGATTGATGACAGGCTCAAGTGGGATGAACACTTGAAAATAATTAGGCATAAGATGTGCAGACGTACATATTTTTTATCGAAACTCTCTCAGTTTAGAATAGATAAAACCCTCTGCACATTATTTTATAGAGCAGTAATCGAAAGTGTTTTGTCATTTTGTATAACAGCTTGGGGAGGCAATTGCTTAGCAGTGGAAAGGAACAAAATAAATTCAAATATTAAAAAATCCATTAAACGCTATATAAATGATGTTGACGATGTAGATCTTTTATACGAGAAATTTTGTATAAATAAAATAACTAAAATATTAAATGACCAGTATCATCCACTAAGACCATCAATTATTATGTCAGAAAGAAGTGGTCGCCCTTTCTCTATTTCAACGAAAACAGAGAGAAACCGAAAATCTTTTCTGCCGTCCAGTATTAGGCTTTATAACAACAAGCAATAATCATTTTATATAATTATTTCTCATTTTACTTTTTAAAAATATAAATATTAATTTATTAATTTATTTGTTTTGCAATCTTTTCAATTTTCAATTTATAGTGACAGTTTTAACTATTTTACAGTGTTGAAATTATTCATATTATAAAACGCAGCTCTGGTTATAGAGCTGCTCCTTTTTTATATATATACATCCTATTTCCATTGTATTTTTATCTTATGTGTAAATTATAACACGTCTGTACAAAAAATTTCCTTTTTGGGATGCAATAAAGTATTATTATTATTATTATTATTATTATTATTATTATTATTATTATTATTATTATTATGACGTAAAAAGATAAAACTTCAAACGAGATTTGAAAGTTGTCAACGAATCCGAGCATCTCACGTGTGATGGGAGAGAGTTCCAAAAATGGAGGCCGAAAATTGAAAAGATTGTTCTCCTATTTTACGCAATGGTGGGGTTCCCGATCTACCATAGTGGGCAGGGAGGTACTTGCTGTGTCTTCTATCCCCCTGTATCTATTTTTCAATTTCTTTCTGTCTTTGTCTTGGAATGAGATTACTAAGTTTTGTCCTGACCCTGGCCGGATACCCTGGCTGGGAGGGAAACAGTCGAATGTATGGCTATTGTTTTGAGAGATTAATTTTTTTTCCCTTGTGTTTGGGTGAAACATTTAGGTAATCTCAAACTAAGTACACTGGTAGTGTGCTCTTGGAATATACATCCGTTCCCTATTTGAACCATTTCCCTTTTGTCTTTCTTTTTTCTCAAGTCCTTTTAATTGTTCATCTAGAATGTCTTTGCTATCCAATTTTCTTCCTTTTTACTGTCCTATTTGTGACCCTCCGTCTCAAAACGGTATTATGTCGGAATGATTCAGACCCCAGAAAGTGAATTTAGAGATAGAATGATAAGAAATTGGACCTTATAAGTTTTTTGCAAAGCAAAAAATAGTATTTATACTCCAGCATGACGTAGAGAAATTAAACCCAAGGTTGATATTTGTGGCTATGAATTCAATTTCCCTAACCGAGTGCATCCCGACATAATACCGCTTTGACACGGAGGGTCACATTTATGGCGTAAATATGTTGCAAGTGCCATAAAACCCTTAAAAACAAAAAAACAAAACAAAAAAATAACTAACTATTTAACTCTATTTAAAGGTAAACCATTATAATTTTACACAATTTATACTTTCTTTGCTCAGTCCAAATATTGTGGATGGAATCTAATTTTAGAAAGTGTGTCTGGTTGGGAAGTCTATGATGACAAAGTATCAGGGATGCCAAATGTCCAGTTTTTCTGGCTTTTTCGTGTGTGTTTTTTTCACACCTAAAATCACAAACTAAGAATCTTTTCCCATCTCCAAAAGGCAGGCACCTCAATGCACACCTGGGCAACTTTTCTTGTCTCCAAGAAGGCAGGCACCTCAATCCATACCAAAGCATCTTTTCCTGTCTCCAAGAAGGCAGGCACCTCAATGTACATCTAAGCATCTTTTCTTGTCTCCAAGAAGGCAGGCACCTCAATGCACACGCAAGCAACTTTTCCTGTCTCCAAGAAGGCAGGCACCTCAATGCACACGCAAGCATCTTTTCCTGTCTCCAAGAAGGCAGGCACCCCAATGCACACCTAAGCATCTTTTCCTGTCTCCAAGAAGGCAGGCACCTCAATGCACACCTAAGCATCTTTTCCTGTCTCCAAGAAGGCAGGCACCTCAATGCGCACCAAAGCATCTTTTCCTGTCTCCAAGAAGGCAGGCACCTCAATTCACACCTAATAATAATTTCCTGTCTCCAAGAAGGCAGGCACCTCAATGCACACCTAAGAATAATTTCCTGTCTCCAAGAAGGCAGGCACCTCAATGCGCACCAAAGCATCTTTTCCTGTCTCCAAGAAGGCAGGCACCTCAATGCACACCTAAGAATAATTTCCTGTCTCCAAGAAGGCAGGCACCTCAATGCACACCTAAGAATAACTTCCTGTCTCCAAGAAGGCAGGCACCTCAATGCGCACCAAAGCATCTTTTCCTGTCTCCAAGAAGGCAGGCACCTCAATGCACACGCAAGCATCTTTTCCTGTCTCCAAGAAGCCAGGCACCTCAATGCACACCAAATAAAGCATTTTTTTGCTGTCTCTAAGAAGGCAGGCAGGCCACTGATGGCCCATTATTCTCAAGATCGAGATAATAATATTGGAATTGAAGCAACAAATGTCCCTTACACTTGCAAAGGATAGGGGACAGTTAAGACATGTTTTTGTTTGCACCTTTGCAAGGGTTCATTCAAGGTGAGATTTGATGCTCCGCTCTATTTCATTATACATTTTATTTTTCAAAAATCATTTGTTGTCCATGAATGATGAATTTCGTTCAGGTGACTTATGCCCTGCACCTTTATTTCCATATTTCTGTGAGGAATATGTTGTTTATTGGAGCTGCTGTTCTCTAATTTTACATGTTAGATCGGGACCCTCTAGAGATGATGGATAGTGAGCTATCGGGACCCTCTAGAGATGATGGATAGTGAGCTATCGGGACCCTCTAGAGATGATGGATAGTGAGCTATCGGGACCCTCTAGAGATGATGGATAGTGAGCTATCGGGACCCTCTAGAGATGATGGATAGTGAGCTATCGGGACCCTCTAGAGATGATGGATAGTGAGCTATCGGGACCCTCTAGAGATGATGGATAGTGAGCTATCGGGACCCTCTAGAGATGATGGATAGTGAGCTATCGGGACCCTCTAGAGATGATGGATAGTGAGCTATCGGGACCCTCTAGAGATGATGGATAGTGAGCTATCGGGACCCTCTAGAGATGATGGATAGTGAGCTATCGGGACCCTCTAGAGATGATGGATAGTGAGCTATCGGGACCCTCTAGAGATGATGGATAGTGAGCTATCGGGACCCTCTAGAGATGATGGATAGTGAGCTATCGGGACCCTCTAGAGATGATGGATAGTGAGCTATCGGACCCTCTAGAGATGATGGATAGTGAGCTATCGGGACCCTCTAGAGATGATGGATAGTGAGCTATGGGGACCCTCTAGAGATGATGGATAGTGAGCTATCGGGACCCTCTAGAGATGATGGATAGTGAGCTATCGGGACCCTCTAGAGATGATGGATAGTGAGCTATCGGGACCCTCTAGAGATGATGGATAGTGAGCTATCGGGACCCTCTAGAGATGATGGATAGTGAGCTATCGGGACCCTCTAGAGATGATGGATAGTGAGCTATCGGGACCCTCTAGAGGTGATGGATAGTGAGCTATCGGGACCCTCTAGAGATGATGGATAATGAGCTATCGGGACCCTCTAGAGGTGATGGATAGTGAGCTATCGGGACCCTCTAGAGATGATGGATAGACAGTGAAATAAATCTATTTCATTTTGATTGAACAAGTTGATAGAGCAATCGGTTCATACACAAATGAACCTGGATTATCGATCCAGGGTATAGTCGACATTTTTTTCCCAATTCCCTGTCATCCACCCAGCAATGATTAGGTAGCTAGGTCTCTTAGATCTAGCAGAAAGTACTTTGCAATAGATCAGGTTGCAAGCAATTGCTGTTGTCTGTTTCACATTCTAGAAAATGGGATAAACTAATGGGTGTGAAGGACTACGACTCGAAAACACCAAGTGAGCCATCGGGACCCTCAAGAGATGATGGATAATGTGACCTTATTTATTTTTTATGCTCTAAGTAATGTTATCAGATTAAGCACTCTCGGATCTACAAGTACCCACCAACACTAATATATATATATATACAAGGTGTTTGCTGCTCTTTCTGCATGAAGATAGTAGTTCGTTACTTCTATTGAGTGTTGCCATTGTTCGGTTTTGTGATGATGTAGAATTTTTGCTCCAAGCAGAGGTTGTTAATCTTTATTATATATATATATATATATATATATATATATATATATATATATATATATATATTATATTGAGGGCATAAGGACCTTACTTTGTAAGTGCCAGATAGGTGATTGAGAGAGGCGATTTTGACGTACAGGGAAGAGGATGGGCTTTAATATAACCCAAAAAAAAAAAACAAAAACAAAAAAAAAAAACAATACAATTTTATGACACCTAGAATAATATGCCATTGATATGTTATGTGTATGTTACTGATAACAAGAACGAAGCAATTTATAATCTATATTTTGTTATCAGTCACCGCATTGAACACCTATTATCAAATCGTCGACAAATAATACTTAAAATACTCCTCTCAGTCAGAGATTCAATACGCCCACAGACACACACACACACACACTCACAAACACACACATACACACATGTATTTATATTCACAAATGTATTATATTTATCTGTACGCATAAATGATATATACTGTATGACAGACGGCCAGGTACTCATTTTACACCTGAGTACGGTGAGGGAATGTGAATAAAGAGCCTTTTCCAAGGACTCAACTATGCGCCGTGCTAGTGAGACTCGAACCCAGGACCTTCCAACCCGAAAGCGAGTGCCATACCACTAGACCACATAGCCGCATTTTGTCCAAATTACAGATTCATTCAGATAATGAAATCAGTCCCTAAAGAGTACATACAGCCGCACTGACAAACATATAGGATTCTTTCACGGCATTAAATGGGTTTTGTTGTTTGTTTGTTTGTTTTTCGCGACAAATAACTTGCGAGTGAGTTATTCCGTGATAGAAAAAAAATATTACGAATTTAATCAATCCAAATCTGTGAAAGAATACCTTTACTCCACCCCTTAAAGTAATTTTTCTAGATATTTCATACCTAATAATTTGTAAAACTACTTCATTTTTCAATGAATTCAAGTTACATATCTAAATGATGATTAAAGCCTCGTCCACGGGGAATCTCGTATAAGAAGGGACGAGACGTCTCACACAGGGATGCCAATTTGATACTTTTAATGCCAACTTTTAAAAATGGTAATTAAACAAAACAAAACAAAAAGTCCTGTCTAGACACTAACCATGGGAATGGGATAAGAAATTCAAGATTGTTTTCCACTTCTACGTCTACGGGCATTTACTAGAAAATGTCATGACTCTAAAATTTTGGCTTTTACTTCGACGGTTCAGAATTTTCCGGTATTTTGTTTGGCATTTTTTCCTAAATTAATCTGGCACTGGAACATCGTCTGCTGTCTAGACATATTATGCCGGCTATTTTTTGTTGTTGTCTGCACTTTTCTTTCAATTTTTGATAATGTTGCTTTGGGATTTGTGTATTATCGATGTACATCAACGAAGGCACAATGGAATTGAAGGTATTTATCAAAGGTTGAAAATGCGTACCAGTCATGTATAAGTGAGATTGTTTTTGTTTTTTTTTAAACTCTCACCTAGAGTAATGGAAAGCTGTTGTCCTTCGCATCAATTTGACGATAATAAAGTTTAAGATTGATGTTTATCTATTGCCGATAATGTTATCATTCTGTGTGTGTGTGGTGGTGGTTGGGGGGGGGGGGGTCGCCATCAGAAGATAATTCAGCTAGAATGATAAATTGGTTGTGAACTGTACTGGTTTAGGATGCATCTTCCATTCGCCCTTTTTAACATCGGCTTGAATCACAATTTAACTTTGACTTTGACCCAAAAGAAGAAAAAGGTTGGAATTGTGTTCATAGGCACTAAAATGTTATTTTAAATGACCATTCAGCTGTCTTTTAAAAGTTTATTTAAGCCAATAAATGATGAGAAAATATTCTGCTATCGTTGAATAAATGTTTTATACCATTGAAGCCAGTAGTCGTTGGCGCAACGTTGTGCTGTTCGCTGTGCTTTGCTATGTGCAGCTCGCGACACCTGCAGATTCCTCTGACTTGGGTCACACTTATAGCTGTCAAGAGCACTGTGCTTGGCATCAACGGCTGGCTCCATCTCTGTAATACTGGCTTCAAACCAATCATTGGTCTTGCTCTCCTTTTTGCCGTGGGTCAGAACTGCAGTGCTGTAAATGGTGTTTCTAACAGAGTTCCAAGAGTGATCGGTGTCGCAATCAGCACTTTGATTTGATCTGGTGTTACAAACATTGTTTAGGGAATCGCGCTTAATGATGATCATGTACAGCTGATGCCAGTGTTTTGACATTGGATGTCTCCAGGAGACCTTGTGACATGCCTTGTTCTGAAAGTAGGTGTTCTTCATAGCAGCAGAGTTCAAGAAGCCTCTGATCGTTCTCATGTATCTTTCCTATGCCGTGGTTGCCCCAAAACGTTTGGCCATGATTCCCGTCGGTACCAACTCGCGCCAAGAATGTAGATGTGCTCCGCTCTTTGGATCTTGTTGACAACGGTGTCTAATAACTCGTAGATTTGGTCCTTTACTTCAGCCGAAGCTTGCAGTGTTGGGGCGTAGACGCAAACAAGGTTCACCGAACCCTGCGTGGATGACAGGCGTAGCGTAAAAATTCTCTCTGTGTCGTCTGTTGGGGGTTCAATCATGCGAAGCAATGTATGGCGTACTGCAAATCCAACACCGGGCTCCCTCACTTCGTCAGTGCCTTTTCCTTGCCAGAAGAATGTATAGTGTTACTCCTTCAGGGATCCCCACTCTGTGAGTCGCGTTTCCTGTATATCGATGTTCAGTCTGTTCAGTTCGCGATCAATCATTGCTATCATTCGAGCATCGTCAATGACCTGAAAATCACCTGTCAGTCCTGGGCGCATGGTTTCTTAATTCCAGCTTACGAATCGAAGAAGCTGGTGATTTCGTTTTCTTTTTCTTTTGCTAACCTGGTACACGGTTGAACGATCCACTTGTCCATATATATAACATAAAAACCACGAAATAAAAGTGCTCGACTTTAGTATTACAGCGGCGGTAAATATACATAAATAAAATATTTGAATTAGTACAGATCTGGTTCATGCCTTTTACTTTGGCCAATCTTCGGGGGAGTGAAATCGTTACTGTTGTTACTATTATTTATAATTGTGTGTTGATTCGTGCTTCCTGTGAAGTTTTGGTGTTGAGATTATCATTGTGGGTTGTGATTGCATCCAAAACACCAAAAACATCACAGGAAGTACGAAACATTCTTCTTCTTCTAGGTTCCATGCCTGGTCCAGGCTTCGGATACTGCATGAATTATCTCTCTCCATTCCTCCCTGTCTCTTGCTTTTTCAAACAGCTCTTGGATTGTTAGGTTGGCGAAGCCCTTCAGTTGGTCTATGAGTGTTTTTCTTTGTCTCCCCCGGGCGCGTTTACCAGGTATTTTTCCACAACTTGCCAGGTATTCATTCTTATCTTTCCTTACTATGTGTCCGAAAAAGGATAGTTGTCGATCCACTATTAAGGGCATTAGTTTCCTTTGTTGGTATGTTTGTTTTAGCACTTCTTCGTTCGTTTTGTGTGCGGTATACGATATTCTCTGCATCCTTCTCAAGCACCACATTTCAAAAGCTTCAATGTTCTTTTGTGTTTCTGCATTTGTAGTCCAGCTTTCGCATCCGTATAACAAGATTGGCCACACGTAGCACTTCAAGACTCGGAATCTAATCCCGAACGACATCTGTTTGTTTTTCAAAATGTTTCCCAGGTCCATGAAGGCCTGTTTGGCTTGAGTTATTCTTGCTCGTATGTCTCGGTTACATCTTCCATCTGTTGTCACTATTGAACCTAGGTATTTAAAACTTTCTACGTTGGTAAGCTGCTCGCCGTGAATCGTTATATTGCAGGTGTTGTTGTTTTCGGGGTTTTTCTGTATTACCATGCATTCTGTTTTGGTGATATTCACTTCCATTCCCTTGGCTTCACTATCTACTACCACTTTGTCAACAATCTTTTGAAGTTGGATTTCTGATGTTGCAATGAGTACCGTATCGTCTGCGTATCTTATATTATTTATGTTATGACCTCCTACTTTTATTCCCTCCATATTATTTATGCCCCTCATGATTGTTTCTTGGTATAGATTAAACAGATCTGGTGAGGCAACACACCCTTGACGGACTCCTTTCTTAATAGGAATGGAATTTCCTGTAGAGTTTCCGATTTTGATAGATGCCTGCTGGGTGTAGTATAATGTTTGCATGAGTCTGAGGTCTTTCTCATCAGCGCCAATGGAGTGCAGTTGTTTTAGTATTTCTTCGTGGCGTACTCTATCAAAATCTTTTTTGTAGTCGACAAAACAGAGGTATAGTGGGGTCTGAACCTGTATAGCTCTTTCACTTAAAACACGGAGGAGGTATATTGCGTTCCTTGTCCCTCTGTCAGGTTGGAATACATATTGTTCTTCTGCGATTTCGGGGTTAATCTTATTCCTTAGCCTGTTGATAATTATACGCAACAGTATTTTGTTGATGTGACTTATTAAACTTATAGTTCTAAAATTTTCGCATCTGACTGCACCTGCTTTCTTTGGTATTGCTATGAAAATAGAGTTACAGAGATCTTCTGGAATTTTCCCAGTATTGTATATATTGTTGAATAATATGTGAAGTTCATCAATTGCTAGATCTCCTAGGCTTTTTAATACCTCTACAGATATTTCATCAGGGCCTGTTGCTTTACCATCCTTCATTCGTTCCATGGCATGTTCAATTTCACTTTTGGTGATGTTTGGTCCGCTTAATGGTTCTTTGAATTTCAGTGGTGGTTCATTTCTATTTGGATCATTGTACAGTTCGCCTATGTATTCTACCCATCGGCTTTCTATATGTTGTTCTTCAAATAGCAGTTCCCCTTGTTTGTTTTGGATACAACTTCCTGCTGCTTTGCTTTTCCTTTTCCCTGATAGTTCCTTTTATTCTTTGGTGAGCTTGTTGGGGGTTGGGTTTGTATTCTCTTTCGATTTCGCAGCATTTCCAGTCTAGATAGTTCTCGTGTGCCTCGATGCATTTGGATTTAATGTGGTTGTTCAATGTTTGGTATTCTGCAGACCCTCTGTTGCATTTTCGTCTTTCTTCAAATAGGTTTAGAATTTCATTTGTCATCCATTCCTTTTTGCTGTTTGTTTGAGCTATTGGTAAATGCTTTTCTGTAGTTGCTTTGACACACTTTTGGAATATATCAAATTGTTTTTCACATTTTTCGTTATCAGGTTCACTTTGGCTTTGTATCATGAGTCCGTTTTCAAATTCTTCTCTCATTTTTGTTTGTATGCCATTGTCTTTGCATAACCTGTAATCCCTCTTTATTCTACCAGCTGTTCTCTGAAACATTACACAATTATAAATAATAGTAACAGCAATAACGATTTCACTCCCCGGACAATGTCACTCACCTAAGATTGCCCAAAGTAAAAGGCATGAAACAGACCTGTAGGAGTCAAAACGAATTCAAATATTATATAATATATATATATATATATATATATATATATATATATATATATATATATTATGTGTGTGTGTGTGTGTGTGTGTGTGTGTGTGTGTGTGTAATAGGCAAATAGGCTTGGTCTATGTAAAGGGCGATTATTTATTTAAGTAGTTAAGTTATCTCCTCTAGTGGAGAGGCTAAGTGTGAAAGTAATCATTATTAATTTTATCAATCCTTAAAGTTAAAACAGACCCTGAAAACTTGAATTTGAAACGGGAAACACTTTAGTCAACCTGGATACAATTAAAAATGTCAGCTTTTATCAATGGTGTGAACAATGACCCAAAAAACGGTGTGATCAATATGATAATGAGATAAATACATAGATGAATAACGATTGATAAAGGTTGAGGTATTTTGATATGGTGAGAGGGGCACAGGGGAGGGGGGGGGATTTACAAAATTATATTAATGGGAAGATGAAATGAAGAGTTGCGATTTTGATGGTAGTAGTAGAGGAGGAGGAGTGGGTTGTGGTGGAGTAGAAAGGTTTAGGCGAAATAGGAGGAGATGGATGGAGAGGAAATAAGAGGTGGAGGAAAATGGAGCGAAAAGAGGATGAGGAGGAAGATGGCGAAGGAAGAGGAGGAGGAAGATGGAGAAGGAAGAAGAGGCGGAGGAAGATGGATAGGAAGAAAAGGAGGAGGGGGAAGATGGAGAGTGAAGAGGAGTAGGAGGTGAAGGTGGAGGAGAAAGAAAATTAAGATGGAAAAGGAGGTGGACAAGATGATGAAGAATGAAGAGGTAATGACTAAACGTCTCGCAAGCGCCGTAAAACCCTTAAAAACAACAACAAAAAAAAGAAAAAGAAAAACAATGAACACAATAGATTAGACAAATAAAATACTGAGATAATTTACGAGTGTCTGTTCGAGTGTAAAATTGAAGGTTACAAATTCCTATTTCGGTCGAGATAGGCGTGTGTTGTTGAAGTTGTGGCAGTGAGATAATTTGACCTCTTCACATTCTCAACTCTCTTACGTGCCACCATGTATTATACTCATATCTCTGTCAAAAGCGTTCGATAGATTAGAGAAATGATCACCGTACATAATAATGTGTCTGGATGAGACATTTGGATGACCTCAAACTATTTACACTTATGATGTGTGCTCTTGGAAATTAACTCACTCAATCCTAGAGAATTTTGCTACTTTTCAAAATTGGAAAAAAATGTATTAAAAATGAGCATGTGCATAGATATTTTTATTAAACTACCATTAACAAGTAAACATTAAGAACATTAGCTTTGATACTACGCCTATAATTTGTCCCAGAAAAATGTAATAAATAGGCATGGGGTAAAAGTAACCCCGGGTACACTACGGCTGTAGTCGGTGTTAGGGTTGAGTGAGTTAAACTTGTTCCGTATTTTGAACTAGACGTCTGTTTCCCCTTTGTCTTACTCTATCTATTCTTTGATGCTCTAAGTGTAATTCTAGATTCCATTAAAATGTTCTTCATTTTTACTGGCGTTGGTATGACCTTAAAGTGTTGCACGCGCCGTAAAACCCTTAAAAACAAACAAAACAGTGTGAACTTGTATTTTTTAATTTTTTATAATTTTTTTTTTTTAATTTATCTTTTTTAACCCTCTCCATACCAAGCACAGGAAAATCCTCCCAAGTGTTAACAATACAAAAAACGTGTTTCATTTCTGTTGTGCGGCTACGTGGTCTAAGCGGTATGACACTCGCTTTCGGATCGGAAAGTCCTGGATTCCAGCCTCGGTTGGCGCATAGTTGAGTTCTTAGAAAAGGCTCTTGCTCAGCATTCTCTCCCCGTACTCATGTATGAAACGAGTACCTG
>NC_088374.1:6087018-6092018 GCF_034508935.2 Berghia stephanieae
TCTATCTCTAAATTCACTTTTTGGGGTTTGATTCATCCCGACATAATACAGTTTTGAGACGGAGGGTCACATTTGGGTTATCAGTCCTGCAAATAATTACGCATTGGTGGCATACACGGTTTATTGCTCCATTTATTTCATCCAATATGTCTTATTCAACAGTTATATCTTCTTTGTCTTATCCGTTATGTTTTTTTCTGTATGTATTCATTGTAAAGCGCTAAGAGCACTTTCAGTGGATTATGCGCTATACAAATGTTCTACTTACTTGTTTTTTGCTCATTTGTATTACCCAAAGTGTCGTATACATTGTTCATTGCTCTATTTGTATTACCCAAAGTGTCGTATTTATGGTTTATTGCTCCATTTGTATTACCCAAAGTGTCGTATTTATCGTTTATAGCTCCATTTATATTACCCAAAGTGTCGTATTTATTGATTATTGCTCTATTTGTATTACCCAATGTGTCGTATTTATGGTTTATAGCTCCATTTGTATTACCCAAAGTGTCGTATTTATGGTTTATAGCTCCATTTGTATTACCCAAAGTGTCGTATTTATGGTTTATAGCTCCATTTGTATTACCCAAAGTGTCGTATTTATGGTTTATAGCTCCATTTGTATTACCTAAAGTGTCGTATTTATGGTTTATAGCTCCATTTGTATTACCCAATGTGTCGTATTTATGGTGTATAGCTCCATTTGTATTAACCAAAGTGTCGTATTTATTGTTTATTGCTCCATTTGTATTACCCAAAGTATTTATGGTTTATAGCTCCATCTGTATTACCCAAAGTGTCGTATTTATGGTTTATAGCTCCATTTGTATTACCCAAAGTGTCGTATTTATGGTTTATAGCTCCATTTGTATTACCCAAAGTGTCGTATTTATCGTTTATAGCTCCATTTCTATTACCCAACGTGTCGTATTTATTGTTTATAGCTCCATTTCTATTACCCAAAGTGTCGTATTTATTGTTTATAGCTCCATTTGTATTACCCAAAGTGTCTATTT
Organism: Berghia stephanieae; assembly: GCF_034508935.2. NCBI lineage: Eukaryota > Metazoa > Mollusca > Gastropoda > Nudibranchia > Aeolidiidae > Berghia > Berghia stephanieae. Next base: position 6,088,035 of record NC_088374.1, read on the forward strand.
TATGGTTTATAGCTCCATTTGTATTACCCAAGTGTCGTATTTATTGTTTATAGCTCCATTTGTATTACCCAAATGTCGTATTTATCGTTTATTGCTCCATTTGTATTACCCAAAGTGTCGTATTTATGGTTTATAGCTCCATTTGTATTACCCAAAGTGTCGTATTTATGGTTTATAGCTCCATTTGTATTACCCAAAGTGTCGTATTTATGGTTTATAGCTCCATTTGTATTACCCAAAGTGTCGTATTTATTGTTTATAGCTCCATTTGTATTAACCAAAGTGTCGTATTTATCGTTTATAGCTTCATTTGTATTACCCAAAGTGTCGTATTTATGGTTTATAGCTCCATTTGTATTACCCAAAATGTCGTATTTATTGTTTATAGCTCCATTTGTATTAACCAAAGTGTCGTATTTATCGTTTATAGCTTCATTTGTTTCATCAATGCGCCGTATTCGATGTTGATTAATCAATTAAGGGGCTTCTGGCTCACGAATTCATAATGTAGTAAACCAAGAAAACGGGTAAGACATTTAGAGAGAGAGAGAGAGAGAGAGAGAGAGAGAGAGAGAGAGAGAGAGAGCAAATGTGATGGATATAGATAGATAGATAGATAGATAGAGAAATAGAGAGAGAGAGAGAGAGAAGAGAAGAGAGAGAGAGAGAAAGAGAGAGAGATAGATAGAGAGAGATAGAGAGAGAGAGAGTTTGGGAGAGAGAGAGACATTGAGAGAGAGAGAGAGAGAGAGGGAGCGATTGTGATGGATATAGATAGACAGAGACAAAGAGAGAGAGAGAAAAAAAAGATAAAGAGAGAGAGAAAGAGAGAGATAGATATAGAGAGAGACAGAGAGAGTTTGAGGGAGAGAGAGAGAAAGAGAGAGATAGATAGAGAGAGACAGAGAGAGAGAGAGAGTTTGAGAGAGAGAAAGAGAGAGACATTGAGAGATAGAGATAGCGATTGTGGTGGATATAGATAGAAAGAGAGAGAGAAAAAAGATAGAGAGAGAAAGAGAGATAGATAGAGAGAGAGACAGAGAGAGATAGATACAGAGAGAACAAGAAAGAGTGAGATGACTCAACAGTTAGTGCACCGACATTGAAACAGGTTTAGGTACGAAGGACGACCATTGTTGTAACCAAATAAAATTGGCCATACAGAAGGGTTATATTCCACTCAATAGGATTCAATAGTCTGGTGTCACGTCCGCCCAGAAACCAGCAGCCTCGTTCTAAACAAAAACCAAAAAAAAAAAAAAAAGAACTCGGTAAATTTTGTTATTCGTGTTGGCTAGAACTTTTTCATATGTCATGTGATCAGAATGTATAAAAGTCAAAACCTAGTCACATTTATGTTTTTCTCCTCTGGATTCACTTTTATGCTTGTCGGAAAAGTATTTCATAAAGACGGTGATGGAGATTATGGCGTTCGCCATTGTTCCGATAGTTAAGAACCAGTTACTATATGTTATTACGAGGAAAGTGACACCATGACTGTTGAACCCTATCATGCACTTCTTAGTAACCTAGCAAACCCTTCTTTTCGTTTATATTCCTATATTTTTTTCTATAGAGAGCACGTACAGAATATCTCTCAATCGTCAATATGTTTTTAAAGAAATGTATTTATATGTTTTTATTATATTTTTGTTTATTTGCTGTTGTTGGCAGAAAAAAAGGGTTTCGAGCCCGAGACTTCCCGTGTTTGGTATTTTGTAGTTTTTGAAACTTATAATATGTTGCTTTTGTAAATAAATTTAATTAAATATAGTAGATTGCAGTAACTGGGCGAAAAATAAGTAAACGTGAACCACAAGCTCAAGTGTCAAAAACCAAACCATTCCAGCCAACTTCACCTATTTCTCATAAGGCCTTCTCAATGTTTTATTTGGCCACCTCCCAACCATCCTTTTTTCCCCCAGTGTCCCAGTCCACAGCTTGTCTCGTAATGTTTGTTGTTGGATTTCTGATAGTGTGACCAATCACACTAACTCGTTTATTTTTCTCTCCATGAAGGATAATTTTGCAACAATTTTTTTACAAATCATGGTACTCTAAAAAGTTAAAATATAGTTTCATATGGCGCCTGTTGGAATAAAGTAATCATTGTGCATTGTAAACCCTCTTCTTACCAACTATAGGAAAATCGTCATAGTCGTTACGAACCAACCGACATTTTCGTATTCAAATTTCTTTTGTACATCATAACATTTAAAGAAAATGAACAGTGTGTTCTAGAGAACGTTTTACTAAAGAAATTATGTATGGCAAGAACTTATACTGCTATTGTGTTTGAGTGATTAAACTATATTTTGTGTTAGTTGGGTGTGAAGTGTTGGGGAAAATCCTGAAAATGTCTGGTAAGGAGAGGGTTAATACGGGGAATCGCTTAATATAAATAGTCACATTTATCACTTTCTATACGCAATCTTATTCCTATTATTAGCGTATTAGTGCGGCTATGTGGTCTAGTGGTATGACGCTCGCTTTCGGATCGGAAGGTCCTGGGTTCGAGCCTCGCTCGGCGCATAGTTGAGTCCTTGGAAAAGACTCTTTACTCACATTCTCTCACCGTACTTCGGTGTAAAATGAGTACCTGGCCGTTAACAGCGTTGTCTTTGTCCGAAAAATTGTAATATAGCCTAACAGACGTCATGTCTCGTCCTACATGTTAAATGTTGCTGTTGACCAGGGACCCCTTGTAAAGAGCATTGAGCACGTTAAGTGGATATTGCGCTATATAAATGGTCAATTTTTTTTTTAGCATAATATCTTTCCATTCCAGATGGCGGTGACCAGGAGTGTGAATCGGATCCAGTTTACCATTCGGACTTTGCTGATATTGTCGATTTTGAAGATCCAGTGACTCATAAAATGTTCTTGCCGGAGACGAGTTGTGAGAACGATCATCATCATCATCATCATCATCATCATCATCATCATCATCATCATCATCATCATCATAATCATCATCCTCATCATCATCATCCTCATCATCATCATCATCATCATCATCATCATCATCATCATCATCATCATCATCATCATCATCATCATCATCATTATCAAGACTACCACCACCACCGCCACCACCACCACTACTACCACCACCACCAACAACAACAACATATATGTAACCTTGTAGATGACTTAGTGATAAAGTGAGATTGTTTAATCGTCAAAGTTGTACTCCGCAGCGTTTTTATGCACCTCCATTGGCAGTGTAAAAAACACGCCGTTTTTATGCACCCTCGTTGACGCTGCTGGTTGATTAATGAAAATGTTACTGCTTGAAGCTCAAAGGAAAACAAAACGATAAGTGTTGAATTGTAAGCCTCAATTTAATAGACGAAGACATACTGTGGACGTTTCTGATTTCCCCTTTATCAACAAAACACAACGAATAAGACACTAAGGATGAATGAGAGATGTGTAGTGTGAATGCGTAGATAAGGAGAATAAATATAAACAAAAATGGGACAGGAAATAGAATACCCCAATGTAAGGAGGTACGAACAAAATTATGACAATAAATACTAATAAAATTAATTAACACATATCTTTTATGTACCGCCGTTGTAAACGTGCGGTGTAGAATTAGACCCACAGATAAAGGATGCGTCTACTTCTAATCTTATTTTCTGTGAATAGACCCGTATAGGGAATGAGATTAGCGGAAGAGTAGCGTCCCTTGATTGGACGTCACCCATAGTCTGTGACGTCACCGGCGGAAAAGTTATTAGAGACAGAACGTCATGTTGGTTGTGCGCATGCGTCTCTCACGAACTATCTGAGAATCTTCCTTGGCAGAGTGGAATAAGCGTATTTTTTCATGTCTTTATATTTATCAAACTCGTTACTCGCAAGCTGGTAGTGTTATTTGTCACGATAAAAAGAAACTCGTTTAATAAATACAAGTCTATAAAAGAATCGCTTATTCACTCTCCTAAAATATCAATACTATCGCAAGTCTAATATTTT
>NC_088374.1:6115225-6117725 GCF_034508935.2 Berghia stephanieae
TGATGGTGACTTCCGAACCTGGATTGATGCCTTGAACATAGAAGTGTAGCCGAACGATACTACTACCACTACTACTACTACTACTACTGCTACTACTACTACTACTACTACTACTACTACTACTACTACTACTACTACTACTACTACTACTACTGCTACTACTACTACTACTACTACTACTACTACTACTACTACTACTACTACTACTACTACTAGCCCTTTGTTTTAATAGGACCAAAGAGTAAAGGCGGCTTCAACACAAATGTGCGACCTTAGCTTCCAAAAGCCAAATTTCTGTAATATTTTTATAACTATTGATATGTTTTTAATGTCTCTATTTGCAGGAGGTGTATGATTCCTTATTTTTTATATACGTCCGTGACACAGAAACCGTGGGGTCAAAGACAGTTACGGCCTTCAGAAGGCGAACTGTTCATGATTATCATTCAGGTGAGTCTTTGCCATTTCTTAAGCTGGGTATATGTGTGTTTGCATAAATGATAAACAACACTATAATAAGCTTGACTTCACTGTCGGGTATAGGGAATGAGATTAGCGGAAGAGTAGCGTCCCTTGATTGGATGTCACCGGAGGAGAAGTTATTTGTAAACAAACCAACTACAAGCCAAGCACTCCAAATACAAAATTTATTATTCATATTTCTGTACAAAAATGCATAACGTTAATGAGACACGGTAAACGCATACATTGATGATAATGATAAAATATTATAAAATAATAACAATCGACGTTTACATATAAATACACGTCGATAACACATTGAATGGTACCGATATTGTTTTAATTAAATATAATAATAATAATAATAATAATAATAAATAATAATAATAATAATAATAATAATAATAATAATAATAATAATAATAATAATAATAATAATAATAATAATAATAATAATAATAATAATAATAATAATAATAATAATAATAATAATAATAATAATAATAAATAATAATAATAATAATAATAAATTAATTTAAGGTTTTAAATAGATGTCCAGTAACTATAACAACGAAAATGGTGTCTTTCTCAATAAAGTAAACTTTTTAAAAAATATGACCACAATGGGATTGAACCCAGTACTTTCAAGGTTGTCTGACAGATTATCCACTACGCTACGGAGCCACCGGACTATTCATAACATTTAATAAGGTCTGTCTAAAACCTTATTTTACCTTCAATGCAACTTCTATTTTTTTTGTTTTAAATTTCGATTTTTTAGATTATTATTATTATTATTATTATTATTATTATTATTATTATTATTATTATTATTATTATTATTATTATTATTATTATTATTATTATTTAATTTATTACCAAAGAAGTTAAACCTGGGTATTATCCACCCGAAACCATCACATTGAAAGCATCAAAGGGGCAATAATAATACTTGATGTTATAAATAGATGAAAACTGTTGAAACCTTAGTGTAGATCTGAAATCCTTAAAGTAATTAAGTGAATACATTATTTCGAATGCGACGATTTGCGTAAAAACAACAAACTGACAACTTTTTACAGTGTCGAAATTGGTTGTTTTTGAGAGTGTTAGTGTCGTCGGTATATATTTTATGATATCGGTTTGACTCGACGAACTTTTAAACTGACTTTAAATTATAAAAGGAAATCAAATTATCTGTTTATCCATCTGTAAAACATACATTTCTAATTTTCGAATCTTTCATTAGAGTTGTGCGCCGTATACTTTTTTATTGACTCAAATGGCACAATGTTCTCCACAAGGCTAGACTATATTTTTTAAGAAAGGATTTTCAATTCCATTGTATTTATCTTCCAACAACAGTCTACACGTTTTTATATTTCATTTTCTAAATTGCATTACACAGTTCCTCCCCGCCTCCCCTCTTTTCACTTAATTAATTGCGCACCTTTTAGAAATATCGAGCATTATATTTTAATTCGTGCTTCCTTACAAAGGAGCATATTATTTCCTGCCAACCAATGTTTTGTTTATTCATCTTAACTAAGCCACTACAATATTATCTAATTCATCTGTGGTGTTTCATTCATCCTGTTTTGTTGATAAAGGGGAAACCCGAAAGGTTCATTTGATCTGTTTTTGTAATTAAATTGAATGTTACATTCAATTTCACATTATTTTTATTTCTTCGAGCTTCGAGCAGCAACATTTACATTAAGTGAATCTATTATGCTGGGGATGTAGGAGCTTTTGTAATGTCTCCCCTTTACTTAACTTATGGAAAAACAAACACCCTAGCACCTTTACAAAGACTTATGACTAACCCTAATAGAAAAAAATCCTTCGATCTCGAGCTAACCCTAATAGTAAAAAAAACCCTCGGACTGCTTTGCACTACCTTTAAATACTTCACAAATCAAAATGGCGGCTGAAAACCAAAACAGCGATCAAAATCCATCTGTCAACTTTTGGTTGTTCTTCCTGTCGTAAAAACGCCAAACTGACAACTTTTTACATTGACGAAATTGGTTGTTTT
>NC_088374.1:6133211-6226379 GCF_034508935.2 Berghia stephanieae
TTAAGGTCTAAAACATTAGAACTATATTCAGAGATACACTATCCAGGCCAAGTCTCTGTGTCTTATTGATAAAAAAAAAATAAGTGAATAGAGATGTGTGATGTAATCATCATCATCACCATCATCATCATCATCATCATCATCATCATCATCATCATCATCATCATCATCATCATCATCATTATCATCATCATTAGCATCATCATCATCATCATTACCATCATCATCATCATCATCATCATCATCATCATCATCATCATCATTATCATCATCATCATCATCATCATCATCATTGTTACACAAAGTTTTGTGGTTGGTACGTTATATCCGGTCAGTGGATGTGAGTATTTTACCTATACGCATAGCAGCAATACCTACCCATAGCCCTCATCGCGTTGTCAATCACATGCCATGTGCGAAGTCGACGGATATATTTGTCGAGGATGAAATCGCTCCATGGCTCAATGCTTTTAAAAATTACATTAGATATTCATAATTTTATTTTTCTAGTTTCAACAATTTGGGGAGTAAGTAGACCAAGGAATTTAATTATATGATTTATTTTTAGTTTAACGAAGGTACGAAGCAACTATAAATCAGCAGTTACTGTTTAACTGTAGTACCTAATGTCACCAAAATTTAGAAGGGAAGATGGGCAGCTGCCTTGGTTTGTTAGTGTAAGATCCTTTCGTTCCCGAGTGCTATTTTATTGCCGCCATCGTTTGTTGTTGTTGTGATAATGGATAATGATAACAATGGTTTGGCCTCCAAATCTAGATCAAAACAAGGTGGCAACTTCTGTGGAGCGATCGGATGCGTTAACGCCCGTTACAAGGCTTCTTGCAAAGGCAAACCTTTCTTCACGTTTCCTAGAGATGAAGCAAGGTGAGTCAAGTCGTGAGTGTTTGTGAACGCTGTGATTATCCCCAGACACCCGTCTGGGGATAATAAAATTTTGTTATCCCCAGACACCAGTCTGGGGATAACGAATTTTCATTATCCCCAGACGCATATTTGAAACTCAGCTCTTTTAAACAATTATCCACATTCCAGAATATGGAATGTTTCCAAATGTACATAGAAATAAGGAAAGTTAATAAAATATCTATAAAAACATAAAATGAACCAACATTAAAATCAGTTGTTACTACATATACACAATATGCGTCGACTTCGAAGTTGGTGTCATGGCCGAATGGTTTAGTCATTTGCCCTGGAAGTTTGACCAGAATCGACGTTGTGGCTGTGGGTTCGAATCCTGGTAACGTCACTTTTTTTTTTTTTTTTAATTCCGTCTTCTTTATACAGAACGTTGAAAGGGATAAATGTCCCATCCATCCTCCCCCCACCTCTTTTTTTTAAAATATTAAACTCTCTCTCTCTCTCTCTCTCTCTCTCTCTCTCTCTCTCTCTCTCTCTCTCTCTCTCTCTCTCTTTATCCCCAGACAGGTGTCTGGGGATAAAGAAAATTTGTTATCTCCAGACGCATGTAGCAAGTGGGCAGAAAGATTTTATGCAAAATGCCAAACTAGGCGTGAAAAATACCAAATATTCTGGAAAAAATACTAGTGGTTGTGTCCCAAAACAGTTAATATATCAAGTGATATTTAACACAAGATGAAAGTAAATAGTGATCAAATGTCAAATCCAGCTCTTTTAAAAAAATTATTTTAAAGCAAATGGATCAATGAAATTTCTTTTGTTACTTTGATCTGAAAACGTCAATCTGGCAATTCGACTTTTTATTTTCAACCAGGAAGAAAGTTGTTAATCATCAAATCTGTTCATAGTCCACCAACCATTTAAATTTTCACTACCTACCTACCTGTTAACTTTATTGATATTCTCTTGTTTCTATAATTTGCTAATTCTGGCCACAATTTTGGGGATGACCGGGAATTATTTTTTATTTCGCGGACGAATTCCTAGGCCATGGTGTTGTTCGCCCCAAAGCCCAAAACCGACACCTGTTATTTTCCTGTCTTCTTCGCACAAGACAATATAATTTAGTATCATACGCCCACAAAACTAGATCCAACAACATATTTTTATTCGAATCAGAGATGAAAATAACTACCAAAACAAGGAAGCAAAAATGGTGGAAATATGTTTAGCTCATATATGAATTTAAGATATTCCGACAGCGGTGTGGATAGACAGCTCAGTGGGTTAGGCCACCTTTCATATTTTACTCCTTTTAGCTGCACAGATTCGAACCAGTCGCGACACCCCCCCCCCCCCCCCCCTCACACACACACACTTTTTTTTTTTACTTTTTCTTTCTTTCTTCCCAATTGATGTTCATTGTTTTCACTTTTGTTCCGAGTTCCGAGCAAGATTTTTTTAATCAGTTGAATTTTGTATTTCTCCGATAATATTATTTCATTATTTAATTTGGTCTAGATCTATTATTGTTTTGTTTTTTTGTTTTGGTCAAATGATATTATTATTATTATTATTATTATTATATTATTATTATTATTATTATTATTATTATTAATAATAATAATAATAATAATAATAATAATAATAATAATAATAATAATAATAATTGTAATAATTGTTATTATTATTACTATTACCACCATAATCATTATTATATTATTATCAATAATAATATTATTTTTATTATTAATACTCTTATTATCATACTATTACTATTATTATTATTATTATTATTATTATTATTATTATTATTATTATTATTATTATTATTATTATTATTATTATTATTATTATTATTATTATTATATTATTATTATTACTATTTTCATTATAATTGTTATTATTATTATTATTATTATTATTATTATTATTATTATTATTATTATTATTATTATTATTATTATATTATTATTATTATATTTTTATTATTATTATTATATCTATCCTCTATCTGACCATTTGGTCGCTCTCTGAATATTTCTGTTTGTTTGCTTTTTTATTATTTATTCTTTTTAGACACTATTTGAGATCGGAGTGGGGACGAATATATTTGCTAGAGACTAGAAAAAAAAAACAAAGAGAGAGAGAGAGAGAGAGAGAGAGAGAGAGAGAGAGAGAGAGAGAGAGAGAGAGTTTAATATTTAAAAAAAAAGAGGTGGGGGGAGGATGGATGGGACATTTATCCCTTTCAACGTTCTGTATAAAGAAGACGGAATTAAAAAAAAAAAAAAAAAGTGACGTTACCAGGATTCGAACCCACAGCGACAACGTCGATTCTGGTCAAACTTCCAGGGCAAATGACTAAACCATTCGGCCATGACACCAACTTCGAAGTCGACGCATATTGTGTATATGTAGTAACAACTGATTTTAATGTTGGTTCATTTTATGTTTTTATAGATATTTTATTAACTTTCCTTATTTCTATGTACATTTGGAAACATTCCATATTCTGGAATGTGGATAATTGTTTAAAAGAGCTGAGTTTCAAATATGCGTCTGGGGATAATGAAAATTCGTTATCCCCAGACTGGTGTCTGGGGATAACAAAAATTGGTTATCCCCAGACACCTGTCTGGGGATAACGAATGTTCATTATCCCCAGACAGGCGTCTGGGAATAATGACAGCCGTTTGTGAACGCTGTGATTATCCCCAGACACCTGTCTGGGGATAATAAAAATTCGTTATCCCCAGACACCTGTCTGGGGATAACGAATTTTCATTATCCCCAGACGCATATTTGAAACTCCGCTCTTTTAAACAATTATCCACATTCCAGAATATGGAATGCTTCCAGATGCACATAGAAATAAGGAAAGTTAATAAAATATCTATAAAAACATAAAATTAACCAACATTAAAATCAGTTATTACTACATATACACAATATGCGTCGACTTCGAAGTGGGTGTCATGGCCGATTGGTTTAGTCGTCTGCCCTGGAAGTTTGACCATAATCGACGTTGTGGGTTCGAATCCTGGTAACGTCACTTTTTTTTTTTTTTTTTTTAAATTCCGTTTTCTTTTTACAGAAGGTTGAAAGGGATAAATGTCCCATCCATCCTCCCCCCACCTCTTTTTTTTTTAATAAACTCTCTCTCTCTCTCTCAGTCTCTCTCTCTCTCTGTCTCTCTCAGTCTCTCTCTCTCTCTCTCTCTCTCTCTCTCTCTTGTTTTTTTTTCTAGTTTCTAGCAAATATATTCGTCCCCACTCCGTCTCAAATAGTGTCTAAAAAGAATAAATAATTGAAAAGCAAACAAACAGAAATATTCAGAGAGCGACCAAATGGTCAGATAGAGGAGAAAAAAAAATTGTTTTAAAAATAAAAACAATTTAAGAAATTCATGCTCAGAAACGGAACATTTACATAAAGGTTTAGCAAACAAAAAACTCTAAGGATTAGGTCAAAATATAAAAAAAAAAAGAAAAAGAGAGATTTCCCTCGGAGCAGGGAATAGTGTTAACAATAATAATAATAATTATAATAATAATAATAATAATAATAATAATAATAATAATAATAATAATAATAATAATAATAATAATAATAATAATAATAACAATAATAATAATAATAATAATAATAATAATAATAATAATAATAAATAATAATAATAATAATAATAATATTTATAATAGTAATAGTATGATAATATTGTATGATATTATTATTATTATTATTATTATTATTATTATTATTATTATTATTATTATTATTATTATTATTATTATTATTATTATTTGACCAAAACAAAAAAAAAAACAATAATAGATCTAGAGCAAATTAAATAATGAAATAATATTATCGGAGAAATAAAAAATTCAACTGATTAAAAAAAACTCTTGCTCGGAACTCGGAACAAAAGTGAAAACAATGAAAATCAATCGGGAAGAAAGAAAGAAAAAGTAAAAAAAAAAAAAGGTGTGTGTGTGTGTGGGGGGGGGGGGGGGCGGTCGCGACTGGATCGAATCTGTGCAGCTAAAAGGAGTAAAATGAAAGGTGGCCTACCCCACTGAGTTGTCTATCCACACCGCGATCGGAATATCTTAAATTCATATATGAGCTAAACATATTTCCACCATTTTTGCTTCCTTGTTTTGGTAGTTAGTTTCATCTCTGATTCGAATAAAAATGTTGTTGGATCTAGTTTTGTGGACGTGTGATACTAAATTGTATTGTCTTGTGCGAAGCAGACAGGAAAATAACAGGTGTCGGTTTGGGGCTTTGGGGCGAACAACACCATGGCCTAGGAATTCGTCCGCGAAATAAAAAATAATTCCCGGTCGTCCCCAAAATTATGGCCAGAATGAGCAAATTATAGAAACAAGAGATGATCAATAAAGTTAACAGGTAGGCAGGTAGTGAAAATTTAAATGGTTGGTGGACTATGACCAGATTTGATTATTAACAACTTTCTTTCTGGTTGAAAATAAAAAGTTGAATTGCCAGTTTGACGTTTTCAGATCAAAGTAACAAAAGAAATTTCATTGATCCATTTGCTTTAAAATAATTTTTAAAAAGAGCTGGATTTGACATTTGATCACTATTTACTTCCATCTTGTGTTAAATATCACTTGATATATTAACTGTTTTGGGACACAACCACTAGTATTTTTTTTCCAGAATATTTGGTATTTTTCACGCCTAGTTTGGCATTTTGCATAAAATCTTTCTGCCCACTTGCTACATGCGTCTGGGGATAACTATCCCCAGACAGGTGTCTGGGGATAACAAAAATTGGTTATCCCCAGACACCTGTCTGGGGATAATGAATTTTCATTATCCCCAGACAGGCGTCTGGGAATAATGACAGTCGTTTGTGAACCCAAGACAGCAGAGATCAACAATAACAAGGATAGAGACACTCGTCCTCCACACTTTCGGTACTTTCAGTCTCTCTGCAGATTGAATTATGTTTTCATCCAAGTGCTTATTCGCAGTCATTTGGGAGTTAAATGAAATTCTAAATGTGTACCTCACACACTTGAAACCAATGTCATATGAAAGAGCTGACAACACAGATTACAAAACAGTTTGAATTTTGTTTCTATCTTGATTAGAAATGTAGTTACGGCAGTTCAAAGTCTGAAATTTCAGACCGATTTTAACCCCAAAATTACCATTGCAAAGTTGTGACCGAAATCGCGTGATGTTAATGTTAATAAAAAATGGTTAAAACAGTCAATATGTATGGCTTCTTATCATATATTGTATACCAAAATGTTCGTCTTATCGAGGACAATGCATTTACATTAATAAAGAGGAAGATAAACATTTCAAATTAACACATTATTACATAATATGACGCAAATGTTACATAATCAAAAACTCGACTAGACGTGAGAAACAATTTACTATGGAAAAGGCTATTCGGACCCGGGTCTGAATTGCTTCCCGTGGCAATTCGGACCCGAGTCTGAATTGCTTCCCGTGGCAATTCGGACCCGAGTCTGAATTGCTTCCCGTGGCAATTCGGACTTGAGTCTAAACTGAATAGAACTCCGTGGCTAACCAGGGTCGAGTCTGAATAATTCCATGGCTCTTCGATTCGGAATACTGCAATGCAATGCGCCCGAATGATGAACTTATCATTAGTATCATTAGTGAAACTCTCAGTTACTATTCCGTTTGCAGCTATAGAAACCATATTGGTCTTCCTGAACACACACACACTCATGAGTATCTCTAATTCATTAAAAACAGAATAATCATACACACACACACACACACACACTTCCCCCCCCCCCCCCCCCAACAATCATTTCCACAACCCAAGAGCCGGCGGCTTTTTCTCTTTGATCTCGTATCACCATATTCTCCCCTGCGTCCAGCGCCTCGGTCGTTTGTAGGTTACCCCCCCCCCCCCCCCCACCAATCCCATTACCAGTTGATCATTTTCTTTCCGTATTCAACCAGTGTTTATTTTATTTCGGCACCTGTCCAGTATTATCTAATAAAATTAGTATTAGACAGTACTCTGCCCCTACCCCAGTGGCGGGGCTCTATTGCATGCCTTGCTGCCAAGAATCGCCTCTATTTTTATATTTAGAAATAAAACAGCATATTTTTTTAATTAAAAAAGAATTAAGACACTGCCTTTAGTCAAAGCCCGACCTATACTGCCTTTTATATAAAACGCCCAATGCCCAAAGTCATATTGCACTTTTTCGCGGCCGCCAATGGCAAATTATATAATGTAGAGATATGTCATTCATGTATCTTTTGCAACACGCTCATGGCAAATTAAATAAATCTTCCAATCATTACACAAAGACACTCCTTTTTCTATGCGAGGGCAAATTGATTGTTAACGTTAACAATTGCGACTACAATTGTAATCTTCCAAAGACCACGATTATTTAGATCTATGTTTTGTTTTTTAAGGAGCTTGCAACACATTTAGGTCATATCAGCGCCAGTAAAAATGGAGAAATTGGATAGCAAAAAGTTCTAGAATTACAATGAAAAAGTACTCAAGAAAAAGTAAGACAAGGGGGAATAATAGATCACCGCTTTTGAAGGCAGTCACCTTCGGGAGTTCTAAAACGTGACTTGCTCGCTCACTCGCCCTCCTACCGACTGACAACTAACACTGACAACTGAGAACGAGCAGCTTCTCCCCCCACCCTACCACGCTTCACTTTCGCCCCAGTTTCCACTTCCGACACTTCCTGTGATTGCGCAGGTGCATTGTGGCAGGAGTCCGAATTGCCACGGGAAGCAATTCAGACTCGGGTCCGAATTGCCACTTCGATTTGCTATCAATTTGCTATATCACTTTTCGATTTATCCCCAATTTGTCACTGAAACAATTGCAAATGATTCCCCTCTTTGAATTAATACATAGAGAATAAAAAAGTGTTTGAGAGTATTTAAATGAAAAGATATAAACATGTTGTGTAATGTCATAATGAGTTTATTGTTACCTATGGCAATTTAATTGCATATAAATAAAATGGTAGGTTGAAAAAGTTCAAATAAATTGAAACGGATTCCCTATTATAATTAGAAGGAAAGTTCTGGCTTTTAATGCTTAAAAAAAATTCTACTGAAACACTTTGGGTTTATTGCTATATTACCTCATTTGAACTGACAATTAATATAATTATCCCCCCATAAGGAAAGTTAATAAAATATCTATAAAAACATAAAATTAACCAACATTAAATCAGTTGTTACTACATATACACAATATGCGTCGACTTCGAAGTGGGAGTCATGACCGAATGGTTTAGTCGTCTGCCCTGGAAGTTTTACCAGAATCGATGTTGCGGGTTCAAATCCTGGTTCTGCCACTTTTTTTTTTTTTTTTTTTACATTCCGTCTTCTTTTTACAGAACGATGCAAGGGATAAATGTCCCATCCATCCTCCCCCCACCTCTTTTTTTTAAAACTCTCTCTCTCTCTCTCTCTCTCTCTCTCTCTCTCTTTCTCTCTCTCTCTTTCTCTCTCTCTCTCTCTCTCTCTCTCTCTCTCTCTCTCTCTCTCTCTTAGTTCCTTTCTAGTTTCTAGCAAATTGTCATATTCGTCCCCACTCCGATCTCAAAAAGTGTCTAAAAAGGATAAATAATTAAAAAGCAAACAAACAGAAATATTCAGAGGGCGGCCAAATGGTCAGATAGAGGAGAAAAAAAAACAAACAATTTTAAGAAATTCATGCTCAGAAATGGAACAAAAGGTCAAACAAAAAGGAGAAAAGAATAGAGTGGCACAAAAAAAAAAAAAGAGGTGGGGGGAGGATGGATGGGACATTTATCAATTGCAACGTTCTGTAAAAAGAAGATGGAATTTAAAAAAAAAAGAAAGTGGCGGAACCAGGATTCGAACCCACAACCTCGATTCTGGTAAAACTTCCAGGGCAGACGACTAAACCATTCGGTCATGACACCCACTTCGAAGTCGACGCATATTGTGTATATGTAGTAGTAGTAACAAATTTAATGTTGGTTAATTTTATGTTTTTGTAGATATTTTATTAACTTTCCTTATTTCTATGTGCATTTGAAAACATTCCATATTCTGGAACGTGGATAGTTGTTTAAAAGAGCAGAGTTTCAAATATGTGTCTGGGGATAACGAATTTTCATTCCAGAAAGGTGTCTGGGTATAATCACAGCGTGTGATGAACAGGCAGGTGGCTCCGTAGCTCAGTGGACAAGCTGTCAGACTCTAACCTTGAAAGTGCTGGGTTCGATTACGATTGTTGACTTTTTTTTAAAAAATTTACTTTATTGAGAAAGACATCATTTTTTATTTTTTAAATTCTCTTTTTTTGTTGTTTTTATTTCAAAAACTTTTTATCGTGTTTTTTAAAAACTTCGATTTTAATTTTCTAAAATTATTTATTTATTTGAGATCAGGATTTGTGTGCCATGTTTCTTTTTACTGTTGATTTTTTAAATTATTGTTATTATTCTTTAATTTATTATCATTGTATAATCAGTAATCACTAAGCAGCGTGCTAAACTACAATCTAAAACTATTTAAACCTCATGGACGTATGCAGCAACATTTTCATTAATTTACCATCACCGCCAACGGAGGTGCATACAAACGGTGCATTTTTGTACACCTCCAATGGAGGTGCATAAAAACGCCACCTAATAATAATAATAATAATATAATAATAATAAATAATAATAATAATAATAATAATAATAATAATAATAATAATAAATAATAATAATAATAATATTAATAATACAAATAATAATAATAATAATAAAAATACAAAATAATAATAATAATAATAATAATACAAAATAATAATAATAATAATACAAAATAATAATATAATAATAAATAATAATAATAATAATAATAATAATAATAATAATAATACAAAATAATAATAATAATAATTAATAATAATAATAATAATAATAATAATAATAATAATACAAAATAATAATAGTAATAATAATAATGTGACTTATTTATATTTTGCGCCCAATCCTCTACACAATAAAACTCTGGGCTCGAAGCCTACTACGGCAAATAACTGCTAGTTGCATTACTACTGCGAATAACGAATACTAACTATCTACTATTCACAGTACTACTGCGAATAGAGGAAATCATTATTTGCAGAACCACTGCGGATAGAGGTGGCCATGAGAATTAGAAGATCCACACTTTCGGTACTTTCAGTCTCTGCAGATTGGAATAGCATTTCATTCAATTATAAATTATAAAGTCTTGATATGAAATTTATAAAGGCAGCCCTTTAATATTCTTTTAGATTCAAATTCAAGCTGAGCAATCATAGTTATTGGTTTCTGTTTTTTAGTTTAAATGTAAAAGGGTTTGTAAATATTTGAGTGTATTCCTCTTACTGGGATCTCATGCTTGCTTCTGGAATAGACTTTTAGGTGATCTCAAACTAAGTACACTGATAGTGTGCTCTTGGAATCTACATCTGTTCCCTATTTGAACCATTCCCCTTTGTCTTACTTATTTTTGTTTGATTTCAATTGTAAATCTATAACTTTTTTTACTCGCATTTTCTTCCGTTTTACTGGCGCTGAAATGATGTGTCGCTAGTGCCGGTAAAACCCTAAAAAACAAACTAAATAAGTGTCATTTTATTAATACTTAATCGGTCCCAAATCCAAAATATAAGCAAATTGTATATGTATGTATATGTATGTGTGTGTGTATGTATGTATGTGTGTGTGTGTGTGTGTGTGTGTGTGTGTGTGTGTGAACTAGCCGTCATATTTTAATGATTTCTCTGACAATAATTTTCAGATGTCAGGCGTGGATTCAAAACATCGGAAGAGACGACCTCAAAGGAATAGCAGCAGATGAAGTAAGAAAGAAGGATGTTCGTCTGTGTAACGACCATTTTGAAGACAGTCAATTTACTGTTCCGTATGAAAGGAAAAGGCTAGTGTGGAACGCTGTCCCGACGATCTTTGATGACCTTGATCCTCCTCCAGATATTAACCTAAAAAGAAAGAAAGTACAAGAGCCTGTGGACGACAGTAGTGGACAAGATGTAAAAAAATCCAAAATGGATACATCAGGTAAGTACATGTTTGTTTATCTTTCAAGTGGACCTGTAGTTATTCCGTCTACTTTAATGCTGATAGGAGCCACTTGGAAACAATCGAAGAAGGAATGTGTTGGGAGAAGTGAAAGACGGGGCGGGCGAGAAGGAATGTGTTGGGAAAGGAAGTGTAAAAGGTGTAAAGGGGAAAGGAAAATTAAAGAAAACGGAGGGGAGCAGAAACGGTGCTGGTAGTAGTAGTAGTGAGTTATCCTGTACTTTAACGGTTCAAAAGAATATTTCTCACCTAAAGAACTTTTATTTTAACTTAAGGCATTAAATCGATTAAGTTCAATAAAAACAAATTTTAATAAAAAAAAGAGTTTGGGGCAGCGTGGCTCAGCGGTACGGTCTCTGCTTTGTACCCGGAAGATATCGAGTTCGATCACCTGCTGCTGCGCTTTGTGGCCTTGAGCAAGTCACCTCGCCCTAGCTCAATTTGCAGCGCTGCACTGCGGCTGATGCCTAGGTTATTCCAGTCTTCTGTTGGAATAGACCCAAGAGAAAAATTTCCCCTATGGGATGAGTAAAGGCAATTTTATTTTATTTTTATTTGACACTTCCTTGGGCTGTCTTCTCCAGTGCTTCCACATGTAACGACCTCTCCTTGCTTCCTCTATTGTGCTTCTTGCTTCGCCAACTATGTCTTAGTCTTCTTGGGGATTCCAGGCCAGACCCGATTCTTGTGATGTTGCAGACAGGTCTTCTAATTGTATGGCCTATCCATCCCCACTTCCTCTTTCTGATTTGTAAATTCATAGGTTTACAAAAATTGAGCTTTATATAGGGCAAAATCCACAAAATGTGCTCAAAGCAGGGTCCCACCGGGTCGTGAAATCGGGAAAAAGTCAGGAATTTTGTCATGGGTTGGGAAGTCGGGGGAAAACAAAATATCTTTAAAAAATTTAGTTGTATGGGAAAAAAAAGATCTAGTCTAATTTTAACTTTTTGGTCTTAAAAAGGCCAAACTGGCAACCCTGGTCAATAGATATTCGACGAAGGGAGGTAACTCCGGCCGATCAATTCTTAGTCAGCCAAGGCCATAGTCGTTGCTGCACATGCTCAACACTTTATTTACTTCTTTTCCTTCCTTCCGCTGCGCTACTTTCAACTTTCATTCATTCATTCATTCAGTTCGTGGTTGCACCGAAGCTCTTGGAAAACCTTCGTCGTGGATCGCCTTGACCTACCTATATATAGATTTTATATCAAACTCAGTTACATAAATCTCCTGGTGACGTGTTTTTTTGTTTTTATGTTTTAAGTTGACTTGCCGAGAATTTCCATTAGATCCACTTGACTTGTCCTAGAATTTCCAAAGGTCGGGGTCTTTGTTTAGGATCGCTTTGTTTATATCGCCGATTGGATCGAGAAATCTAGATCTGGATGTAATAATATCTTTCTATAATAATAAAATAAAAAATAAATGTGACTTAGAACTTTAGATCTAAGTTGGGTATTTAGAAAAAAATTGAATCATGCCGAATTCGAGCTGTGAAAAACAATCAGACAAGGCTGATGAAGTGACAGGGATGAAGGAGCAATTAGCTTTATTCACCAGTGCAAATGCTCTGAGAAAAGCAGCCATAGAGAAGGAAGAGGAGTTGGCCTCTGTTTCTAAGAAACTTGAGGAGAAGGAGGCCTCCTTGAAATTGTTGTAGAGGAAGGACAGTTTGTGAATAGTCTTGTACATAGTGTATTATAGTAAAGTGAACAATGAAAAGATTGGACCTCTCTATTATTGGAAATGTGGCGGAGTACTATTGCATGGTTGATGAATCATGAAGAGAAAGCAAAATTTGATCAACTGATGGCAAGGAATCTAGGGGTAAGATGTAATGGTTAATAAATAGCTAGTATAATCTTCTACTCTTTGAAGGCTACACTAGTAAATGTACATGTGCACTAATTTAAAGAAGTAATGATATTTTATTATTGATAAATGGCTTTTAAAAAAATCATTCTTGACGCATGGCGGAATAATTTTCCGCCGCGCGATGGGGTCCTGAAAAAAAATTTTTGATCTTGAAAAGAATTTCAAAGATTTGGTGGGGACCCTGTCAAAGCGCTTTACAAGATGTTCCTGGTCAACAGCAACATTTAACAAGTAGGATGGGACATGACGCCTGTTAGGCGATATTACAATTTTTCGGACAAAGACAACGCTCTTAACGGCCAGGTACTCATTTTACACCTGAGTACGGTGAGAAAATGTGAGTAAAGAGCCTTTTCCATGGACTCAACTATGCGCCGAGCACGAGGCTCGAAGCCAGGACCGTCCGATCCGAAAGCGAGTGTCATACCACTAGACCACATAGGTTTGTTGGTTGCCCATTTCCCAAAGATCTTCATTTCTGACTTAATCCGTCCACCTGATACCCAGATTGGTACTTAGACATTTATTTATAAAAGTCTTGTAATTTATTGGTGATCATGCCTTCTGTTGTCCTCCATGTTTCTGATCCATACAGTGTAATACAGACTAAACATTAGAATTAAAACTACTTTCTGGGTGGGGTTCCTGACCTCCCATAGTGGGCAGGGAGGTAGTTACTGTGTCTTCTATCCCCCAAGATCTGTTTTCCAATTTACTTTCTGTCTTTGTCTTGGATTTGAGATGACTTGGTTTTTTTTCCTGGCCCTGGCCAGATACCCTGACTGAGAGGGAAACATTCAAATGTATAGTTAGTTTTGGGAGATGATATTTTTTTCCTTGGTAATCATCTCTCTGTTATGAATTGTATTATTTTGTTTTACATATGATTTGTAAACGTTTGAGTGTATTCCTTTTAACAGGGACCTGTGATTGTGTCAGGATTTAGGTGATCTCAAACTAAGTAAATTGATATTGTGCTCTTGGAATCTACATCCGTTCCCTAATTGAGCCAATTCCCCTTTGTCATACCTTTTCTTGCTACTTAAATTGTTATTCTATAACTTTTTACTATCCCATATTCTTCCTTTTTACTGGCACTGATATGACCTAAATTTGTTGCATGCGCCGTAAAACCCTACAAAACAAACATAAAACTACTTTATGATGGTTATTTATTTGTCTCATTTATTTTTTTCAGATACAGAAATCTGTGACACTCAGGACAGTATGGTTGCCATCAAGGAGGAAGATTTAGACGAGACTATGGACCCTGAATGTCAGTTTACATTTCAAATTCCAGACTCTACCTCAGATGACAAAAAAATATGCCCTTCAAAAGTGGAGGAACATTCTCCTGTCGTCGATACAACGATTACCCTTCCTATTAAAATAGAAGGAGAAGGTGGTGATGATAAAAGATCAGCAATTCCAAATATTGACACGAAAAATCACAAGCCGTACGAATGTTCTATTTGTCGTAAGACTTTTGTGAGTAGTTCTGGCGTCAGAAGACACCTCGTGAATATTCACACAGGAACTATATTATACCCGTGTCCTAAATGTGGGGAGGCATTCACTTCCAACAGCGGTCTGTCGAACCATAAGAAAACTAGTGCAGAATGTAACACGCATGAATGTAAGGTTTGTGGGAAAGTGTTTTCCAAGAGCTCAACCTTAAAGATACATTTCAGAATTCATACGGGAGAAAAACCGTACGTGTGTTCAACATGTGGGAAGGGCTTTGTCAAGAAATCTGATTTGCAAGCCCATCTGAGAGTGCATACCGGTGAAACGCCATACCTGTGTCAGACGTGTGGCAAATCATTTGCTTGTAAATTTAAACTGAGACTTCATATACGGACTCACACAGGAGAAAAGCCCCACGTTTGCCCGACTTGTGGGAAGAAATTTGCTACCAATCCAAATCTTAGGACACACTCTCGAATTCACACAGGAGAGAAGCCGTACAAATGCAACTCGTGTCCCTACGCTTTCACGACTGTTTCCAGTTTGAAAAGTCATATAAGAACGCACACGGGGGAGAAACCTCACAAATGTCACATGTGCGGCAAAGCTTTTGTCAAAAGTTCAGACTTAAAGAGTCATATAAGGTCTCATAAAGGCGAGAGGCCGTATGAATGTAAGACTTGCGGTGGGAAATTCTCCAGAATGCAGTCGCTAAGAAATCACCTGAGGATTCATACTGGAGAAACGCCGTTTAAATGTAGTGAGTGCAGTCGTCGTTTCACTAGTCGTAGTTATCTGAGGTCACATATGTTTACTCATACGGGAGAAAAACCTTGTGTTTGTGGTACATGTGGCAAAGCTTTTGCCAAACGTTCTAATCTAATCACGCACGAGAGAATCCATACGGGTGAGAAACCATACGTATGTTATGTTTGCGGAAGGGGCTTTGCACAAAGTTCGTCTATGAAAACCCATGTGAAAACTCACGGAGAGGGAGGAGAAATGGAGACCAATTTGGATGAGGCAAAGGACCACAAGCATACGCTGAATTCTGCATGAATATAATTTGCAGAATGGGAGGGAAGGAAATAAGGGTTTGTACATTACAAATCTTAGTTTTTTACATGGTGCCATTTTGACTGCTGCAGACAATTTGTTTCTTCTTAACTTTTAAAATTATTTTTTCAGGGGATGGGAGGAGAAAATTATTTATGCTCCTTTTGTGTTTTGTTGTGGGGTGCCGTGAACTCAGTTGCTTCACAAGCAAAGGGACCAAGATCAATCCCGGGTGCAGTCGAGATTTTCTCTGACCACCCTGTCCACCTAGCAGTGAATGGATAGCTGAGTCTGTTAAATTTTATGGAAAATACTTTGCAATAAACTAGCATCCTATCCAAATGATAGTGAGCAATTGTTATTGTCTGTTTTGCGCTATAGAAACTGGGATAAAATCCGGCTCCATGGGCCCAATGGCCCTGACAGATTACTTTCATTTGTTGGCCTGGATGAAATGAAACAGTAACACACCACTTGCTTGAATGTCAACATCTTGAAGACATGAGATTCACATTCCTCGTTCCTCCCACCAAATCCAAGCGTCAGTAACACACTTTATAGTCACCTGGAACAACTACAAAAGACGTCCAACTTCTACGTCATGGCACAAGACCTAAGGCCTAGAGCTTAGGTGGTTGCTGGTTCGGATAAGAAAGTTGGTCTGGCTTCATGTATCACTTCTATTTATCTGAGAATTGTTCAAGGACGAAAGTTCCTGACCTCCCATAGTTAGCATGGAGGTACTTGCTGTGTATTCTATGCCCTATATCTGTTTTCCAACATGCTTTGTTTTGGGATGAGATTACTGGTTTTATCTTGGGCCTGGCTGGATACCCTATCTGGGGGGAAATAGTCAAATGTAAAGTTAGAGTTTTGGGAGATTATATTTGTCTGTCTTGTAAATTTTCTCTCTGTTATGCACTGGAATGTTTTGTTTACATATATACAGAGCTGCCAACCTACCCCAAAAAATGCGGAATTGTACGCATTTTCAGCAATTGTCCGCTTGTACGCATTTCCCCCAAGATTGCACCCATTTTCATTTTACGGAGTCACTTCAGTTTTCTTTAGTTTTAACAGCCTGGATGCTAGTATCGCTGTTATCTTAAGCTTGCCGGATCGTATTTTTGACCAATTATGATCTTCATGCTGGGAGGTAGAATTCTGAAAGGATTGGATTATAGTCTTGGGAACATCATTGTTGCTGCAATTGAGCTTGTGCGATGTGACTTTATGTAAATTTACCTTCCTCTTACTTTCACAATGGTTAGTTTCCGTCGATTTCAGGATTGTACCCATTTTTATGAAATCTCCCCCATTTTGAGGTCCCATTGTACACATTCTCATCAGATGGGGTTGGCAGCTCTGTATATATAATTTGTAAACATTTGAGTTTATCCCTCTTAGTTTTGACCTTTGCTTGTGTCTAGATGATACTTTTAGGTGATCTCAAACTAAATACTTTGATAGTTTGCTTTTGGAATCTACATCTGTTTCCTGTTTGAACAAATTCCCTTTTGTCTTACCTTTTTTTTGAGTGCTTTAATTTAATTGTACTTCTAGAACTTTTTACTACCCCATTTCTTCCTTTTTACTGGCGCTGATATGACCTTAATGTGTTGCAAGCGCCGTAAAACCCTTAAAAATGAAACATAAAAACAATAGGGGTTTCCACTGCAAGCACTTTAGTGACAAACCTCTTTATAATTGAAGGTGTTTTTAGAACATTCTTGTAGATTTGTGCAGTATTGCCAACCCTCTTTATTATCAACCCCCAATTTGCTCACTTGGGCAACATTGCTGTTTATGCCCTTCCGCCACACCATCATAAGATGTCGCCTAGGCATTCCACAAAGGAATATAGATAATTCATCAAACAAGATGTCTGATGTCAACAGGGAGCAGCCATGTTGCCCAAGTGAGCAAATTGGGGGTTGATAATCTTGCCCAAGGAAGAAAAAATGAAAGTGACTGAAGCGGGGCTTGAACCCGGACCTTCCGGGTCACAGTGCAATGCCTTAACCGCTCTGCCACTTCACCCTCCTTAGATGCCAAACTTACGTTTAAAAATGCGTATTCTTACGCATTTTTGGTCATTGTACACATTTTGCTCCGGATTGTACTCATTATTAAATTTTTATTATTTAATTTGCATATTTAAAAATGATTCACTCTTTTAGTGTACTTTATCTCTTTAGTGACAGCGTAAAGGGGAGCATGTTTTCACGGAAGACTGCTGCCTCGCTCGGTTGGGAGCGTGATGTTCGTCAGGTCACACCGAACCGTCAGCCAGTTACTAGGCGAAATAAATTTAACAAATGTGACAAAACCAAAATTGGGACATGGAATGTCAGGACCTGTGCCCAAAAAGGAAAACTAAACAACATTCTGAAAGAAATGAAACGGCTCCAAATAAATATTCTTGGCCTGGCAGAGATGAGATGGAAAGAGCAGGGAACCATGTCAAAACAAGAAAACAACATGACATATAAGATCATATGGAGTGGTGGAACCTCTTTCCAAAAAGGAGTAGGGATGATCTTAGACCAAAAATCAACCAAATTTTACAAAGGGCACGTAGCAATCTCAGACAGAGTTTTGCTGGTTAAGCTAAGAGGACCTGTAGTTGACACCAATATTATTCAAGTTTATGCACCAACAGAAGAGGCGACAGATGCAGATATGACAGAGTTTTACCATTCACTAGACAAAGCAAAACGAATGTGTAAATCACAAGAAGTCCTTATGGTAATGGGGGACCTAAATGCTAAGATTGGCAGAGGCAGAGATGGTGACATAATCGGACCACATGGACTCGGAGACAGAAATGAACGAGGAAACATCTGGGCAGATTGGTGTAGAACAAATAAATTAATGATTTCAAACACCTGGTTTCAACAACACCCAAGAAGAACCTGGACATGGCAATCACCAGGGGACAGAGCAAGGAACCAGATAGACTTTATAGCAGTATCATCAAGATTCAGAAATGGCATATTAAATTGCAAAACCTACCCAGGCGCCGATGTAGACAGTGACCATGTCCCAGTTGTTTGTACAGTAAGGATAAAGTTTAAAGCTATTCAGAGAACAGCTGGTAGAATAAAGAGGGATTACAGGTTATGCAAAGACAATGGCATACAAACAAAAATGAGAGAAGAATTTGAAAATGCACTCATGATACAAAGCCAAAGTGAACCTGATAATGAAAAATGTGAAAAACAATTTGATATATTCCAAAAGTGTGTCAAAGCAACTGCAGAAAAGCATTTACCAATAGCTCAAATAAACAGCAAAAAGGAATGGATGACAAATGAAATTCTAAACCTATTTGAAGAAAGACGAAAATGCAACAGAGGGTCTGCAGAATACCAAACATTGAACAACCACATTAAATCCAAATGCATCGAGGCACACGAGAACTATCTAGACTGGAAATGCTGCGAAATTGAAAGAGAATACAAACCCAACCCCCAACAAGCTCACCAAAGAATAAAAGAACTATCAGGGAAAAGGAAAAGCAAAGCAGCAGGAAGTTGTATCCAAAACAAACAAGGGGAACTGCTATTTGAAGAACAACATATAGAAAGCCGATGGGTAGAATACATAGGCGAACTGTACAATGATCCAAATAGAAATGAACCACCACTGAAATTCAAAGAACCATTAAGCGGACCAAACATCACCAAAAGTGAAATTGAACATGCCATGGAACGAATGAGGGATGGTAAAGCAACAGGCCCTGATGAAATATCTGTAGAGGTATTAAAAAGCCTAGGAGATCTAGCAATTGATGAACTTCACATATTATTCAACAATATATACAATACTGGGAAAATTCCAGAAGATCTCTGTAACTCTATTTTCATAGCAATACCAAAGAAAGCAGGTGCAGTCAGATGCGAAAATTTTAGAACTATAAGTTTAATAAGCCACATCAACAAAATACTGTTGCGTATAATTATCAACAGGCTAAGGAATAAGATTAACCCCGAAATCGCAGAAGAACAATATGGATTCCAACCTGACAGAGGGACAAGGAAAGCAATATACCTCCTCCGTGTTTTAAGTGAAAGAGCTATACAGGTTCAGACCCCACTATACCTCTGTTTTGTCGACTACAAAAAAGCTTTTGATAGAGTACGCCACGAAGAAATACTAAAACAACTGCACTCCATTGGCGCTGATGAGAAAGACCTCAGACTCATGCAAACATTATACTACACCCAGCAGGCATCTATCAAAATCGGAAACTCTACAGGAAATTCCATTCCTATTAAGAAAGGAGTCCGTCAAGGGTGTGTTGCCTCGCCAGATCTGTTTAATCTATACCAAGAAACAATCATGAGGGGCATAAATAATATGGAGGGAATAAAAGTGGGAGGTCACAACATAAATAATATAAGATACGCAGACGATACGGTACTCATTGCAACATCAGAAATCCAACTTCAAAAGATTGTTGACAAAGTGGTAGTAGATAGTGAAGCCAAGGGAATGGAAGTGAATATCACCAAAACGGAATGCATGGTAATACAGAAAAACCCCGAATACAACAACACCTGCAATATAACGATTCACGGCGAGCAACTTACCAACGTAGAAAGTTTTAAATACCTAGGTTCAATAGTGACAACAGATGGAAGATGTAACCGAGACATACGAGCAAGAATAACTCAAGCCAAACAGGCCTTCATGGACCTGGGAAACATTTTGAAAAACAAACAGATGTCGTTCGGGATTAGATTCCGAGTCTTGAAGTGCTACGTGTGGCCAATCTTGTTATACGGATGCGAAAGCTGGACTACAAATGCAGAAACACAAAAGAACATTGAAGCTTTTGAAATGTGGTGCTTGAGAAGGATGCAGAGAATATCGTATACTGCACACAAAACGAACGAAGAAGTGCTAAAACAAACATACCAACAAAGGAAACTAATGCCCTTAATAGTGGATCGACAACTATCCTTTTTCGGACACATAGTAAGGAAAGATAAGAATGAATACCTGACAAGTTGTGGAAAAATACCTGGTAAACGCGCCCGGGGGAGACAAAGAAAAACACTCATAGACCAACTGAAGGGCTTCACCAGCCTAACAATCCAAGAGCTGTTTGAAAAGGCAAGAGACAGGGAGGAATGGAGAGAGATAATTCATGCAGTATCCGAAGCCTGGACCAGGCATGGAACCTAGAAGAAGAAGAAGATCTCTTTAGTCTGTTTGTTGACCCGAACGTTCATAATATATAGAGGGAGTTTAATATAAGTATTATCTGGGTGGGTCATATCATATTTATAAAGGGATTCTGAAAGTGGATACTATTTACATTGCCTGTATATAATTATTAAGTTATTAATTATCAATTATACAATTCCTAGTATTTAGCGCTAATTATTGATTTATGCAGGATTGTGCGCATTAAAAAAAAAAAAATTCTTACTCATTTTGGGACTCCATTGTCCACAGTTTCGTGGGCCAGAGTAGGCAGTACAGCACTGAACGTGCTGTGCATATTCATAGATCATATTTCAGTGCTGGTGGTTTTTCTCGGATACGCATTTTCGTTCATTGTTCACATTTAACTGAGAATTGTGTGCATAATTATTTTATTATTTAAGCATCTTTAGCATTCATACACTTTTTTTGGTGCACTACTTAAACACTATCTGTTTCTTGACCCAGAAGTTCATGAAATGAGTTCAATGTAAAATTATCGGGCTGGATCATATCAGATTTATACACGGATCTGGAAGTTGATACTATTTATATAGTATATAAAGTGTAAGCTTATACATTAATTTAAATATTGATTATACATACCTGCCAACCCTTCAACTTTTGGCGGAATCATTCCTATTTTCACTTTTCCTTTTTGAACTATTCCGTCATTGACTCTAAAATTCCGATTTTCAAAAATTTATGATGATAATGGTAAGAATTTTAAAAAAGCAAAGGGGGGCGGGGGGTGAAAGATGTAAAATTCCTATCTTTTTGTCTTAATTTCCTATTTTCAGGCCTTCTGGTTCCACTTTTGGACTGTGAAGGGATGGCAGATCTGGATTATAATATTTTTGCTAGTATGGTCTAATTAATTGCCCATTATCAGATTTAGGGCTATTTGTCGTCTTGGCCTCCCATAGTTGGCATGGAGGTACTTACTGCATCTTCTATCCCCCTATATCTGTTTTCCAACATGCTTTCAGTCTTTGTCTTGGAATGAGATTACTTGGTTTTGTCCTGGCCCTGGCCGTATACCCTGTCTAAGAGGGAAACAGTCAAATGCATAGTTATTGTCTTGAGAGATGATATTTTTTTTCCTTGTATTCTCTGGTATGTATTATTATATTTGTTATTTTGAATTTATAATGTAAGCATTTGAGTGTATTCCTCTTAGTAGGGACCTGTGCTCGTGTCTGGATGAGACTTATAGGTACATTGATGTTATGCTCCTGGAATCTACACCTATTCCCCTTTGTCTTACCTTTTCTTGGATGCTTTAATTGTAATTCTAGAACTTTTAACTATCTAATTTTCTTCCTTTTTAATGGCGCTGATATGACCTAAATGTGTTGCAAGCGCCGTAAAAACCCTCAAAAACAAACAAAGAAACAAGATTCAGGGCTTTTTATCCTTTTTGCATAACTATATACATTTGTGACCCATCGTCTCAAAACGATATTATGTCGGAACGAACCAGATGCCGAAAAGCCAAATTTAATTTTAAACTTGTCAAAAATATAAATTTTTGGCATCAGCACCCTAAAATATGGTTTCCATTCTACTCAATAAAACATACAAACTCAACACAAGTCTGATATGTCTGGCTTTAAATTCAATTTTCAACATCTGAACCAACCCGACTTCATGCCGTTTTGAGGCGAAGGGTCACATTTGTCCTAATTCTTACTCATTTTGTCTCTCCATTGAGCACATTTACTTGGGCTAGAGTTGGCAGCACTGCATCATGCTTAGTCTAAAAGAATTGGACAGTACCTTGACCCTTGTCAATGAGATTGATTATGATCTGTCATCTGCATTTTTTGCGGCCGCAAATATCATGGCGATCCGCAAATTTTGGCAAATTTCCCAAAATTGACAAATCGTGGCAAATTTTGAGAAAATTGGCAAATCGTGGCAAATTTGGGGAAAATGGGCAAATCGCGTGAAAATTTTGGGGAAAAAAAAAGAAGCGGAAACAAAATAACGAAAAAAAAAAGTGCGAAACTTGAGAAATGTTGCAGCTTTGCCTGTGTTACGGTAGACTTCTGTGCCTGGGCCCAAACCAAGGGAAGCTACTCTCTACGGATAATGATCCTTTAAAATCTTTGTAACAACGCTAATCACAGTCATTTCATTTCTCAAGTCCTTAAATATAATAAATTGTCTCTTATTTAATTTTTTTCTGTATCGCGTGTTAATTTTTACTTAAACGCCCTAGTTTTCCTCCGCAAATCTTTTGGCAAATTTTGGTCATTTTGGCAAATTTCTTGGCAAATTTGGGCAAATTTTAGGTCCCAATTTGGCAAAAAATGCAGATGACAGATTATGATATTGTAAGAAACGGTGACCTGTAAAAGATATATGTACAATAATGAATATGAAGACAGCTTAACTCACTCAACATCGCTCGGCGCATAGTTGAGTCCTTGGAAAAGGCTTTTTACGCACATTCTCTCACTGTACTCAGGGGTAAAATGATTATCTGGCCGTGAACAGCGTTGTCTCTGTCCGAAAAAAAAAATGTAATAACGCCTAACAGGCGTCATGTTCCTTCCTAAATGTTAGATGTTGCTGTTGAGACCCCTTGTATAGTGCTTTGAGCACATTTGGTGGATATTATTAATTAATTAATAATTATAATAATTATATAAAAGCTCAGTTTATTTTTGTTAAGCTCAACCCTAACACCGACAATGTCCGTAGTTTACCAGGGTTACTTTTACCCCATGTCTATTTATTACATTTTTATGAGACAAATTATCGGCGTAGTAGTATCAAAGCTAATGTTTTTAGATTTTACATGTTAATGGTAGTTGAATATAACTATCTATGCACATGCTTATTTTTTGATACATTTTTTTTCCTGTTTTGAAAAGTAGATAGATAGCAAAAATCTGTAGGATTGAGTGAGTTAATAAAAGGGATTACAAAATATTAATCATAGAACCGTTTTATTTACAACCAATCTCTTTTTCAGCTAAAAAAAAAAAAAAAAAAAAATTGCAAGACAGTTCATCGTCTGAATTCGTATTATGTATTTTTTTTTTTTTTTTTGCTTTTAAACAGTGATAAACAAAAATAAATATACCGTAACAGCTTAAAAAAGAAAATACCAAACATTTCGGGCTCAAACCGCTTCTTCAGCCAATAATAAAAACAATTATCGATCTAGGGTTTTTTTGTTTTGTTTTTTTTAGTCATGTTTTTTTTTTTTGTTGGCTGAAGAAGGGCTTTGAGCCCAAAGCGTTCCTTGTTTGTTATTTTGTTATTTTTTATTTTATTTTTTTTTTGAACCTGTTATATTCATTTTTGTTTATTACTTTTTACAGTCCACAGCTTCCGGCAGCTTTGTATCACTTTGACTACAGTTTTCTGGTTAACAATGCCACTTCCACATTATCTCATTCGTCTGTAGTGTTTAATTCATCCTGTTTTGTTGATAAAGGGGAAACTCGAAACATCCAACTGTAACACATTTTAAATACCCGGGTGTCTACATTGACAATAACTTGAATTGTCAAATACATGTTGACCTACTGGTGCAAAAGAGTAAACCAAAAGACAATTAATGGATGCGGTTCCTGACCTCCTATAGTGTGCAGGGAGGTACTGGCTGTGTCTTCTATCCCCCTTTATCTGTCTTCCAACATGCTTTCTGTCTTTGTCTTGGAATGAGATTACTTGGTTTTGTCCAGGCCCTGGCCGATACCCTAGATGAGAGGGAATCAGTCAAATGTATAGTTAGAGTTTTGGGAGATGATATTTTTGTCTTGTAAATCATCTCTCTGAATGCACTGTATTGTTTTGTTAAATATTTTATAGACAAAATGAATATTCATATGGCCTTGCCCGAGAGAAAGCGTCCCTGCACATGCGCAATCACTTAAAAAAAGAAATCCTATCATCCAGATGTCAAAGAATGTGATGAGTCATACCTCCCTTACAGTATTATTGTAAGAGAATTAGCAAGATTAATTGGAGTCTTTGTGGCTAGTTTCCCAGCGGTTGAATATGGTCCGCTTTATTATAGAGAACTGGAAATGCTTAAATCAAATCATTAGAGACAAATTATAATTTTAATAACTTTACCACTCTTAATGAAGAATGTGTACAAGAAATACAATGGTGGATTACAGAGGGAGTGTTATTTTATAGTGGGAAAATGATTTCTCATGGTAATGCAGATGTCACTATTCAAACAGACGCATCTAGTTATGCATTGGGGGGGGGGGGGGCAGTTTCCAATGATAGAAATACACGCGGCATGTGGACAGAAGAGAAGTCCAAACTCCACATAAATGTTCTCGAAATCAAAGCAGGATTGTTGAGTTTTCAGTCCCTGTGTGATTTTAAGAATTGTCATATACAGATCCAAATGGATAATCAGACTGCCGTTTCATACATTAATAATCTTGGTGGTACACACTCTAGACTTGTTAACTATTATACTAAACAAATCATCTTGTGGTGTGAAGAAAGAGGAATCTGGTTGTCTGCTTGTCATATAGCTGGAAAATCAAATATAGCCGATTCACACAGTAGGAAAGTTAGAATTCATACAGTGTGGAACTTACACCCAGAAGTTTTTGATAGGTTATGTGAGCAATTTGGATGCCCTGAAATAGATCTGTTTGCTTCTCGTGCAATCAAACAATTACCTAGATATACGTCCTTCTATCCCGACCCTGAAGCCTGTGCCATTAACTCATTTCAACATAAATGGGATACTTACGGATATATCTTCCCACCATTTAATCTTATCTCCAGGATTCTCAGGAAAATCCAAGAAGACCAAAGTACAAAGATATTGATGGTCGTGCCACTTTGGACAATTGCTCATTGGTATCCAAAACTTATGGAAATGATGTGCCTTCCTCCTCTTTTTCTGAAGAAAGCCAAAAATGTGTTAATTTTACCATCAAACCACTCAGCAGTACATCCATTATACCCAAAACTCCAACTGATGGCATGTGTCTTATCAGGAACAATTTCAAAAGACAAGGGTTGTCCCGACGAGTTGTCAAGACTTTAATGAAAGGCTGGAGACCAAATACTGTTAAACAATACAATGTTTACCTAAAGAAATGGATTGAATTTTGTTCTGATAAACAGTGGGATGTCGAGGAATATAGTGTTTCACACTGTCTAGAATTTTTATTACACCTTTCTAAAAAGGACTTTGTCATAGTGCAGTTAATACTGCTCGTTCTGCATTATCTTGCATTTTCGACCAACCTTCCATCGGGGATAACAAAATAAAACGTTTGATGAGAAGTATTTTGTTGGCTCACCCAAGCAAACCAAGATACACCAAAATGTGGGACATTTCAATATTATTAATGTTAAATATTTTGGAAAATGCTCGCCTTGTAAAGAATTAACTTTACAAATGCTCACTTTCAAATTAGTCACATTATGTGCCTTAGTCACTGGACAAAGATGCCAAACCATTCACTCGTTAAATTTAGAAGAGTGTCATATTACACAAACTCGTGCCATCTTTCATGTTTCTAAACTATTGAATCATAATACCCCGAAAAATAATGACAATTCCATAGTGCGGGTGGTTGGATGGGAGCATCACCCTTGAATCGTATACTTATGATGTTCGCATGGGTGTACGATCCGATAGTGATGTCGTTTCTTCTTCTCTTTACTAGCCTATCCTGCTTCTTTGGTTTGTGATTGTATTTTTGACAGGGGATATTTTTTTTCTGTAAATCTTCTGCCTGTTTGTTCTTGGTTATTTATAATTAAGCTTATGATTTTGATTTACATTTGTACTATTTTTGTTGGATTGCTTGTTTTTTTTTTTTTTTTGTTTCAGCGGTCTCTCATATAACTTCAATTGTGTTGGAAGAGACCTAAAGCAACAAAAAAAAAAAAAATTCCATAGTATTACCGGGATACTCATCTAATAAACTCATCTGTGTTGTAACATATTTGCGAGAATATATCAAACGAACTAAACCTTTCTGGGTGGGGATCCTGATCTCCCATAGTGGGCAGGGAGGTACGTGCTGTGTCTTCTATCCCCCCATACCCGTTTTCCAATTGTTTCCTGTCATTGTCTTGGAATGAGATTACTTAGTTTTGTCCTGATCCTTGCCGGAGTTCCATCGCTGGGAGAGAAACAGTCGAATGTATAGTAATAGTTTTGGGAGATGATATTTTTTTTCCTTGTAAATCATCTCTCTGTTATGCATTGTATTATGTTTAGTTAACATATTATATAATATGATTGGTAAACATTTGACTGTATTCCTCTTAGTTGGGACCTGTACTTGTGTCTGGATCAGACTTTTAGGTGATCTCAAACTAAGTACTTTGACGGTGTGCTCTTGGAATCTACATCTGTTCCCTATTTGAACCAATTCCCCTTTGTCTCACCTTTTCTTTTGTGCTCTAATTGTAATTCTAGAACTTTTTACCATCCCATTTTCTTCCTTTTTACTGGCGCTGATATGACCTTAATGTGTTGCAAGCGCCGTAAAACCCTTAAAAACAAAAACAAACTAAACCTTTTAGAAATTCATCTCAACTGTTTTTGAGTTATGCATGTCCACATAAACCGGTAACTAAGGAATCCATCGGTCGATGGATTAAATTGACTCTTATGAAGTCAGGAATAAATACAAACATATTCAAAGCACACGGCACCAGGGCTGCGAGCACGTCAGCTACGAAAGGTGTAGATATGTCTGTCATACTTAAGGCAGCAGCAGGTCTGGTCAGAAGACGTTTGCTAAATTCTACAATAAACCAATTGTAAAAGATGATGGAACTGCATTTGGGAAAGCAGTGTTACGGAAAGCACGTTGATGTGAGTAATTTATCCTTATTATGAACATAATTATCAGTGTCTGGATTTAACAACAGGCTGATAATGAAAACGTCAATGACCAACTACAGTAATTTTTTACTGAAATCATAATTGTGCACCTTGTCACTCAGTGTCTGGCTGTATCAAAGACTGAGTTACACTTCATACCTCATTGACAATCTATCTGTCATCTGCATTTTTTGCCAAATTGGGACCTAAAATTTGCCAAAATTTGCCAAAAAAACCCCCAAAATTTGCCAAAAAGACCAAAATTTTCCGAGGAGAACTAAGCGTTTCAGTAAAAAATAAACACGCGATATAGGAAAAAAAAAATATATAAGACAATTTATTACATTTAAGGGAGGCTACATTATGAATAGCGTTGTTACAAAGATTTTAAAGGATCATTATCCGTAGAGAGTAGCTTCCCTTGGTTTGGGCCCAGGCAAAGCTGCAACATTTCTCAAGTTTCGCACCTTTATTTTTCGTTGTTTTGTTTTCGCTTCTTTTTTTTCCCCAAAATTTGCCACGCGATTTGCCAATTTTCCCAATTGGGAATTTGCCAAAATTTGCGGATCGCCCTGATATTTGCGGCCGCGAAAAATGCAGATGACCGAATCTATGCAGTGTCTGGCTTAGGACACAGGCTGCAAGTAGATTAAACATGTTTACCCTGTGTCTGAATTTAGTCACAGAGTTATGATTTCCCCTATGGGATGAATAAAGGGAATTTTTAAAATTAAATTTTATTTTATTTTATTTATTTAGGTGTTGTCGTGTTACCTCCGCTAATATTGGCTTTTTATTTCAACTACAAAATTACACAACTAATAGGATTCAATAGTCGTAACGTCACGTCCTTCCTAATGACGCTTGGTAACTTAGTAACACTGGCTCTAAACTATCGGAACAATGGCGGACGACGTATGAAATATTTCTCCGGAGAGCATAAAGGGTATCCAGAGGGGGAAAAAACATAAATTTGATCATGTTTTGACTTTTACACACTCTGATCACAAGACATATGAAATGTTCTAGCCAGCATGAAGAATAAAACGTAATAATTTTCTTTGTTTAGAACCAAGATGGCCGCCGTTGCCGGGAGGCGTAACATCAGACTATTGAATCGTATTTGCATGCCTGATAAAGGCTGTAAACTGAGTACATTCAATATCCTCTCCTGTTCGTGAATAGAAGCTGCTACACAACACTCATAAGATCCATCTTAGACTATTCCTGTGCGGCTATGTGGTCTTGTGGTATGGCGTTCGCTTTCGGATCGTAAGTTCCTGGGTTCGAACCTCGCTCAGCGCATAGTTGAGTCCTTGGAAAAGACAATATTTTCACATTCTCTCACCGTAGTCAGGTGTAAATTGAATACCTGGCCGTTAACTGTCCGAAAGATATTTTAATATCGCCTAACAGGCGTCATGTCTCCTTCTACATGTTACGTGTTGGTCCCTTGTAAAGCGCTTTGAACGTATTAAGTGCATATTGCGCTATATAAAAGTTCACGTTTTATTTTACAGTTTGGGACGAACACCTACGATCAGATATAAAAGCAATTGAATCTGTCCAGCGCCGCGCTGCAAGCTTATGTCTTAAATGACTACAGCCCCCATAGCAGCGTAACAGTAATGATCACACAGCTTGGACTTGGATGGACTCCTTAACAAGACAACGCTTAACTCTCATGTTCAAAATTACAAACAAAATGACGGTCATCTCACCAGAACAACTAGACATACATCGAAATTCACGCATTCAAAGAAAACGCTAAAACATCACTCTACAAACTCGAGCATCTTCAAATATTCACACCGCACTATTAAAGACTGGAACGCTGTTCCCGAATCATGTGCGAACACAACAGATTTAGAAACGTTCAAACGAAGGTTATCAATGATCAAAATTCTCTAGCCTAAAATACCAATAATGGCTGTCACACTCAACAACTCTCTCGGCCCTGGACTGGAATACAAATACTCAGAATTGAGTCGACTTCGAGTAACATTCAGATTCAGAAGTAGTGTTTCATAGACGCTATATATAGTCTGAGAAGCTTGGCTGAGCTCACAACATTGCCATCCGGAGGTATAAGGACCAACACACAAACTCTGTGTAACCATGAACTTTTATAGTCTGGTTAAGGTTAATACAGTTTAGTGAGAACAATCACAGACGCGGATGGCAAAAACAATAACAAAGGCCTGAGTGATGTCATCTGCATACTATCTATAGATAGTCTGAGAAGCTTGGCTGAGCTCACAACATTGCCATCCTGAAGTATAATGGACCATCGCACAAAACCATGTGTGAACTTGAACGTATAATATAGTGTGGCTAATGCTGTTTAGTGATAATTACTCAAAAACGCGGATGGCAAAAAACAATGACAAAGACCCAAGTGACGTCAACTTCATTCTATCTATACATTTCTTTAATTTACTCACAAGAAACACATGAAACATACCAGCAAACAAAACAAACCTTAACAGTCAGTTTATATTACATTTATGTAGTGATAACCGATCACCCAAATGTGTTCTAAAAACAATAACAAACTCCGTGTGTTGTTTCACTTTGTTGCTAGGAAATTGAAAGAAATTTTAATTCACAGACAAACCGTTCGCTGTTCATTCCTGTAGGGTTCGGCAACTAGAACGAGTGAGTTGCACTCAATTTCCTTTGATAAAACAAGAGACCGACTGAGAGTGAGAGGAAAGGTCAAAATGGAGGGCAAGACGAACGGGAGTGGAAATTGAATGCACTCAGTTTACAGCCTAATTCAAATTGTTAATGGTTCGTTGTTGTAATGGAAATAATACACTCTCTCTCAACCGATCTGAACTATCGTCAATTAACTCTCTCCTTGTCGAATATTTTAATGTTTTTTTTTTCCCCCAGAAACTCTATAGATAGAATGCGCTTGGCCAAGGAGTTCACAACATTGCCATCCGGAAGTATAACGGACCAACACACAAACTCTGTGTAACCATGGACTTTTATAGTCTGGTTAATACAGTTTAGTGAGAACAACTCACAAACGCGGATGGCAAAAACAATAACAAAGGCCTGAGTGACGTCATCTTCGAACTATCTATACCTCACAAACATAGAACGACTTTTTACACTCAAACTAACGAAAAATAAATACATACTAGATATCACATTTTTGTCGAAACTTGGAGACGTACCAAAGAGAGGGACCTAAAACAGAGAGCTCTGTCCCTTGAGATGGCCACAAGGATAGCTGCTGACAGGACCAGGTGGAGATCCCTTGCATCGCCTCAAGTGCCAGCAGGCCCGGAGAGTATTGAGTGAGTGAGTGAACAAGCTTTATAAAACGAAGATTTCTCATACATTATTTTGATTTGCTACACAAATCTGATTCATCAAAATGTTCATTGTATCGTAAAACATGTGACGATTTTCCTGTAGTTGGTATGGAGAAGGTTAATTACAACATTGTAAAGCCAAGGCCATAATTGCATTCCGTAATGAGACCTGCTAATGTACTGTACACTAATCGTGTAATCATAGAAGCTGCTGCGTACTCCGGAAAGAATTGGCCAGAAAACACGTCCTTCAAATTAACCCTCCCCATACCAACTACAGGAAAATCGTCACGTTTGTTACGATACAATGAACTTTTTTCCTATTCAGGTTTGTTTTTCACATCAAAAAAAAATTAAGAAAAATCGTTGTTTATAAAGTGTGTTAAGCTAGATACACACAATTGTGCTTATCTAGTATGCACGTATTTTTCAAGAGTTTGAGTGTAAAAAGACTAGTTCATAGTTCTGATTTGGTTAGGTTTATAAACCATTTCTGGAGAAAAAAAAATCAGGAAAATAGTTGGTAAGGAGAGAGTTAAAAATGATCAATTTTAAATGACCCCATCTTGGCAAAAACATTCAAATCTGGGACCTCGCGAGTTCTTGATTTAAAAAAAAATATTTAAAAAATTGAGCTGTATATAGCGCAATATCCACTAAATGTGCTCAAAGCGCTTTACAAGGGGTCCCTGGTCAACAGCAACATTTAACATCTAGGACCGGACATGACGCCTATTAGGCGATATTACAATTATTCGGACCTGAGTACGGTGAGAGAATGTGAGTTAAGAGCCTTTTCCAAGGACTCAACTATGCGCCGAGCGCGAGGCTCGAACCCAGGACCTACCGATCCGAAAGCGAGTGTCATACCAATAGACCACATAGCCGCACGATTAAAGTCCCAGGCTTGAGTGGATTTACCAAGATGAGGGTCATTTCATCAAGTCGATCGACACTTGAAGGACAAGCGAGGTTTGTAGCCAGATTTTATAATACGAGTCTTACCAACGTACGGCGTCTGACAGGTTTATGAATCATTGATGGTGTCATGTTCCATTCAATTTTACCATTAATGTTGTATTCTTAACTTTTTAACACACACACACACACACACACACACACACACATATATATATATATATATATATATATATATATATATATATATAGTATGTATATTATATGTCTTCGTAGTATAAGCGCTTCCGGGCACTTTTTGGTGGAAAGGGCGCTATAGAAATTGTGCATTATCATTATTATTATTATTATAATTATTATTATAAATATTATTATTATTTTTTTTTTGTTATTATTATTATTATTATTATTATTATTATTATTAGTAGTAGTAGTAGTAGTAGTAGTAGTAGTAGTAGTAGTAGTAGTAGTAGTAGTAGTAGTAGTAGAAGTAGTAGTCGTAGTAGTATTACAATTATTATTATTATTATTATTATTATTATTATTATTATTAGAGTTAGGGGTATCAGAATAAAGTGTTAAATACGGATTTTTAAAAGCGAAATCAGTAAGCTGTTGACCTCGGGGACAGACCTTGTGTCGTGGATGTGGTCTTTCCGGTCTCAAGTCAGCAGACGGAACCAAATTGACGCCACTCAGCTCTTTGTTATTGTTTTCAGGCAGCCAATTTTATGATTGACTTACTGACTTATGCCTCTTGGATCCTGGCGGAGCATGGGGCTTTAACAGCACTCTTCCATCTTCTTCTGTCCTTGGCACAGACCTTTGCCTCACTCCAGGTAAGATTGGAGACACTCAAATCTTGGTGAAGCTTCTCCTACAGTCTGTTTTGGACGACCTCGCTTCATCTTGCCCTGTGGGTTCCATTCTATGCTCAATGTTGAACATATCAAAGCGCTATACAAAGGGTCCCTGACCAACAACAATACGTGACATGTAGAACCAGACATGACGCCTGTTAGGCGATATTGCCATTTTTTTTTACCCGACAGAGGCAACGCTGTTAATGACCAGGCAATCATTTTACACCTGCGCATTGAGTCAAGATCCTTTTCCAATGACTCAATAACTATGCGCCGAGCTAGGCTCGAACCCATGACCTTTCGATCCGAAAGCGAGTGTCGTACCACTAGACCACATAACAGCATGGGTCTTTATATGTGCAGCGCCTTAGAGCACTTGGTTAATCCTACACTATATAAATTAATTATTACATTATTTCATATTACAAGCTCATTTTGAAAGACCCTTGCCAACGTGCACTTATTTTCAGGTCTGATAACCCAATGTCTTATGGGCTTACATTATTGTTGTAATGGAAATCTAAAAAAAAAATGGCGCAAAATCTTGTCCCTTACAACAATGTTAAACTGGGCCCATAAGTGAGTTCGTATGTCAGACCTGCATATAATATGTACACATTGACCCTTGCCCGTGTTATTTACAGAGTTTGTGGAAAGTGACCTTTAGTTGACACTTGACCTTAGAAATAAACCAATCCCTCATAATAATATAGATTGCAGGCAGAGCATTTAGGCCGTTCTTACAGGCCCTGTAATTATCAATTCCTAGATTATGGCAAGAGACAGGGAGGAATGGAGAGAGATAATTCATGCAGTATCCGAAGCTTGGACCAGGCATGGAACCTAGAAGAAGAAGAAGATTATGGAGTCGATGATTAAACCACTCAATCCTAGAGAATTGTTCTCCTATTCAAAACTGTAAATAAATGTATTAAAAATGAGAATGTACATAGTTAGTTTTATTAAACTACCATTAACATGTAAAAACTAAAAAAAAAAAAATATTAAAAAATTAGACACTTCCTGACATTCAAAGTTGTGTAAAACTGTATGTGAATGATACAATGCAAGCTATATGAGATTCTGTAATTATAAGTTATTGTATAAGGCATTTAAAAGATAATTCCTATTAAGCATTTAGTAAGAAAAGATAAGATACTACGCCTATAATTTGTCTCAGAAAAATTGATATAAATGCGCATGGGGTAAAAGTAACCCCGGGTATATTAATACTACGGATATAGTCGGTGTTAGGGTTGAGTGAGTTAAGCCTTTATTTAACCAGTGGCAAACCATGCTCTGAAAAAAACTCGTATTTAAACATTTGGCCAAAATCTCTTCCTTCAAGTATTTTATCCATCGATTTAAATGACTCTCATCTTGGCATCATTGTTTTTGTTTATTCACTTTAACTGTTGACGCCATTCACATCATCTCTCATTCGTCCTTAGTGTTTCAATCATCGTGTTTTGTTGATAAAGGTGGGGGAGGGGGGGGGGGGGGGAAGGGACGCGACGTTCACCAGTCTAATACGTCTTCGTTTAACTCTCTCCTTACCAGCCATCTTTGGAATTTTCCACGAAAATTCACTCCCACCCAACACAAGAATATACTTTTCTTACTCAAAGAAAAAAAGTAACAAGTGCATTCTATATAGAATGTGTGGCCAGCAAAATGATGTCTACAACACAGTGACTAGTATTTATAGCTGTAGTAGTCAAAGCATTTCTTTACATTTTGTGATGTACAAGAGAAATCAGAATGAGAAAATTGTCGTTTGCATCGTAACGAATGTGGCGATGTTCCTATGTTTGGTACGGAAAGGGTTAACAAATTGAAGCTTACATTTCAATACTTATCGTTAGTTATTCCCCCTAGCTTCAAGCAGTAACATTTTCATTATTTCGTCACATCTTGGCAACAAACTCTCAAACCTGGGACTAGGTGGGGAAGAGATGGGAAAGTCTGAGAGTTTTCGCTAAGAAGAGGGTCACTTGAATTGATCGATATTTGAAGGAATAAAATATCGATAATTTAAGAGACGGATGAAGTTACTATGGATAGTTAGGGGTTTCCCCTTTAGCAACAAAACACGATGAATGAAACATTAAGGACGAATGATTCTTCCTTAGTGTTTTACTTTTCCTATTTTTGTTGATAAAGGGGTAACCCGAAACGACGTCCACAGTAAATGTCTTTGTTTAATAATAATAATAATAATAATAATAATAATAATAATAATAATAATAATAATAATAATAATAAATTAATAATAATAATAATAATAATAATAATAATAATAATAATAATAATAATAATAATAATAATAATAATAATAATAATAATAATGAAATTTATTTATATTGCGCCCACTCCTCTATACAATAAAGCTCTAGGCGCATAGCAATAACTTCAATCCATTCAAATTTCTCTCTCTCTCTCTCTCTCTCTCTCTCTCTCTCTCTCTCTCTCACACACACACACACACACACACACACACACACACACAAACTCTATCTATCTATCTATCTCGCCCCAGTCTCTCTCGCTCTCTAACTCTCTCTCTCTCTCTCTCTCTCTCTCTCTCTCTCACACACACACACACACACACACACACAAACCTTCCACCATCCAACTATTTAACATAATTAAAAAATAAAGTAATATATATATATATATATATATATATATATATATATATATATATATATATATATATCCT
Organism: Berghia stephanieae; assembly: GCF_034508935.2. Taxonomy (NCBI): domain Eukaryota; kingdom Metazoa; phylum Mollusca; class Gastropoda; order Nudibranchia; family Aeolidiidae; genus Berghia; species Berghia stephanieae. Next base: position 6,168,494 of record NC_088374.1, read on the forward strand.
GTGATAATCGTCTGCTCAAATAAAATAACTAATAAATTAAGAATATGGTGGACGACTTTCGCTAAGATTAGAGGGTCATTTAAATCGATCGATATTTGAAGGACGACTTTTCGGGCAAAGTTCTTCAATACGTGTTTTTCCAGAGTACCCGCAGTTAACATTCAACCCTAACACCGACTATATCCTTAGTTTACTCTGTTTACTTTTACCCCATGTCTATTTATTACATTTTTATGAGGTAAATTATAGGCGTGGTATAAAAGCTAATGTTTTTAGTTTTTACATGTTAATGGTAGTTGAATAAGACTATCTATGTACATGCTCATTTTTAATACATTTTTTTTTCCAATTTTGAAAAGTAGCAAAAATCTCTAGGATTGAGTGAGTCAACTCTCTCCTTACCGACCATTTTCAGTATTTTCCAAAAAATGGCAGGATTACCCATCAGAAAAAAAAAATGATCTTTTAAACTCAAACAATCTCTCTACAAAACAACTTTATGTTCTTATTAATTTAACAAAGATCATTCTTCAAAGTTTGTGATGTACAAAAAAAAAAATTGAATAAGAAAAACATGTATGTTGAGTCGAAACTAATGTGCCGATTTTGCTGTAGGTGGTAAGGAGAGAGGTAACTGGTCTGACCTTTACAACGTTAGGACGTGACGGTAATTAAATGGTATTTATCTGACATGAAACAACCGTCCACCCAATGCCATGCTGATATAATTGATATAATGCCGACACATTGTGAGATACAAGGTGAACGCATCTATTATCATTCCACCAACAATTCTATAAATAGATCGTGCTGAGGGTCTGGCGTTTCTGCCTTCTAAATCTGTATGAAAAAAAGTCCAACTGACGTTGAGGTAAGAAGTTAAAAATGAGTTAAATTTTCCCCCTTTATTTATGCCTTGACCCTATTTACTTATAAGATAAGATAAGATATACTTTATTGATCCTACTTTACTAATTTACAAGATTGTACACAAATTTGACAATTTGGATTCCATGGATGTTTTCCAAATATGCGGTTTTGACGTCAACAAGAGGTGGACTCTTCAAAATATTCAAAGATCGGTGTTCGAACTCAATACGTGCCCACTCTTTAATTTTTATGACTGTAGATAGTTGGAACTCGCTCCACGCCTCCTCAAGAACTGCGAGAAATGTCAACGTTTTTAAGAACTGTGTTGATAAGGAATTAGATCGCCTTAAGTTTGAATTCGATGAGTAATTTATTGTTGTTTTATAATTGATATCCTGGACTTTATGTCTTACTAATGACTATATCAGTTTTTTTGTCACTGTGATAGGGTACCAAAGGCCAATGTATTTCATTGTACTGTATTCTATTGTATCTTGTTTTTATCAACATAAGTGCCTGCTCCACTCACTTTTCTGAATTAAAAATTCACCCCGAATACCGGAGCATACTCAATGTCTCAATCGTTTCTATGTTACATGTTTGTATTGAGAAAATTGGCTATAAAGCTTAGACGCTGGCTATACTTCGCGGCGTTTGTGTGTGTTGAACCTGTGACCTCAAGAAGTCAGGGAGAGAAGGCTCTAATAAAACTAGGGTTAGAAGCGATCTTTTTTTTTTTTTTTTTTTTGGGGGGGGGGGGGGCGTGGATAGCTCATACGGTAGAGTCACGCTACCCCGGCCAGGCTGAGTTGTCGTACCAGTAAGGTCGCGGGTTCAAGCCCTCATCACCGCCGCGAAATCTTTATTCTCTGTTGTCTTCTGGAACTTTCCTACTCACTTCATTTCTTGTTGTATTGCATTGCATTGTATTGTATTGTATTGTATTGCATTGCATTGTATTGTATTGTATTGCATTGTATTGTATTGCATTGCATTGTATTGTATTGTATTATATTGCATTGCATTGTATTGTATTGTATTGTATTGCATTGCATTGTATTGCATTGCATTGTATTGTATTGTATTGTATTGTATTGTATTGTATTGTATTGTATTGCATTGCATTGCATTGTATTGTATTGTATTGTATTGTATTGTATTGTATTGCATTGTATTGTATTGTATTGTATTGTATTGTATTGTATTGTATTGTATTGTATTGTATTGGATTGCATTGTATTGTATTGTATTGTATTGCATTGTATTGTATTGTATTGTATTGTATTGCATTGTATTGTATTGTATTGTATTGCATTGTATTGTATTGCATTGTATTGTATTGTATTGTATTGTATTGTATTGTATTGTATTGTATTGCATTGTATTGTATTGTATTGCATTGTATTGTATTGTATTGTATTGTGTTGTATTGCATTGTATTGTATTGTATTGTATTGCATTGTATTGTATTGCATTGTATTGTATTGTATTGTATTGTATTGTATTGTATTGTATTGTATTGTATTGTATTGCATTGTATTGTATTGTATTGTATTGCATTGCATTGCATTGTATTGTATTGTATTGTATTGTATTGCATTGCATTGTATTGTATTGCATTGCATTGTATTGTATTGTATTGCATTGTATTGTGTTGTATTGCATTGCATTGTATTGTATTGCATTGTATTGTATTGTATTGTATTGTATTGCATTGCATTGTATTGTATTGTATTGTATTGTATTGCATTGTATTGTATTGCATTGCATTGTATTGTATTGTATTGCATTGCATTGTATTGTATTGTATTGTATTGTATTGCATTGTGTTGCATTGTATTGTATTGTATTGTATTGTATTGTATTGTATTGTATTGTATTGTATTGTATTGTATTGTATTGTATTGCATTGCATTGTATTGTATTGTATTGTATTGTATTGCATTGTATTGTATTGTATTGTATTGTATTGCATTGTATTGTATTGCATTGTATTGTATTGTATTGTATTGTATTGTATTGTATTGTATTGTATTGTATTGCATTGCATTGTATTGTATTGTATTGTATTGTATTGTATTGTATTGTATTGTATTATATTGCATTGCATTGTATTGTATTGTATTGTATTGCATTGTATTGTATTGTATTGCATTGTATTGTATTGTATTGTATTGTATTGTATTGTATTGCATTGCATTGTATTGTATTGTATTGTATTGTATTGTATTGTATTGCATTGCATTGCATTGTATTGTATTGTATTGCATTGTATTGTATTGTATTGCATTGCATTGTATTGTATTGTATTGTATTGTATTGTATTGTATTGTATTGTATTGTATTGTATTGTATTGCATTGTATTTCAATATTTGGCCAGAAAATTCGACATTCAAATATCAATCGTGTAAGAATCCAGTAAATACTTTACCAGGACACAATAATATGTGATACGTTTACGTGTACAATCTTTCAGAGGCACTCTCGTGAGAACAAATTGTCCCCCAACTAGCGGTCAAAAAAAAAAAAAGAAAATTAAACATTAAGAAAGAGCCTGGCGACGTCAACCTGTTAGAAGGAACGAAATCGACGTCACTCAGCCCTTTGTTATTGTTATTTTGTTATTTTTTTCCCAATCAGTTTTATGAGTAGTTCTCACTAAAATCTATTCATCAGACTATACACGTTTAAGGTTACACATAGTTTTGTGTGTGCTGGTACATTACATTCGGCTGGCGTATGTTGTGAGTATTTTAATTAAGCGCATAGCATTACTACTCTTGGAAAGATGTTTTTCATTTTCTTTTCTCTTTTACTTATGTTTGTGTTCACCTTTCAACAGCTGATAACACGTTACAATGATCTCCGCTGCTGTTTTCCTCGCCATCTTGGCCGTTTCAAGCGCCATCAGAGGTGAGTAGTTTTCTAACCTGATCGTAATTTATAATTATAACCCAACCCCGCATGACGTTATTTGGGTGGGAGGGGCGGAGAGGGGAATACTTTGGTTGTTTTGCGGCTATGTGGTCTAGTGGTATGACACTCGCTGTCGGATCGGAAGGTCCTGGGTTCGAGTCTCGCGCTCGGCTCATAGTTGAGTCCTTGGAAAAGGCTCTTTACTCACATTTTCTCACCGTACTCAGGTGTAAAATGAGTACCTGGCCGTTAACAGCGTCGCCTTTTCCCGAAAAATTGTAATATCGTCTAACAGTTGCTGTTGATCACGGACACCTTGTAAAGCGCTTTGAGCACATTTAGTGGATATTGCGCTACATAAAATCTCAATTTGTTGCCCTTTATCGAGGAACTTGCGGAAGCCTCCCACTTCCTCTCCCCTGTAATAGTAAAACAGAAAAAAAAAACAACAAATAACAACCCGAGGGCTGCTCTGCGTTATCTTTCAATACTTCAACGACAATGGAGGCGGAGAACCAAAATATAGGTCACATTAGGACATTTTAAAATTTTACCAATAAATCAAGTTTTGTTCTATGGCTTTAAAAAGGTCAATCAAAGAAAAAAAAATCCGGTAAATTGAATAAATTAACGCCTGATAAAAGATCAACAATGGCAATATAAAAGGAAAAGCTGCCTACTATTATTATTATTATTATTATTATTATTATTATTATTATTATTATTATTATTATTATTATATTATTATTATTATTATTATTATTATTATTATTATTATTATTATTATTATTATTATTATTATTATTATTATTATTATTATTATTATTATTATTATTATTATTATTTATTATTATTATTATTATTATTATTATTATTATTATTATTATTATTTATTATTATTATTATTATTATTATTATTATTATTATTATTATTATTTTATTATTTTTATTATTATTATTATTATTATTATTATTATTTATTATTATTATTATTATTATTATTATTATTATTATTATTATTATTATTATTATATTAATCATCATCATCATTATTATTCATTATCCAGATGACTGTTACACCGACAACAGACGCTTCTACCATGGTCAACGGTACATTCGGCCAGGGGCACGTTGCATTGAATACCGTTGTGAACACGGACAGATGGTGATGCACAAGGAAGGTAACAACTCTAATTTCCCTTACTATCCCATGGGTTTTGGAATTGTGAAATAGACTAGTGTAATACGACGAAAAATATATGCAAGTCTGACATCCGAACCCATTTATGGGTCTAGTTTATGGGCCAAACATTGTTGTTGTCATGGCCAACATTTGCGTCATTTTTTTATAGATTTCCACGAACCTCATTGTTGAGGATACCGTTTCTCTATAAGAGTATATTATTATTATTATTATTATTATATTATTATTATTATTATTATTATTATTATTATTATTATTATTATTATTATTATTATATTATTATTATTATTATTATATTATTATTATTATTATTATTATTATTATTATTATTATTGTTATTATTATTTTATTGTCATTTTATTATTTTATTCTTATTTATTCTTATTCATTATTATTATTATTATTATTATTATTATTATTATTATTATTATTATTATTATATTATTATTATTATTATTATTATTATCACAACAGTGAGCCTTTAAAGAATTGGGTTATCAGACCTGCAAAAAAGTCCACGTCGTCGTGATGGCAATAAATAGAGTAAAATAAATAAATGGATTAAATGAAAAAATAAGTAATATAAAATTATAGCATCCGTATTATTCAACGAAAACATTTTGCAGGTCTGATAACAGAATGCAATTATGGTTTCCATTTTAACATTGTTATAATGGACAGCAGAAATGTGGTTTCTTAGAAGGATGTTAAGAATCTCATGGACAGAGAAGAAAACTAATGAAGAAGTATTAGAGCAAGCTGAAACTAAAAGGCTATTAATTCGTACAATAAGAAAAAGACAAATGCAATTTTAGGACACCTAAATCGACATAAATGTATTGAACATCTTACTCTCACAGGAAAGATAGAAGGTAAAAAGAGTAAAGGTAGATCAAGAAAAACATATTTGAATAGTTTGAACAGCTGGGTGACAAAGAAAGTGAAGAGTAATATTAGTTTTCTGAGGTTATCTGATCAGAGAGATGAATGGTGTATCATGATCACCGATGTCTGGCACAGACTTGGTAATTGAAGAAGAAGAATAATGGACCTTATTTTGCGTTGTTTTGAGAGTAGTATTTCTATTACAACAATAAGACCATAATAATATGATTCAGTAGTATGATGTCACGCCGCCAGGCAACGGCGGCCATCTTGGTTCTAAACAAAGAAAATCATTACTTTTTATTCTTCATGCTGGCTAGAAATTTTCATATCCCTTGTGATCAGAATGTGTAAAAGTCAAAACATGATCAAATTTATGAGTTTTATTTCTCCTGGAAACGCTTTTATGCTCGCCGGAGAAATATTTCATACGGGCGTCCGCCATTGTTCCGATAGTTTAGAGCCAGTGTTACTAAGTTACCATGCGTCATTAGGAAGGAAGTGACGTTACGACTATTGAAGAGTATTTGGGGTATCAGACTTGCCAACAAGTACACGTCGATATCATCCATTGTAATATTATATTTTGCAGTTCAAGATTTCTTTAAAAGATTACATGACACAATCTGTTTTACTGATAATAAATCTTGTTAGGATAGAGATAATTATTAACGTCAAATCTTTAATTTCAAGAATCAAGCATCGTTAAAAAAGAAATCGTTTTGATAATAATTATTATTGAGGTAGTCGTCGAAGTGGCCATGGAAAATATGCACTAAAATTTCAATTTCTTTTGTCGATCGCCTAGTAATATGTAATGAGATTATGAGGAAAATGTTGGGATATGAGCGTTGTCTTCGTTAACTCATAGCCTGACCTCAATTGTGGTCTTTGTTAACTTATAGTCTGACCCCAATTGTAATCTTTCTTAACTTTTATCCTGACCTCAATCGTATACTTTGTTAACTTATAGTCTGACCCCAATCGTAGTATTTGTTAACTAAGAGCCTGACCCCAATCGTAGTATTTGTTAACTAATAGCTTGACCCAAATCGTAGTCTTTGTTAACTTATAGCCTGTCCCAAATCGTATACTTTGTTAACTTATAGCCTGTCCCAAATCGTCGTCGTTGTTAACTTATAGCCTGTCCCAAATCGTTGTCGTTGTTAACTTATAGCCTGTCCCAAATCGTTGTCGTTGTTAACTTATAGCCTGTCCCAAATCGTTGTCGTTGTTAACTTATAGCCTGTCCCAAATCGTTGTCGTTGTTAACTTATAGCCTGTCCCAAATCGTTGTCGTTGTTAACTTATAGCCTGTCCCAAATCGTTGTCGTTGTTAACTTATAGCCTGTCCCAAATCGTTGTCGTTGTTAACTTATAGCCTGTCCCAAATCGTCGTCGTTGTTAACTTATAGCCTGAACTCAATCATAGTCTTCGTTAACTAATAGCTTGACACCAACTGTAGACTTTGTTAACTTATAGCTGACACCATTCGTGGTCTTTATTAACTTATAGCCTGATACAATTGTTGCCTTTGTTAACTCATAGCCTGACCCCAGTCGTAATCTTCGTAAACTTATAGCCTGACACAATCGTAGTATTTGTTAACGTATAGCCTGACACTAGAATTTGAAATTGAGGTTTTTGAGTGCTCACCAATCTGTCGGTTGTTTAAATATACCAATATTCGAAGGACGAGTTTTCTGGCCAAATTTTTAAAGACGAGTACGGCAATTTTTGTGCATTTGCATATGGGTTCAAACCGGTGGTCATGGGGACAACATGTTTCGCTTTGTAATTTTTTAATATATATAAACGTCTGTAAACGAATTTCCATTTTTTTGGATGAATAAAGTATACATTATTATATTAATTCACAGTTTAACATCAGATGACGCAAGGGTTAGACATTTTTATCTTGATATTTTTTTCCAGCTTGTGAGGTCGAAGGTCAATGCCATGACGTAGGCAGTCTGTTCGAACACCGATGTACACACTATCAATGCACCAAAGAAGATCATGGCCGTTACTACTTCTACAGGCCCGTACCGTACTCATCAGGTAAGGTGCCACTTACTGCTTTCGGTCCATTTAGGACCTAGGTTTGAGTCCCATTCTTGAATGACGCAGAGTTGAGTCCTTAGAAAAGACTCTTCACTTATAATATCTCAGCGTACTCGAGTGTAAAATGAGTACCTGGCGATTAACTGTTTTGTCTTTATCGAATTACAAGCGTCATGTCTCGTCCTACTTGCTAAGAGTTGTCTTTGGCTGGAGACCCCTTTTAAATATTAAACTAAGAAATTAAGGAGCAGGCACCAGTGTAAGATAAAGATCTGAACAAGTGTGTATGAAATTGCCAGACAAAGCAAGAAATAAAAATAGAAGAAAAAAATACTTCCCAAAAATTCAGAAGGTCTGGGGTTCGATCCCCAGTCGAAGTAGACTGATAATTTGGGGTGTGTTTTTTTCTTCTATTATCCTTTCTTGCTTTGGCACATTTCATATGCACCTGTTCACAAAGCAAAATAGAAAATTAGAAGAAAAATAAAACATCTAAAAATCAGAAGGTCTGAAGTTCGATCCCCAGTCGAGGTAGACTGATTTTGTTTTTGGATGTTTTTTTTTTCTTCTATTATTATTCTTTCTTGCTTTGTCTGGCACCTTTTATACACACTTGTACATATCTTTATCTGATCCACGGTAAAGCGTATTGAGTGCTTTTAGTGTACATTGCTCTTTATAACTAGATAACTCAAGATTTGAATGCGGATTCAAATTGTACAAACCAGCACGACAACCGATTGACAGCCGTCATGAGATCCTAGCAACAGCTAGCATTTGTCCGAAAGCCTCAGACGCGGACATCAATATGTATATATTGATGCTCGAAGCTCGAAGAAATAAATAACAATGTGAAATTGAATGTAAGTTTCAATTTAATTACGAAAATATATAAAATGGACGATTCGGGTTTCCCCTTTATCAACAAAACAGGATGAATGAAACACTACAGATGAATGCGATAAGTATTCATCCACATGAATGCGCATTCATCTGTAGTGTTTCATTCATCCCGCTTTGTTGATAAAGGGGAAACCTGAAACGTCCATTTGATCTGTTCTCGTAATTAAATTGTAGCTTGCATTCAATTTCACATTGTTATTTATAACGTGGATATCAGGGGACTGGATCTGAGAGATGTTTTCTGATGTAAGCACTTTTAACAGTTTAGTATAAGTAAAGAAAAATATTGAAAAACCTTGAGTTTTTATATAGCGCAATGGCTACTGTGTTCAAAACGCTTTACAAATGGTTCCTGACAAACAGCAACACACACCATGCAGAACGAGACATGACGCCTATTAAGCGATATTACAGTTTTTTTCCCGACAAAGACCTCGCTGTTAACGGCCAGGTACTCATTTTACACCAGAATACAGTGAGAGAATGTAGGTTAACCGTCTTTTCCGAAGACTCAACTAAGCGCCGAGCGAGGCTGGAACATATGATCTTCCGATTCGATTAATCCACAAAACCACACAGCCTCACAAAGGCCATCTAGCGAACAATTTCTAGAGCGCTTCACAGTTCCAACGATGAGACATTGACCTTTGTCAAAATATGGACTTACTGGACTGTTTCAGTTAATGCCTTCAATGTCAACAATGAACGGAACAAGATACTTAGAACTTTTTTCAGATCACTATGATTCAATAGTCCGATGTCACATCCGCCCAACGAGCAAATTGGTTCTAAACAAAGAAAATCGGTATTTTTTATTCTTCATGCTGGCAAGAACGTTTTTACATGTCATGTGATCAGAATGTATGAAAGTCAAAAAATGATCAGATTTATAATGTTTTTCTCCTTTGGATACACTTCTATGCTTGCCGGAGAAGTATTTCATAAGGGCGTCCGCCATTGTTCCGATAGTACTAAGTTACTAGGCGTCATTACGACGGAAGTGACGTCACGACTCTTGAAGCCTATTGAAACAACACATGGACTGCCTTGAGTGTTCAATCATGCGTGAACCTTGTTTTAAGTCCAACGTTGTAAAGGATGGCTTGTCCAGAAGAAAAAAAAATCCAAAATAATCAAACAAACAAACAAACAAAAAAAGAAAACAAACAACAAAAATAATATGGAGAGAGTTTATATACATGCTCATCTTATATCTTTTAAAAATGTGATATAGCGCAATATCCACTAAATGTGCTCAGAGCACTTTACAATGGGTCCATGACCAACAGCAACACGTAACATGTAGAACGAGATATAACGCCTCTTAGGCGATAATATTACAATTTTTTTCCCGACAGAGACAACGCTGTTTAACGGCCAAGTACTCATTTTACACATGAGTACGGTGAGAGAAAGTGAGTAAAGAGCCTTTTCCAAGGACCCAACTATGCGCTGAGCGCGAGGCTCGAACCCAGAACCTTCCGATCCGAAAGCAAGTGTCATATCACAAGACCACATTTAGTTTAGATGCAAGAAATCTCCATAAAGAACTGCCAAAATTTAATCCGCAACACGCTGTATCGTATTTCAAGGGGAAAAGAGGACCTACAAAATACGGAAATTCTTCAACATTGTTAAACATTCAAAAGAGGATACAGTACTCACTTGGTTGTAGCACATCCACAGCAGAAACCAAAAAAAAAAAAATCGTGCAGGAATCCAATGATCACGGGAGGTAACCATTACATACCAAGTTCGTTAACTATTATTTCCTGCCTTACTTCCCTTTTGAGTGATTATTTGTAAAATTTTCGAATTTAAATTTGTTGAATTTTGGGTTTTGATTTTAAATCTTTTGTTCTGAGTTTTCGATCAAAACAGGTTGTTTGTCTGTTACTGTCATTTATAATGAAATAATAATAATAATAATAATAATAATAATAATAATAATAAAATAATAATAATATAATAATATAATAATAATAATAATAATAATAATAATAATAATAATAATAATAATAATATAATAATAATAATAATAATAATAATAATAATAATAATATAATAATAATAATAATAATAATAATATAATAATATAATATATAATAATAATAATAAAATAATAATAATAATAATAATAATAATAATAATAATAATAAAATAATAAATAATAAAATATAATAATAATAATAATAATAATAATAATAATAATAATAATAATATAATAATAATATATAATAGACAATAATAACAATAATAATAATAATAATAATAATAATAATAATAATAATAATAATAATAATAATAATAATAATAATAATAATAATAATAATATAATAATAATAATAATAATAATAACAATAGAACTTAATTGTCAAAAGAAATGGAAATTCATTCTGATTCATAATATATCCTATCTGACAGCAGGACATTTTCATCCAGATTTCACACCAAAGACTTGTATAGTTTTTTTTTTTTTAATTTCTTTAAAAAGTCATCAATTGTGGAAGGTAGTGACCTGTGTATTTATCAAAGATCTGAACAAGTGTGTATGAAACGTGCCAAAAACAGCAAGAAAGAAAAATAGAAGAAAAATAAAGACACCCCCCCCCCAAAAAAAAAAAAACAAAAACCAAAAAGAAACCAGAAACAGTCTACCTCTATATTCGAGGTTGACAGATTTTTTGGCATATTTTTTTTTCTTGAATTTTTCTTTCTTGTTTCGTCTGGTACCGTTCATACACACTTGTTCAAATCTTTATCTCACGCTGGTGTCTGCTCCTTTCTTAATATGATGTATATTTATTATATGTGTTTTTGTTTTTCGCATTCCTTTTTTTTTCGCTGCTTGCGATTCTTGTGTCGCAAAAAAAGTTGAAATATTTAAATGTAGAGACTATTCACATGTCCTGCGCTCAGAAAAAGGGACGCCCAAAGACTAGATGGTGGGATAAGGTAAAGGATGATATGAAAGAACTGTGCCTGGTGGAAGATGATGCTCTAAACCGAGATGCATTGTTCATTATCACAACCCTGCAAAATGCGTAATACGCTGAAAGAGGAAGATTGATCTGTCCTGCGCTCAGTCAGTACTGACCAATAGCCACTCAGAAGAGACCCAGAGACGGGTGACAGTGATCGTGTAAAATGTTAGTCCCAACGTTGCGTTCTCCTTAGTCAAGACACTTTAGAGACATTATCCCACTCGACTCAGTGTTGAATGAGTACCTGACAGTGGCCGATATTGTCAGAGTGTTAGTACAAAAATGCTTCGTATGGGAACAAAACAGACAATGGACGTGTCGGGTGCAAACTCTTCGTCAGCACAACATTACACAAATTAACATGGAAAATAACTAAAATAAAGTAAAATGCAAAATAACTTGTATCGTCTGTACTCAATACTTTATTTTATTTATTTTCTATGTTAATATGTGTAATGTTGTGCTGACGAAGGGATTATACCGAAACGTCCTTTTCTGTTTTGTTCCCATACGACGCCTCACCATTTTCACTCTTTCGTCAGTATTTTCACGATCATCAGCTTCAGGCAGCCATTACCGTTTTCTAGTACAAAAATGACAAAGTGCGAGATGCGTGGAGAATTAATGAAACGTGATAATAAATCAATGTACATGAGCTATTAAACCTCTCCTGACCAACTATAGGAAAATCGTCACATTCGTAACGATACAACCAACATTTTTCTTATTCAAATGTTCTTTTGTACATCATAAAATATAGAGAAAATGAACAGTGTGTTGTGGAGCATGTTTTGATAAAGGTATTCTATGTCACGCAAGAATTGTACTGCTATTGTGTCTCAATGATAAAATATCTATTTTTGTTTGTTCGTTGAGTGTGAATTTTTGGGGAAAATCTTGAAAACGGCTGGTATGGAGAGAGTTTATATACAAGCTCATATTATATCCTTTAAAAATGTGAGCTTTTATATAGCGCAATATCCACTCAATGTGCTCAAAGCACTTTACAATGGGTTCCTGACCAACAGCAACAGGTAACATGTAGAACGAGACATAACGCCTCTTAGGCGATATTACAATTTATTTCCCGACAGAGACAACGCTGTTTAACGGCCAGGTACTCAATTTACACCTGAGTACGGTGAGAGAATGTGAGGAATGAGCCTTTTCCAAGAACTCAACTATGCGCCGAGCGAGACTCGAACCCAGGACTTTTCGATCTGAAAGCGAGTGTCATACCACAGTGCCACATAGCGCACAAAAAAAATTCCTACTCTTCCTCATTAAAAAAAATATCTTTCTCTCTTTTCTTTAGATTGTCGAGATCACCAGGGCAGATGCCATGCACAAGGTTCAACATTCGCAGCCTACCTCCACGGAAAATTTTACGATTCATGTACCTGTACCTTCATGGGTAGCACTGTACGCTACCACTGTAGATCGCTCATCAACCCCGCAAGGACTCACAGTGCGCACCAAGTTTCAAGTGATGTTACTGCCAGCTTAAGCCATAAAAGTGTTGAAAAATAAAAATATCTCGAGATAACGTTCTCTGAATTAATTAAGTAGTGACTCACCGCCACAGACTTGTTTTATGAGAAAGGGAAGTGAATGTTTGAAAATTAATCTTTTGACAAAAATTTGACATTTTTAATTTAAACTTATAGTAGGCTTTCTTGAGAATAATAATTATGGTCTTTGAATATGTAAATAAATAAATAAATAAATAAGTAAATAAATATAGACAACAACAAGACCCCCCCCCAAAAAAAAAAAAAAAGAAAACCCCAAAATAACACAGACAAGCAAAAGAGAAATCTAATATTGTTTCTTTCTTAAATGAACAAAAATCCCTCAACATAAGACCGTTTGGAAACAGTGGGTTAAATTCTGAGATAGTTTTGTGAACACTGATCAAACCAATATTACATAATAAAGTATTTCTTAAACCACAAATTTGTTTTTCTTTCATTTAATTCGATAAATAGATAAATATTTTCAACTTTCTTCGTTTGCTTTCTCTAGGAAAGATTAACTGGAGATTTTATATAGAGAAATATATACTAAAAGTGCTCAAAGCACTTTACAAGTGGTCCCTGGCCAACAACAACACTTAATATGTAAGATGTGACATGGCGCCCATTAGGCAATATTATGATGTTTTTTGGACAAAGACAACGCTGTTAACGGCCAAGTTCTCATTTCAACCTGAGAACGGTGAAATTATAATATGAGTATAGACTCTTTTCCAAAGGGCTCAACTATGCGACGAGTTAGGCTAGAACCCTTGAACTGCTGATCTCATAGCGAATGGCATACCACAAGACCACATAGCTTTACTAAATACCTTGGCATCACTTAGGTGAAAGAGCTGCCTCGTTTGATGACGTTTGGTCATTCAATAGAAGGTATTAAGATACGTGTAATCGTATCTATAGTTGTAGTAACGAAGTGACTTTTCTCATCCCCCTAGTCTAGGATGCTAGTCTTCATAATAGTAGTCCACAATTGTTGTATGTTTAATCCAAAGGTTGTAATGCAGTAATTTGTTAAGTTTCTTGTCACAAGTTGCACAATTAAAAAAAAATCAATCAAATCCAAATCGCAAAAAGCCGGCGACGTTTTTTTTCCGTAATCCAATCGGCCGGGGGGGGGGGGGGGGGGGATGAGAATAGAGGCAGCCTTATAGTAAACTAGGTTACGTTCTAGCGTCATGTCCCTAGGATTGGCTTCAGCTGTACTTGTACTTCATAATAATGAGTGGAGGAGGCATTATGTTGATAGCAACAAGAAATGAAGTGAGTAGGAGTGCCAGAAGACAATAGAGAATTTAAAAAATTGCGGCTCGAACCCGCGACCTTACGGGTACAACAACTCCGCCTGACCGGGGACAGCGTGACTCTACCGTATGAGCTATCCACGATCCCCAAAAATATATATTCTAACCCGTCTTATTATAGTCTTCTCTCCCTGACTTCTTGAGGTATCGGGTTCACTACATCCAACATGTTATCAACATAAGTGCCTGCTCCACTCACTTTTCTGAATCAAAAAGTCACCCCAGATACCAGAGCATACTCCATGTCTCAATCGTTTCTATGGTTACATGTTTGTGTTGAGAATATTGATTATTACGCTTAAATGCTGGCCGACTAACTTCGCGGCGTTTGTGTGTGTTGAACCAGTGACCTAAAGAAGTCAGGGAGAGAAGGCTCTTCTATTAAGACTAGGGTTAGAAGCGATCATTTTTGGGATCGTGGATAACTCACACGGTAGAGTCACACTCTCCCCTGCCACGAAACTGTTATTCTCTATTGTCTTCTGGCACTTTCCTACTCACTTCATTTCTTGTTGTTATGTATTGTACCTACATGGCAACGAAATACGTTACTGCTGTGCATCTACCAGCGTGTCCCGAGAAATACACCAGATGTGTCTTGTACACCCCCTCTACACACATACATTCTCAATACGAATTGAACTACAGGCTACGGTGAGATTGAAGCCTACACTGCTACCCCCCCCCCTCTCTCTTATCTCTCTCTCTCTCTCTCTCTCTCTCTCTCTCTCTCTCTCTCACTCTCACTCTGAGTCACATTCACGAAATGACACAATCATGAATTAGAGAATGACCTATCAGAATGCAGCATGTACTATTAAATTAGCTTTGTTTATCTTGCCCCCCCCCCCGCCTCACCCAAACCTCTCACTCTCTGTCTATGTATCTAAATTCTGTATCTGCATGTTAGTCAATATGATGTAATATACTTATTATGTCTGTCTATCTATCTATCTATCTATCTATCTATCTATCTATCTATCTATCTCCTGTTTTTTGTTTTTTTAAAGGGTTTTACGGCGCTTGTAACACATTTAGGTTATATCAGCACCAGTAAAAAGGAAAAATATGGGATAGTAAAAAGTTCTAGAATTATTAAAGCACCCAAGAGAAAGGAAGACAAAGGGGAACTGGGAACAAATAGGGATCAGATGCAGATTGCAAGAGATAACCATCAATGTACTTCGTTTGAGATCACCTATAAGACTCATCCGGACACAAGCATTAAATCCAACAAAAAGGAATATACTCAAATGCTTACATTATACATTAAAAATAACAAACATAATAATACATAACAGAGAGATGATTTACAAGGAAAAAAATACCATCTCCCAAAACAATAACTATCCATCTATCTATTCATACATCCAGCCATCTATCTATCTATCTATCTATCTGTCTGTCTGTCTGCCTGTCTGTCTATCTATCTTTCTATCTATCTATCTATCTATCTATCTATCTATCTACCTACCTATCTATCTATCTATCTATCCATCCATCTATCTATCTATCTATCTATCTATCTATCTATCTATCTATCTATCTATCTATCTATCTATCTATCTGTCTATCTCCTGTATGATTGTGAGAGAGACTGAAGGGGAAAGTGAAAGGGATGGAGACAGAGAGAGAGAGAGAGAGAGAGAGAGAGAGAGAGGGGGGGGGAGATAGATACATATATTTTCATAGATTGTTAGATAGATAGGTAGATCGGTGGATTTGATTGGTAGGTAGACAGACAGACAGACAGACAGACAGACAGACAGATAGATAGATAGATAGATAGATAGATAGATAGATAGATAGATAGATAGATAGATAGATAGATAGATAGATAGATAGATAGATAGATATATAAGATAGATAAGATAGATAAGATAGATAGATAAATAAATAGATAGATAGATAGATATATAGATAGATAGATAGATAGATAGATAGATAGATAGATAGATAGATAGATATATAGATAGATAGATAGATAGGTAGATAGATAGATAGATAGATAGATAGATAGATAGATAGATAGATAGATAGATAGATAGATAGATAGATATAGATACACAAATTGATAGAAGGATAGATAAATACAACCAAAGATTACATATTCCACTGTAATACACTTGTCCCGATAGTTGTCCGGCCTCGTAGACCGGCCCCATAGAACGGAACATTTCTTGGGCGACTCGTCCCTCTCTATAGATGTCGCTGGTCTTGTACCCTCATAGATATTAAACAAATCCTTTATTCTTTATTTAGGACTGCCCAAACGCGAGTTTGTGACCAATAACAACGAAATCACTTTGTTGACGTCTTTGTTTGAGAGAGGGAGGGGGGGGGGAGCTGGTCGTTTTACTGGTAAACTTCCGTTAGCTTTCGACCTGCTATATTTGCTGGCAATGGCCACTTTCAGAGCGGATCAATCACAATTTAAAAATCATTGACAACGTCACTTTCTATCATAATTCTAAAACGGAGGCGCTTTCGCCCGCCCTTTTGGGTAAAATTGGTATGTCAAGTTACCCGTTTTAGTTCGGTGATGTCAAGTTGACCATCTTAAAATCGACCCTTCTGCATCTATCCGGTAATAGTCATTTCCGGCCTTCCATACTCCACATTGTTAATGACGATATTTACAATACTTCTCTCTTACAACCGCGATTACAATTGCTTCACTTCCTTATTGACAAATTGATTAGACCGTTTGCTGTCCGCCATCTTCAAATGCCAGGATCATTGTAACAACACGATGTCTCGGAGTCCATTTTGATGACGTCATTTCCTGAAGCCATCTTTGACCTCACTCACTTTTATTTATTTGATCATTTTCTGTTTCGAGTTGACTGCAGGATTTGTTTCTCGCAATCTACATGATGTTCTACCCTTGTCACATCGGGATTAGATACTAAACAATAATTTCAAACTTAAAATAACTTGGTGAATTTTAACTCTAAAATGTCAAGCTTACACCCATATATGTCTTGTCTTATATGATGTGTTGCTCGCGTAGGACGCTTTGTAAAGTGCTTTAAACACGTTGGTGAATATTGCCCTATAATAAAATGTCAGTTTTATTTTTGATACAACTTAATTTTTAATTTATGAGGCAGAGGTGACAACCAACATATGTTACGATCCAACCAGCACTTTTATCATTCAGATTTTTTTTGTAAATCGCACAATTAACAGAAAAAAAAATTATTATAGCTTTATTATATACCTGAAACTATGTTGTAGAGTTAATTTCGCTTATCAATAGTATGCATTAATGTATTTGTTGCTTTTCTGTTTGAGTAAGAAAACAAATATTTTTGCGTTGGGTGGGTGTTGAATTTTGGGGAAAATTATGAAAATGGCTGCTAAGAAAAGGGTTAAGAGTCTCCTGTATTGGAGTGGGATCAGACTTTAAACAGTATTATTGTACTTATTAAGCGACAAGCATTTCTGTGATGTTTACGTTCAAGTTCGAGTTCAACGTCTTTGCCTTCAAAAGGCGGTTTGCCCGCCACTCCAGTTTTTATACAATTATGTGGTGACGTTCTCCTTTATTGTGTTATTGAGTTGAAAGAAACATTAAATGTTTAATAGGTGACCAAATTTGTTGTTGTTGTTGGTAATATCTATGATTTCTGGTGGGAGAGTTAAGCGGTTCAGCGTCACTGTCATCTTCTTCAATGTTAGCATTCAGTTGTGAGGTTGATGTCACACTGCGGATCATGTCCGTGGGTCATGTCAATTCCCACTTCCATATTTATGTCAAAAGCCCATCAAAAAAGAAAAAAAGCTGATTTTTTAATATATCGCAGTATCTATTAAACGTACTCAAAGCGCTTAACAGGGGGTCCTTGACCAACAGCAACTCTCAGCATGTATGACGAAAAATGACGCCTGTTATGCGATATTACATTTTTTATCCGACATAGACAAGGCTGTTAGCGAACACGTACTCATTTTACACCAGAGTACCGTGAGAATGTGAATAAATAGCATTTTCCAAGGTCTGCGAGTGTCATACCACAAGACCACATAGCCGCAAAATGCCCATACCTTATCAATGAGTTACCCTTACATCTATCGGCGCTTGTTTTTTGCTTAAACAAGTTTTTTTTATAGCCCAATATCCTGATCGACAGTCACTCGTAACAGATAGAACGAGACATGACCCTGTTAGGCGATGTTACAAGAGAGAGAGAGAGAGAGAGAGAGAGAGAGAGAGAGAGAGAGTCAATGTTGTTAACTGTCTGATACTCATTTTACCCAGGGGCGTGGCTCTATTGGTTCAAATGGTGCCTGGCACCACATCCATGTTTTAAAAATGGATAACATCATTTTAAAAAATATATAAAACTCAGAAATGGTATATATCGCCTTTTATCAACAGTGCGAAACAGACTCCCTTTCTGTCACAACGCCTTCTATCCACGCTTTTCTCCCGATTCACACAGTCCGTTGATGACTGTCAGCGACTGTGTACCATGGCTGAGCGAGTGACTGGATTTCCCCACTCAAAACGATTGCAAGGTGCGGATTTTTGCTGGCAACATTTAAGGCTATTACTATAATGTACTATAATGTTGCCACATTGAATACCTGGCTCGAATTTTTACGATCTTCACATACGAGAAAAAACCCGCCTCGGGTGCCGAGAAATATTTGCTCCAACTCTGTTGGACTGGGGAATAATAACTAATGTTGGTCATTTACGTCATAGTCATAGTATGGTAACTTCGACAATCTTTATTATTATCGAAATCACGATTATTAAGTTCATTTGTTTCTCTCTCTCTGTCGTGATTATTGTATTTATTATTATTATTATTATTATTATTATTATTATTATTATTATTATTATTATTATTATTATTATTATTATTTTTATTATTATTATATTATTATTATTATTATTATTATTATTATTATTATTATATTTATTATTATTATTATTATTATCATTATCATTATCATCATCATCATCATCATCATCATCATCATCATCATCATCATTATTATCATCATCATCATCATCATCATTATTATTATTATTATTATTGCTGCAAAAATTGATATGAAGGAATGTGAACGAGTTAAGTCAAACATTTCTTGATAGTGATGCTATATTATGCGAAACGCATGATCTTCGCGTAAATATGCGTGTTTGACTTTGTGTGTGTGTGTGTGTGTGTGCGCGCGTTCATCACACACACACACACACACAGATAGGTAGATCGATAGATAGATAGATAGATAAATAGATAGATAGATAGAGAGAGAGAGAGAGAGAGAGAGAGAGAGAGAGAGAGAGAGAGAGGAGTCTTGTATGGTGTCATGTTTGATTTCCGAAGTGGAATGGGGCTGTTTCATGACGTAACTACAGTACTCTTTTAATAGGCCATGGGCTGTTTACATTCTTACGCTTTGTAAGTTTTGAAATTACCCTTTGTTCGATTGACATTCAATGTCTGCATGTGTCCCTTTAGCCATTTCCCTCAGTGTCCAAACTCCAATCAATATATTTGTTCGTGATTTCTATAAACAAACTATTGAAAAGATTTACAGGGATAGAAACATCACCATGCAAATTTACTTTACAAGTATGTAAGTGTTTTTTTTTTCTTTTATATTTACAAATGTAGCATGTGTAAGTCATTTTCTTCTGGCACCACTTTATACTGTAAGCATGCCACGCCGCTGTTTTACACCTATGTACGGTGAGAGTGTGACTAAAGAGCCTCTGAAGTGAGAAAATAAACAGTTTACAAGGAATTCAAAGCAAGGCTTCATGAGTAGTCCTTAAGCGTAGCAAGAAACATCATTCGTCACCTCTGCTAAAAGAGCTTCATTGGCTTCCTGTTAATTAGTGTTAGTTTGTGTGTGCAACTGTTGTGTGTGTCTGTTTGTCTCGGTACGTGTGTGTTTATGGTTTTATAATAATATTGTAAAGCGCTTTGAGGCTTCGGCGTTTAGTGATATAAAAGAACACTTTATTGTTATTATTATGAAGAAGCGAATATTTTACATACAGAGTATTGATATTGTGTTTTGATTGGCTCAACACATGTAAACCAACTTTATGATAAAATGGAGTTATATACACCAACCCGATCCCTTCGCTCGTCACCCGATGGAAAATATCTCGTCACTCAAAGAAAGAACTCTTACGTGTCATGTGGAGGACGATCCTTTTCTAGAAACATCCCAACCCTCTGGAACAAACTTCCAAAAGAAATACGGCATTCTGCATCGTGAGATATGTTTTAAAAGCATCTTAAGACTTTGTTATTTTCCTAATTTAATTGTTCATGCCCCTGTCAAACGCTTCGAACAATTTCCCTTGATATGGAAGAGCGCTCAATAAATATACCATATTATTACATATCCTTTTTCAAGGACTCAACCATGCGTCGAGCTGGCTTGAACCCATGACCTTTCGATCCGAAAGCGATCGTTATAACACAAGACTACATAGCCGCACAATGCCCATCATAGCCCGTCATTGAGTTACCCTTACATCTATCGTATTTTTTGGGTTTAAACTAGAGTTTTTTAATAGCTCAATATCCTTTCACAGATGTTCCTGATCTACAGTAAAACGTAACATGCAGAAAGAGGCTTGACCCCTCTTATGCGATATTACAATGGGTTTATCTTTTACCGAAAGAGACAACGTGATATGGAAGAGCGTTCAACCAATATAATATAATTTATTCATATCCTATTTAAAGGACTCAACTATACTTCGAGCAGGCTCGAACCCAGGGCCTGCCGATCCGAAGGCGATTGGTATACCACAAGTCCACATAGCCTCACATTAAGAATAATAAGCTCGGTATCATCCAATGATATGATTACCAAGTGACAGGTGTTGGACCACGGATTATTCTCTGGATTGGACTGGGGACTTAAATCGTTAATCCATTTAATTGAATTAGAATAAAATGATAGACGATGTCTCTCAATCTTATGTTCAAATTATAGAGGCATAAATCCTTTATATTTTGTAATTGCTTATTCGCAAAAGATATGTTCTATCCGGTGGAATGAACACATGAGTATTTAAATACATGGATACATACCGACACACACACACACACACACACACACAATATCATTTATATATATATATATATATGTATATTATATATATATATATATATATATATATAATTGTTATTACTATAATAATTATTATTATTGTTATTTATTATTATTATTATTATTATTATTATTATTATTATTATTATTATTATTATTATTATTATTATTATTATTATTATTATTATTATTATTATTATTATTATTATTATTATTATTCTGTGTAAAGGGTGATTGGAAATGAATACCTATTTGAAAATATTAATAACTTTTGTTTCAAATGTAATGTACATCTCAAGTTCTTTGTGTATGTTCCTTGATGTATGGCAATTCAGTTTATGTTCATTTTTTCTTTCCATATTTTTAAATTTGTTTAAAATTGCAAGGCCCTTTAACACTTTCTGGACGTCTGATTAATTTAGCAGCACGTTACAAAGTTAGGAGATCCGTTATACAAGTCCTATGATGATGAGTGACCATTCTAAAGTTGACGTTAAGACCATCATAAATTGTCATGAAAATGGTGGCTGACATTCGAGGAAGCAGTCGCCCTTCACTTTTCAAAGGCCCAACGGTAGTGCAAGCTGTTCAATAAATATTTCCCAATTTTGGCAAACTTTTTTTCAATAACCACGCCCACCGCCACCGACTCCACCCCAAACCATCAACCTGGCATAGAGATATGGTAGGGCGTAAAAGAATAAAATAAATTAATAAATTTCGAGCCATCCTACAGGCATATATGAAATTCATTGACATACTGATAACGACATATTTTCAAGTTAGTTGTAGGATAAAAACTAAAGAATTGTTCAATTCAAAGTTCGAGGCGTTCCATAGTCAGGTACGAACTTCTTTAATATAAAAAATATAACCACATCACACATTGGGGCATTTACGTATATATATATATATATATATATATATAATATATATATATATATATATATATATATATATATATCCCGAACGACATCTGTTTGTTTTTCAAAATGTTTCCCAGGTCCATGAAGGCCTGTTTGGCTTGAGTTATTCTTGCTCGTATGTCTCGGTTACATCTTCCATCTGTTGTCACTATTGAACCTAGGTATTTAAAACTTTCTACGTTGGTAAGTTGCTCGCCGTAGGTGTTGTTGTTTTCGGGGTTTTTCTGTATTACCATGCATTCTGTTTTGGTGATATTCACTTCCATTCCCTTGGCTTCACTATCTGCTACCACTTTGTCAACAATCTTTTGAAGTTGGATTTCTGATGTTGCAATGAGTACCGTATCGTCTGCGTATCTTATATTATTTATGTTGTGACCTCCTACTTTTATTCCCTCCATATTATTTATGCCCCTCATGATTGTTTCTTGGTATAGATTAAACAGATCTGGTGAGGCAACACACCCTTGACGGACTCCTTTCTTAATAGGAATGGAATTTCCTGTAGAGTTTCCGATTTTGATAGATGCCTGCTGGGTGTAGTATAATGTTTGCATGAGTCTGAGGTCTTTCTCATCAGCGCCAATGGAGTGCAGTTGTTTTAGTATTTCTTCGTGGCGTACTCTATCAAAAGCTTTTTTGTAGTCGACAAAACAGAGGTATAGTGGGGTCTGAACCTGTATAGCTCTTTCACTTAAAACACGGAGGAGGTATATTGCGTTCCTTGTCCCTCTGTCAGGTTGGAATCCATATTGTTCTTCTGCGATTTCGGGGTTAATCAAAACAAACAGATGTCGTTCGGGATTAGATTCCGAGTCTTGAAGTGCTACGTGTGGCCAATCTTGTTCTACGGATGCGAAAGCTGGACTACAAATGCAGAAACACAAAAGAACATTGAAGCTTTTGAAATGTGGTGTTTGAGAAGGATGCAGAGAATATCGTACACTGCACACAAAACGAACGAAGAAGTGCTAAAACAAACATACCAACAAAGGAAACTAATGCCCTTAATAGTGGATCGACAACTATCCTTTTTCGGACACATAGTAAGGAAAGATAAGAATGAATACCTGGCAAGTTGTGGAAAAATACCTGGTAAACGCGCCCGGGGGAGACAAAGAAAAACACTCATAGACCAACTGAAGGGCTTCACCAACCTAACAATCCAAGAGCTGTTTGAAAAAGCAAGAGACAGGGAGGAATGGAGAGAGATAATTCATGCAGTATCCGAAGCCTGGACCAGGCATGGAACCTAGAAGAAGAAGAAGATATATATATATATATATATATATATATATATATATATATATATATATATATATATATATATATATGAGCCAAGGTCAAAAGGTGCCAATTTTTTTTCTCAAAATAAAAGTGACATAATAGTCCATTCATGTTTCTATATGTTTAGCAAAATCCCTGTACTTCACGAATCAAAGGCCCTTTGGATAACTTTAAGGTCTAACGCAGCATAATATCGTCAACAATACCTATAGGTTGCTGGTGTCACCTGTGACCGGTGACACCAAAATGAGACAAAAAACTCAATAACCAAATGAATTTTGTTGAGTATCAAACTTTATTTTGTAAGTTATAGACTAAAAGACATAATCAACAACAATCATAGTACAATAGTGTTACCAACTATTGGAGAAAATGTTGCATTTTGGTGTCATCGGTCACAAGCAACATAGAATGCAAGTATATTATTTCATAAAAATGCATGTACATGAACAATAACAACAATATTGCATATGTTTATTACCAGCAATGTTCAGGAACTTTTGGAATAAAATGTTGGGAAATAATGTGACCAAAGCATATCTTATTTAGCGACATTGTGTCACTTGTGACATTAGACAGATGACACCATTACTTATGTCACAAGCAATACCAAATTGCAATTTCGACAATATATCATTAATTTCAGTCAAACCAGTGTAATAACCACCGTTAAATATGGGATTTAATAATATTCAGAAACCAAAGACTTCAAAAATAGAAATTTACATGGAAATTAGAGCATCTGAATGTGACTTGTGACATAAGACCGGTGACACCATTACTTATGTCACAAGCAACACCAAATCACACTTTCGTCCATAATATATCATTATTTTCAGTCAAAAAAGCACAATAACCTACTCTAAAATGAAATTCAATAATATTTTAAGAAACTAAATACTTTCAAATTGGAAATATACTTAGAAATTAGTAATACCATTGTTGCTATTACTTTGGTCAAAATCGGCACTAGAACGCAATTTTGCCTCAAGAATCAAGAATAGCAACTGAACACATGTAATATAGCCTGTTAAAATGTAATTCAATGACATTTCAAGCTTTGAAGAACATGAAAACAGAAATACATTAGAAACTTCAAACTTAAGTGTCACCTGTGACATTTTAACCAATGACACCAATGGTCACAAAAAGTACCAGAAGTCACACAAACACTAGATAAATATCAGCCATGGTAATGAATTCATGTAACCATACGGTAACATCCGCCCTACTGCTAGTTTGTAGTAATTTAGTGTGTTAATAGTATATCAAATCAAATTTCTTGACAACCCTTCTTTTATCTGGATTCGTCAAAAGTTTGAGTTTTGTCTTTTTCTTGATTGATACAACCCTGAAACATAAAAAGTTAGAATTACAAGGAAATAATTAATTGTGTCAAAATCAGTCTGATGTGAGATGTCATAATATCATATTTGTAAATAGAATAACAGCTGAAAACATACTTTTTTGGTGGCACTTTGTAATATCCAATATTAAGTGTTGCTTGTGACAATGTAAAATAGCGATGACACCAAAGTTCAACTTACCTTTTCTGCCTGGAGCCACGCTGGAAAGGCAAATGAAAGTGCTGCACTTCAAAGACTGGTAAGAAGGGTCGATCAAAATTGCGAATCGCCATTTAACGAAACAAACTTCCACGTGTTCACGCATGCCGTGTTGCTTGTGACAAATGACACCAAAACCAATAAACCTCAATATCGGTAAAACGGTATACATTTACTCCAAGATTTGAGTTCAGATAGTAAATCTATGCTTTTTTCTCATAATAAAACATTTTATAAACATTAAACATGAGCTTTAAAGTTTCGTGTCGAGTCTTAGTATTGTGCTGTGTTTGATGACACCAAAGGTCACAAGCAACACCAACTTTTTAAGAAGTCTATGTGAAACTTAATCAGATATGTAATATACTGCAATTGCGTTTAAAAGTAAATTTTGACTTTATTCTATCAGTCAAATTTCAATCACGTGAGCTAAAACATCACATTTAATTTCTACATGATTTCTAAAAAGGTGATGCGTTGACCTCGCTTTAAGCACATGCCAAACAGCATTCAAATTTGACTTTCAAGTTGTTTATTTCATATTCTGTTGAACAGAGTATGTTGAGCTATCTCATTTTATCTCTTCTTCATATTATCAATTGATTACAAGCATTAACCCAATGAAAACAGCCCATAATTAAGTAAAAATCAAATTTTCTTAACACTGGTATCAGGCGGGCACCTTTTGACCTTGGCTCATATATATATATATATATATATATATATATATATATATATATATATATATATATATATATATATATATTGATGACGCTCATGATTATGTCTCCTGATGCTCTGTTTCCCGGAACACTGACCGATGACTTCATCTGCTTCTGCCAGATCCTTGTTCTTCTGCATCTCATCTTAACTCTGAAATATTGGTACATCTACATTTGTGATGACCAGTATATTCATTTGTTATATGTGACTTAGAACAGTCACATTTTAATACAATTTAATGAAGGAACATATTTTTGAAAGACTTGAAACTTTTGTATGTCATAATGTCCACTAAACATGCCCAAAGCTTTCGGATCAGATGGTCCTGGGTTTTAGCCTCTGTCGACGCATAATTGAGTCCGTGGAGAAGACTCTTTACTCAGATTCACCCACCGTACTCAAGTGTAAAATGAGTACCTGGCCGTTAACAGCGTCGTCTCTGTCCGAAAGAAATTGTAATATCGCCTAACAGACGCCATGTCCCGTCCTACATGTTAAACATGTCGCTGTTGTCCAGTGACCCTTATATAGCGCTATGTAAAAACTCAATTTTTAAAGCTCAATTTGTCCTAAACGTGTCCAAAGTGCGATAGAATGGGTCCTTAGTCAACAACAACACTTAATACGTATGAGACCACACGGCGCGGTGATTTTACCTATTTTTCCAATAGACACAACGCTGTTAACGGCCACGTTCGCATGTTACATCCGAGTACGGCGACAAAATGTGATTGAAGAGCCTTTTCCAAGGAAAAAAAATATGCACAACGTTAACCTAATATGAATCTGGATCTAGAGATTTTATTTCCAAAAAGCCCCCTGAGTATATTGTAAGTTTACAATTAAAACAGTCATACTGAAATCAAATAATTATATTTCCATCAATACAGTATCTGTTAATTTAGATTATTTACATTTACACACAAGGTATCTAATGTGATTGATGTCTCCTTTTACGTAAAGTTTTACTTTCATCATTTTATAAAATGAAATATATCGATCTTTTAATTATCGAGCAATCAGAAATATTCATCACATATTCAATTATTGTTTATCAGTTGATTTTGACAACATATGTGTACATAGAAATACTGATCAATGCAAAAGACATTTATGTTTGCCATACCATTCCTGGAAAGCAGATAATAGTTGGTGAGTGAGGGGTGGCGAGAATCTAAGCTAAGATCTTTTAGCTAAATCTATGGCAATAATCAGTCGTTTTTAGATATTTTGGACGGTGACGTTGAGCACAACTCCTTTTACTGAAATTTCCCATACAAATTATTACTCACTACTTTTTTGTGGCCTCTTTTCCTAACACCAAAAGGACAATAACAATTTAGTTTTTAAAAAAGGTGTGTCTAAGAACAGTAATACTTGACTCATTTAGGCACCTCTATTTATCAGTACTACTTCAGTACACCGAGCTGAGATGTAATGCAGATCTAGTGTAAAACTAGTGTGTGCTAATGATAATATCACAGGCGATAAACGAGATTTTTATAATGTATGATATTTCATTTATCAAAAATTAACAATAAAATACATTGAATGCTACATCATTCAACAATTAAAATGTATATAAACTTCTCAGGAATGTTTAAATGCTATACTTCAATTCTCTCCTTAGAAGTCAATAAGTTAACTTGAAACATTTTTTCTCATCATATTTTAATGCGCATTACTGTAAATGTATTCAAAATATGTTTTAATCAAGAAGAGAAATTTGAAATTCAATTTTAAAAAGACAGTTAATGAGGTCGAAATTTAACAAGTTGTGAAGATCTGATCACGGTGCCATTGCGATTTAGTACTTTAAAATGTGATAATAAGTCAGTATTGACCAATGGGCGCCAGCATATGTTGGATTGTACTGAGCAACAGGAACTGGCACCTATTGGTCAGTGCTGACCAATAGCCCTAGCATTGTAATATACCTATAACAGATGTCAATTGTTAATATCAAGCAATTGAAAATAGAAAGAGAAAACATTTTTAAAATATGTAATATGCGTATACCCCTTTATAAAATCTGTCTAAGGTTATCCTTTGTAATGGAATTATACAATGAGTTACTCTATGAAAGAGTTGCTAAACTTTATTATTAGATAATTGACTTAAATTACATATTAATTATTTGTCATTCGTTAAGTCCATTATTTCAATAAATCAGTTATGCTTACAAATATCAGAGGGGTATACCGAAAAAAAGGATGCATTCTTCGTTCACTACTTAACGTAATTGAGCTATGTTATTTTGTCAATCTACTTACTATGTCCTTGCGAAATTTTGTATGTATTCTATTTTGTATTCAGTAATTATTTTTTATCTCTCTCAAATTTCACTAACTGCTTCTGGTTTGGGTTATAGTACAATTTTATTCTAATGTACCATCTAATACACAACAACCTTGATCACAATGAGCTTTGCTAAAGAATATGTCCATGCGTAAAGTCTCATTCTCTTATTTTGTATATAATTTCTGTTTCAAATAGAAAACAAAGGAAATTGTTTTTATTTCACTATAGCCGTGAAATAGACATAGATAATAGCTAAAAATGAAAACTATTTTTGTTTTCACATATCCAATTTAGCACAACAGTTGTGTAATATCATGACATGTTAACAGTTTGCTCTGTCTGAACTTGCCTACATCTCACATCAAGAGAGAAATAACTGCAGCATTACCTAAATTTGGTAGGCAATCGAAGCTGATAATTAAAACGCTGCTTTATCAAAACAGCGATACATTTTTCCCCATATAATTACTACATGTCAATAAGAATAAAACGGCTAAAATATCCACATGTGGTCCTTTTCCAAATTAAAGGACGTTCTTTGGGATTCGGCCTCCAGCTACGTACACCATGACCAAGCATTGGAAAGAAAAGGAGTCGGAAGATGCTTGGGATATTTACCATGGTTAGAACGTCTTTGTTTGGGAGATTGTTCTGTCAGGTGATACCTAGAATCTTCCTCCGAACGTGCAGGTGGAGGGCATTAAGTCTTTGCTCTTAGTGCGTGTGCAGGGTTCATGACCCACTGATCTACAGAATGAGCTTAGAACGGAAACATGATACACTTTCATCGTTGTGTTTGTGGTCAGCATGGTGTTGCTCTTTACCTATTTGGATAGGCGAGCCAGTGCTGTTGCTGATTTTACAATGCGAGTGTTCAATTCGGTGTCCAGAGATTGATTGCTAGATATTATGGTTAAGTCCATATGCAGGGATGCTGCTGACGTTCTGAACCGTTAGATTGGTTTCCTTGACGTTTAATATTTAATAACAATCCAAACTCATTGCACGTTGAATTGCTTTCTAAGAATTGTCAGCCAGAGCAGCGTGGACTGTGAATAGTATCTCTCTGATGAGAACCTTGCACATTTTGGTTTTGGCACGCATTTGAACCAGATTGAAGACACTCCCTGCACTTCAGAGGTAAATGTAAACACTGTCTTTACTCTGGTAAAAAGGCGTATGGAAGCAGTAGGGAGAAGAAAGTGCAGAAGAGTGTCAAAGCAAGAACACATCCTTGTTTCACACCAATGAGAATGGGGATTGGTCTTGAGGAAAAACCGCCTTACTTGACAGTGCCTCTCTTGTCCTTGTGGAATGAGACTATTGTGTTTGAAGCTTTGGTGGGATGGAGGTTCACAATTCGTTGTCGTTGCACATATAATTTATTGCTGATAAATCAAACGCCTGAGAGTCTCTCTCTCTCTCTCTCTCTCTCTCTCTCTCTCTCTCTCTCTGTGGCATATCACTTGGACGTAGCCTCCCACACAGTCCTTCGGAAGAAGTCTCTGTCTCGTGCCCATCTGCCACATTCCGTCACGCCGTTGTTGAGCCATTCCTGTATATCCTGTTGCCCTCTTCTTTGTGGTCTTCCTCTGCCTCTTTTGCCCTCCGCCTGAGAGTAATCAATTAAAAAAAGTAGAGTTATTGTCTCTGTTCACAACACTTATACAGCAGATGTTTTAGATTGAGTTTGAAATATACTGTCCATATTCGACGTTCTCGCTCTAAAGCCGCACTGTGCTGAGGTATAGACGCGTTCAGCTAATGCCTAGATTAAGTTATGGACAACTCGTGTGAAGGCCTTAGTGACGATGCTTCGGTATCCTTTGTTTTATACAGCGGTGTGATCTTAGCGTCTAGCAGAGTTCATGTCAATACGCTCTGGAGTCTTAACTGCTGTTTCCGGTTTTGGTTCTGTAGGAGGAATTTTTTTTCAGCGTGTAAACTTGTGTAAAGTATATGGATATCTTGGGATGCCAAGTAATCAAAACACCGGTCTCGATCTCATTGACATGATTCTGCTCACAATGCATGTTGGTCCGCGACTCCACACCGGATTTGAAAGGTTTACTCTTCAAGATTTGACCGTTGGATCTGTAAATATATTGATCTCTTTCGCAACTCTAGCTGTTGACTTCTCGACCAGTACAATATTACTGATGAAGTGCAACTTTTGCCCAGGGACCCCTAAAATCCTTATTTTGACTAATATTTCCTTTTTACTCGAAAACGTTCCAAAGAAGAACGGATTTAACCAATGCAGATTATGTCATCATAGTATTAATATTTGCAGTCATGACCAGCTATTGTTTGACTTTAAACTGGATGAACCACTTGAATAATAAAATGCTAATCATTTCCATTTATTCTATTAATAATACACCCAACTTTTTAAAAATCAGAAATTAAACGAAAATCTAACACTTTCTACAAGGTGGACCGGTAGGGGTTGGGGTGGGCAGAATTCACATGCCCTTACAGGGAGAACATAAAGGTGGTTTTGCGCATGCGTCTCTCGTCCTCTCTTCCGATGAAGTGTCTCATGCCGCTTTCAAGTAAGGTCATATGGAGGAAACTTAGGCGTCCTTAAAATGACGAAGCGTGCCTTAATTCGAAGTAGATATAACCCAAGAATTTCCATAATAAAAGAAATTTAATTATTTATTTATCAAGATTAGTCATTATAGCGGAACTCGATTCTGAAGCGTTATTTCCGTAATGATAAAAAACGGTAGGGGCTGCCTGTGATTGTGAAAATACTAACGAAAGAGTGAAAATGGAGAGGCTTCGTATAGGAACGATCCAGACAATGGACATTTCGGGTACAAACCCTTCGTCAGCACAACAATACACAAATTAACGTGGAAAACAATAAAATAAAAGTACTAGAAGTAGTCGTAATAATAATAATAATAATAATAATAATAATAATAATAATAATAATAATAATAATAATAGTAGTAGTAGTAGTAGTAGTAGTAGTAGTAGTAGTAGTAGTAGTAGTAGTAGTAGCAGTAGTAGTAGTATTAGTTGTAGGAGTAGTAGTAGTAGTAGTAGTAGTAGTAGTAGTAGTAGTTGTTGTTGTACTAGTAGTAGTAGTGGTAGTAGTAGTAGTAGTAGTAGTAGTAGTAGTAGTAGTAGTAGTGGTAGTAGTAGTAGTAGTAGTAGTAGTAGTAGTAGTAGTAAGTAGTAGTAGTAGTAGTAGTAGTAGTATTGTGTATGTAGTAGTAGTAGTGGTAGTAGTAGTAGTAAGTAGTAGTAGTAGTAGTAGTAGTAGTGTGTAGTAGTAGTAGTAGTAGTAGTAGTAGTAGTAGTAGTAGTAGTAGTAGTAGTAGTAGTAGTAGTAGTAGTAGTAGGTAGTAGTAGTAGTAGTAGTATAGTAGTGTAGTATGTCAGTAGTAGTAGTAGTGAGTAGTTCAGTAGTAGTAGTATAGTGTAGTAGTAGTAGTAGTAGTAGTAGTAGTAGTAGTAGTAGTAGTAGTAGTAGTAGTAGTAGTAGTAGTAGTAGTAGTAGTAGTGTCAATAGTAAGAGTGTGGAGCGGGGGGGGGCGAGGTGAAAAAGTCACGTGGGGGGGGGGATTGAATGGGCAAGGTGTTAGAGCGGCTACAGCAAAAGTTGTAAAAACGAAGGTGCTCTGACCAAACACGCACCGTATAGACAACAAAATTTAAAAACTTATAACTTTTCAACTGAGGATACCTTTCCTTTGGTTAAGGATATTTCACTAATTATGAAAAAGAATTAAAGATTGAAAAATAATATCAACCTTTAAAATATAATTTTATTGGGGAAGAGGATAAATGTTAAAGAATTTAACACACGGTTCGATAAAAGTTAAAGATCGCGGAGAATCGATTTTACTAACTGCGCGATTTCACCGGAAGCGAAGACGAGAGACGCATGCGCAAAACCACCATTACTCCCTGTAAGGGCATTTGCAGAATTCATGACTCAGGTGCAAATTGCCATTTCTTGAATTTACTAGTGGAAGCAATTAAGATACGCCCAATGCCTTTACTTTTCTTGTTTAATGGGAAGCATAAGACGTCATGTCACACATTCAACTCTTCTGGTTAAAAACTATTTGGCAGTTGAGTGTAACCAGTGCTCCAAAGGACTAACTATGAAAACATAAGGTGGCGCTGTGCGGCTATTGTTCTTGTGGTATGACACTCGCTTTCGGATCGGATGTTCCTGATTTCGAGCCTAGCTCGACGCATAGTTGGGTCCTTGGAAAAGGCTCTTTACTCACATTCTCTCACAGTACTCAGGTGTAAAATGAGTACCTGAACGTTAAACATGATCTCTAGCCTAACATGGCGTCCTACATGCTACGTGTTGCTGTTGGCTAGGGACCCTTGTA
The DNA here is from genome assembly GCF_034508935.2 of Berghia stephanieae. Classification (NCBI taxonomy): domain Eukaryota; kingdom Metazoa; phylum Mollusca; class Gastropoda; order Nudibranchia; family Aeolidiidae; genus Berghia; species Berghia stephanieae. Next base: position 6,201,422 of record NC_088374.1, read on the forward strand.
AAACGGTTTGAGCACCTTTAGTGGATATTGCGCTATATAAGAGCTCAATCGTGAATGTGAGGCATTGGGTAACGATCTGGGGTTGTTTTTTTCGTTGAGGCGACGGTAGTCTCTGCAGGGACGCCTACTGTCATTTGATTTGAGTAGCATGTGTAGTGGTGATGCCCACGGGCAGCTTGATTTCCGAACAATGCCCATCTTTTCATTTCACTAAATTCTTCTTTGGTTAGGAGTAGCTTCTCTGGTGTAAGTCGTCGGGCTCTGGCGAAGACAGGAGGGCCGGTGGTTGGGATATGATGGCGTATGCAATGTTTGACTTCCTCCGTGGAGAATGTTGGTTGCAGCAGCTCTGGAAATTTGTTCAGAATTCTTCGAAATGGATTACATGTTATTTCAATCATGGCTATTCCCTGGGTTTCAATCGTTTGGACTGAACATGGTGATGAAACTTAAAGTCTGCTTCGATGAGACGGTACCGCGTAAATCCACCAACAAGTTTTGAGCACGTAAGAAGTCAGCGCCGAGAAGAGGATGTTTAACTTCTGCAATGATCAAGCGCGCTTGGTACATCGTTGATATTTAATGACACGTTGCGCGAGCCATATGTTTTCATATTTGTTCCATTCGCTTCTTGAAGTGGTGGGTGTGGAGGGCATGTAATTTTGTCACGCCAGGTCGCTTGTGCACCGGTATCAACAAGAAATTGTGAGCCTGAATATTTATCTGTCACGAAAGGTTGCTTGTTACTACCAGGGCCAACGGTCGTGACGTTTAAAGTTGTTGACCCTCTCGATCGTTTTCCTGTTCTTTGTTGAGGCCGAATTCTTGACAAGAGGGCAAGCATTTCTTCGCATCTTTTCCATATCTCCTGTGATACCAGCAGAGTACAGATTGGGGTTCTGCTGGGATTTTCTTTGTATATTTCTGTCTGATCTTGTGTACGTTGTCAAAATGTGTTGATCTGGAGACAAAAAGCTGATCTGCCTCTTGGGACAAAAGTCTAGGATTTGTTTTAGAACATGAGTTTGCAAGAGGTGCGCGGATGTAGTTGGAGAGCTGTTGCAAAAATGTGACGAAATAGGAAACAAAGTTCGTGGTTACCCAGGAGATCAAGCATTTTGTCCATCAGCACCGACGATTTGTTGTCACCTAGCCCTTGTAAATTAAAAAGCGCTTGGGCTCTTTCTTCCTCTGTCATTGGTAGGCTAAAAGTAAAAAAGTTTTTAATTGTGTCATATGTGTTGTTTGTAGGAGGTGCGGTCAGGATGGACAGCGCGTTGTTTGCTGTGTCTGTGTCGAATGCCGCGACAACATGATAATACTTCGTTTCATCTGCGAGTATTCCGCGAAGCGAAAACTGTGCCTAACCCTGCGCGAACCATGCCACTGGGCTTGTAGGCCAGAAAGTGGGTAGTTTATCAGCTATTGCCGCTAATTCCATATTTGTACTTGTTTGAAGTTAATAAATGGTTTCTGTTGAGGTGATAAATACGTCTCACCTGTAGGGGTCACCAATGTAGCTTGGCAAATGATAACTTGAACACAGTATTTACTCAGAGTTCGTGTTGTTTATTTTCGAGTGAAAGTGAAAGTGAAAGTGAATAAGACAAATATAATAATAATAATAAATGGCATTTATATAGCGCTTTACCCCGTTGTCACAGGCTCTAAGCGCTTTACAGTGATATAAAACAAAACATATTACAGTGAGACAAGTGTGAAGGAAACGTGATACGAATTCAATTTAACAACAACAAAATATGAAAATAATATTGCAACATTATGACGTAAAAAGATACAACTTTAAGCGAGATTTGAACGTTGTCAACGAATCCGAGCATCTCACGTGTGACGGGAGAGAGTTTCAAAAATGGGGGGCCGAAAATTGAAAAGACTGTTCACCTATTTTACGCAATGGCTTAGGTTTGACAAGGATTGATTGGTCACTGCTTGATCTCAAGTTTCTATTGGAGATATATATGTTTAGAAGGTATTTAATATAAGAGGGACTGTTCGTGCTCAGGGATTTGTAGACAACAGAACAAATCTTATAGGCAACTCTTTTTTCCACAGGAAGCCAATGTAACTCACGGAGAAGGAGAGTTGCTGACGGGTATTTTTTGTTATTGCGTACAATGAGCCTGGCTGCGTTATTTTGAGCAACCTGAAGTTTGCTAATTTTGTCTTTAGCTAAATTCGCCCAAAGGGAGTTACAATAGTCCAATTTAGATAAAACCAGGGAATTAATTGAAAGTTCTGTTATATGCTTCGGTATTAAATTACGAATTTTGCTTATTTTTTTTTTTCACAAAGAGAAAGATACAACATTGCAACGTTAAGTAATTAACATATAAAAGAGTTCATGGGCGTATGTCGATGCGATGATCGCCATATTATATATATATATATATAATATGTGTGTGTGTGTGTGTATATATATATATATATATATTCAGGTGTGATATCCGAACCGTCTTATGGGCCAATTTAACGTTTTTGTAAGGGACAGTAATATGCATCATCTTTCGAGATTTCAATTACAACAATGAGCCCATAATGAATTGGGTTATCAGACCTGTTGATAATTGCACGTCGCTTTAAATCAATTAAACATTCTAAAATATTTCTTTTGCGTCTAACTGCATGTATGTATATATAATATATATATATATTATATATATATTATATATATATATATATATATATATATAAAATATATATATATATATTTGTTTCTTCGTTTACAGATTATTTCCACTGACCCTCCTTTTCTTTGGGTGTGATAAGGTTACTGTTCACTGTTTATCACTGTGTAGCTACTCACCATTATCCTGATTAATATTGTTGCATAAAATATGATGACCTACAGACTCAATGACGTCATTGGTTTATGTGCACTTTTGTGTGTGCTGCTTCAGTACACAATGGCGGATGGGTCGGTAAGTATCTATAATTACACCAAATTTGTGTAACAAGTTGTGCTTAATTGCAGGTCTGATAACACAAATTGTTGCAGGCTAATTGTTACTCTCAAACCCAAGTAAAATATTTTCAGTTACAACAACGTTCGATCAAGCCCATACTATTTGCATGTGTTCACATATGCAAGTCTATATTGATAGCCCGTTGACCAAACCTCTGAAGTAGCATGTTTGCCAATCCGCTGATAGAACCTGTGATATCAACTTCAGAAATAAACGCGCCCTCTTATTCTTTTGTTTCGAGATGATCAAAACTCAAATGCTAGTTCGAGCTTCGATAATCTGGTTTTGATTTCAAAGTAAAGGGAGAAGGACTGCTCTATCTTCTTTCAGCGATCGAAGTACGTCATGTACATAATGTATAGTGAGTTTTCGTGGATTAGAAAGAATGGTTGTTTTTCTAACTACAAAATCAATATTTCAATTTAATGTTATTAGAGTTGTATTGACATTAGACTATAATGTTAACCATCCATAAATATCACAGCTGATAAATCATCGATTTCCAAAGGCAGGTTACGGATGACATTTAAACCAATTATCTCACGGTTATGCTTAATTAGCAAAGATCATTACGAAATATTAATTGAGTATTAACAAAATTAATACCGCGAACACCTGGTCTCCCTATCTCTATATTTTAAAGCTCGATCACGACAATCATCCAGGTTAATTACGTAATCCCTATGTCACGTCGACTAGATGGTATCCCGATATCATAGCACCTTTTAAAAGGAAGCATACCTTTTAAACCCCTACCCTTCCTGCCCAACAATGATCTATTGATTTAATTTTTTTTTAACAAAAAAGAAAAGGCTGACAAAGAAAACAAAAAACAACAACAGATAAAACAACAAAGACAAAAAAAGGAACATTAAGCTTTTGTATAGCGAATAGTCCACTAAACGTGCTCAGGACACTTTACAAAGGGTCCCTGGCCAACAGCAACACTAAACAAATAGGAATCAACATGGCATCTGTAGAGATATTACCATTTTTTTCCCGAACAGAGACAGCGTGGTAACGTCCAGATTTTCATTTTATACCTGGGTACGGCTGGAGAATGTGTGTTAAGAGTCTTTTCCAACGACTCAATTAGGCGCTGCTCAGAGAGGGACTCGATCCCGTAATTTGTTTGTTTATTTTATAAAGTAACTAGTAAATTCTGGGGGCCTAATTTGTCACATCTAGATTATATGAATGTAATTGAGATTGCTCTTGAGAACTCATTAGACCATGACAAACACACCTGGAAAAAAATGCACGTCGACACAGCACACTTCCATGGATCTACCAAGCTTAATGGGCTTCACATTTAATCCTCCTACAAATCAGAGTTCCATTTCATACAGTACCAGTTGACTGTCTGTCAATTATCATTTCTTGTAGTAGCTTATTTACAATATAAGTCAATGCTTGTAGCCAAGTAGTCATTCATAGTCCAGAGTCGAATGGAGTAACAAATGTTAAGTGGATTAGTCAATGATATTGAAATTCAATTTCAATAATCAAAATTACCCATTGGGCCAATAGACATGCTTAACATTGCTTGCTATTCGTGACAAGACGAGACACGTCCTACTGAGCCAACGCGCCACTCGAAACATTACTGTTTCTTTAATCAGCTTAGAGATTCATTTATTCCCTTAAAATTAATACCAAATCTTAACTTCTATCATTCTCTTTAAGTATTGAAATATGGGTTTTCGTTCACCGAGTTATCATACTCAATATTATTGAAATCTCTTAAAATAAACAAATACTATCGTCTTTTCAAAATACGAGGGGAGTCAACGCCTTGGCGATTTCAACAACTGCAAATTATCTGAGATTTGTTTTGATCATTCTATGAACGTGGCACACGTGAAGAGAAAACAATTGTCTTTTTTTATTCAAATATACCAATTTCTTACAAATCTGTTAACAGGCCGAAGATAGACCTATCGGAGTTTGACACAACACATCTACTGCTGAACTTCTTTCCTAAATAGACAATTAGATAACCACGCCTCTCGTCATTCTGTAAACAATGGCAGTGATTGTTTGACATAGAAAAACTACACAGGATTATTTATGGATGCGAAATGCTTTTGTGAACTACCCACTGTTATAACGCTTGAATCAGTACATAGGACTATGTTTAAATTCAAACGTTTATGATCATATGATCGATAAAATTGTCTGGCGGTATAAAAAGAGGTTGCTTCAATCAAGTTATATTTTATAAACAACCAACCATGCTTGTCCGAGCACGTGTGAAGGTGTATCACAAATCCCATGCTTTGATTGGTCAAAAAAAATACTGGTTAATTGAGACAAGGAAACACTTTTGTGGAACAAAAACGCGTTTAGTAATAAGAAGCGTTGTCAAAAATCTAAGCTTGCGTTGACATATTGGGTACCCTGACCTTTGACACCTCAGATATCGCTGAATGTGACGACACAGTCAACCATTAATGCAAGTTTTGAATAGAATTATGTGTTGAAACGAAAACAACAGAAAACTTCCAAAAACAGCAAACAGCAGTGACAAAAAAAGCTTAAAAGTATTGTTTATGAAAGAAAGAGAGCATAATTTTTTTTTAATGACATAATTTCACTTCAAAAGGTCAAGAAAATATGTTAGATCCACGATCCAACAATCAAAATTAACGTATAAAACAAGATAGAAACAAACTTGAAAACATGTCAGTAAAATAAAGGTTAGACAATTTGAGAGGGACGGGTGGAATGGAGACGAAAGCGAGGAATAATCACAATACCACACCAAGCATACAGTACATTTCGAAGCTGATACATTAAGCGAATTGTACTGTCATCTTGAGGAGGTACCAAACACAATATCAAAGAGGAGTGAAAAACATGAACCTACTTAAAATACGCCGACCATCTCTGAAAGCGATGTCATATCATCTACTCTAAACAATTCTAATAGGATTCAATAATCTAATGTCACGTCCGCCCAGCAACGAGCAGTTTGGTTAAAAACAAAGAAAATCGGTACTTTTTATTCCCCATTGCGGCAAGAACTTTTTCGCCTGTTTTGAAGCCTATTGAACAAGACCCGCAGTGCAGCATGATTAAGTGGACAGGAACTAAATAAATGTTCATATAAGACATATTAGATAAATCTATACTGAATTATTATAACGTTCTGTAGACGAATACACCGATCATCTATAAGACCGCTGTCATATATTATATATTCAAGTTAGAAGACCCATGTCCCAATGGGATACAGGAAGGGTACAAACGATACAAGTTATTTTTCATTATATTTTATTTGTTTTCCACGTTTATTTGTGTATTGTTGTGCTGACGAAGGGTTTGTACCCGAAACGTCCATTGTCTGTTTTGTTCTCATACGAAGCCTTTCCATTTTCACTCTTTCGTTAGTATTTGTGACCCTCCGTCTCAAAACGGTATTATGTCGGGATGATTCAGACCCCAAAAAGTGAATTTAGAGATAGATTGATGAGAAATTGGAGCTTTAAAATGTTTGCAATGCAAGAAATAGTCTTTATACTCCAGCGTAACGTACATAAATTAAACCCAAGTTGGATATTTGTGGCTATGAATTCAATTCCCTTTACCGAGTGGATCCCGACATAATACCGCTTCGATACGGTGGGTCATATTTAAAGAATTGTTTAGAGTTGTAAAAAAATTCATCTGCTTGAGAAAATGGTTCCCTTAATTGACCCACATAAATGTGCATATTAAAGATCCCGTGGTGTGGAATACGCATTGTTGACAATACTTGACAAAATAACTAAACGCCTGGACAAAAATCAAACAAATTTTGCCCGTCTTTTCTTCGATGATTTCTCCTCAGCATTCGACGCAATGGACTCAACGATATTGATCACAAAATAAAAGAAGATGAATGTCAGCAATTATCTGATTAACTTGTTTCAACAATTTCTTTCAAAATGCCACAACGTGTCGGGTTTAATGAATATCATTCAAAAGCAAAATTTTCAGCCATGGTTCTCCCCAGGGCGTTTTGAGCTCCCAGTATTGTAAAACAGCTATACATAGATTTTAAGTCTAACCATGGAAAATAGTAGATTGTTAGATATGCCGATGACACCGCCACGTTGTTTTGTTTGTTTTTTTTTAGACAAGAAAGAAAATGAATCAAAAATATTTTTTTTTACCGCGTTAAATAACTTTAAGCAATGGTGACAAAATCAACAATTCGAATGTCAACAATACAAAAAAAAAGGTAATAGACATTTAGACGACCATGCGTAACACCTAAAAACAACAATGATAATGATCATTGGAACCGTTGAAATTGTGTCATATTATAAATAATATACGTGTGTACACATTGCCAATAAATTGGATTATAAAATATACGTTCACCATGTGTGTAAAAGAGTGAAGTATGCAACATATATCTTAAGAAACCTGAAGTCTCCATGGAAAAGCTCAACATAAAAAAGTATAGATAGTATGTGCTTGGCTACGAAGCTCACAACAGTGCCAACTGGAAGTATAACGGACCAACGCACAAAACTATGTGTAACCATGAACTTTTATAGTCTAGATAATATGGTATAGTGAGAATTACTCATAAACATGGGGGACAAAAATTAAAAACAAAACAACAATAACAAAAACCCGACTGACGTCAAATTCATTCTCTTTATTGAGCACATTAAATGCTTATGTATTTTATTTGGTTTGGTGTTATAACCTGAAAGAAAGAGCCATAAGTATTTCATACAAAAAACATTCGCATCCGCTGTTTTCATTTTACACGCGAATGTATAATGGGCCACTTCCAAATCCACTTATATAGACAGAACAAAGATGACGTCACTCAGGTCTTTGTTATTACTTTTGCCATCCACTTTTATGAATAATTCTCACTAAACTGTATTAACCTGACTAAAACATTTAAAGTTATACATAGTTTTGTGTATTGTTCTGTTACACTTCATGATGGCAACGCAATGAGCTTCATCGCCAAGCACACACAATCTATATTCAGGTTTTCGTCCAACAAGTAATCAATCCGATGATTTGTTGCTGTCCAACAATTGGATATTTCTTAACAATAAATGTAAATACGCAGATTTGTTTACAAACTTTCAAGATTACCCATAGTTTTGTGTGTTGGTGCGTTATACTTCCGGACGGCTATGTTCTGAGTTTCTCAGCCAAACGCACACTATCTATACTTCCGTATGGCAATGTTGTGAGCTACTTAGTCAAACGCATACTATCTATAGATAATAGTGATTTTCATTTCTTTAGAAAATAAAGTTCTCTTTTTTGATGAACTTACTGGTAAAAAGCCCACAATTTCGCGGGAAAAGAACTATTTTCATTCGATATTTTACCCACCAAAACTTAAACTTTCACAAAATCTATTAATGTTTGTTCTAGAGTTTTTAAAATGCTTCTATATGACAAATTAAATAAATATACGCCTGACAAAAGATCAACGGTGAACATACAAATTGAAAGAATACTGGGGATATAGGAGCTTTCGGAATGTCTATCTTTTATTTAACTTATAGTAAAACAAATACCCAAGCACATTTACTAAGACTTATGACTAACCCTAATAGAAAGCAAAATCCTCGAGCAAACCCTAATAAAAAAAGACCATCGGACTGCTTGGCACTACCTTTCAATACATAAATCAAAATGGCGGCCGAAAATCCAAACAATGGCCAAATTAGGAAATTTTAAACTTTCAAAAATCTATAAAGGTTTGTTCTAGAGTTTTTAAAACTCTTATATATGGTAACAAATTGAATAAATAAACGTTTGACAAAAGATCATAGTGAAAATACAAATTGAAATAATACTGGGGATGTAGGAGCTTTCGGAATGTCTCCCATTTACTTAACTTATGGCAAAACAAACACCCTGGCACCTTTACTAAGATTTATGACTAACTCTAATAGAAAAAAAATCCTCCGATCTCGAGCTAACCCTAATAGAAAAAATGATGACAAATTGAATAAATAAACGCCTGACAAATGATCAAAAGTGAAAATACAAATTGAAATAATACTGGGGATGTAGGAGCTTTCGGAATGTCTCCGCTTTACTTAACTTATGGAAAAAACAAACACCCTAGCATCTTTACTAAGACTTATGACTAACCCTGATCCTTTCATTTTAAAAATATAGAAAAAAAAATCCTTCGATTTCGAGCTAACCCTAATAGAACAAAAGACCCCCGGACTGCTTTGCACTACTTTTCAATACTTCACAAACCAAAATGGCGGCTGAAAATCAAAACAATGGTCAAACTCCATCTGTCAACTTTTGGTTGTTCTTCCTGCCGTAAAAACGCCAAACTGACAACTTTTTACAATGGCAAAATTGGTTGTTTTTGAGAATGTTAGTGTCGTCGGTACGTATTTTATGATATATGTGTGACTCAACGAACGTTCAAACTGACTTTAAATTATATAAGGAATTCAAGTTATCTGTTTATCTATCTGTAAAAAATACATTTCTAATTTTCAAATCTTTTAGTAGAGTTGTGCGCCGTATAATTTTTTTATTGACACAAATAAGCACCATGTTATCCACAAGGTTATATTTTCTAAAGAAAGGATGTTCACAATGGGATTGAACCCATTACTTTCAAGGTTAGAGTCTGACAGCTTATCCACTGTGCTACGGAGCCACCTCACTGTTCATAACATTTTAAAAAGTCTTTCTAAAACTTTATTTTACCTTCAATGCAACTTCTATTTTCTGGTTCTAAATTTCGACTTTTTAGATTATTATTATTATTATTATTATTATTATTATTATTTATTATTATTATTATTATATTATTATTATTATTATTATTATTATTATTATTATTATTATTATTATTATTATTATTATTAATTATTATTTATTATTATTATCATTTTAAAAATTTATTACAAAAGAAGTTAAACCTGGATATTATCCACCGGAAACCATCACATTGAAAGCATCAGAGGGGCAATAATAATACTTGATGTCATAAATAGATGAAAATTGTTGATAACTTAGTGTAGATCTGAAATCCTTAAAGTAATTAATTGAATACATTATTTCGGATGTAACGACGATTTTTTACAGTGTCGAAATTGATTGTTTTTGAGAGTGTTAGTGTCGTCTGTACATATCTTATGATATCTGTTTGACCCAACGAAATTTCAAGCTGACTTTAAATTATAAAAGGATATGAAGTTATATGTTTATCTATCTGTAAATAATACATTTCTAATTTTCAAATCTTTCAGTAGAGTTGTGCGCCGTATAATTTTTTATTCACTCAAATGGCACAATGTTCTCCATAAGGCTATATTTTTAAAAGAAAGGATGTCCTTAATCTTCCATTTGAATTTCAGAGCCCTTCTGGACATAATCACTTTATCATAGAAGAGACAGGTATGGTTTAGTATTACTTTAGTCCTTCTCCTCTTATTCCTCCTCCCCTACTTCTCCACCTCCTACTTCTACTCCACATCATTCTCCCACCACCACCACCACCAACATCACCATCATTGACTCATCATCATCATCATTATCATCATCATCACCATCAGTATCAGAAGATGAAGAAGAAGAAGAAGAAGAAGAAGAAGAAGAAGAAGAAGAAGAAGAAGAAGAAGAAGAAGAAGAAGAAGAAGAAGAAGAGAAGAAGAAGAAGAAGAAGAAGAAGAAGAAGAAGAAGAAAAAGAAGAAGAAGAAGAAGAGAAGAAGAAAAGAAGAAGAAAGAAGAAAGAAGAAGAAGAGAGAAGAAGAAGAAAGAAGAAGAAGAAGAAGAAAGAAGAAGAAGAAGAAGAAGAAAGAAGAAGAAAGAAGAGAGAAGAAAAAGAAGAAAAAGAAGAAGAAGAAGAAGAAAGAAGAAGAAGAGAAGAAGAAGAAGAAGAGAAGAAGAAGAAGAAGAAGAAGAAGAAGAAGAAGAGAAGAAGAAAGAAGAAGAAGAAGAAGAAGAAGAAGAAGAAGAAAAGAAGAAGAAGAAGAAGAAGAAGAAGAAGAAAGAAGAAGAAGAAGAAGAGAAGAGAAGAAGAAAGAAGAAGAAGAAGAAGAGAAGAAAGAAGAAGAAGAAGAAGAGAAGAAGAAGGAAGAAGAGAAGAAGAAGAAGAGAAGAAGAAGAAGAAGAAGAGAAGAAGAAGAAGAAAGAAGAAGAAGAAGAAGAAGAAGAAGAAGAAGAAGAAGAAGAAGAAGAAGAAGAAGAAGAAGAAGAAGAAGAAGAAGAGGAAGAAAGAAGAAGAAGAAGAAGAAGAAAGAAGAAGAAGAAGAAGAGAAGAAGAAAGAAGAAGAAGAAGAAGAGAGAAGAAGAAGGAAGAAGAAGAAGAAAGAAGAAGAAGAAGAGAAGAAGAGAAGAAAGAAGAAGAAGAAGAAGAAGAAGAAGAAGAAGAAGAAGAAGAAGAAGAAGAAGAAGAAGAAGAAGAAGAGGAAGAAGACATGAACCGTAAATGGCTGGCCACTTAACAATACAAGCTTTCTGGTGAATTGTTTTTGCTCAATAAGAATAACGATTTCATTAAATCAAAAGCCAGTAGAGAATAAATTTCTTCCAACCTTGAAATAAAAATTCTCATATATTTTGTAAGCAATAAGCTGAAATAGGTTTTGTTTCGCAATTAATTCTAGTTCTTTATGGCGATCACTTAAGAAACTGTTTTCTTCATCATCGAGTCATTTCACATGGAATAATTCCATATTTTTACGTTGGTTTGGTAATCATACACACCAAAACCTTAAATCCCTCAATCCTGGAGTTTTGCTACTTTTCAAAATTGAAAAAAATGTATTAAAAATGTGCATGTACATAGTTAGTTTTAGTTAGCTATCCTTACCATGAAAAAACTAAAAACATTAGCTTTGACACTATGCTTAAAATGTAATAAAAAGGTATGGGCTAAAAGTAACCCGGGTAACCTACGGATATAGTCGATGTTAGTGTTGTGTGAGTTAATGCCGATCGTCAATCTGCAGTTTATTCGTTTTCTTTGATAAGTCTGTATCTAAAACGTTCTGAAAATAACATTAATATCTAGCAAATGTTGAATACTATTCAACGTGTTCAAATCATTGTTCAACAATATCGTTTGTGTTTTGTTTTTGTTTTTGTTTTTGTTTTTTTTTACCAAGAATTGATATGGTTTTCCGGAAATAGAATTGAAAGAATATAATATACGATTTTTATACTCGAGATTTTATGATTTTCGGGAAGTTTTCCCAACTTTTCCACCCGCGTCGCGAACAAAGTTTGGATTTTAATACCGATGAGCAAGAGAATTGCTTTTTAAAGAATGTAATCTCCAATGAGTTTTTTAAAGAGCATTTATATAGCCCAATATCCACTAAATGTGCTCAAAGCGCTTTACAAATGGTCCATTGGCTAATAACAACTCATAACATGTAGAACGGAAAATGACGCCTGTTAGGCGATAGTACAATCTTTTTGGACGCGGTTAACAGTCAAGTACTCATTTTTCACAAGAGAATGGTGAAAGAATGTTGGTAATGAGCCTCGTCCAAGGACTCAAATATGCGCCGAACGAGGGTCGACCCAGGACATTCCGACCCGAAAGCGAGTGTCATACAACTAGACCACATAGCCACATAATGATAATATTATGTTGATGTAGTTTGTATAATGTTTCATTTGTATAATAATGTCACTGTATTATTGTTTCGCGCATTGAGCATCACCCAGTGATGAAAATGCGCGTTATAAATGTCATGTATTATTATTATTATAGCCACACAAATTTAACCATTCATAATCTGACGTCACAAATTATTCTTGTAACCATTTTATGACAACGTGTTACTATGTTTGTGTGTGTGTGTGTGTGTGTGTGTGTGTGTGTATGTATGTGTGTGTGAGAGGGGTGTATAATGAAAATATTTATGATATGTCAACACACATTTATTTTATTCATAGAGATCGGTGGGGTCCATTAAGCCTGATATCGTGAAAATACTAACAAATGAATGAAATTGGAGAGGCTACTTTGGATGGGAGCAATACAGAAAATAGACGTGTCGGTACAAACCCTTCATCAGCACAACAATAAACAAATTAAAGTGGAAAACTAATAAAACAAAAAAGCAATATAAAACAACGAAAGAGTATAAAAAGAATGACATACACAGCATTTCATTTTATTTGTTTTCCAAATTAATTAGTTTATTGTTGTGCTGACGAATGGTTTTGCATCGACACGTCCATTATTTGTAATGTTCTTATTCGAAGCTTCTCCATTTTCACTCTTTCCGTTTTTTATTAATGAATCTTTTACATTATTCCATTACAGACTGCCCGTTATTTGGCAGCCAGGAAGACCATTATTCCTTTGAAACTCACGGTAATCTACAATATTGCGATTTATTCCTGACCGCACCTATTGACCGAGTGATTAAAGTAGAATTCAGTAACTATAATGTCAGCTGCAATGCTTTCGATGGTGTAGTGGTAAGTGGTAAGTAAGAATTGTACAAAACAAAAACAAACGAAAAACAGAAAAAAAAACAAAACAAAAAATAATTTAAAAATAATTTTAAAAAGAAATAAAAAAAAAAAGAACCTCAAACCCAAAAACATTCAAATCAAAACAAACAAAAACACCCAAACAAACTAAAACAGACAAACAAGAGTAATATTCCATCAGACCATTTAGTACAATGGACTCGGAGATTATGCCGGATTCTATAGTGTGAAATGTTCTATATCAATTTCATGATACCCTTTGGGTAGGAGGCTAGACTACCGCAAAGTGATTTCCTTCAAGATCTAACAGACCCAGGCAAGAAAGACAGGTATGTGATGATATACTCAGGAGGTGAGAAACACGAGTATGGTGTTGGAGTAATGCTTAATTGGAAAGTAGGATATTCTTCTTGGGATATTGGCCAATCAGTAACAGGGTCATAATGTGTAAACTGGCAGCACAACCTGTTATCATCATAATACCTCAAATGTATGCTCCAACAGCAACACATGATGATGACGTAGTGGAATAATTTTACCAAGATGTACAAGATGCTATAAATCAAACAAAGTCCACAGAAACTGTGATAGTCATGGGAGACTTCAATGCGATCATTGGGAAAGACATCACCTTATCATAAGTTGGGAGACATGGTCTTGGAACAACAAACAAAAGAGGAGGAATGCTGGCACATTTCTCTGAGAGAAACCGACTCGCTATTGTAAATACAATGATTAAACAGCCCAAGCGTAGATTATATACGTGGAGAAGCCGGGGAGACAGATACAGAAATCAAATCGATTATATTCTGATACAATAAAGATTTAAAAATAACATCACTACCTGCAAAACCCGTCCAGGTGCAGACATGGGGTCTGATCATAACCCCGTAGCAATGAAGATGAGACTTATGCTCAAGATACCAAGCAAACCAAAAAGGAAAACAAGATACAACACTGATATACTGAGGGACTGAGCTTATACATTGAAGATGGAGCCATCAAAGAAAGATCTAAGAGTGAGCAGATTGATACCACACGGGAGGCTCTCAAGACTTCCATAATAAAGGCAAGTGAATTGTATCACCAAAGCAAGAAAATGAAGCAAAACAACCATGGATGAAGAATGAGATACTGGATTTAATGAAGGAAAGAAAACTAAATGAGGATAAATCAACCTATATGACAATAGACATGGAAATAAAGAAGAAATGTAAAGAGGCAAAGGAGGAAATGAAAAATGCTCGAAAATAGAAAATCACCAAAGAGAGCATAAAACAAGGGCAATGTTAGAAGAGATCAAGAAATTGACGAAGAACAAACAATACACGTGAAATTGTATAAAAGACTCTAATGGAAATATGATATTCGAAGAAGAAATTATCAAAAGATGGGGGAAATATGCGGAAGACCTTTTTCAGGACAACACAGATGAAATCCCGATACAAACATATAAGAAGGGACCAGATATGATGAAATCAGAAGTGCGATCAGCCCTGGCAATAATGAAAGGCAGCAGACATTGATACATACATATGTTAAAAGGGCTAGGAGAATTTGACATAGCAATTGTCACAGAGCTGTGTAACATGATTTACAAAAGCACCCATATACCAGAAGAATTAAGAACATCAGTATGTATACATTATCAGACCCTGTGGAAATCAATCGGGGTGTCCGACAAGGTTGTGTCCTCTAACCGTGCTTTTTAACTTTATACACATAATTTATATTCAGAGAAATAGAGATGATACACGTGAATGGAAGAAACATCAATATCTTGAGATATGCAGATGATACAGTACTACTGGCAACAAACAAAGAAGACCTACAGAAACTAGTAAATGAGACCAACAAAATAAGAAATAATTATGGACTGGAAATTGATATACAGAAAACGAAAATAATGGTATTCACACGAGCAGATGAAAAACCCAAAGGCATCAGAACAGTAGATAGGAAAGCAAAAGAACAAGTACAGGCTTATACATATCTAAGACAATACATCACAGGAGATGGCAGATCTATTGCAGAGGTCAAAAGAAGGTTCAGCATTGCCAAAATAAATTTCATGAAAATCCTCAAAAAAATCCAAGAAATATCAATAGTAGTGATAATGATGATTATTATTATTACTCTTGCTATCATTATTATTATAATCTTTCCCAACGGTAACATTAGATGACGTCGCCCAGGCATTCCATGAAAGAATACCGATAATCCATCAAATGGGATGCTTGATGTCGACTAATTTTAAAAAGAAATAAAAAAAAGAACCGCAAACCCAAAAACATTCAAATCAAAACAAACAAAAACACCCAAAGAAACTAAAACAGACAAACAAAATTAATGAATCACCTTTGTTGTACAAGGTGAAACAGTTAACTTGCCCAAAGAAAAAAACAATATTGACTGAAAGGGACTGTAACGTGGAACGTTCCAGATCACAGTGCAATGCTAAACCACTCTTCCACTTCGCCCCATATTGCCACAGAATTATAATGACCAGATTTATTTCACTTTATCTTAAAAAAGCATTGAACATTTGTGAAGGTCAATATTAAAACGTACTCAAAGCGCGTTGCAACGGGTCTCTTAAGAACAGCAACACTTAACATGTAGAACGAGGCATGACGCCTTCTAAAGCGATATTAAAATTGCCAATAAAGACAACGAAATTAACGGCCTGGTACTCATTTTAAACCCAAGCACGTTGAAAATATTTTAAATAGGCCTTTCCGAGGACACGAACCTTAGATCTTCCGATCCGAAGGCTATTGTCATACCACTGGACGACTTAATTACAACACAATCTATATAAGATATACAACTAACATTCTTTTGTTTCTTTCACGGTGATACAACCCTGCTATATAGATAGAATGCGCTTGGTCAAGGAGTTCACAACATTGCCATCCGGAAGTATAACGGACCAACACACAAACTCTGTGTAACCATGAACTTTTATAGTCTGGTTAATACAGTTTAGTGAGAACAACTCACAAACGCGGATGGCAAAAACAATAACAAAGGCCTGAGTGACGTCATCTGCATACTATCTATAGAAGATGATGACTGAAAAAAAGTATTTAAAAATATTTTTAAAACAAAATAAAAAAACCAACAAGAATGAATATAACACCGTGGCTCAGCGGTATGGTCTTTGCTTCGTACTCGAAAGGTACTGAGTCCGATCAGCCGCCCCTGCGTTGTGTGTCCTTGACCAAGTCATCTCAATTTGCGGCGCTGCACTGCGGCTGACGCCTGAGTTATTCCAGTCTTCCCTTGGATTAGACCTTAGAGACAAATTCCCCCTATGGGATGAATAAACAGTATTTTATTTTATTTGTAATTTATTCATAAAACTTATTCATTTATTTATTTATCTATTATTGTTATATTTATTGAAAAAAATAAAGAACGTAATACCAAACACGGAATGTTTAAGACTCGAAACTATGGGGCAATATAACTCAGCAGTTAACGGTCTTTGCTGTGCACCAGAAAAGTACCGAGTTCTATTACCCGCCGCCGCGCTTTGTGGGCTTGAGCAGGTCACCTCGCCCTAGTTCCATTTACGACGCTGCACTGAGGCTGACGCCTGGGTTATTCCAGTCATCCGTTGGAATAGACCATAGAGAAACATTTCCGGTATGGGATGAATACATGGAATTTTTAAAAGTCCTTCTTCCACCGACAAAAACAAAAACAAAACAATAAAAACATAAATACTTTACTTTAAAAAAAAACTCAAACAGACGGCAGAGATATATTTGGTACCGATATTTCTCTGTCGTCATTCAGGTTTTTAAATGATGTATTTTCAGTTGTTGGCTGAGGAAGGGATAGGAGTCCGAAATGTGCCATGTTTGGTATTTATTTATTCTATTTTGAAGATGTTATATTATTTATTTTCGTTTTTTTCTTTCTTTTGTTTACAGCACAAGTCTCCAATGCACTTGCATCAATTTGCCTTATTTTGATTATTTGTTTTTTTGTTGTTTTTTTTTTTTTCATCCTAGTTTTTTGACGGCTGGTTGGACACCTGGGGCTATTACCCAACAAAATATGACCACGAGTTACCATTGAAAGATCGTTTGCAAACCTTCTGCCCAAGCGATGTCCAAAGATCCTACATCTCGTCCCAAAATAATGCTCAAATTCTGATTGCTATTAAACAACCAGGTGAAAGAATCAGTATCGACGTGAAATTCATGCCTAAATTGTATCGTAAGTACAAATTGGAGATTTTATATAGATAGCGCATAAAAAGGGATCCATAATATAGCTAAAGGAAACACAAACTTATCATGTAGGACAAGATATTTTTTAAAAATGAGCTTTTATATAGAGCAATGTCCACTAAATGTGCTCAAAGCGCTTTACAATGTGTCCCTGGCCAACAGCAACATTCAACATTTAGGACGGGACATAACGGCTGTCAGCCGATGCTAAACTTTTTTTCGGACAGAGGCAACGCTGTTAACGTCCAGGTACTCATTTTACACCTGAGTACGTTGAGAGAATATGAGTAAAGAGCCTTCTCCAAGGACCCAACTATGCGCTGAGCGAGGCTCGAACCCAGGACCTTCCGATCCGAAAGCGAGTGTCATACCACTAGACCACATAGCTGCACAAGGCATGGCGCCTGTTAAGTGACAACATTACACTTCTTTTCCGGCCAGACGCAACGCTCTAAACTGCCAGTTACTCATTTTACACCCGAGTGCGATGAGAGGATGTGAGTAAAGTGCTTTTACCAAGGACCCAACTATGCACCGCTCAGAGCCGGACTTGAACCCAGGGTCTTCCGATCCACAGGCGAATGTCGGACCATTGGACCATATAGCCGCAATCGTGGTTTAATTCGAATTGCATATTATATCCATGCTCATTTCTATGGAGATATATTAGGGCGTTTACCGACATTTTCAACGCTGTTTGCTCATTGTACACCTGAGTACTATGAGAGAATGTGAGTAAAGAGCCTTCTCCAGGGACTCTACTATGCGAGAGCCAAGCGAGGCTCGAACCCAGGACCTTCCGATCTGAAAGCGAGTGTCATACTACAAGATCACATAACCGCACCTTAAGATACCTTCTCCACTATGAAACCATAAGATCAATCAAACTAAGCATGAGATGAGGCCAGTCCCCAGGAACGGTGTATGTTATCTTCCATTATGATTGTAACCCGGGTTTTGACATCATATATATGTTCCCTCGTGATTACGTTTACAAATAGCCTATAATTGATAAACAAAAATTAATAATGATATAGTCAAAAAAGAACAAAATACTAAACACAGAACGTTACGGGCTCAAATCACTTCTTCAGCCAACAAAAAACCCCAAAATATAACATAAATGTGTTAATTAAATTAAAAGAAAACAACATCTAGTTGGATGTTCGATACAAACCGATTAAATCGCTGTCGTGGATCCTGCTTTTTAGTAATGTATTCATGTTTATAATAGGCCTTCTTTGCTTTGTTGGCTAAAGAAGTATTTTGAGCCGTGCTGGATATTTTGCTCTGTTTTGAAACTACCAATTAAATTCATTTTTGTTCATTACGACTTATGATAGTCCGAATTTTAAAATATGGGTTCTTCCAGAGCACAGCAGCACAGAAAAGTTCGTTTAACTTTCGAATGA
Source organism: Berghia stephanieae (assembly GCF_034508935.2). NCBI lineage: Eukaryota > Metazoa > Mollusca > Gastropoda > Nudibranchia > Aeolidiidae > Berghia > Berghia stephanieae. The sequence continues at coordinate 6,220,521 of NC_088374.1, forward strand.
TATGCACCTCGACCACACAACCTGATTAAAAACGATTTTAACTTCTTTCGACAGCCTGCAATATCCTCCTCACGAGCCCAATGGAGCAAAAGATCCGAATCCAGAACTTTGGGTTTCGAAGTAACTGTTCTATTTTATCTTTACATGCCCAAGAAATAGAAATCGAATCTGTTCACATAGGTAATTACGTGCAGTAGCAGCAACATCAACAGCTGAGGACGTAATACTAATACTAATAATAATAATTATAGTATTATTGTAGTAGTAGTAGTAGTAGTAGTAGTAGTAGTAGTAGTAGTAGTAGTAGTAGTAGTAGTAGTAGTAGTAGTAGTAGTAGTAGTAGTATAGTAGTAGTGGTAGTAGTAGTATAGTAGTAGTAGTAGTAAGTAGTAAGTAGTAGTAGTAGTAGTAGTAGTAGTATAGTAGTAGTAGTAGTAGTAGTAGTAGTAGTAGTAGTAGTAGTATAGTAGTAGTAAGTAGTAGTAGGTAGTAGTATTAGTAGTAGAGTAGTAGTGTAGTAATAATAGTAAGTAGTAGTAGTAGTAGTAGTAGTAGTAGTAGTAGTAGTAGTAGTAGTAGTAGTAGTAGTAGTAGTCAGTAGTAGTAGTAGTATAGTAGTAGTAGTAGTAGTAGTAGTAGTAGTAGTCGTAGTAGTAGTAGCAGTAGTAGTAGTAGTTGTAGTAGTAGTAGTAGTAGTAGTAGTAGTAGTAGTAGTAGTAGTAGTAGTATAGTAGTAGCAGTAGTAGTAGTAGTAGTAGTATAGTAGTAGTAGTAGTAGTAGTAGTAGTAGTAGTAGTAGTAGATAGTAGATAGTGGTAGTAGTAATAGTAATAGTAGTAGTGTAGTAGTAGTAGTAGTAGTAGTAGTAGTAGTATAGTAGTAGTAGTAGTAGTAGTAGTAACAAGATATGAAGTGAATAGAAAAGTGCCAGAAGACAATAGAGAATAAAAATTTTTTTCGCGGCGGTGGTGGGGTTTGAACCTGCGACCTTATTGGTACGACAACTCCGCCTGGCAGGTGAGAGCGTGGCTCTACCGTGTGAGCTATCCACGTGCTACTAGTAGTAGTAGTAGTAGTAGTAGCAGTAGTAGTAGTAGTAGTAGTAGTAGTAGTAGTAGTAGTAGTAGTAGTGGTGGTAGTAGTAGTAGTAGTAGTAGTAGTAGTAGTAGTAGTAGTAGTAGTAGTAGTAGTTGTTGTTGTTGTTGTTGTATCAGAGGTTGTTCCTCTTGGTGTTGTTGTAGTGGTAGTAGTATCTGAGATAGATACACAGAGATGGTCAATTGCCTCTCACTTTACTAAGCGCAGTGTGAAAATTGAGCGTCCGACCAATTGACAGCGAGGCCAACGGTTATTACTGAAGACCGAAATCCATCGAAATCTCCCAAACAAAACGCACAGAAATATAGCGAAATCTACTTCAGTGGAGAGTGAACCAGAGACTGTGGGAGTTGAGCACCCGATGGGATTGGACTTGAGACGATGGTATATTGGAGTGGAGAATGAACCATAGGCTATGGAAGGTGGCTACCAGTGCGGAGTCAACCAGAAAATATTGGAGGTTGGCACCGATCAGGAGTGAATCAGATTCTATGGGAGATGGCCAACAGCGGGAAGTGAAATATAGACTAAGGGAAATGTGCACCAGTGGAGAGTTAATCAGATACTATGGGAAGTGGGTATCAGTGGGGATTGAACCAGATATAATCCATATATATGACTAGATGGACAACGAAGAGATATTTCCCGTGGGTCGATCAGCTGTTATTACTGCGTCATAACAGAAGAAGACTACGCCCACTTTGTTTAAGGTACTTTCTTTTATATCCATGATAATAATGGGAGGTTAGCACCACTGTGGGAAGTGAGCCAGATACTATGGGGGATTGGCACCAGTGGAGAGTGAACTCAGAATGAATTCTCTGAGGTGGACACCATGGGTAGTAAACCAGAAACTATAGTAGCAAAGCACCCGTGGGGATTGACCTGGAGACTACGGGAGGTGCATACCATTGGGGAGTGAACTTAGAACTATGTAAGGTTGGCACCAGTTGATACAAAACCGAAAATTATGGGGGTTGGGCACAAATGGGGATTAAATCAGAGACTATGGGAGGTTCGCACCAGTAGGGAGTGAATCAGAGACTATGGGAGGTATGCACCAGTAGAGAGTAAACCAGTTACCATGGGTGGTATACACCAGTGAGGTTGAACTTTTGATTATGGAAGGTGTGGATAACATTTTCGTAAGTGATATATATATATATATATATATATATATATATATATATATATATATATATATATATATATTATATATATGTACAAAACTTTAAAAAGTAGACAAATTTTTCTTCCTGTTGATATTTCGCACCCTTTATTGACACAAGTGATGAGCAGATGCAGACAGACAAACAGACGCTACGAATTGTCTAATGCGCACTAAAATTGCGTCAGATATATATTTCAAATAAACGTTGCTACACAGTCGTCGTCGATTCAAATGTTCAAGCTCAGTGGGCGTGTTTTAAAATGTCACAAACCCTTATTTCGACCAAAGGTGACAATTTTGGATAAAGTAGCTCAACTGAGATCGACGCATGAACTGTAGTACTGGGATCAGATTATATGGTACGGCATTTTGTTTACAAATTGCTTGTTTTGGAGTTAATTTCAGAGGCAAACGAACTCAGTGCTATCGACGTCGAGGTGAACGCTTTAACCACAATTGAAGTAAAAGATCAAGCATATGGAAGTCTATCGGCGAGGGGAGTGGTGGTTGGTGGTAGAAAAACTATGCTAATCCTTATCAACCAATGATTCGACTCAGACCTATACACAAATGCTATTATTGAACCGATGGCCGACCTGTTTATTCGGAATCAGAATGACCAAATGGTTATATTACAGTTTGATAACTCCTCGGCACATAGACTGGACAAATATCTGCTTTCCTCAACAATTTACTTGTAAGGGTGATGAACCGGTGGCCAGCTGTGAAATATGACATGAATCCCATTGACCATCATTCGCGGATTTTATGAAGAAAATCTAACAAAACAAAAATAAAAACAACAAAATATACAAAAAGAAAACTACGAGAAAGCTGTATAAAGTTCGATGGGTTGTTGGGAAAAAAACGAAATACAATTTGGTGATATACCATCAGAAACAGTCAATCAGCCAACATCAGCAATGAACAATAGAGTTGTGGCATTAGTCAGTGGACATTCAAAATACTGAAGTGCGTCATGAGTGTTGTTTTCAATTTTGTGTTCGATTTCGATCAATCGATTTAAAATGGTTAGATTTAAAATATTTTCAAGTTTTCAGTAGTTTAAACTTTTTGTTTTTTTTAATCACACACGGAACGAAAATTTCTTTTATCTAGATTGCAAATATGTATATGTCACTGTGTTTGATCCAACTAGTAATGAACTAATAGCAGAATAAAAATGTATAGTTTCTTTTATAAAAGACTTTAAATGGTAGATGCTTTTGTCTATGCCGACATCTTTTGTACATCTCTTTTTTGGTGTGGAGTGTGGCTTCGTGAGGGTTTTTAATTATAGTATATTTTTCTTCCAGGCATAATCTACATTGTTTTTATGATGGTGTAGATAGATACTGTTGTTTCAGATAGCATTTCCCATGCAATACTGTGGTCTAGCTTGTTGTCTTTTAACTTCCAAATATATTTGCTGCGTTTTATAGATGGTTTTTGTTGGTGTTTCTAATGGTGGGGTTCTGGAGGTTGTATCTGGTTTTGAAATTATTTTCCGTTAGTCCTACATATTTTTCCGGCTTGTTTGTTTTAGTTTCGTTGACTGTTGCTTGGTATATAAGACTGGATTCTAAACATTGTTTCTTAACGGGCAATGTTCTTTTTTCGGCAGTTGCATTTTATTCTTCACTTGTGGGTTCAGGTTCATATGAGCGGGAGGCTTCTGTGTATTCAAATGGTGTGTTGTATCCGCTTTATGTGAGTGTTTCTTTGAAGGGAGCGTCAGCAACATTGATTATCTTTCTATTTTTCGAAAGTTTGCTCTCTCGCAGTTCTGCGTTTTTTTGGTATACAACAGAACGAGGGTGGTTACTGTTTTTATTAATAAAGCAAATCATGTTATTTGGTTTTCTGAACGGTTGGAATGAATTGTATTTTATATCGAATGTGAAGTCTTTTTTTTTCTTTTGCGCTTATCGTGATTTTCAAATTATTGTTTTAAAATATTTTGCAAATTTTCAAAAAGTGTTTTTTGTTCGCTCTTGGTCGTTAATTGCTTATAGATAGTATGCGCTTGGCTAAGAAGTTCACAACATTGCCATCCGAAATTATAACGGACCAACACACAAAACTATGTGTAACCTTAAACGTTTATATTCTGGTTAATACAGTTTAGTGAGAATTACTCATAAACGCCGATTGCTAAAAACAATAACAAAGTCCAGAGTGACGTTAACTTCATTCTATCTATAGCGAGTCCATCATATCTATAGAGGCCGATGTATGTGTGTGTGCGTTGCAATTATGAAAAGATGTAGAGTCCTTCCAGATCGCATGTTTAAGCACCGTCGATTGAACCCATTGTAACGTCGAAATCATGTTGTCCTTTTATCCACGGCGTGTTGTCATAGCATAGTGTGCAGTGCTTGGTGTGTTTGATGATGTGTTTTTCCTCTTCTGTAATGTAAAGCGGATACAACACACCATTTGAATACATAGACGCCCCCCCCCCCCCCACTCTCATATAACTCTCAACACACTAGTGAAGAACGCAAAAAAAAAAGAAAACGGGATATTTTTGGTTCATTTCACCTTTTGACAAAATCGCCAGAACCAACATTGGGCAGCAGTTCCTGAAACTAATTGATACATACTTCCCAAAGAATCACAAGCTACATAAAATAATCAACATAAATACGATAAAAATAAGCTAGTCTTGTATGCGCAACATAGAACAAATATTTTCAAACTACAGCAAAAATATATTATAAGAGCACCGACAAGAGCAAACCCTACCCACCGTACAATGCAACTGCACAAAATAGGAATATTACCCGTTGAATATGCAATGTTTAGAATCTAGTTGAATATACCAAGCCACAGCAACCGAATCTTTAAAAAAACCAGCAGGAAAACTATGTAGGACTAACGGAAAATAATTTCAAATCCAGATACAACCTCCACACCTCAACCATTAGAAACACCAACACAAAGACATCTGTAAAACATATTTGGAAATTAAAAGACAAGAAGCTAGTCCACAGGAATACATGGAAAATTATATCTAAAACAACAGCATCTTTGAAAAAAAACAATGTAGGTAATTTCTGAAGAAATTTTTACTTTAACTAAACACCCTCACAAAGCCGCACTCAGCACGAAAATATGAGATGTGCAACGGCTGTTCGCATAGACGAGACCATCCACTATGCAACTACAAACCTACGGAGCTGTTTTTAAAATCAACTCAAACCATTATTGACTCAACCCCAAGTAATACACAGTTCTGACAATGGCCGTAAGGGCCTGAAACATCGATGTAGAATGACACTAATATCGTGGTAATTATAACGATAATATATATATATATAATATATATATATATAAATATATATATATATATATATATATATATCTCCTGCATGTTTTCATTACTCAAAATTTAGGTGTTAGGAGAAGCTATGGAGCAGGAAAGATAATGGCAATGGTAGGGTCTCATTATTTAAATTTAACCCTATACCCCCATGCCCGCCAGTCCATCTCTCTCTCTCTCTCTCTCTCTCTCTCTCTCTCTCTCTTTCCTCTCTCTCTCTCTCTTTCTCTCTCTCTCCCTCTCTCTCTCTCTCTCTCTCTCTCTC